>NC_064634.1:88314828-88938010 GCF_023864275.1 Schistocerca cancellata | reverse complement strand
TATTGAATAAACATTAACCACTGTTAATAAATATTTTTATCGGGAATTCCATTTCGAATATGCAGTCATGTCAATTAAGTATGCTTGATGGAGGTTGTCAAATCCTTTTGTGATAACTGCCTACCTAGGATACGTTCAACGGGCAGGACGATGAAGCTCATCAGCAATCGCAGCTTGCATCTCTCTTTAACTTGATGTTTATGGAAAACATCTGCCCAAGCCTAGTTCAACGCCGTTGGCTACTCAACAAAAGGGGACCACTACTGTTAGTAATAACGTCTCTACTGAGGTATTATGGGAAATGGAATTAATGACGGAAGACAAAATGAAAACATCGCAAAGGCAATTACAATCTGTTCGGGAGGAAAACAAAGAAATGTGGGAGGAAAACAAACAAATTCAGGAGAAAATCAAAACTAAATTGAACACGTAGCTGATACTGTCAATAATTTGTGATCCGAGCTTACTGAGATGTTCGATGAAAAACATGATCAGCTCAGAGAGGGATGTAAAGTCAACCGCGAAGAAATCGAAACGGAAACCCAAGAATTTCGGACACACGTTGATAAAAAACATAATTGAACTGGTTCGTAAAGCTCTTGAGAAAACACAGGCGGAAAATGATAAGATCATTAAAATCAATAATACAAGCTAGAAGGACAAAAATCGATGAGTATAATGGTTAATGGCGTAGCATATGCTGAATGATCGTCGAAGAAGCACTGTTGGTACACATATCGGCCCCTTAGTTCATCTGGCCGGTCAGCTGCTCCACAGCTGGACGTCTACCCGCCTGTACACATCTCCACAGCTGTCATTCACCTCCGTCATCTATGGCTCGTAATGCACTACAGATGCTTCGTCGCCGGTTTTGGGTAGTGCCTTTTTGCCGTGCATGGTATACTTTAACCATGACAGCAAGGAAACTCAGCCGTTTTGGTAATGCTTCCACCCTTGGCCCAGAAGCCAATGATGAAACCCCCATGGACGTCAGATAAATCACTCCGTTACCGCATTATGCCAACGACTGCACTGTTTTCCGCTTTATTTACCCTTCACTCGTAATTCTACCACCTGCCGTCTGTGAGTGGTTATTGCACGTTGACGTCGAAAGTAGACGGTGGTCACATTATCGTCACTGGATCATGTATTTTGGGCATTGCCATGTATAATAGTTGTGGTGCCGTTGAAACTCTATTAGTAATTATTCTGTAAGACCTACGGAAACGTGTATAACTTTCCGTCTCTCACAATAGTGGAATTCTTATTGGCAACCAAGAGCGTTTCCTCTCATATGGTCTGGAGGTCGACTATCCCTGTATTTCCGAAAAGGTTCGTAGGTAATTACTTAGAGTTTGCTGCCATCTGCGTTTCCTCTCATCTGGTCTGGAGGTCGCACTACCCCTATATTTCTGAAATATAAATACAATTTAGTATTCCGAACTGAGTGGCGATAGTTGGCCTTTGCAGATGAATCATGTTCCATCGGACAGATAGCAGTGGGCGTGTATGGCGAGATACGTCTAAGAGCAACACTTTCAGAATGGAGGAGGGAGCTTTATTCTCTGGGGAATGTTTTCGTGGCATACCTTGGGTGATCTCGTCATTCTGGAAGGCGTAATGGACCAACAAAAGTACGCATCTGTCCCTGGGGGACCATGTCCTCTCCTAAGGCAGTTTGTTTTTCCTAGCCATGATGACATCTATGAGCAGGACAATGCAACGTGTCACACATGTCGCAGTGTATGTGCGAGGTTTGAAGAGCACCAGGATTTGTTTAGCGTACTCCCATGGCCACTTAACTACGAGATTTTAAACCCAATTGAGAATCTATTTAACCACCTCGATCAGGGAGTTCGCGTCATGGATTCTGAACCGAGAAATCTAGCGCAGTTGACCACAGCACTGGAGTCGGCATGACTCCACATCCCAGTCAGTACCTTCCAAAACCTGGTTGACTTGCTGTATATGTTCTCGCAATGGTCTGCACGGCAAAAGGTGGTTATTCAGGCTTTTGGCAGGGGGTCACATTAATGTGACTGGAAAGTACAGGGCTATTACAAATGATTGAAGCGATTTCATAAATTCACTGTAGGTCCATTCATTGACATATGGTCACGACACACTACAGATACGTAGAAAAACTCATAAAGTTTTGTTCGGCTGAAGCCGCACTTCAGGTTTCTGCCGTCAGAGCGCTCGAGAGCGCAGTGAGACAAAATAGCGACAGGAGCCGAGAAAGCGTATGTCGTGCTTGAAATGCACTCACATCAGTCAGTCATAACAGTGCAACGACACTTCAGGACGAAGTTCAACAAAGATCCACCAACTGCTAACTCCATTCGGCGATGGTATGCGCAGTTTAAAGCTTCTGGATGCTTCTGTAAGGGGAAATCAACGGGTCGGCCTGCAGTGAGCGAAGAAACGGTTGAACGCGTGCGGGCAAGTTTCACGCGTTGCCCGCGGAAAATTGGCTCATGCCACAACTGGAGACCGACAGCGCCGACTTCATCTTTCAACAGGATGGTGCTCCACCGCGCTTCCAACATGATGTTCGGCATTTCTTAAACAGGAGATTGGAAAACCGATGGATCGGTCGTGGTGGAGATCATGATCAGCAATTCATGTCATGGCCTCCACGCTCTCCCGACTTAACCCCATGCGATTTCTTTCTGTGGGGTTATGTGAAAGATTCAGTGTTTAAACCTCCTCTACCAAGAAACGTGCCAGAACTGCGAGCTCGCATCAACGATGCTTTCGAACTCATTGATGGGGACATGCTGCGCCGAGTGTGAGAGGAACTTGATTATCGGCTTGATGTCTGCCGAATCACGAAAGGGGCACATATCGAACATTTGTGAAGGCCTAAAAAAACGTTTTGAGTTTTTGTATGTGTGTGCAAAGCATTGTGAAAATATCTCAAATAATAAAGTTATTGTAGAGCTGTGAAACCGCTTCAATCATTTGTAATAACCCTGTACATTTTTGTGGTCTTTGGAATGAAGACGCACGTGTTCACGCTAGTATATCCTGTGCGAACCTCTTCTTCTCTGTAACTACGCAGTTTGCACCCAGTTGAGCATGCTTAATGTAGGCAAGTCTCGGTTTCCCTCTTCAATTTTCACTCCTGAAACTTACCATAATTACCAAATTGACATTTCTGTGATGCCGCAGGATGGGCTTACCAGCTGATTTCTTCTTCCAGCGAAATTAGGTCGTCATTTTCTTTTCTCAGCAATACAAGTTAAAAACTCTTCGTTGGTTATCGAATGTACCTGTATAACCTATAGCGTTCTTCTATAAAACTTTCGTTGTGTTGTTGTGGGCTTGAGTCCAAAGACTGGTTCGATGCAGCTCTCCATGGTACTGTATTTTGTGCAAGCCTCTTCATCTCCGAGTAACTACTGCAGCCTACATTCTTCTAAATCTGCTTACCGTATTCATCCCTTGGTCTCCCTCTACGATTTTCACTCCCCACGCTTTTCTCCAGTACTAAATTGGTGATCCCTTGATGCTTTGGAATGCCTCCAACCAACCGATCCCTTCTTTTGCTCAGGTTGTAACACAAATATCTCTTCCCCACAATCCAAACCATACAAATATCTCTTCTTCCCAATTTTGTTCAGTACCTCCTCATTAGTTACATGACCTACCCATCTAACCTTCAGCATTCTACTGTAGCAACTCATCTCAAAAGCATCCATTACCCATTTTGTCTAAACTGTTTATCATCCACGTTCCACATCCACACATGGTTACACTTCAGATTATTACTTTCAGAAAGGAGTTACTGAGACTTAAATCTGTATTGGATGTTAATAAATTTTTCTTCTTCAGGAACGCTTTTCTTGCTATTGACAGTCTACATTTTATATCCTCCTTACTTCGACCGTCATCAGTTATCTTGCTTCCCAAATAGCAAAACTCACCTGCTGCTTTAAGCGCTTCATTTCCTAATCTAATTCCCTCAGCATCACGTGATTTAATTCGACTACATTGCATTATCCTCGTTTTGCCTTTGTCGATGTTCACCCTATATCCTCCCTTTAGGGCACTGTCCGGCCCGTTCAGCTGCTCTTGCAAGTCCTTTGCTGTCTCTGCGAAAATTGCAATATCACTGGCAAACCTCAAAGTTTTTGTTTCTTCTTCCTGAACTTTAATTACTGCTCCAAATTTTTCTTTTCTTTCGTTTACAGCTTGCTTCTTATACATTTTCAATAACATCGGGGATAAGCTACAACCCTGTCACACTCACTTCTCAACCACTGCTCCCCTTTTGTGCCCCTCGACTCTTATAACTGCCTTTTGGTTTCTGTGCAAATTGCAAAAACCCTCTTGCTCCCTGTATTTTACCCTTGCAACCTTTAGAATTTGAAAGAGAGTATTCCAGTCAACATTGTCAAAAGCTTTCTCTAAGTCTACAACTGCTATAAACGTTGATTTTATCTTTCCTTAACCTAACTTCTATCACACCTGTCAACAACGCCTGCTTTCTTTGGGATTGGAATTATTATACTCTTCTTGAAGTCTGAAGGTATTTTGCCTGTCTCATAGGTCTTGCCCACCAGGTGGAAGAGTTTTGTTATGGCTGGCTCACCCAAGGCTATCAGGAGTTCTAACGGTGTGTTGTCCTCTCCCGGGACCTTGTTTCGACTTTGGTCTTTTAGTGCTCTGTCAAATTCTTCATGCAGTATCGTATCTCCCATTTCATCTTCATCTACGTCCTCTCCCATTTCCATAATATTGCCTTCAAGTACATCACCGTTGTATACACTCACTATATACTCCTTCCACCTCTCTGCTTTCCCTTCCTTGCTTAGGACTGGTTCTCCATATGAGCTCTTGATATTTACGCAAGTGGTTGTCTTTCCTCCGAAGGTCTCTTCACGTTTCCTATATGCAGCATCTATCTTACTACTAGTAATATACGCATCTACATCCTTACATTTGTCCTCTAGCCATTCCTGCTTAGTCATTTGGCATTTCCTGTCGATCTCATTTAGACGTTTGTATTCCCTTTCACCTGCCTCATTTATTGCATTTGCTTATATTTTTTCTTTTCATCGATTTAATTCAATATCTCTTGTGTTAGCCATGGACTTCTACTAGTCCTCATCTTTTTACGTACTTCGTCCTCCGTTGCCTTCACTATTTCGTCTCTCAAAGCCACCTATTTTTCTTCTACTGTATTCATTACCCCTGTTCTTGCCAGTCGTTCACTAATGCTCCCTCTGAAACTCTGTACAACCTCTGGTTCTTTCAGTTTATCCAGGTTCTACCTCGTTAAATTCCAGCCTTTTTCCAGTAGCTTCGTTTTTAATCTGCAGTTCATAACCAATAAAATGTGGTCAGAGTCCACATCTGTCCCTGGAAACGCCTTACAATTTAAAACCTGGTTCCGAAATCTCTGTCTTACCATTACGTAATCAATCTGAAACCCTCCAGTGTCTCCAGTCACTTCCACGTATGTAACCTTCTTTCTGTAACACTATTGTTCAAATATTCTCTCCTTGTCTGAACTGTGAAATGAATTCGTAGCACTTTAATTCATATTCGATGTACGCAAATTTTGCGTTTTGAGAAATGCTAATCTTGTTAAATCGAAAGTTTTCATTTCTTCTCTTTGAAGCTTAATTCCCTTTTCAAATGTCTCCTTTTTTGCCTATACTATCTGCTCAATGTAAAGATACAGTATCATAGAAGATAGATTTGTTGGTATATTAACGCGGACTGTTCAACGTGCCTACGAAGCTCTAAATTGTTGTGAACGCAGATCCGTTCCAACGGGTTTTCGAGCGAACATTGCGAAGACATGTTCGTTTTATAAACAAAAACTGTCTTTTCTTGCTGCAGTGTATTTTATTTCCTTTAGACATGCCTTTCATTTTACTTTAATGCATCTTCAGTTGGATAGTTCTTGGAATCGGCGTTTCTTCTCATCTGGTCACTTGCTGGAGGTGGCACTTTAACTTGACTTATGAAAAATAAGCACGTTTTCATATTCCGAATTTTTCTTGACAGTGTTCATATTGTTTGCCCTTATTGCTGTGGAGCACTAGTAGTCTTCTGTCACTATTTGTAAATATTTCAATTAGATTTGTGATTTAAGGTCGTAACTACTGTGAGTTCTGAACTCACAGCATTAATTTCATTACGAAATTCTCTTTACTAAATGCGACTGACTTTTCGTCACTGCCAGTAGTTATGTTACGGATTTTGTCTATTTCTTTGTTCAGTTCGTTGCACTAGATCCGTACGCCGTTAACCATTATACTTATCGATTCTTGTCCTTCTTGCTTGTATTATTGATTTTAATGATCTCATCATTTTGCGCCTGTGTTTACTCAAGAGCTTTACTAACCAGTTCAATTATTTGCTTGCATTTTTTGTTAAAGTGGATCCGAAACTCTTAGGTTTCCGTTTCGATTTCTTCGCGTTTGAATTTACATCCCTCTCTGAGCTGATCATGTTTTTCATCGAACATCTCAGTAAGCTCGGATCACAAACTATTGACAGTATCAGCTAACGTGTTCAATTTAGTTTTGATTTTCTCCTGAATTTGTTTGTTTTCCTCCCACATTTCTTTGTTGTCCTCCCGAACAGATTGCAATTGCCTTTGCCATTCTTTCATTTTGTTGTCCATTTCCCCTGATCTCTGAGTAGAGACGTTATTACTGACAGTGGTGGTCTCCTTTTGTCGAGTAGCCAACGGTGTTGAACTAGGCTTGGGCAGATGTTTTCCATAAACATCAAGTTAAAGAGAGATGCAAGCTGCAATTGCTGATGAGCTTCATCGTTGTGCCCGTTGAACGTATCCTAGGTAGGCAGTTATCACAAAAGGATTTGGCAACCTTCATCAAGCATACTTAATAGACATGATTGCATATTCGAAATGGAATTCTCGATATAAATATTTATTAACAGTGGTTGATGTTTATTCCTAATACTCATGGGTTGCTGCTCTGACGACTAAAGGCGGTGTTACAGTTGCAAACGCGCTTAAAAAACTTTACACAGAAAGCAGGTGGCTTGCAGTACACTTAAAAATTGATCTTGGGAAATAATTCTACAATATTAGTTTAAAAAAGTTAATGCAACACCTCAGAATTAATCATTAGACTACTTTTTCAAATATGAAAGCTTCCGTAGCTGAACTTTTCAGCAGAACGCTCAAGAGTCTTATGTTCAGAAAATTTACTACTCAGGGCTCCTACAAATTGATTAATACTGTACAAGGATTCGTAAAGCAATATAATCACACGAAACACAGGACAATTAAAATGCAGCCAGAGGAGGTGTATAATAAAATCAAAATGATCGATCCACACCCTTCGGAACTAAAAATTGGCGATTATGTCAGTATTAGCAAACAGTCTTTGACAACGGATACACTGCAAACTGGTCAACGGAAATTTTCAGAATACGTAAAGTGCAGTTTCTCAAATGCAGATATTGGTGGTACGTCTTCCATTTCCAAAATTTGCGAGCTCGCAGGCGTGCTCTTACCTGCTAACTTTTTGGTTTAGTTCCCATTACTGCAAGGGGTGAGGAATCTTGGCTGCTTCATTTCGCTCCAGTTCTCCTTGCCGCCGCCACTCTTCTGGTAAATTCGAAGGATAGCGACAGACTTGATCAATCGTGGTACACAGGACGTGGTACACAGAACGAACTATCTCCGTGGTACTTAAACCGAACTCTGTTAGTGGTTGACCGATCGACCTATTTCCGTCGTACATAGATCGAACTAACCTACACTTGCGCCACACACTGGAAAACGACACATGCAAGGTGTTGTTCTCCACCTCAACCGGCCTAAACCGACCCTTTTAATACTTAAACTGATAATTCGTAAGAAAGGGAAGTTCACAACATTCCCATATTAAATTATTCAAATTTTAACCTCTTGTACACACACACGCAGAGAAAACTGTAATTGTAAACATTGTCTGTCTGTGTGTGTGTGTGTGTGTGTGTGTGTGTGTGTGAGTAACTGACTCATCTGGATGGCTGCTCGACCTTGGACAAGGGCCAAAGCGCGATGACGCAGATGGGTACGGTGCTGTGTAGTAAGCGTCCTCGTTGTGTATATACATCTTCAAAGTGTTCCACAACGAACATAGACACACTACTCCTGTTAACCTGACCAGAAATCTTGTTCCTCCTGCCACCGAACTGCACTAATTCCTAATACACTCCTGGAAATGGAGAAAAGAACACATTGACACCGGTGTGTCAGACCCACCATACTTGCTCCGGACACTGCGAGAGGGCTGTACAAGCAATGATCACACGCACGGCACAGCGGACACACCAGGAACCGCGGTGTTGGCCGTCGAATGGCGCTAGCTGCGCAGCATTTGTGCACCGCCGCCGTCAGTGTCAGCCAGTTTGCCGTGGCATACGGAGCTCCATCGCAGTCTTTAACACTGGTAGCATGCCGCGACCGCGTGGACGTGAACCGTATGTGCAGTTGACGGACTTTGAGCGAGGGCGTATAGTGGGCATGCGGGAGGCCGGGTGGACGTACCGCCGAATTGCTCAACACGTGGGGCGTGAGGTCTCCAAAGTACATCGATGTTGTCGCCAGTGGTCGGCGGAAGGTGCACGTGCCCGTCGACCTGGGACCGGACCGCAGCGACGCACGGATGCACGCCAAGACCGTAGGATCCTACGCAGTGCCGTAGGGGACCGCACCGCCACTTCCCAGCAAATTAGGGACACTGTTGCTGCTGGGGTATCGGCGAGGACCATTCGCAACCGTCTCCATGAAGCTGGGCTACGGTCCCGCACACCGTTAGGCCGTCTTCCGCTCACGCCCCAACATCGTGCAGCCTGCCTCCAGTGGTGTCGCGACAGGCGTGAATGGAGGGACGAATGGAGACGTGTCGTCTTCAGCGATGAGAGTCGCTTCTGCCTTGGTGCCAATGATGGTCGTATGCGTGTTTGGCGCCGTGCAGGTGAGCGCCACAATCAGGACTGCATACGACCGAGGCACACAGGGCCAACACCCGGCATCATGGTGTGGGGAGCGATCTCCTACACTGGCCGTACACCACTGGTGATCGTCGAGGGGACACTGAATAGTGCACGGTACATCCAAACCGTCATCGAACCCATCGTTCTACCATTCCTAGACCGGCAAGGGAACTTGCTGTTCCAACAGGACAATGCACGTCTGCATGTATCCCGTGCCACCCAACGTGCTCTAGAAGGTGTAAGTCAACTACCCTGGCCAGCAAGATCTCCGGATCTGTCCCCCATTGAGCATGTTTGGGACTGGATGAAGCGTCGTCTCACGCGGTCTGCACGTCCAGCACGAACGCTGCTCCAACTGAGGCGCCAGGTGGAAATGGCATGGCAAGCCGTTCCACAGGACTACATCCAGCATCTCTACGATCGTCTTCATGGGAGAATAGCAGCCTGCATTGCTGCGAAAGGTGGATATACACTGTACTAGTGCCGACATTGTGCATGCTCTGTTGCCTGTGTCTATGTGCCTGTGGTTCTGTCAGTGTGATCATGTGATGTATCTGACCCCAGGAATGTGTCAATAAAGTTTCCCCTTCCTGGGACAATGAATTCACGGTGTTCTTATTTCAATTTCCAGGAGTGTATATCGAGCTTTAACCTATCCATTTCCCTTTTTAAATTTTCTAACCTACCTGCCAGATTAAGGTATCTGACATTCCACATTCCGACCGTAATACGTCAGTTTTATTTCTCCTGATAACAACGTCCTCCCGAGCAGTCGCTGCCTGGAGACCCGAATGGGGGACTATTTTACCTCCGGAATATTTTACCCAAGTGGACGCCATCATCATTTAACCATACAGTAAAGTTGCATGCCCTCAGGAAAATTTATGGCTGTACTCTCCCCTTGCTTTCAGCCGTTCGCAGTACCAGCACAGCAAGGCTGTCTTGGTTAGTTTTACAAGGCCAGATCAGTCAATGATCCTGGCTATAGCCACTGCAACTTCTGAAAAGGCTGCTGCCCCTCTTCAGGAACCACACGTTTGTCCGGCCTCTCAACAGATACCGCTCCATCTCTGAGGCACGCAAGCCTCCCCACCAACGGCAAGGTCCATGGTTAATGGGGGTGGGGGGTGGGGGGTGGGGGGGGGATATACGAAGAAAAACCTGCTGTCAGGCGGGTGTAATGTCCCCACAGAAAATACCCTCTACCACGCACCAATTAATGATTTTCAATCAAACGATCCACATTCATTCACTTTGGAAAGGTTATCTGATCTGATTTTCTCGTAATATATGCGGCGACAGCTCGACGACGCCGAAGTATTTTCTAATGCGTTTATTCTTTGAAATAACAGAGATGCATATATGCATTCTCCATGGTTGTTAGATTGGTAACTAGGACATCTTCTGGAGTATCTGTTGAGGAATTGACGTGTTTCTGAGAGATACATATTCTGCTTTACTTCTCGCTAAAGCGAGCCAATTATCATTTGTGCCGCTAGCGGTTTATTTGAGGAGAAAGAGACTGTAAAAGGAAAATAATTAAGGCGTAGAATCACCGGAGATCTGGATATGTAACGGAGATGGATTTAATACACAATTTCCTCCATAAATAAGGTTTGTGACTTTTTTGTTCTGGAGTGAATGAACGAATGAGTTTATTCTGAATCATTTGATGATCACGTTGACCCTGTAATTAGTGGGGAAGTTTCAGCTGTGTCAAAGAGAGCCTTCAATCACTGAGTCTCTGTTAAATCGTCCAAAAAGGCTTCGTACACAACTGGAATTCGCAATCTTTCGTCAAACGAACAAATTGTCCAAACGATTGATTCTCCCGATTGACTGCAGTGTTTAACAGTAATAATAAATGAAAAGATCTCTTACAGCAAGCCAGCCGCTGATTACCAAGACGAAGGACTCCACCAAAGATCCTATTTGGCTGAATTCACCTAATGAAATATTATATTAAAAACTGTACATAGATAAAGGAGAGCAAGACAGAGAGAGAGAGAGAGCGAATGAAAATAGAGATAATACTAATAATCCTCCATTAGTCTAATTTTTCGCCTGTCTTATCACGGATCAGCCAAAAGGGCTTACTTAACTGTATAGATTTATGTGCGAAGGTGAAGGGATCTTAAAGGCAACAGATACACGTCTATACAGACAAGACATTACACAGAGATAGCGGCTAGCTGCATTCATAATCTATTCTTAGAGATAAAGAGACGGCAACTTATGATTCGAACATTTAAAAAATGTTAAACGGGGAACACCAACAATGTTAGGCACAGGGTTTGCAGTACACAAATCTGTCATATACAACATCATACATTTCAGTTCAGCATCAGAAAGAATGTCCACAATAACCTTCAAATCACGAAACATAAGATACACAATCATCAACGCTTGTGCACCTACTAATGGTCACAACAGGAAGAGGCTAAAAGAAGTCGCAGACTTTTGGGAAGACATAGAAGAAATGAGAGATAAATTACCAGAAAGGCACGTCAAAATTGTGCTAGGAGATTTCAATACACAACTAGGCAAAGAGATGAAGTACCAGTAAACCACAGGCCCACATAAAGCACACACACGCACAAGCAGGAATGGGTAGCATTTCATTAAGTACTGTCAAAATTTTAACTTAAAAATTATGAAGGCACAATTTCAGAAACTAAGACGAAAACTCACAACCTGGGAAGCGTCCAGAAACATATGCGGAGAATTCCAAATAGACCACGTAGTCATAACAAGTAAAAATACAAGTGAAGTTCTAAATGTGAGTACTCGCAAAGGATTCTTCGAATCCGACCATCACTTGCCACAAGTAAAGATTCCAAGGAATATAAAGACAGCAGAGAACAAAATTATAAGACCATATCCCGAGTACATAAAGATAATCAAAGACAAAATTATTGAAGAAATTAATCAGAATACATCAGAGAACTGGACAGACCTGGCGAAGACAATTCAGGAGACAATGCGTTGGGGTCAGCCTTCCAGGAAAAGCAAAGATAGATGGTAGAATGTAGCTTGTGATCGAGCAGTTGAGCGAAGAGTTAAGGTGTGGAAGAAGTTTAGCAGCAACAGAACAACAAAAAGAGGGCAGGATTTCCACAAAGTCCAAGAACAATCCTCGAAAGATATCAGAGCCGTGATAAGGGCACACGACAAAAATAGACTAAATGATATCGTGGAAGACTTCAAGAAAAATAATAAGAGAAATTTCTGCAGAATATTCAGGGAAAATATAATGGGGTATCAGCCTCCTAATATCTGCTTCAGAAGAAGAAATGGATCTATAGAAACAAACGCAAAAAAAATTGCAATATTCTTAACGGATACTTTGATAAACTCCTTAACCGTGAGAAGTTTAATGGAAAATTACATTTCATGGAAACACTAGCAATCCCAGACTCGAAGGCGCCTACAATCACAGCGGTGGAGGATGTTATAAAACATCCGAAGAACAACAGAGCCCCAGGGGAAGATGGCATTACCGCTTACATCTGGAAATACACAGACCAAAATATTACAAAGAAAATTCATAAAATTCTCTTGAAAATTTGGAGTACAGAAAGAATTCCACGGGAATGGAAATACGCACCGATTCAGCCAGTCCACAAAAAGGGAGACAGGACAGACCCTAATAATTACAGAGGGCTCTCATTATTACTGCTCACTTACAAAATTCTATCCAAAGTGTTACTGAACAGACTGGAACCACAAGTGGATGTAAAGATAGGTGAATACCAGGCATTGTCCAGAAAGGGAAGATACTGTACTGAACAAATTTGGAACCTGCGAACACTCTTGAAAGTCAGACAGGCGAACAACACTGCAGTTACATTTGTGGACTTTAAGAAGACCTACGACTCCATTGACAGGCGCACTCTCTTTGACACACTAGAAGAATATGGAATAGACAGAAAAACTAGGGCACTGATAGGACAGACGGTCACAGACACCACATCCAAAATAAAATTGATAGGAGAAATCTCAGAGCCATTTGAGACACGTACAGGAGTCAGACAAGGAGATGGTCTCTCACCACTTCTATTCAACATAGTCCTGGACAAAATTATCAAGCAGTGGGAAGAAAAAATAAAAGGAATTCACTTAGTAAGAACACGTGCAAACAAGACAATCATAAAATGCCTAGCATTTGCAGATGACTTGGCAATACTCAACAACAACAGGGAAGAAGTGCAAGAAGCCCTGGAATATTTACATGAAGTCTCTGCTAAAACGGGGTTACAGATAACGTACTAGAAAACACAATATATGGAAAGAAAGAACAGCAATACACAAGTCATGCATACAAAATGCGGATTGGTTAACATAGTGGAAAAATTCCTGTATTTTGGAGAATAGATACGAATAGGTGGATCTAACGTAGCATCCAATACAGAACGAACAGAAAAACTTCAGAAAGCGTGAAAACTTACATGAATGCACTACAATAAAAGAAGCATCTCAAGGCAGGCGAAACTCAGGCACTACAATACAGTTGTACTACCAGAAACCCTCCATGCATCAGAAACGACCACAATCGGGCATCAGGCATCTTAGACACAGATAGAACGTAAAGTCCTTCTAAAATTTTTTGGAGCAGTACATAGAGATGTTATATGGATAAAGAGGCCACCCAAAGAACTATACGAACATACAGACAGTATCTCAGACATAATCAGAAAACGTCGATTAACATTCTTTGGGCACATACACAGAATGAACAACACCCGACTCGAAAAGTGCATTTTTGATATTGTCGACAGCCCAATAAAAAAAAAAAAAAAAAAAAAAAAAAAAACCACCAACTGGTTTCATGAAATAGAAGACGACCTAAAACAAGCAGGATTCAATAAACAAACGATAAATGAAAGAGACAAATTCAGAAACAAAATTATGAACACGAAAGTCGAAGTAAAAGAAAGGGAGATACCAGCGAAAATATGGACAGAATAAAGGAAACACGAACAAAGACAAAGAATGAAGAGGTTTTTGGGAATAGAAAAAGAAGAAGAAAACATACAAGAGGGTAAAATGGAATAATCACGCAATATTCAAGTTCAATCAATATCTTAAGAGCAAAAATTTGTAATAATAATAAATAAATAAAGGCGTTCAAGCAGGCCGAGAGCTCAAGAGTAGAGAAACGCTGTGAGTTAAAATATTATTGCTACATGTAGGCTCGAGTACTCGTGACAGCTTCCGCCTCATAAAACCCTTGTGCATTGCAACACAAGTCATTATACGATAGCACATATTAACCTAATCTGAGCCGATAAAGGTTTTGTCTGTCCTCACAAAACGAGATACTGAATATAACAGCATTTCGTAACACATAGTATCCAGTCCTAGTTTTTTGTTTGTTTATATTGTTCCATTGTTAGATATTTATTTGCCACACCAAGTCGAGGTACGCAAGTAAGCTCTTTGAAAGTTACTGAAACAGCAAAACGAAAAATATAACAGTGGTCAATTACAAATCGCTCACTAAAGCATACGAATCTACAAGTCACGCACGGGTTTTTGCCACCGTTCGACGATGACTGCGGGATTTCATATTTCTGATTGTCACAGCTATAGACCGATTATTGATTAGATATTAACGCAGATAGTGAAAACTTCGATATTCAAGTTGTTTCAACCAGAACTGCACTTTGTTATTCCTGGTATTTCAGCTCGGACGGTGGGAAGTTCGTTATTTGTGATACTACACTCCGATTATAATGTGGCCAGTCATTGTGAGTTGCAGGCGTAGCAAGTGTTGCTTCTCTACCCTCCACTTATAGATACCTCTGCATTGAACACTTCCACACTGTATGTATACAGTCCGCTATCTCCTCAAATAAAATTAATGATATGATAAACCCTTCCTTTGTTTGTATAATCCGATACTTAAAATTGTTGAAGGTACAGAGTTTCGTAACATTTGATACAGTAACAGTACTTTTGCAATCTCCTTAGAGATGTTCCATTTAATATATACAAAGATGAAGTTGCGCAGTTAAATGGAAAACTCAGCCCTGAAAATCGAGTTAGTATCAATTCTTGTATGTGACACTGTATAAACTTCTTGTCATTTTCGTCCGTTTTGGAAATATCGGCCATTAACCAAATAACCTTTATAACACTACTAACATTTTCCAGTACATGTTATTTAAAGTACTTTAAGCGTATTGTGCCAAGTTGGAGAGCTGTGTAATAAACGTCATTATGACAGAAAGGTTGAAAGGTGGCTACACTGAGTCACAGCGCCAGAGATTGCGCCAAAGAGTATTATTCTGCCGCCTCCACTGGCGCAGTAGTAGTTCACAGGTTGCCGAGGGAGTTGCAGTTCAGAGGTTGTCGTGGGCAGTGCTTGTTGAGAGGATGTCGAGAGCAGTACTAGTTGAGAGCATGTCGTGTGCAGGTATTCTTCTGTTGGGCGAGAGAGTAGATGTTGTTCGGTTGGTGTAATGTATATATGGAAGATGTCGCAATGATCACAGTGTATTTTTCGTCAATATACACTCCTGGAAATTGAAATAAGAACACCGTGAATTCATTGTCCCAGGAAGGGGAAACTTTATTGACACATTCCTGGGGTCAGATACATCACATGATCACACTGACAGAACCACAGGCACATAGACACAGGCAACAGAGCATGCACAATGTCGGCACTAGTACAGTGTATATCCACCTTTCGGAGCAATGCAGGCTGCTATTCTCCCATGGAGACGATCGTAGAGATGCTGGATGTAGTCCTGTGGAACGGCTTGCCATGCCATTTCCACCTGGCGCCTCAGTTGGACCAGCGTTCGTGCTGGACGTGCAGACCGCGTGAGACGACGCTTCATCCAGTCCCAAACATGCTCAATGGGGGACAGATCCGGAGATCTTGCTGGCCAGGGTAGTTGACTTACACCTTCTAGAGCACGTTGGGTGGCACGGGATACATGCGGACGTGCATTGTCCTGTTGGAACAGCAAGTTCCCTTGCCGGTCTAGGAATGGTAGAACGATGGGTTCGATGACGGTTTGGATGTACCGTGCACTATTCAGTGTCCCCTCGACGATCACCAGTGGTGTACGGCCAGTGTAGGAGATCGCTCCCCACACCATGATGCCGGGTGTTGGCCCTGTGTGCCTCGGTCGTATGCAGTCCTGATTGTGGCGCTCACCTGCACGGCGCCAAACACGCATACGACCATCATTGGCACCAAGCCAGAAGCGACTGTCATCGCTGAAGACGACACGTCTCCATTCGTCCCTCCATTCACGCCTGTCGCGACACCACTGGAGGCGGGCTGCACGATGTTGGGGCGTGAGCGGAAGACGGCCTAACGGTGTGCGGGACCGTAGCCCAGCTTCATGGAGACGGTTGCGAATGGTCCTCGCCGATACCCCAGAAGCAACAGTGTCCCTAATTTGCTGGGAAGTGGCGGTGCGGTCCCCTACGGCACTGCGTAGGATCCTACGGTCTTGGCGTGCATCCGTGCGTCGCTGCGGTCCGGTCCCAGGTCGACGGGCACGTGCACCTTCCGCCGACCACTGGCGACAACATCGATGTACTGTGGAGACCTCACGCCCCACGTGTTGAGCAATTCGGCGGTACGTCCACCCGGCCTCCCGCATGCCCACTATACGCCCTCGCTCAAAGTCCGTCAACTGCACATACGGTTCACATCCACGCTGTCGCGGCATGCTACCAGTGTTAAAGACTGCGATGGAGCTCCGTATGCCACGGCAAACTGGCTGACACTGACGGCGGCGGTGCACAAATGCTGCGCAGCTAGCGCCATTCGACGGCCAACACCGCGGTTCCTCGTGTGTCCGCTATACCGTGCGTGTGATCATTGCTTGTACAGCCGTCTCGCAGTGTCCGGAGCAAGTATGGTGGGTCTGACACACCGGTGTCAATGTGTTCTTTTTTCCATTTCCAGGAGTGTATATGGAAGTAACAAAAAATTTTTTTTTACTTCAAATTTCCTAAATAACAATGCCTTTTGGTCACAGGTTCAGTCAACAAAGCATCTGGATTGTGTTCATGTATTAGACTTGTAATTCTGGTTTCCATGTGCAATTATAGTATTTCTGGTTTTTCAATTAGTTCATTGTAAATGGTGTTTAAAATATCTCGTCGTATTGAGGAAGAACCGTGCCAGATACGTGTACGTTGAATCACAATTCCACGCACAGAACAGTTACACTTGTGCTTCATTGTTTCGTAGCTTTTATAGTTGCTGGGGACTTAATTAATCAATTGTGTTAACGGAAATTTCCCTTCATTCTTTATCGTTATTTTATGCAGCCAGAATGCGTACTAATACTACTCAGGGCCAACCGGTTACGAGACTTCGTAACAGGATACACAGCTACTAAAATTATTGCATTCATTTTATAATTAAGCCCCCATGCAAGGTTTTCAAATGTATTCCAGAGTATTCGTATCATAAGGTGTCCTAAGATTACTACACTATATGTTTCTCGCTAGAATGCTATACTCCTCTCCATCGTCATTGAGAAAGTGGTCATCTATTTAGCAAAAACTACTGGACTTACCAGCAGATGCTATAACTGAATTCCTAAGCGTGATGTAGGAGATTTACAGAGAATCAGTTTGCTGACACTAAGAGTGGTATGAAGAAGCGAAACGCGGATACTTCGTCTGATCTACCCCTTTGATATTAAGTGGAAGTGACAGAAGACTTGACAAATATTGACAAACGCGAGAGAGTTATGAACCTTGTCTGTTCATAAAGTGTGTCCCTATTGTTTCAGGCGATTAAGGCGTGACTGGGCTTCGAATTTCTGCGTGGAAACTGTTAAGATAAGTTTTTTACGAGATATAGGAAATTTAATACTCTCGCCGCAGTTTTTTCTGCTCACTATAATGTTAGTTGTCAATGAAGCGGTTTGTGAACGAATTAGTAAGCATGTTTTGAACAATCAATGTTTTACTTTTAAGGCGAGCAAAGAGGTACATCAATATATACTTTTGCTTTTCCTTTTTTTCCCCTGTAAGAATTATAATCTTATAGTTGGCTTCGAGAATTGCATCAGTAAGGAACTTTAGAGAAACATACTTGATCTGTTAAAATATATTTACTCTAGGCTTGTTCTTTGAGCATGCATTTGAAATGTTAAAGTAGAGTATAATTTATCTGTAGTTAAATTTATAACTTCAGAACACCACAACTTTCGTATTGACGCTTTCAGTGCAAAGCAAACTGCCTGATCAACCGGAATGTTAAATAGTCAAGTGTAATTGGTTCTCAGTTGGGTGTTCATTAACTCTTGTTACCTTAAAGACATCCGTAACTAATATAAACTGACTATGCCCAATCTACATCAACATACACATGTACATCTCAAGGGTAACTAACGCTCACGACCGTTACACCATGTATTTAAAGCAAACCTGACTTGCGCCCTCATAATGGAGCTACTAGCGCCAATCCTAAGCAACTGGCACTAAATTGGAATAGACATAATCTCTCAGATGTACAAATCCGCCATTCGTTGATGTCGAAGGAGCCCTTCTTGGTGCTGCGATTTCTTTTCCCATCAGTGTATATGGTACGTGTTTGAAAGACGTAGAAGATCACACAGCATTAAAACAGCTGCAGGGTCTTAAAGATCTAACCAACTATTAAACCTTACAGGCGTTATGGCTTACTGAGTTTGATTTTGAAGTAGCACACTGCCTCTGGAAAGCACTCAGCAATTGCAATCTATTGCGTTACTTGGTATGCACGGTGGAGTGTCCCGGTATTTCATGCGGATGAGCGACTAAGGTTCAGTCTGCTGAGACTGTCAACAGTTCAAGATACAAGCCTAGTTCTGTGTTGACGATGGGTATCGTACAGGAAAGCAAACTACAGGCAACATACAGTTACACCGACAAATTTACATGACAAGGAGCTTATGCAGAACGTTGTCTCTATCTTTGGATGGCGTAAGAACTACTGAACGACGTATTACACTTAATAATCGGCGGAAAACGTCCAAACACGACATTCAGCAATTTCGGAAAATTCTGTGAACCTTGTGCACAAAATGCTAATCTTAATCAATAGCAGACTACTCTTCAGGGGTTGCTAGAGTCCAGCAGCACGTTCCAGACGATTGGTATGGATATTCTCAGACCATCTGCAGAGACATCGCTGGGAACTAAATATTTCTGGACCATAATCTGTCACTTTTCATATTATTTGTCTGCCACTGCTCTGCCGACGTAGCAGGCAAATATGGTAGCTTGAAGAAATGTGAACAATTGGATTTTAAAGTTTTATGACAGTGGAGCCTGTAATAACAGACGAGGGTTCCTGCTTCATGTTCGATCTAATGAAAAAGTTTTGTAAATTTTACAGATTCAGAAGTCATGTACAAGTGCATTACATCTACATGCAGGCGGGAGGACAGAATGGGTCCACAGCACCACAGGGAAAATATTAATTTATTACATAAATAGTCACTAACTTCTAGATCAATATCTACATGGATACTCTGAAAATCACATTTAACTGCCCTGCAAAGGGCTCATCGAACCACCCTCACAATAATTCTCTATTATTCCTACGAGATACAGCGCGCGAAATAAAAGAACTTCTGATTTCCTCTACTTTATTAGGATCATCGTTTCCGCCTACGTAGTTCGGCGTCAAAAAAATATTTTCGCATTTCGAGGAGAAAGTTGGTGACTGAAATTTCGTGAGAAGATTCCGCCGAAACGAAAAACGCTTTTGTTTTAATGATGTCCATCCCAAATCCTATATCATTTCAGTGGCAGTCGCTCCCCTATTTCGCGATAATAGAAAGCGTACTGCCCTTCTTGTGAATCTGGGGAGAAACAAGCACCATGTCATAGCTAGATGAAAGGTACCTTTAACAGCACACATCTTGAGGCATAAAGCAAACGTCTGTTTTGTAATGGAGGGAAAACTGAAAATTGGGTGGTGAAAATAATAGACAGAGACGCAGGTTGCAGTCGTTACGGAGTGATAAAGAGTCTTGCACAGGATATCTTTTTTTAGTGAGTCACTGCAGACTGATGACGCCAGAACTATATTTTCATTTTGTTTTTTAGTGTTTTGCACATCTTTCGGAAGTGATTTAATTTCCGTTGTGTTGCGATCTAACGTCTACCGTCCACCTGGAATGTTAGGTAATTAATCAGAGTCGCCCTCGATCTGAATGCATTAAAGAACTGTAGGCTCACACAGTGATACGACTCACGCTAAAGCATGTCACCGCATTGCGGAATTATTTGAAAGAGGGCCGCCAGTAATGCCTTGACTCCGATAAAGAACATCAAAACGTTGTCACAGGCAGACTACCATCTCAGGCGACAGAACTAAACGCCAAGGAAAGCAATGTTTACATTTAACTCCCGGCTACGTAGAGGAGTTACTCGCAAGTGCAGATTTAAGGGCAGAGTATTTCAAAATTAATACACGTGTTGTAGCACATATTACACTCAACTTATACCTATCGATAACACATCAAATCAAAGAGCGACTCTTTTTCTTACAAGTGTTCAGTGTGGATATCATTCGTCAAACATATAGCCGATAGGCGAGGTCTGCTCAAACCTTAATCAGTGTGTCTGGAGTAGCTGTTACAATTATCTTGTTTCTAAAGTCGTGTACATCGCCTGTCAGTGCAGTCACATACATATGATACTTTATGAACCCCCAGAGGTAAAAATCACATTGCGTCAGATCGCGTGTGAATGTTAGGTCACGCAAAACAAGCTCTGTCATATGCCCCCTCGCAGCCTATCCATCGGTGTTGTACAACATTTAACCAACCGCGTAATGTGCTGTGCCAGAAAGATGTCGCACCATTTAGCTCTAAAATAAAGTTCTGTGGTTCAGTTTCCTCCAGTTATGAAAAGAGTCATAGTTATAGCCCATCAAGTTTAGAAATGCCTAAAAAGAAAGGCCCTTGAACTTTCCGCCAGAATATAGCACAAAAAAGCGTTCAATTTCAACCGTACGAGTATCATCTCATGAGGATTTTCGGAACCCCACATTATGTGCGTTCACATTTCCATTTAGAAGAAATGTTGGTTGATCGCTGAGGACGGCACGATCCAGAAAATCTTCATCGTCATGCAGCAACAATTAGTTTGCAAAGTTGACTCGTAAACTGTAGTCTATGTGCTTTAAAGCTTGTAACGTTTGCAAACGATAAGGATGTACTTGCAAAGGTCTCCTTAAAAGTCTCCACACAAACTTCACTGGAGCTGCTAGCTCGCGATTGGCCTTCCGAACTGTGAAAGATTCCCAAGCGTTCAACACGTTCTCCAGTCACTGTTGGTCGTTCCATATTCTTCCCTTTGAGCACAGGTATACAAACAAGAGTGTTCGATTAACAATTCCATTTCGTGTGGTGCTTACGAGTAACAATTCCATTTCGTGTGGTGCTTAATATTTCTTTGAGTAACTCTTTCATTTGGAGTATTATTTACAATTATAAGTCGAATTTAACAAATACCGCGAAGCCTTAACTCCTGTATATTCATTTTCTCATAATTCTCTGCTAATATTTCATTTTCTTGTTAACAGTGCTAACGTGCTGGATGAACCTTACCAGACCATCGAAATATTTGCTTTAACTGAGTTCACCTACGTGCACGTACTGTAATGGATTCATTTAAGATTTAACTCTGAGCGAACAAAATTGTTCCTCTACTGGATATCTGACAAATGTGGGTACCAGCATGTACTTTCAGTTACGATGGGCAGATATGTATTATAAATTATTACATAAAAAGTTGCGAACATAAAGCTTGGTGATGATGTAAGCCCTTCTCGACATATGCACCCCATCACTGCGGTGCATTTTTTTTTTTTTTTTTTTTTTTTTTGGCGGAGACCTGGGTTCCAGAAACTTATGTTTTGACTGTTCAGGAAACGTTCCATTCGAAAATCGTAGCATCACTATTTTCTAAATGATTGTTATGGTGCGATTTTTCATCCAAAGAAAGCGGATGGAAACAAGTCATATCAAGTCGGGAGAATAAGGGAGCAAGGTCAAATTCGATAGCCCAAAGAAGCATCACGTCTGACTTGCTTTCTGTGCAGAATGGTCACGGATGTTGTGTTAGAGACCTTCCTGAGACCCTTCTTCTTGACAGCTTCCTCTCACAGTATACGAGGGTTGGAACTTTAATAGTGGAAGCTATTTATTTACAGCTCGTACAAAATAGATACGTGTTTCTATGTTGTTAATTTCTGTGTTGTTAATTTTTGGAACACAACCTACAACCAGCTTAGAGACAGAAGTGATGACACTTTGTGGAGGACCTGACCATCATTTTGCAGGACAACTCTCAAGCACGTACAGTGCAAGCTGTTACTGATTTGTTTGACTGACGGGGCTGCTAAGTGCTATACCACCTACTGCACTTCTCTGACTTAAGCCCTCGTAACTTCAACTCGATTTCTTAATTGAAGGAAACACTTCACGGCATTTGCTTCAGAACTGCTACAAATTACTGGGGCAATAGACCGCGCCGCTCGAACTGTCGACACAACTGGCACTGCTAAGAGTATCCTGCGACTTCCACATCGCTGGCAACGGGTTATTCACAACGCTGGTGACTTCTTTGAAGGTCAGTAAAACATTGAAACACGTATCTATTTTGTACGAGCTGTAAATAAATAGTTGCCACTATTAAAGTTCCAACCCCTGTATTTCGGTACCATGCTCCTCTGATTGTTTCACCCCTACAAAATGGCACTCCCAAAGCACACTCGGCGTCACCTTGGTCCTTGACCATTGGGTATTCACTTTTCTCGTCAGTGGTAAATCCAGATGTGTCTGTTATACGCCATGGCACTCCCAAGGAACACTCAACATCACCTTGCTCCTCGATTGTCGTGTCTTCGACTTTGTCCACCGTGGTAAATCCTGATGTGTCCACCGCCTGCGTAGCTCCTCTGTTCATCTGGACTAACCTGGTACATGTGAAACATTTCCCAGTTTGGCGTGGTTTTTCAGTGGAGCTTTTGTAGCGCTGCAAAACCCACTGTGTCATGATTTTCTCCTGCATAACTGATTAGAGTTACTGTGTGCAACAGCACAACAGATACATACCTGTAATTCAGTTACTGTAAACTGTCAATCTGTGTTTCCAATAGGCACATGCAATCTGCTAAATCAGCACTGAACTTCTGAAAACTACAGATTAATTTGTCGGAACCGATGAAGCATTATAAAAATATATTGGCAATTGAAGACTGAATTTTATCCTAAAAAACTCTTACTCTTCCAGTCAGCGATTTTTTGGTAGGTTCTTTTCTTGCCTGAAAAAGTAAGGATGTCGTCCTTTACTACTGTACTAAGGTTTTTCTTGAAACTATGCATAAAATTGTTCCATATATTTCTTTGGTCCACTTTCTACTATTTTAATGGTTTATTTCGAGTGGTAGCAACGTAAAAACACCAGCGTAGATCCGTCATCGAGATCAGCAAGGCCTTGTAGAGATGTTCTACAGCAAAGAGAAGTTCTTTCCATGAAGCAACATTTTCTCTTGAGGCTCTGCTTCCACTACACAGTCTTCCTTTCTGCAGTCTCTCCTTCACTAGGTTAGTCGTGGCAGTTCTCCTTCTGCCGTAGTTTGGACTACACAGGGTATGGACATATACTTGTATTGTAGAGCGATAGATTCCGCACCAGTGACTAGTGTCTTCTGATGTCTGTCTTAAGTGCGATGATGCAAGTTTAAAATTAGACTTGGGGAACCCCCTCTGACGTGGAGGCACGTTACAAATTAGTGAGCGGCCAACCTTGGCAGTTCATGACAGTTCGTAGGGGAAAATGTTCTGTTGAAGACGTAGGTGTGTTGCATTAATTGTGATGCAAGAATTAGTCTCAGGGGAGGCAAAATGTGCGTTCTTTCTCCTTGAGACTGCGATGATTACCATCGGATGGTGTCCTCTGATACACACAGCTGTTGAAATGATAATTGCACTTAAAAAGGCGTCCTAGACAGCTGGGCGTGCAAACCATATGAAACCTGTACAACGAGATTGAACATGTCCCAGTGCTCTCGAACTGATTATATGAATTACGAGGTGCATTCAAGTTCTAAGGCCTCCGATTTTTTTTCTAATTAACTACTCAACCGAAATCGATGAAACTGGCGTTACTTCTCGACGTAATCGCCCTGCAGACGTACACATTTTTCACAATGCTGACGCCATGATTCCATGGCAGCGGCGAAGGCTTCTTTATGAGTCTGTTTTGACCACTGGAAAATCGCTGAGGCAATAGCAGCACGGCTGGTGAATGTCCGGCCACGGAGAGTGTCTTTCATTGTTGGAAAAAGCCAAAACTCACTAGGAGCCAGGTCAGGTGAGAAGGGAGCATGAGGAATCACTTCAAAGTTGTTGTCACGAAGAAACTGTTGCGTAACGGTAGCTCGATGTGCGGGTGCGTTGTCTTGGTGAAACAGCACATGCGCAGCCCTTCCCGGACGTTTTTGTTGCAGTGCAGGAAGGAATTTGTTCTTCAAAACATTTTCGTAGGATGCACCTGTTACCGTAGTGCCCTTTGGAACGCAATGGGTAAGGATTATGCCCTCGCTGTCCCAGAACATGGACACCATCATTTTTTCAGCACTGGCAGTTACCCGAAATTTTTTTGGTGGCGGTGAATCTGTGTGCTTCCATTGAGGTGACTGGCGCTTTGTTTCTGGATTGAAAAATGGCATCCACGTCTCATCCATTGTCACAACCGACGTAAAGAAAGTCCCATTCATGCAGTCGTTGCGCGTCTCAACATTGCTTGGCAACATGCCACACGGGCAGCCATGTGGTCGTCCATCAGCATTCGTGGCACCCACATGGATGACACTTTTCGCATTTTCAGGTCGTCATGCAGGATTGTGTGCACAGAACCCACAGAAATGCCAACTCTGGAGGCGATCTGTTCAACAGTCACTCGGCGATCCCCCAAAAGAAATCTCTCCACTTTCTCGATCATGTCGTCAGACCGGCTTGTGCGAGCCCGAGGTTGTTTCGGTTTGTTGTCACACGATGTTCTGCCTTTTTTTTAACTGTTGCACCCACGAACGCACTTTCGACACATCCATAACTCCATCACCACATGTCTCCTTCAACTGTCGATAAATTTCAATTGGTTTCACACCACGCAAATTCAGAAAACGAATGATTGCACGTTGTTGAAGTAAGGAAAACGTTGCAATTTTAAGTATTTAAAACAGTTCTCATTCTCGCCGCTGGCGGTAAAATTCCATCTGCTGTACGGTGCTGCCATCTCTGGGACGTATCGACAATGAATGCGGCCTCATTTTAAAACAATGCGCATGTTTCTATCTCTTTCCAGTCTGGAGAAAAAAAATCGGAGGCCTTAGAACTTGAATGCACCTCGTACAATGGATGACCTCACAATGCAAGGAATGGCATCTGTTTAGATTTTGTTTAGTAACAGGGTGAAGACAGCCTTTAAGATACACAAATTTATTAGTTCAACACGTCTCACTGGCCATAAACTACTCTCTTTTACTAGTAAAAAATCGGATTGAGTATAAATACCATATGACAAGTGTTGCTTCAGATCTAAGGAGTTTAGTGTTCTTTCGAAGGTGGCTAATTGCTATTGTTGTGTTTAGACTGATTGAAACTTTGAGCATTCAGTCAGGCACTGTGCTAACATCTCATTTAAACCGTATAAAGCATAAGGAATCAATATGAATACCTCTACAATATTTATTCGTAGTGCTAGACGTCATTTTGCCTTTTCTAAGTTCCTTTTAAAAGACATTCTTATGTTGCTAAGATATTTTTCTTTTCTAGTTAATGAGGTGTTACCGTTTTACGCAAAGCTTCATTACAGAAACTGTATTCTGATACTAGCTTATTTAACTTTGCTAGTTAGTGAAGTATTTCTGCTTTTCCCAAAGTTTATTAAAAAGATAAAAAGAACGTTGTTTATGTTAGTAAAATTTCAGCTTAGCAAGTAAATGAACTGTTTCAAATATCTCAAGTTGTATGCACAACACAGCAGTCATATTGAAACAGTTGTAACTTTCAAATTCAGAATTTCGACAACACTTTCATAGGTACAGAATTTCCAGGTGGATGATTTAATGGTGAAGTACTAGCTTCTGTCTTAGCTTGTTGCTACTGCACTACTACAAACTGTGATGATGTTTAAGGGACACTAAGCAAGAAGTAACAGATTCAAATAATTGACGGCCATGACTCACCGTCATTGCGTATTTGGATATCTATTCCCTTAATGTTAACTTAGCCCATAGTTTAGACACGCTTTAACTGTTTCAGTGAGTAGCTGGTTAGACACTGTGGTAAAGCAGGGGTAGTACTTCTTTACATAGCTAAAGTAAGTTCAATAATGCAGTATTATTAGCTGACTGTATAAGTAAAAATTAAATAACTTCATTAATTAAAATTATTACACTGTTCTTACAGCAAAGAAAGGTTCGAATGGTTTTTCCACCACTCGTTGAAGCGTTGAGGGCTGCTGCAGACGTAAGTGCAGTCCCAGTGCTGAAGGTAAGTGACACGTGTTTCTGGTTTGCTAGTAACAGGTACTGTTCAAGAAACGCAATCATGACGGTGAATCTGTAATCTTTGGATAAAGTTAACATACCGTTACGATTGTTATCGACTGAAAGTAATGTGTGAACAGAGAAACTAAACAGCTTCTAGTCACCATGACCAAACAACTGAAAGCCATCAGTGTATCGTACAATACTGTTAAGTCATTATGAATGGCGTAAGGTTCTTCCCGGGATATTATCAGCGTCATTCTCGCGTGTCTGCGCTGTGAAGATAACGCGAGGCTGCAAAGAGCTCGCTTGGATGTCAATCGCCTGGAGTAGTGCAGACAGCTTTATCACTCGACGTGCAGAGTAAACAAGAGTGTCAGATACTTGCTCGTTTGCGCTCGCCGACAGAAACTATACTATCTTCAATGTCCTTGCTGATTAGAAAAAACTAAACTTCGCTATAATTTGTTGTACAGAAACACCTGCCAATTTTGTATGCAATGATGTGTTACTGGAATTTCTAATATCTGAAAAATAATAATAAGTCGTGCGTCGACGCAAAGTTCATCGTGACATAAGGTGATGCGATCATCAGATCAGTTCCCTGTCTTCCGAATGGTAAAGAACTTATCTGCGTTTAGAACGGATTCTTCTTTATTCAGCTAAGGATATGAATTGATACATCCCGTATATCGTCACTGTGCAAGCCTCCTGCAGCCATTGGTCTGAAACTCCCATCCCTCTGTGGAATTACATATTTACAGAGCTACAGTAGACGGGTAATGTGACGGCACAAACAGGAAGAACATTGTCACACTGAATACGAAAGCATTAAGAGCTGCCCAATACATATATATATATATATATATATATATTTTTTTTTTTTTACTTTAAGAGCAACTAGGTCAAAAAGCGGCTATACCAATTATGTATTTATTACAATCTTCTATTAGTCCATCTTCTACTCAACTTTCTCTCTAGCCATCTCCTCATACCCTTGTCTCAATATTCTCTTTCCTTATCTTCCTGTCCATCTCGTCCTCCCCCTTTATTACTGTCTCCACTTCTTTATTCATCTCCTCTTCAAACACTCTTTCTGTCCTTCTTCTCCTCGCCCTATCTCCTACTTACCATCTCCCTGTTCATTTAATCTATCTTTTCTCCGACCATCCCCTGCCTCCCCCCTTCCTGTCCTTCTTCTCCTCTTCCCTTTCTCTGCTCATTTTCTCCTACGTGTCTTTCTGTTCATCTCCTTTTCCCATCTCTGCATCTCTCTTCCTCCGTTTATCTCTGTCCGCCTATTCCTCTTTCCTTTTTCTGTTCCCTAACTCTGTCCATCTCCTCCTCTTCCCCTTCTCTGCCTTTCCTCCGATACTTCTGTTCATCCTCCTCCTGTCCGTTTCCATCTCCTGTTTCCTTTTTCTGTCCATCTTCTTCCTTCCACCTCACTCTGCCCTTTCCCCTCCCCAATGCTCTTCCCCCACTATCTATATCGCTCTCATCCTTCACCCTCGCTGTCTGTCCATCACCTCCTCGCCCTTTTCTTCCACGTTATTACTCTGACTTCTACAAGAGGCTCGTGGTTCTTACTCCACATTATTCCTTTCCAGGTACTAGCTTACATGGGTACGAAATTTGGTGGATATCAATGCAGGGCTTTAGGATGAGCTTTTTGCCCGTAAACTCACATGTCAAATATATTTAACATATTTGACACTTATTTTTCCACATATTTCACCTGTACATCTAGCGAATTTTGTCCTACAAATTCATTTTCAGGCAGCTCAATCTTTATGACGTCGTATATCCTGGGCTAGGTGTCCTACGATGATCTGTAGCCACATTCAGCGACTTCCATGGATACTGTCTGGAAAATGTGTTGCGAATAGATTTAGTAGATTAAAACGTCCTGCAACATGCGTTTATTTTTCAGGGTGCTCAGTATTGAGCGTCTTATCTGCTGTACTGTATGTCGTACAGTGATATAATATTGCAGGTACTTTCAGTGGTATATCTGAATACTACCGGCAAAAAATATCGCGAAAACAGTTACTAATAAATGATAAATAAATTGAAACGGAATGCTTGATGCACAGTTTTACTCCACGAACATCGAAAATGTAAGCAATAGAGTTTTTCCCTTTCATCATTTTCTAGGGTTTGTCAGCGAGAAAATGCTTCTTACAGGTTTGAAATCGTGTGTAAAATTTGTAGCAAGCCACTAAGTGCTCTTATTTTCCAACACTTGATTATCAAAATATGCGCATTCGTACTTTTCTGGCTACATACTTTTCACCCGCACCCTTTTGATAGGTAGATAATTCGTACCCCCAATGTGATTCTGTCCAGACAAAAAGTTGCATGTGTACCGTCTATGGTTGAAATTGGTCCTGTTGTTTAGGAGAAGATGACGAACATAAATACACAGACGGAAAATATCGCAACACCAAGAAAGGGAGTGCGACATACACAGAAATTGGTGGACGTGTTTCTACAGCTGAGAGATGATGTCTGTTCGGATTCCCCGCTATTCACATGAGAGTGACGATAGTAGCACCATTATGAGGATGCAAATGTGGTTTGCTTTAAATCTGATGTTGCTCAAGAATTCCTGTAAAGTGACAAAGACTCTATTATCAGCACCTCATTGAGTTTGAACGGGGTCTTGCAATAGCGCTACGAGAAGCGTTATGTTCCTTCTGCGATAATGCAGAAATATTCGGCAGGAATGTAGTCACTGCACATTAATCCTGGCAGCGGTGGCCACGAAAATATACGATAGCCAGAGCACCAGGCAGCACACGGCAGTAAAGAGAGGGGAGAACATCGTGTTCGGCGTTTGTCTCTGGCGCATCAGACTGCATCTGATGCAGAAACTTGAGCATCAGTTGGCACCACACTGACACAACGAACAGATACAAATAGGTTAGTTGAAGGACACCGTCAAGTCAAAGGTCCCTTTGCGTGCACTGCACTGACCCCAGACAATAGCGATTTGCCATCTCATCCGAAATTGTACTGAATGCTTTCTAAAAAAATTATTTCGAACAACTAGTTAGTGAGTCCACTCGAAGCGTAAATGGTTGCGAAGGAATAGTTGACCTCTTAGCAACAAATAATCCTGGACAAAAAGGGAGTATCATGACGAATACAGGGATCAGCGACCACAAGGCAGTTGCTGCTAGGCTGAATACCGTAATACCCACAACCATCGAAAAGAAACGCAAAGTACATCTAATTTAAAAAGCTGATAAAAATGCTCTTAACGCATTTTTAAGAGGCAGTCTCTACTCCTTCTGAACTGATCACGTAAGCGCAGAATACATGTGGAATGATTTCATATGAGAGGTATATACCACATAAATTAATAAGTGATGGTACTGACCCAACACGGTATACAAATCGGGTCAGTTCGCCAAATTCAAAAGAACGCAAAGATTGGCAAATTTTTACAGAAGTTCGAAATAAAGCGCCTGTTTCAGTGCGAGATGCTTTTAATAATTTCCACAAGGAAACTGTGTCTCTAAATCTGGCAGAAACCCCAAAGAGATTCTGGTCATACATAAAGCACAACAATGGCAAGACCTAATCAATACCTTCACTGCTTGATAACAACGTTGGAATTACTGATGACAGTGCCACCAAAGCAGAGTTATTAAACACGTTGATGACAGTGCCACCAAAGCAAGGTTATTAAACACGGTTTTGCGAAACTCCTTCACCAAAGAAGACGAAGGAAATATTCTCGAATTCCAATAAAGAACAACTGTGAAGGTGAGGAACGCAGAAGTAGATACCCTCGTTGTAGCAAAGCAGCTTAATTCACTTAATTAAGGCAAGGCTTCCAGTCAAGATGGTATACCAGTGAGGTTCCTTTCAGAGTATGCAGATGCAATAGCTCCATATTTTGAAATTATACACAAACACTCGCTCACAGAAAGTTCCGTACCTAAAGCCTAGAACGTTGCTCACGTCTCACCAACACCAATAAGGTAAATAGGAGTAATCCGCTGAGTTACAGGCCCATATCACTAACGTCGATTTGCAGAAGATTTCTGGAACGTGTACTGTATTCGAACATTATGAAGTACCTCGAAGAAAACGATTTACTGGCACAGAGTCAGCACGGATCCAGAAAATATCTTTCATGAGGAACACAACTATCTCTTTATACTCATGAAGTAATGAGTGATATCGACAGGGGATATCAAAGTGACTCCATATTTTTAGATTTTCAGAAGACTTTCGACACCGTTCCTCACAGGCGTCTTCTAACCAAACTTTGTGCCTATGGAATATCGCCTCAGTTGTGTGACTTTCAGAAAGGTCACAGGTCGTAGTAATAGACGGAAAGTCGCGTAAAACAGAAGTAATATCCTGCGTTCTCCAAGGAAGTGTTATAGGCCCTCTATTGTTTCTAATCTATATTAACGACACAGGAGACAATCTGAGTAGCTCTCTTAGATTATTTGCAGACGATGCCGTCATTTACCGTCTTGTAAAGTCATCAGCTGACCAAAACAAATTGCAAAATGATTTAGATAAGATATCTGCGTGGTGTTAAAAGTGGCAATTGACCCTGAATAAAGGAACGTGTAATGGTATTCACATGAGTTCTAAAGAAATCCGTTAAATATCGATTACGCGATACGTCACACAAATCTGAAATCTGTAAATTCAACTAAATACTTAGGGATTACAACTACAAATAACCTAAATTGGTACGATCACAAAGATAATATTGTGGGTAGAGGAAACCAAAGGCTGCGATTCATTCGCAGAACGCTTAGAAAGTGCAACAGATGTACTTTCACCACACTTGTCCGTCGTATTCTGGAGTACTGCTGTGCGGTGTGGGATCCATAGCAGGTGGGACTGACGGATGATATTGAAAAAGTTCAGAGAAGGGAGGCTCGTTTTGTATTACCGCGAAATAGCGGAGATGGTGTCACAGAAATGATACGTGAATTGGAATGGCAATCATTAATACAAATGCGTTTTTCGTTGTTGACGGACTCTTTCAGTATCCAGTTTTTTCTTCCGATTGCGAAAACATTCTGTTGGCATCCACCTACATAGGGAAAAATGATCATCACGATAAAATAAGAGAAATCAGGGACCGCACAGAAAAATTTAAGTGTGCGTTTTTCCCGCCCGCCGTTCGAGAGTGGAACGGCAGAGATACAGCTTTAAGGTGCTGCATTGAACCCTTTACCAGGTGCTTAGTTGTGAATAGAAAAGTAATCACGTAGATGTAGATGTAGATGTAGTGGTGTCAAGCGAGAGCTCATTGGAGGGCGGGGTAGAGGTATGTAGTGTTTTCTGATGAAAGTTGGTTACCTTTGATGCCACTGGTGTCTCTGTGTTGGTTAGAAAGAGGTCGGTTGAGGGCTTGCAGCAAACCAGTGTGCCTACTAGACGCACTGGACCTACACCTGGAGTAATGGTGTGGGGTGCGATTTTGTATGAGCAACACGACCACCCTTGTGGTTATCCTACGCAGCTTGACTGCAAATTCGTACGTCAGTCTTGTAATTCGACCTGTTGTGCTGCCATTCACGAACAGTATTCCAAGGAGTGCTTTCCTACACGATCACGCTCATAGAACTGTTGTAATCCAACACGCTCCACGGAGTGTCGACATGTTGCCTAGGCCTGCTCAATCACCAGATCTGTCTCCAATGGAGCATATATGGGACATCATCAGGAGACAACTTTAGCGTCATCCACAAACAGCACAAACCGACGCAACGTTGATCTACCAAGAGCAACAGGCGTAGAGCTCCAACCCACAAACCCACAAATTGACATCCGGCACCTGTATAGCACAGTGCATACACATTTTCATGCTTGTATTCAACACTGTGGCAGTTACGTGGCTTATTATTATACCAGCATTTAACATCTCCAATAGCTTATCGCTCACTTACATTAATCCATGATCTTGCAATGTTAAACACTTAAATATCATACCTACATAAATGTATTCCAGAAATTTCTGTACTCTTCATCACTTTCTTGGTAAACAGCCTTGCCGCAGTGGGTACACCGGCTACCGTGAGATCGCCGAAGTCAAGCGCTGTCGGGCGTGGTCGGCACTTGGATGCGTGACCATCCGGGCCGCCATGCGCTGTTGCCATTTTTCTTGGTGCACTCAGCCTCATGACGCCAATTGAGGAGCTACTCGACCGAATAGTAGCGGCTTCGGTCAAGAATACCATCATAACGACCGGGAGAGCGGTGTGCTGACCACACGCCCCTCCTATTCGCATCCTCCACTGAGGATGACACGGCGGTCCGATGGTCCCCGTAGGCCACTCGTGGCCTGAAGACGGAGTGCTTTTTTTATGCATCACTTTCTGATTGGTGTTACAATTTTCCACCAGTGTACGTACATACTTGCCTAAATACTACCATTTTCGTAGTATGTATGGATTACTCGTCTTTAGATTTTAGTGCTGGTGTCTGTTCCTTCAGATGTATGACCATTTCTTTATATCTGTTTACTTCCCGAGTAGCTAAAACTGTCATACAGCATACGTCACATCAGTGTGTCCGACTTCATGATCAGATATTTAAACTGATGTATTTCTCTATTATTCAGCATTACACCATATTTCGCACTGCTTCGCTTTTGTTTTCTGTTAGCATTTCGGTGGTAATACATTTTGAATATTTCCAGTTCATTAGAGCTCTTAAAATTTTCTGGGCTGGTATACCGTGGTCGAATGAGTGTTTTTGGTAAAACCATCGCTTCGTGGGCATCATCATGGGAAGTATGTGGAGGTGTGACTTCTGTTCACTGCTTGCAGTGCTTCGCTGCTAACTGAAGTAAACTACACAGAATGCCATGATACATGTTTCTTTCATTTTCCTTTATATTTCTGAGCGGCGTTTGCCATTGGAGGTTGGAGTACATTAACGCTACTGTTCCACCTTGCGAAAAACGTGCATACCCACTTCTATATCGGCATTTACACGCCCTATGAGCTCAGTTATAATAGCGGCGGTGTTAGCTATTCGCTGCCTCACTGTACAGCTTACCACAGAACTAGATTACAGTCGATCGTGAATTAAAGGACGTTACCAAACTTACTCTTGTGGCTCCTGACTACAAAGCGCATTCTGGTACAGCTCTTCCAATCGTTTCTCGCCTTTCAAAATTGGTTTTATGCTGTCCTATTTTTACATCTTGTGCTATCGCTACTAAGAAAACAGTAAAGATATAGTTCAGCTACAGCTTACATTAATCTTCACCAGGACAGTCGGAAGTTCAGAATTCAGAGAGAAGTCTGACAAGGACACCCTATACTACCAACGCTATTCTCAGGGGCTCTAGAAAAAATCTACAGTTCCCGAAATTGGAGAAAAATTAAGGAATTCGTTTGTAGTGGGTAGCCTCTCATTGCTCATGAGAATTTAATATCCCGATATAATTAAATTTTCTTTGAAACATTTGAATTTCAACTTTATTTACGAAAATGAAAGAAGCTGAAGAAATTAATTAAAATTTGCGCCACAGCTGGAATTTGAAGCCATCTCAACATTGTACGTGATTGGGAAACGTGCCTGTACCTCAGGCACTGGTGATCTATAGATCTGATAAAATTCAATTTTCCTTGGGACCCTGGTTCAAGTTCCAGCCATGGCGATAAACTTCAACGTCGAATGGAAGAACATGATTTAGTACCGAGGAGCGGCCTAGTGTCTGCCCTATGTGATCTATTTACTGTTGCTGAGTCGGCCATGGTGCCGCTTCGATTGTTACAACAGGGACCAATTTTGTATATTGGCTTTCATCTATGCTCACACCCACGATATGGATGTTTTGAAATAGACGTAGATGTCAGAAACTAGTCAACAATGAGAAATAAAAAAGATACTTCTTATGACGGAAACACAACTATTTATTTTAACTTAGTAAACTTTTAAAAACTATCGGAAAGAAAATACAAGGAATTAACATAGCTGGACGTGACAGCAAGTGACCGCGAGGTATCTGTATTCTAGGGAAACATTAATATTGTATAATTTACGAAGATATTGACTTTTGAAAAACACATTATTTGCGATATGATTTTGCTGGCAAGACAACCGTATGCCAACGGTGAAACGGACAGTGTCAGAACAGTAATAACATAGATACATATCGTCCACGTAGAGTAAACAAGTTCCTTACTTGTGAGAAATATCTTGTCATAATATGTATGTTCTCCCATTTACTCACGTCACATATGAGGAAAGAAATTCACAATATTCAATAGTGATGGATACAAGTTCGGATTCCAATCTTCATCAACAACAATTTCAGCTGAACTCTGTCATCCTAATAAATAATGAGTCATCGAATACAGCAAATCAAATACTGTCCAGCTGTTACACACGGGTGAGTTATGCACTTACTTTTAATTATACAGAAGGGTGTCCCAAAATAATGTAAACACTCCTTGAATCTGAACATCTCTTTAATGAAGGGAGTTTGAAATTCAATTTTAGTGGTGTTAGGTGCTTCATGGCCCGACTTAAGGTTGGAAATGTTCAAACTGGTGTCCGTCCATCGAAATAAACCGTTGACAACGACTTACGACTGAGCGACATGCCAAATTTATTGTTTCCAAAGGAATAGCATCACAGGATTGCTCTCTAAGATCATCCGGTATGTGTGGTCTCGCAGCGCAAACTGGGTTCTTGAGAGTATACCACAGAAAGAAGTGTAGAGGAGGTAAGTCTGGAGATCGAGTGGGATACTCCACATTGCCACTTCGTCCTGTCCATCTGGCAGGGAATGTACGATTGAGAAATGTCCTCGCATCCAGGTGAAAGTGAGGTGGCGCCTCATCCTGTTGAAAGTAATAATCTTCACTTCCAAACACAACGCTAAGACCAGGAGTTATCATTTTCAAGCACAAGTCACCCGTGACAGTGTTGTCAAAGAAGTAGGGCCCGATTAACCCTCTAGAAGACAGAGCAGACTGTTACTCCTGATTGATTAACATGCCTTTGCTCGGTTACGTATGGATTCTTCCTGTCCCAGTACACGCAATTATAGCCGTTAATAGTTCCATAAAGTTCAAACGTCTCTTCTTCTGACCAAAAAATTCCATCTTGGAAAAGTTGCTCTTCTTCACATCTGTTAATGAACCACTCACAAAAATCGCTTCGCCTATCAGGATCTTCCTCGTTAAGAGCATGGACAAGTCTTTGTAAGGCTTAAAGTTCTGAGACCGCAAAATTCTATGAACACTGCTTCTGTAGATACCATTCTCACGAGAGCCTGGATTACTGCATCAACACTCTCACTGTCTGTTGAACTTCTCTTGCGTCTTCAATAAAATTCTTCAGGGTATCAGACCGCATCGTCATAATTTAAAATACGTCCGCTATGTCCCTTCTCCATGTGTTCCTTCGACTTCAAATATAACTCTGATTCTTGTAATTGTTATCTTGTTGGTGGTGGTGTTCCAAATTCAACTCTCCAACGAAGGCGCACCGCACTCATATTCTCTTTTTTCCAGTAACACTTTAGCCCCAATTTCCGTTGTTCAAATGATGACGCCATCTTTGCTGACAATCCTGAAACAAAAGAGAGCATTGTTATGTTTTCCACCGACTTCAAAATTATTACGAACAAAAATTGTACTCCTGTCTCCTTTAACTAAAGAGATATTCTGTTTCAAATCGTGTATACATTATTTTGAGACGATCTATATATCTTTAGTTCTAGTAAAATTAAAGACGCTTGCTTGTAAACTGAAAATAAGTAAATTAAATACATAAGGCTTCGTCAATTATGAAATGACTTTTCGTGATTTCAAAATCAGTATTAACATTTTACAGGGATTTGATTTTATTGTTTACATTTCTGTAGAAATGTTATAATTCTACAAAGGTTACGAAAATGCTACAAAACCTTGAGTACTTATTATTATTTACGTGAAATTATTAAACAACCATAAAATGTTACAGGCACTGAAATTAGCATGAAACAAATACAAAACATTCTGAAACATTTAATTACGTAAGGGGCGGTCACAAACTTTCCGTTTGGTGGCGTTGCTGTAACATACATGCAACATAGCACGACTCCGATGCGAGTATTTAAGCACCGACGTGTAGACAAGGAATAATGTGGAACTCGTGTCTTTTGGACGTGCGTGCGCCAAATGCGAAAGCATCGACCATGGGGACGGTATTACCAAATGTGTCTCAACAAGACCAACGTGCTCTTATTGTTTTCCTGGCTGACGAAGGATTAACGTCTGTAGACATCCATCGGAGAACAAAGAATGCGTATGGGGCAGCACGTCTGTCGAAAACCGCCGTTGTGAAATGGTGCGCGAAGTCCCGTGCTGGTCGGAATTCGACATAAGACGCTGGTCGATCAGGGTGCTTCTGTTGATTACAGTGCACACCCCCAGGTCGAAAATGTCGTCACGCAGAAGTTACGGGAACTGAAATGGGAGACATTCGATCACTCTCCCTACAGTCCTGATCGCTCCCCATGCCATTATCACACCTTCGGTTTCTTAAATAACGTCTTGCAGCAAGCAGTTACGGACTACTTCACGTTGCAGGACACAATGTTTAACCAGACAGTTGTCTTCAACCTGGTGCGTCGGTGGAATGCTTGCCTCAACACTCATTGCGATTTTGCTCGATTGGCTTACCAATTCTGAACTCTACCGCCATCGAACGTAAACAATTGATCGCCCGTTGTAGCTCTGGTAAAATTCATCATATTTTGTTAGTAAACTAATGTAAGCACCAAAAACACACACTTTGTAGGGTTGCTTAATAATAGGGAATAGTGTTCTCAGTACGTGCCATTTGCATTCGGCTGTACACGATCCAATGCGGTCTTACGCCTGAACCGTCAATTAGGGCGGTGCACAAACAACAACTCAGGTACACATGTTATTCCAAAAACGTTATCGTGGAAGAAGGGGCCAGGAGGTGCTAGTGAAATGACACACACTACCAAGGTTATCTTTTTATTTTAAAAGGCTTTTTAAATCTGACATTTAAAAAAAAACAATTTCAAAAACAATTTCGAATCGCTGACAAATTTTCTTTATGAAAAGGAGATTGCCAGGTATGACGTTAACAACTTCCCAATAGTAAGATTTTAACTTGACATATATATATAAGACAACAAATAGAGACAACTCTTTTAAATAGCTGGCAAATTTTCTCTATGTAAAGGATATTGCACGGTATGACGTTAACAACTTCCCCACAATAAGATTTTAAACTTGTTATATCTATAAGAGAACAATGCCTTTAAAAAACACCTTTAAGCAGCTAGTTTGTACCAAAGCTAAAATAGTTGTCTCTCGCCAGTTAAATGGTTCAAATGGTTCAAATGGCTCTGAGCACTATGGGACTTAACAGCTATGGTCATCAGTCCCCTAGAACTTAGAACTACTTAAACCTAACTAACCTAAGGACATCACACAACACCCAGTCATCACGAGGCAGAGAAAATCCCTGACCCCGCCGGGAATCGAACCCGGGCGCGGGAAGCGAGAACGCTACAGCACGACCACGAGCTGCGGACGCCAGTTAAATAACTTGTATTACACCTGTCAGTTGTTACAAGACAAAGATGAATGAGCCAGCACACACACAAAAAAAGGTTCAAATGGCTCTGAGCACTATGGGACTTAACATCTGTGGTCATCAGTCCCCTAGAACTTAGAACTACTTAAACCTAACTAACCTAAGGACATCACACACATCCATGCCAGAGGCAGGATTCGAACCTGCGACCGTAGCAGTCCCGCGGTTCCGGACTGAGCGCCTAGAACCGCTACAGCACAAAACCTTCACATTAAAGGCAGTTCCCAAAAAAATTTTCCTTAGCTTGGTGAGGGAGTGACACGTGTAAAGGGGCCCAAATCACATTAAGCGGAATAGTTACTGGTGGTCTACAGGGCCACAGCAGATCAGCCCCAAAACTTCCATTACAAGCCACCACCTCCCCGAGTTACCAAAAAACAGAAGATGTAGCAAGGGCGGTGACTGCACAGACTCCTCCGAGCCAGAGAGACACGCGACTCCGGCCCTAAATCATCCAATCGAGGTGTGAATGAAACGGCCCAACCAAGAAGCAATTACCACATTCCCGCGGACAGGCAAACGAAAACCGTGGTGGGAAGACTCAAACAAAACCACTGGTGCAGAAACTCATACGCTTCACTAGAACTTGAAAAACCCCTTTAAAAATAGTACTCAACTTCTCACACTCTACCACAGTGCCGGGAACACGTTTCACTTCCAAATGCTCGTCAGAGCCAACCGCTGCCAGTGGTTTCAACGGCCGATAAGAAGACATACGGTCCCACGCGCTGATCTCCTGCACCACGACTTCTAAGCTACATAAGCCACGTACATGCGGGTACGGCAGACTTAGCCCCTGACAGCCAAGAGGTCCGGCAAAGCACGTGGCGAGCAGTTGACGACCCCCGACAGCAGGACCCCGCTCGCGCCACCACCTCTCTCGGTCACCGCCCAGTACGTACTCCTCGATCGTCTCGCGACCGTACCCTTGCTCCACCTCCCGCAGAGGGCGGTAGCGATCCAAACAGCGCGACAAACCGAAAGTGCCACCGCAAACACTAGACGCGAAGCGAAAGCACTCCGCCTGGCGCGCTTTTCGAAGAGCGGGACACAACTACGCCCGCAAATTTTGTGCCACATTACAGGTGCTTACAAAATTGGTGTCATGCGAGTAATTATAAATTCTCCCAGCATCCTAAGGGATTCATCCCTGTGTGATTTTAACACTTCGACTGGAACCCAGGTATGCGCATCTGATGGGCTGCAAAACAAGCTGTCGATCTCTATTCCAGTGCCTTCCAGCGTGAAGACTATGACTAAGACCACGCTCCTGGCCCGTTGGTACCATTACCAATACACAGCTGACACGTCCAACATGCTGGCGAGATGTGCTGCACAACCAGTGAGTGTCTTTATCGTAGACAATAAAGTGCCCCTGAAATTCAGTTGATCGTATGCCTATTACTCCTCTATAATATCTGACAATCTAGTATGTTGCTCAAAACAGTAGATCACAGCCACAGTTAAATATACGATGTGCGTTCTATAATGAATAGAACACTTCTTTTTTTAGAGAGTAGGTTGATTTTATTCAGGATTCCAGTACACCATGTTCTTCCCCATTCTTCTGGCTACAGATACATATTTTTCCACACAATCTCTAATCAATGCGTCGGCCGTATGTCACCTTCTTGAGACTGGCTGTATGCCCGCATGATACCACTCTACTGCTCGAACTCAGAGTCTACGTCTTGCAGAGTCAATAAACTCCCCATCATCGACGTACTGCTTACCGCCAAACAGATGGAAGCAGGAGGATGCAAGATCCGAGCTGTGGGGTGTACGAGAGAGAACAGTCCAACGAAGTTTTGTGACCTCCTCTCAGGTGCGCAGACTTGTGTGAGGCCTTGCGTTGTCGTGGAGAAGGAGAGATTCGTTTCTTACTTTGTGGCGACGAACGCGCTGACGTCGTTTCTTCAGTTTCCTGTGCTTAGCACAGATGTGTACGTCCGGCCGGCACGTGGGAGATCGGACAGATTTGCAGAACCTTGTTGGTATGATGACAGACACCTCACCTAACGACTTACCATGCTTTTGTTAACTGCCAGGTGTCCGTAAAGATACTGCAAACGACTGTGAATATCTGCAATGGTGTAGTTTTCTGCCGAAAGGAACTCAATGAGAACACTCTGCTTGGAACACACCTCCGTTACAGGCGCCATTTTGAACTTCTTGAAACTATAGAGGTTGAAGCGGTAATGTGCCAAAATGTTTCGCAGGAAATTCAGCCTTTTTTGAACTGAAATTTGCCGAGAGAAAACAAGATTTGCGTTAGTAACTGAACGCCCCACTCTGGATTTTCATATTAGCTACGTAGCTCCTTCACTGTCTAAACAACGGTGATTTGAAGCATTGTCTTTACTTTCCAATTTGTCAGTGCTCTAAACAAATAAGCACATTCTGTGACACATCTTTAGTTGTGTTAATTTTTTTTATGTAAAAAGGATTCCGTCTGCAGGCCACAAGCGGCCCTTCGGAACCATCCGACCTCAGTTGAGGATGCAGATAGCATGGGCGTTCGGTCAGAACACCGCTCTTCCGGTCGTTATGATGGTTTACTTTGACCGGAGCCGCTATTATTCGGTCGAGTAGCTCCTCAATTGGCATCACGAGGGTGAGTGCACCCCGAAAAATGGCAACAGCGCATGGCGGCCTGGATGGTCGCTCATCCAAGTGCCGGCCACACCCCACAGCGCTTAATTTCGGTGATCTCACGGGAACCGGTGTATCCACTGTGGCAAGGCCGTTGCCCTGTTTTATGTAAGCTAATGCTAACATCGATAAACCATCTACTTCTATTACAACAGCATATTTCCCATGGTGCTAAATATGAACTGTTTGTCTTCGATTCCTATCTTGGGCAGCATTCCATCATTTTAGAATAAATTCAGAAATTATCGGTTTTATTTGAATGAATCAATGGTAAAAACCCAAAGGGGCAAAAATTAAAGAAGAAGAATTTAGAACAAAATACGCCCTAGACGTACGTGTCACAGAACTAGCTCGTTTTCCACATACCTTACGTTCAAGAAGCCATGAGGGTATACAGATAAACATGTTTTCATTTATCACACCATCTACTGCGCCACACAATCTGGAGTCACTTGTGCTGTCCGGGTTTATACTGGTACAAAGACAATAAGAAACAGCACTGAGTGCATCGCGTCACTTTAGATTGCAAGACATCGCTGTTCAACTTTGGATACTGTAAAAAGCCGACACTGGTGGCCACGCGGTTCTAGGCGCTGCAGTCCGGAACCGCGCTACTGCTACGGTCGCAGGTTCGAATCCTGCCTCGGGCATGGATGAGTGTGATGTCCTTAGGTTAGTTAGGTTTAAGTAGTTCTAAGTCCTAGGGGACTGATGACCTCAGATGTTAAGTCCCACAGTGCTCAGAGCCATTTCAACCATTTGATACTGTAAAAATTATGGTACAAGCAAAACGGTGTATGTCTTTTTCCTAATTAGTTCCATTTCTATTTGTTTACTCTTCAGCTTACGCCTTTTTAATAGCAATAGCGTTGCACTGTCGAAGACAACATTTACCGTGTGTCCGTGTTTCGATGTATATCAGTATCACATATTCTAATGCAGTTTACAATGTAATTTGCAAAAATGTAACTTCCTTTAGAACACATCCAGTATTACCCTTTTCATTTATAAAACTTAAAACTGCGGAAGCATTAGAAAATTTATAGAAAATGTTGGTACATATTCTGTTCATGGAGCAGTTCTCCACATAGCTCCTCTTACCACTTACTGTAAATTACTGTATAGTATCCACTTCACCGTGTTTCAGTAATCTGATATCCGTTCGTCCGTCATTCACTTGTTGAAGATCGGTCTATGAATGTTGAAGTTGCATTATACAATAGCCGCTGGAATTACATTAATATTCATGGTTGTATATGGAATCACGTTAATATTCATAGTTGTATATTGATAGTTGTAGCACGAATATTCATTAGTAATCACCTCAAACTAAAGCCCCTGCAACAGTAAAATGATTTTTCATGCACATTTTATATAAATAAAAGACATGTGCGTAGTTTTTTCGCATTGTAAAACAACGTTGCCAGTCTAATCATACCACACTGCCGTACTGCTTCAATCATATGAAATGCATGCGTATAGAATTTTTTAAAACTTGTAGCTACACGAGTTTATAAACTACGAAGTGTCAATTTTTCAACGCTAACAGGTGGTAGATAGGAAACTTTGTTATTCCACTACATGACACTGCCATGCAGCACAAATGATGACTCTCTCTCTCTCTCTCTCTCTCTCTCACACACACACACACACACACACACACACACACACACACACAGGCTCCCACGCGCCCTCATACGCGTCTCAAATAGCAAAACCTAAAACTGAATATTTCATTAAACAATGCTACATAAAAAAATGAATATGAACAGTAACCACCGCAATAAACTTTTTTTTTTGCATGTGGTTACAGGTTTCGGTCTTCTAGAGACCATCTTCAGACCTTCCAACATGCTGATCAGTTAGCGTTGTTGAAGGTGTAGCGCCTTCTCCGTTCACAACCACCATCCGCTACCGTGGTTCAAGGTCTGAAAATGGTCTAAAACAGACCGAAACCGTTAACCTCACATTAAGAAAGGTATATTGCGGTTGTGAGTGTTCATATTCATTTTTAAATAAAAAATAAACCTTTGTACTCCAGAGAGTCAAGTCCTCAAAAGTTAATGCTCCATAACCCTTCCTTCTGTCAATCAATCAAGTTTCCAGAATGAGATTTTCACTCTGCAGCGGAGTGTACGCTGATGTGAAACTTCCTGGCAGATTAAAACTGTGTGACCGACCGAGACTCGAACTCGAGACCTTTGCCTTTCGCGGGCAAGTGCTCTACCAACTGAGCTACCCAAGCACGACTCACACCCAGACCTCACAGCTTTACTTCTGCCAGTATCTCGCCTCGTACCTTCCAAACTTTACAGAAGCTCTCCTGCAGAACTAGCACTCCTGAAAGAAAGAATATCGCGGAGACATGGCTTAGCCACAGCCTGGGGTATGTTTCCTGAATGAAATTTTCACTCTGCAGCGGAGTGTGCGCTGATATGAAACTTCCTGGCAGATTAAAACTGTGTTGGAAGGTAGGAGACGAGATACTGGCAGAAGTTAAGCTGTGAGGACCGGGCATGAGCCGTGCTTCGGTGGCTCAGATGGTAAAGCACTTGCTCGCGAAAGGCAAAGGTCCCGAGTTCGAGTCTCGGTCGGGCACTCAGTTTTAATCTGCCTGGAAGTTTCAATTAATCAAGTCGAGTCATTGTGAAGAATAACTAAGAAAGAAAGAAACAGACAACCTGGTTTAACCTGTCGAATGAAATCCCAAGCCAGGAATTCAAAAAGGAATTAGCTAGAGGCCAGAACTACCCCTCCATATTTTTAATGTTAAACGGGCAACATACTTCACAATTCTGAAAGGAATCCGGTGTCCCTCTTCTCTCCAGGATTCTGAATGTGGGCGCTCACTACAAAGACGGGTCTGGAGCCGTACGTCGAGGCAGTGACGGGCTGCTCGTCTTGTTGCACTGTTAATCACTATGAGCACTCTTTATAAAAGTTGCAGTCTTCGCGACAAAAAAGAGCGCAATAGTTGCTCATACAAGATAGGCTAGAATTTATCTCATGAACAACTAGGCCATTGCGAACGTGGCACCAGATCAGTTGCAGAAAGTATCTTTCGTTGCTTTGTGTAAGCAACCCCTAACGACATTCATCCTCGCAACTTAGCAGAAAGACGAAAATTATGACGAAGGGTTGTCCAGCCAGCAGACTTTATCGAATATATCTGCATTAAAAGGATACATATGTCTATCAAACGGCTACAGCCCAATTTAATGGAGACAGTGAGAACGTAAGAGCCGAAAACACAGACATAACATTCTGAGAGAAATAGATTGCGAAAATCAAACGTGTAGGCAAACTACCCCCCTTATGGGTTTCATTTGTTTTTTAACCGAATCTAAACATTCTACACTTCCTATAGAAAATTAATGTATCCACTTATTGCTATAATTTTTTTATTAATGTTTTGCATTGTTATTATTAATGTTAATTCACAAAATCTTCATATTACGGGCTGCTGGCAATAGTGTGTTTTTGACTACTTTGTAGTTCGCAAATAAAGTGAAGTTAGAACCAGAATAGATACTAAGTGCATCATACACACAGTTATGGCCTACCCCAACACTTAGTGAGTCTCATTGAGCATATCTGGAGGTTCAGATGAAACTGTTCAGTTCAGGCATGAAGTCTAGTAGTTTCCATAACTCTTGTGTTCCAGATTTGATGTAGCACTATTGACGTGTATTTGTGCTTCAAGGTTGATATCTGCCTTCCACCTGCGTATTTTGGCACTAGATTTTGCAAGGCATCTACACAGTGTGGGATAATAATAAATTATGGTCTACAACAAAGTGATTTGAAAGAAGTGGTGAGCCATTACGACTCCAATCAAAATAGGTTACTTCAAACAACAGTTCATGGCAACCTGTTGAAAACTTGATTGTAAAATTTGTGAAATGCATGTTGTTAACATTAACATCGACTTTGGATTTGGTAGAGAGGACGGTATCACTCTTAAATCTCCTGAGATCATCAGCATCATATTACAGAGTAGAATACTGAAACCACGGAAAGCGGCGTTATGGCGGAGCATTCGTTCAAGAGCTTCCAGCTTCTATTGAAGAAATGGGCGGCAGCGCAGCCAGTAAGCATTACTACCGCAATGAAAATTTGTTCTTTCGGCCTATATGGAAGCTAATATTGGAGAAACCGGTAAGACAGCATTACGCATATGTATGTATACAGTGTATGTGTACAGCATAGAAAAGCTCGTTCACCATCAAATCAGCAGACGTCACGTACATGCATATGTGCTACAGTCTCAAAACCGACGGCGGTGATTTTTAGGTCTTAATGGTTCTCAGCTCCTCAATTAAAGCCGTGACGGACACACTACAGTGTCAGGCAAATTAATACAAGATGACTCAAAACGAAAGAACAGACTTGACTTGTTTCTTACAAACTATGAATGACAGAAGCACATTGCGCATGTCCCTGGATAGAGAAACGTTAAAATTGCTTGTTCGCAGAGATTGTATTCCATATACTCAACATGAGCACCTAGCGTTGCTCGAGAAACATCGAACCGGTACTCCATTTCAATCCACAGACGTATCAACCGGTCCCTGTTTATTCTATTCACAGCTTCAAAAATTCAGTTTCTCAGCTCTTGATGAGTAACTGAGATTTGTGTCACGAAGACTCTATCTTTTGAGAACCGCACAGAGAAAAGAGTGTTAGGATATTGAGGTGTGATGATTTTGGTGGACAAAAGCATTGAACAACACCTTGTTGTCCACCTCTTCCAATCCCACGTTTTGGGTTGGTGTTGTTAAGCCAATGGCGCACCTCAAGCTGTGAGTGAGGCGGGAAGCCGTCACTCATAAAAATGGAAACAAAGGAGTCTTCTTAAAGTTGAGGGAACAACCAATTTTGCAGTATGTCCAGATATGACATTCCTGTCGCAGAATCCTCCACAAAAAAGAAAGTAGCACATACCTCCGAACAGAAACGGCAAAAAACACATTAAGTCTCTGTTAGTCTCTTCAATGTTTGACGACGACGCAAGGATTTTGTGAAACACAAATTTTAGGACAGACTGGATTTTTACTTGATTGATGAAACGTCGATTCGTCCGAAAAGATGAGTCTTTCTAAAACGCTGTCCTCTGTCGTATCCTGGAGAATTCGACTGGAAAATTAGTAATTTCTGTTATGGTCGCCGGGACGCAACTCCTGGAGTAACTGCAGGTTTCGTTTCAAAGCACACCATGCTGTCGTTTGAGAAAGTTGCTGGTTCTTGAACGCATCTCCCATACGCTCGACATTTTCCTCAGATGCGTCTGGCCAACCAGTGATCGTCCCTTTGCATATGCAACCGACATCCAATAAATTTTATACGGCAGTCGTAAATGCTTGTGCAGAGGCGACTTCTTGCTGAACCGACGTCGGAGTGCACGCTGCACTAGAACAACGGATTGACAACACACAAATTTCAATACAGAAAATGATTTCTCTTGCGGTATAGTCGCCGTATTGCTATAAACGAACACCAGCGTAACTGCGTCAAGAGTTTGAACCTTCTTCTGTCCAGCGACGTGCGCAATGTGTTTCTATCCAATATTATTTGTTGTGACAACAAAATTAAATCTGTTCTTCCTCTTTGAATCACCCAGTGCTTTTTTAAAGTCCATAGAACGATTATATCTGTAGAATAATTAGTTTTTGGTAAAGCCGTTTTGCTCATTATTCCGAATGCTTACAATCTGATGATTGCTATTCTATTATAAAAATTTGTTACTTTCCTTATTGAAATCTTCTGTGAACAACCGCAGTAGCATAAGGGCGTCAATTTCCGAATAAAGCAGAAATTGGACGGCGGCCGGATGGAGGCGCGTAGTCTGAAGAATTGCAACGTTCCCTATTTTCAAATGATTCAAGACGTCGAGCACTTCGGTTGCTAAATGAGACGTTTAAGACGGAGTATGCGTAAGGTGTAGTTCACGCCTGAGATGGCTGTGTGGCGTCTTTGGGATCTTTTTTATCATGACTTAAGCCCACTAATTCTGCTTACCATGAACGCGAACCAAGATATCGACTGTCGCCCATGAAAATCTCGTTAACTCCATTTTGTTAAATTTTGCATGTGAAGCAAAAACGATTTCTTAAAAAATAATATTAAGTGATACAGAAAGCTGCTATATGTGTCAGTGTATAGTAGAGGCCTAGTCATTGATTGATTAGAGAAATCCATGCCCTTTTTGTTTGGTGACAGAGTTACTAGTATTACGAGTTCTCACAGACAGCTCGAGTTATGAGGTTTTCATGACATACCGTAGATATATATACAGGGTGAGTCACCTAACGTTACCGCTGGATATATTTAGTAAACCACTTCAAATACTGACGAACCGATTCCACAGACTGAACGTGAGGACAGGGGCTAGTGTAATTGTTTAATACAAACCATATAAAAATGCACGGAAGTATGTTTTTTAACACAAACCTAGGTTTTTTTAAATGGAACCCCGTTAGTTTTGTTAGCACATCTGAACACATAAACAAATACGTAATCAGTGCCGTTTGTTGCATTACGTAGGGATCCAAAGTGAACGGTGATGGACCTTAGGTACAGAAGAGACTGGAACAGCACATTACGTCCACATGCTAACACCTTTTTATTGGTCTTTTTCAATGACGCACATGCACATTACCATGAGGGGTGAGGTACACGTACACACGTGGTTTCCGTTTTCAATTACGGAGTGGAATAGAGTGTGTCCCGACATGTCAGGCCAATAGATGTTCAATGTGGTGGCCATCATTTGCTGCACACAATTGCAATCTCTGGCGTAATGAATGTCGTACACGCCGCAGTACATCTGGTGTAATGTCGCCGCAGGCTGCCACAATACGTTGTTTCATATCCTCTGGGGTTGTAGGCACATCACGGTACACATTCTCCTTTAACGTACCCCACAGAAAGAAGTCCAGAGGTGTAAGATCAGGAGGACGGGCTGGCCAATTTATGCGTCCTCCACATCCTATGAAACGCCCGTCGAACATCCTGTCAAGGTTCAGCCTAGTGTTAATTGCGGAATTTGCAGGTGCACCATCATGCTGATACCACATATGTCGACGCGTTTACAGTGGGACATTTTCGAGCAACGTTGGCAGATCATTCTGTAGAAACGCGATGTATGTTGCAGTGCTCTCCGATAGACACGATCGAACAACGGAGGAGTGGTACTCAAGCGCCAACTTTAGGTTACAATATCTCCGGATGTAATTAACATTTTACAATGCAACAAACGGCACTGATTACGTATTTGTTTATATGTTCAGATGTGCTAACAAAACTAACTGGTTCCATTTAAAAAAACGTAGGTTTGTGTTAAAAAACATACTTCGTGCATTTTTGTATGGTTTGTATTAAACAATTACCCTAGCCACTCTCCTCACGTTCGGTCTGTGGAATAGGTTCGTCAGTATTTGAAGTGGTTTACGAAATATATCCAGCGGTAACGTTAGGTGACTCACCCTGTATATCAACGTAGGCGGTGACCAGTTCTTGCCCTTTCTTTCACATCTCTGAAAAGGTAAGGAGAGTGCTGCTTTCAGTGTATAACACTTACATCGATTAGAAGTAGGTTTATATTATGTAACAGAGTATCTGCAATTCCGAAGTGTGTATTCTTTATTCTTTAAAGTCCTTGATTTGTGACAGGAACATTAGGGTTTTATAATGCATATATGAAAAAAGCAAAATGATTTGTTATAATATGTGTATGTTAATAAAAAGAAAATGTTTATTGAAAGCTGGTTCATGCTTAGGGCACTTGTATTTGCAATATTTTAAAGATGCAGGGAAGTCCCTCCGCAATGGAAGTGGCATAGCCCGATGTAAAAGGGAGTTTTAGCTGTCGAACTGAGTGGCTCCTTGGTGTGAACGGTACGCAGTATGTGGCTAGCCGTAGCGCGGTACACTTCGAAAGTTCCAAGAAAGGCAATTGGAAGCTACGTTACAAAGGATTTGCCTCGGATGTGGATCTGGCTATTACTTGGTATTCTCGGCATTAAGGAATATGTTGAAAATCCAACGCCAAGAAGAGATTTTATAGAGCATTCGAATATCCTGAGCCATGAGTACAGTCAGCGGCCATGTAGCTTGCCACCAATCTTCGCCACTGCTTCTCTTACTTCATACATTCAATAATGTACACTTCTGGAAATTGAAATAAGAACACCGTGAATTCATTGTTCCAGGAAGGGGAAACTTTATTGACACATTCCTGGGGTCAGATACATCACATGATCACACTGACAGAACCACAGGCACATAGACACAGGCAACAGAGCATGCACAATGTCGGCACTAGTACAGTGTATATCCACCTTTCGCAGCAATGCAGGCTGCTATACTCCCATGGAGACTATCGTAGAGATGCTGGATGTAGTCCTGTGGAACGGCTTGCCATGCCATTTCCACCTGGCGCCTCAGTTGGACCAGCGTTCGTGCTGGACGTGCAGACCGCGTGAGACGACGCTTCATCCAGTCCCAAACATGCTCAATGGGGGACAGATCCGGAGATCTTGCTGGCCAGGGTAGTTGACTTACACCTTCTAGAGCACGTTGGGTGGCACGGGATACATGCGGACGTGCATTGTCCTGTTGGAACAGCAAGTTCCCTTGCCGGTCTAGGAATGGTAGAACGATGGGTTCGATGACGGTTTGGATGTACCGTGCACTATTCAGTGTCCCCTCGACGATCACCAGTGGTGTACGGCCAGTGTAGGAGATCGCTCCCCACACCATGATGCCGGGTGTTGGCCCTGTGTGCCTCGGTCGTATGCAGTCCTGATTGTGGCGCTCACCTGCACGGCGCCAAACACGCATACGACCATCATTGGCACCAAGGCAGAAGCGACTCTCATCGCTGAAGACGACACGTCTCCATTCGTCCCTCCATTCACGCCTGTCGCGACACCACTGGAGGCGGGCTGTACGAAGTTGGGGCGTGAGTGGAAGACGGCCTAACGGTGTGCGGGACCGTAGCCCAGCTTCATGGAGACGGTTGCGAATGGTCCTCGCCGATACCCCAGGAGCAACAGTGTCCCTAATTTGCTGAGAAGTGGCGGTGCGGTCCCCTACGGCACTGCGTAGGATCCTACGGTCTTGGCGTGCATCCGTGCGTCGCTGCGGTCCGGTCCCAGGTCGACGGGCACGTGCACCTTCCGCCGACCACTGGCGACAACATCGATGTACTGTGGAGACCTCACGCCCCACGTGTTGAGCAATTCGGCGGTACGTCCACCCGGCCTCCCGCATGCCCACTATACGCCCTCGCTCAAAGTCCGTCAACTGCACATACGGTTCACGTTCACGCTGTCGCGGCATGCTACCAGTGTTAAAGACTGCGATGGAGCTCCGTATGCCACGGCAAACTGGCTGACACTGACGGCGGCGGTGCACAAATGCTGCGCAGCTAGCGCCATTCGACGGCCAACACCGCGGTTCCTGGTGTGTCCGCTGTGCCGTGCGTGTGATCATTGCTTGTACAGCCCTCTCGCAGTGTCCGGAGCAAGTATGGTGGGTCTGACACACCGGTGTCAATGTGTTCTTTTTTCCATTTCCAGGAGTGTATATAGGCTTGGACGAGTTCATTTCTGTATGGTTTTAATAATAATCACAAAAACAAATTTGTGTCCACGACCATATTTTTCTATCCTGATCACGAACCTATGCAGCATCCTCACCTAAGTGCTATTAATACCAAGTATCCTGATTTAAATGAACAATTCTTGCTTCAAGTGTTCGAAAGTGATTTTTTTACCTAATGGAAAAGGAGTTGAAAAAGTTAAAGTTAAAACCACAACAGTCAAGTTGAAAGGATTTTGCTACATTAATCTTAATTTATTACAAAATATAGTTTTATAGGAATCCAGTGAAAGACTGTGCAAATATTATTGTTAAAATACCTGCTTGACAGGTGAAAAAAGGCAAATAAGCTAATTTTCAAAAATAGTGTAGTTTTGATTTCTATAACGAATTATTCCTTATTTTTGAAATCAATTAAGCCCAGTGTTGTATTTTACTGTCTTACAAAGTAACAATGAACTACTTCAGGCGAAGTGAATGATTATCTTTTTTGAAATAGTCTTTTCTACTCTAATAATCAGAGAGCGTTGACTAGTGAAACTATACTGATTCATGTGTCCCTATCATATTCTCCATTTATTAGGAAAAAATTGAACTATTAATGTTGCCTAGGAGAACTGATATATGTAAAGGAGTATAGACAGTGTATTTGCGCTCTTGTTCATCTTCATTTGTTTTTCTTTTTCATATCAGTTAAGATAAAAGCTCCTCGTGCCCAAATTTAGTCCTGCACTTTATGCAGTAACATTTTAGTGTTTGATTAAGTAATTATCCTGAGTGCAGCTGTCATTAATATGAACTTGGTGCAAATTTGTTTCCTATAATTCACTGGTGTGCGGGTTATTGGTAACTGCTGCTTCACACAGTTCAGAGTGCACTGTGTCAGTCTCTATCCTGTGTGCTATTCAAAGGAAATAATCAGCTAAAGTAATTTCAGTAACCACTATTCAGTTTTCTCAAACATGTATTTCCAAATTAATGTGCCTAATTGGGCTGGCGACCTTTCATTTTATCACTTTCATTATCTCCCAAGGTTGAAGTCCATTTAGTTTTTCTGTTAAATTCACATTATCCAAAATTATTGTCCGATACCTTTGTCCATTAGGCACTCGCACGGACAATTTCCGAAATCCTCTCATAGGGCAACATTACCTTATTTCACGGTAAGTTAGTGTTATACATGGCGCTGGGTGACAAGCCACTCGTCAGATTTATTCACTAAAATACAGTTTATAATATACACTCCTGGAAATGGAAAAAAGAACACATTGACACCGGTGTGTCAGACCCACCATACTTGCTCCGGACACTGCGAGAGGGCTGTACAAGCAATGATCACACGCACGGCACAGCGGACACACCAGGAACCGCGGTGTTGGCCGTCGAATGGCGCTAGCTGCGCAGCATTTGTGCACCGCCGCCGTCAGTGTCAGCCAGTTTGCCGTGGCATACGGAGCTCCATCGCAGTCTTTAACACTGGTAGCATGCCGCGACAGCGTGGACGTGAACCGTATGTGCAGTTGACGGACTTTGAGCGAGGGCGTATAGTGGGCATGCGGGAGGCCGGGTGGACGTACCGCCGAATTGCTCAACACGTGGGGCGTGAGGTCTCCACAGTACATCGATGTTGTCGCCAGTGGTCGGCGGAAGGTGCACGTGCCCGTCGACCTGGGACCGGACCGCAGCGACGCACGGATGCACGCCAAGACCATAGGATCCTACGCAGTGCCGTAGGGGACCGCACCGCCACTTCCCCGCAAATTAGGGACACTGTTGCTCCTGGGGTATCGGCGAGGACCATTCGCAACCGTCTCCATGAAGCTGGGCTACGGTCCCGCACACCGTTAGGCCGTCTTCCGCTCACGCCCCAACATCGTGCAGCCCGCCTCCAGTGGTGTCGCGACAGGCGTGAATGGAGGGACGAATGGAGACGTGTCGTCTTCAGCGATGAGAGTCGCTTCTGCCTTGATGCCAATGATGGTCGTATGCGTGTTTGGCGCCGTGCAGGTGAGCGCCACAATCACGACTGCATACGACCGAGGCACACTGGGCCAACACCCGGCATCATGGTGTGGGGAGCGATCTCCTACACTGGCCGTACACCACTGGTGATCGTCGAGGGGACACTGAATAGTGCACGGTACATCCAAACCGTCATCGAACCCATCGTTCTACCATTCCTAGACCGGCAAGGGAACTTGCTGTTCCAACAGGACAATGCACGTCCGCATGTATCCCGTGCCACCCAACGTGCTCTAGAAGGTGTAAGTCAACTACCCTGGCCAGCAAGATCTCCGGATCTGTCCCCCATTGAGCATGTTTGGGACTGGATGAAGCGTCGTCTCACGCGGTCTGCACGTCCAGCACGAACGCTGGTCCAACTGAGGCGCCAGGTGGAAATGGCATGGCAAGCCGTTCCACAGGACTACATCCAGCATCTCTACGATCGTCTCCATGGGAGAATAGCAGCCTGCATTGCTGCGAAAGGTGGATATACACTGTACTAGTGCCGACATTGTGCATGCTCTGTTGCCTGTGTCTATGTGCCTGTGGTTCTGTCAGTGTGATCATGTGATGTATCTGACCCCAGGAATGTGTGAATAAAGTTTCCCCTTCCTGGGACAATGAATTCACGGTGTTCTTATTTCAATTTCCAGGAGTGTAAATATTGTGCGTAAAACAACTGCATGACGAACATTGAATGTCCAGCAGCTCGAACTCGCAATAGATCGGCCAAAATCATTATCAGAAAATTTTACAGGTCTTTAAAAGATGAAATATACAGTGTTAACAAATTTGAAATTGATAGAAAAGTGACAGTAGGTCAGAGCGAGCGAAACGAAAAAGTACCTACTACACTAGGTGGCAGTAGTTCACTAGAAGAGAGCACAGATGTCACAACGGGATTACGCTGAGCACCATACGCACGTCAACGATCAAATTCAGATGATGAGCTCATCTCAAATAAAACAAGGTAGAAAAGATCACAGAAATGAAGACAGTGGTTATGTTAATGACTCGAAATGAAGACAGTGGTTATGTTAACGACTCGATGGATACGTTCCATTCATCGAAAGTAGAAAGTGAAGTGAGTGAACCACAAGAAGTAGAATCTGAGTCTGAGGACACCTTAGAAAAGGATAGCGATAAATCACTGAATATGAACAATTTGTTAAAAATGTTGTCTGCACAAATTGCAGCACTGGGTAGTAATATTAACAACCAAATTAAAACACAAGGTGTTAAAATCAGTAAACAAATCGAAAAAGTAGATTTAAAAGTAAGCGTTGTGAGTAATGAAATCAAGAATTTAGAAACTGAAATGCATGCTATCAATAACAATGTCGCCACTATGCAAGGACAGATTAATGGCATTAACAATAGGTTCGATACCGAAATAATGAAGATGCAAGACATTGTAGAACCTTTGGTTGTAACAAAAGTTGATGAAAAAGTTTTAGGCCTCAAAATCGAATTAGTAAATAAACGTAAAACCGAAATTTCTCAATTGAGGCAAATGGTGAATGATTCCGAAAAAGAACGGAGTAAACAAGGGGCAACATGCAAAAAGGAGTGTGAGCAGAACACTTCTCAAATTCAAGGTAAAGTGAGCGACCTTGAACAGAAAATAAGAGATAAACCGAATTATGTTACTGACTGAATAATTTGCAGCAAATCGCTAGTGGGCAAAGAACGATTCGCTCCAGCACAAAAAACCATAATGGATGGGGCCCGTAAGAATTTTTGAGCAACCGTGAAAGGGATTTTCCTGATTACATAGGAACCAGGAAAAGATAAAAGTGGTTATTAGCGCCTTATCTGGCGATGCGAAAAGATGGGGCCTAAATTTCGATACAGAACAAGTGAATTTAAATAGAAATTTATGGAGGAACACTGGTCAGAGACAAAACATGATTGCCTGTGGCGGGAATTTATCATGGTTAACAGATGCAGAAGCTCAATTAAAGAGTTTTACGAAATGTGGTGTTGGAAACTGACACACTTGAGAAACAGGCGAACGGAATCTGAAATAGTGTGGGAACTACCAAGAAAGCTCCCGGAAGATTCAAAACATTACATGGAAAGTAATCACAAAGCTTGTCGTCATTTTCGGAAAGAGTAGAAGACGAGGACCACTGGAGAGGGAACCGTCATTATCCCAAAGTAATAACAACCGGAATAGGGATAATCACGAGAATATTGAACTCAAAGAGAACCAACCTTACCGCGTAAATATGATGCAAAGAGTTAGAAAAATGGAAATTTGTGGAAAGGTCATATGGGTCCAAATTGCTGAGGTCATCGGTCCCTAAGCTTACACACTACTTAATCTAACTTAAACTAACTTACGCTAAGGACGACACACACACACACACACACACACACACACATACACACACGCACACACCCATGCCAGAGGGAGGACTCGTGCCTCCGACGGGAGTAGCCGTGCGGACCGTGACAAGAAGCCAAAGACAGCGCTGCTACCCCATGCGGCGCAAAGAGGTAAAGGCAGAGGTCGTGTTAACATGTCATTCCGCAGTAGAGGATTTGCACTGTGAAAGTACCAAAACCGTGACGTGGAAAACTAAGGACCATGTGTTTTACGGGCCAGATTCGCGTGGACAAATATTACCGGCCCAAAGTAAATAAATCAAACAAGCTAAAGCTAAGTGAACTTGAGACACAAGTCAGCGGCAGAGCTGCGCCACTGAATGAGGAACGCAGAACAACAGGTGCGGGCGTGAGTGAGTCACGGGAAAGAAACTATGCTGCAGGCGACAGCGTGCAAACTAAGCAACCGTGTGCACTGAACTTGGTGAAGTAACCAGATGTCTGTAGCGGCGCTGCAGTAGCGGCAGTAGGAAGACATGACATCACGAGGAAATTGAGAGTTGCTGTTTCGGCGGGAAATAGCACTGAAATCAAGAAGGAATCGGACACGGTATTAAGTAAAAGCGTAAAGACAGACGATTTGTGCGAAAAGGAGTGTTCAGGGATCGCGAAATGACGTGATGATTTGTTTTAGGGTTTAAAGCAATATGAGTGGGATGACTTTGATAAGAGTTATATGGCAAGAGAATTAATAAAAGGGAGAAACGAAAGTGGAAACGTCGAATAGAGGGCGTTGTCCGAAAATGTAAAGAAAATTAAAGTAGTCGGCACCGCCCAAGGTGCGCGAGCAGCGATTTCAGAGGAAGTGGTTGGTAAGGGAAAGGAAGGCGCCAGGCAAAGCACGCGAACTGTGGGTGTCAAAGAAATTGGTGCTAGAAACAGAAAAATGTGTCAGTAGAAATAGGAACCTCGGGGAGGATGAAATCCTCGGTAGTGTGGATGGGGCGATCTGTGCTGATGAAATATTGTTGATGGTTATGAGAATATAGATTCAGATGAGTATATTCGAACCACTAAAGTCCAAGACGATTATACTAAATATGAAGTTAAAGTTGACGCCATCGAAAGTGATGCTCAAGAAACGCCTGTGACTGAAAATGGAGTCGAAAAATTAGGATAGAATCGAAATTTAGAAAATAAGAAAACCAACGAAAGGTCAAATAAGAGCTTGTTCGTTGTCTAAGAGTAGCGTCCACGTTAGAATCAGACAGTTAATATGAAATAAATGATAGTTCAGACGAAGAAAACGTAGAAACAGAGGAAAGGGGACAAAGTATAACGGACAATGTATCTGAAAAGCAAAATGAAGTCTTTCCAAACAAAATCCGGGAGTAAAAACCGAACAGAAAAAGAAAGAGGTACCAGACGATACCTTACCTGGACAAGGTATGAAAATAGTAGAAATAAGAAAACGGAAGAAGCCCCAGACACATGTGATTTGCCAGTATATAACATATCTTGGAGCGATCAGATGGTCAAACAAGATTTGTTATGGAAGGAACAAGAAAATTCAGAAAACAGGACGATCGAACAAACTGTCATCCCAGTCGAAATTTACAGTATTAAATTGCAAGTTGTTTTTGACACTGGATCCCAAATTAGTGTTATTTCACGATCTTTCTTTGAGCATATTTTCAATAGATCTGGGTTGGTTATGATGTCAGTAAATGGTGTGAAAACTGTAACGGCAACTGACAAATCCAGCAAGCCTATTCCAAGACAAGTGTTGGTGGAATCTGAAATTAATGGACGAAAATTTGAACACAACTTCCTGGTAGTCCCTGAATTGAATACTGAAATGACTTTAGATTAAGGAAAAGGTATTCATTGATTGCGATAGTGGATTGTCAAAATTAAGAATAAATCTGGAACTTAGATTTTAGGAGAACGAAATTTCACAGGACAGCAAAGTTGTTCCATTGATATTAGATTTAGACCCTGGGAATCATGGTTTATCCTATTTATATGAAATATACCATGTAAAGAACGTAATGATTGATTACCCAAGAAGAAACATTTAAAGAAACTTTTGAGGAGATACAGGAACTTAAGTCGGAACAGAAATCAGATCTGCTAGACATTCTGACTAATAATCAGGAAGTGTTTTCAGATAAACAGGGAATAGTAAAGAATTTTGAATACCGTATTGAAGCAATAGACCATCATCCATTTTTGGTGAGACCTTATCCAGTACCTCTAGAGAGAAGCACTGTAGGCGAAAATAGACAAAATGATTGAATGGGGAATTATCGAAAGGAGCGACAGTAAGTATAATAGTCCCTCTCATTATTGTGAACTAGAAAGATGGGGGCGTACGAGTAGTAATTGGTGCACGAACACAGAACAAGGTGGTCAAAAAGGGAAGGAGATCATCCAGAAAATTTAGATAAACTATTGTAGAAGTTCCACAATATGCGTTATTTTACTAGCTTAGACCTCTCGGCGGGGTACTGGCAAATCCCATTGTATAAAGAGTCGCGAAATTATACCGCATTTCTATTTGCGGGAAATTGTTACCAATATAGAGTTGTCCCTTTTGGTCTTAATACTTCCATCTCCGTCTTTATTAGGGCTTTAGATTCAATGTTAGGAAGGGAACTAAGAGCCAGATTGACTAATTACGTGGACGACTTGTTGACTGCCACAGAAAATGGCAAAGAACACTGCGAATTGTTAGACAAGGTTGTAAGGGGTCCGTAGGCCCTTACTATAAGTTTGCACTCGGCACAGGTCGATAGGGCAAACAATCGACAGTGTCGTGTTGCGAGAGCGAGTGTAGAGTTGAGTCAGTCCCATGTTGCGGGCCGAGCTGTGTGGAGGCCTGTTGTTATAATGCAAGGCTTTACTGACAAAGGGAGTGGCCATCGCCGCGGTTTAACTCCTTTGTGCTAGGATAATACGGGGAAAGTGAAGAAGTATAATTACGAGAGTGATCAGTGATATTTCTGTGCCGATATTTTGGTTTCGCGTCTACCGCGCCGGCATCATTTTGGATTGCAGTGTTGGATTGCAGTGTTGGATTGCAGTGATTGGATTAGCGTGTGACGATAATGAATAACGAAGAAGCCTGTGCTGAGATTAGCCGTAATTAAATATGTATGACGAAGGCAGTGGCTGTCTCCTTCTTTTTGTGTTTTTGAGACGAATATAGGTCCTTGATTAGTGAAACTGTGTTGGTGTTCTTGTTACCAGGCATTTCATTATTACAGCATTTGAGAAGGACAAATTGGAAAGTAACAACTCCGTAGCAGTCAATTCCGATTGCCGGCCCCATTAGGTACACGGTCACATTAATTAATAATTATTGGGGTGCTATTCGGTCAGATCAGATCGGGTTGAAAAATTAAATCGGAGGTATTACAAGGTCTTTTCTGCTCTTCAAGGAGGAGGAACGATACTAAAACTGAAGAAGTGCGAGTTAGTAAAACAGGAAATAAAATTCTTGGTACATATTATTACCACTTTTGTGATTGGAAAGGACCCAGAGACGTTAAATGCCATTGAAAAATGCCCACCACCTAAGAACCGAAAGCAATTAAAAGCGTATTTGTGAACTGGGAAGCATTTAATAGTCCTCATTTAAAAGGGCTGATTAAGAAAAATAGTGCATTCATTTAAACAGAACAGTGCCAAAAATCAAAAATTAATTAATAAGGAACAATAAGTTGCATCAATCTGTTATCAGTGAACGATTTCATATGAGTAATGATAACAGTGCACATGGAATTTTCCAAGTAAACATAGACACAGTAGAACCAAAACGTAGGACAATAGCTTTCGCTAGTCGAATCCTGACTAAGTACAGAAGAAATTACAGAATTCTAGGAAACGAAGCTGTAGCCATCATATGGTGTCTGAAAAAGTTTCGGAATTATTTGTGGGGAGAATAAAACAATTATACATACTGATCACAAGGCGTTGACGTTCCTTAAAGACTGCCGTTTATTTACCGGCAGATTAAGTCGTTGTGCACTGTTCTTCCAGCAGTCTGCGTACGAAATTCTCTATGTTAATGGAATCAACAATCATGTAGCAGATGTTCTATCAAAACTACATGAAGGAATAGACAGGGTGACCAAGAAAAATAACGAAGATGGCACTTTTCATATGAGATTCATCAAAGAGATACATGGAAAAAAGAAAATCGAAAAAATTTGCAAAAATATGTGGTACTACCAAAATTAAGATGAGGTTTGGAAGTCAATTAAAGTAAAGGTTAATAATACCAACTACCCTCAAATATCTTTAAAGATATTTTGTACAAACCAGGAGATGTGAGTAGAGAGGAGTGGAAAGTGTGTTGGCCATCTCAGTTTCAGACCAAAGTAACTGACTATTTTCGACTCACCTTAGAGTACTGTGGTCCTAAAAGGTGTATTGAAAAACTTCCTGGCTGACGTAATAATAATAAATATCACTGCAACAAGGAAATTAACAGATTGAATTAACTCATGTGATTTTTGCGAGAGAGCAAAGGTCACAAATCGAACCAACCAAGGTTATATGTTAAACAATGTACTAGAAGACACTCTTGACTTATTGTCAGTAGATCTGTATGGGTCTCTCCCGAAAACTTCCGGAAATTGTACTTCTGTTACAAGTATTTTCGAAGTTTATCAAACTCTTTCCCACAAGAAAAGCTACTGCAAAAGTAGTATTTAATAGAATGACTGAATATTTCAATATAGTAGGAATACCAAAGGCTCTACTATCAGATAATGGGCGTCAATTTATTTGAAAACTATGGAAGGAAGGATTAAACAGAATGGCATTCAAGTGAAATATGTTTCGGCATACCATCCTGCAAGTAATCCAGTTGAATGTAATATGTGTGATCTAGGTAGATTGAGTCGAACTTACTGAAAATACAGGAGTTACACCCAAGGAAATTCTCTTAATCATAAGAGCAAAGTATAATTGAAGAATCCTTACAATTTCCACCGTATGTAGAACTAGATCTGAGAGAGAGAGAGAAAAGACTTAGCAAGTAAAACAATGAAACAAAAAGCAGAAGCCAGATCTAAAAGACCAAATTCAAAATTGGAGATTTCGTTTTCCAAAAAACTCACGAAAAATCTAGTGAAATGAACCAAGATAATTCTAAGTTCAAATATATTTATAAGAAGTGGAAAGAGCTCTGCACACTAACACCTATTATCTTGTTTATCCTAAGTCAAAGAAGCCATGAGGTGTTTGTACCATTGTAGCTTTAAAACCTCACATCCACAGAAATAAGTAGCAAGGGGCAAAATGAAAAAGTGTATATGTATTTAATCAAATAGTATTTTACTCTATAACCTCTTGTTCATGATATTGTGTTGTCAAGTGTTGTTATGTTGGAAAAAGTTTTTTGTCATGGGCCTACTTATACATGTCTACAGGTTTCAGATTCAGTATAACATTATATACAAAATGCATGTAAACTCCAGGCTATGATGTACATAAGGACTGCATTGATTGAATATTTCAGTATGATCAGGAGGACTGCCAAATATTCAACAGGCAGACAAGTGTTGATGTTGAAAATAATGGAGGATTGCCAAGTTTGTCTATAGGCAGACTAAGGATGAAAAGTTTATATTAAGTATAGAGTATTGTGTTTTCATAATGAACAGCATGAATATTTGAAGCAGACAAAACATAGTTTGTTAATGATCATTCAGTGTCAAATGGGTGTGAACTAACCATGTGTAATGAAATCTGTGTATGTAAGCAATGTGTAATTTCCTATGTATATATGTATATATAAGATGGACTCATGTACAGAATAGTATATATTTACTATTTTCTGAATGCAACAGAATTTCATGTTTTTTTGTTTTCTTTTTTTTTGTTTTAATACTTGAAGAAACAGTGTTTACATAAATTAAACAATGGAAAATCTAACAATACGAGAGATGGAAAGTTGCTACGCACCATATAGTCGCGATAGGCACAATATCGTTACTCAGCGTCTGTGCTATATGGTGAGTAGCAACTTTCCTTCTCTCTTAATGTTTACATAAACATTTGTATGAAGTGTTTCCTATGTAATTTATTTGCAATTTTTTTTAATTGCCCAACACTGTTTTGAAATGTATTTGATGTTTTCTTGATGTATCCCTGTCATGAAACATAAATAAAACATGGGACACTTATATCGATTAGAAGTAGGTTTATATTATGTAACTGTGTATCTGCAATTAAGGAGTGAGTATTGTTTGTGTCCTTGACTTGTGACAGGAAAATTAGTTTTGTAATGTATATAAGAAAAAAGCAAAATGATTTGTTAAAATTTTCATTTTTTTCATTCACTTATGATTTTACCACTTTCATTAACTCCCAAGGTTGAAGTCCGTTTAGTTTTTCTATTAATTTCACCATATCCAAAATTATAGTCCAATACCTTAGTACATTAGACACACGCGCGCTCAATTTTTTAAATCCTCTCGGAGGGTAACATTACCTTGTTTCACGGCAAGTTAGTATTACAAGTGGTAAGGTGCTGGTCAAATTAAAAAAAAAAGGCAACATAGACTTTTGCAATCTTTATTGGCCTCCACGCACACAAAAAACTATTAAATTATTTTGTCTACTTGCAAAAGAGCCTTTAAGGTAGCCAAGGTAAAACAATAACTGAGGTAATTAGAACGAAACTTCAAAACATTTAAAGAACATTTTGAGATACGGTATTGTGAAAAATACTTTTGTTTACTAAATTGCGTGAACAGTAAGAAAATGAATGTTTGAAATTTTTCCAAGTTTCACGAGAATTAATCACGAAAGACGTGAAAACAAATTCATTGTGAATGTGGACTGCCGGCCGATGTGGCCGAGCGGTTTTAGGCGCTGCAGTCTGGAACCGCGTTATCGCTACGGTAGCAGGTTTGAATCCAGCTCGGGCATGAATTGTGTGTGATGTCCTCAGGTTAGTTAGGTTGAAGTAGTTCTAAGTTCTAGGGGGCTGATGACCTCAGATGTTAAGTCCCATAGTGCTCAGAGCCATTTCCATTTGAACCATTTTAATGTAGACCTTCCCGGGGTATACAGCTGATGTAAAGCTTTCTGGTTTCCAGACCGGTGGCGGTATTATAAAACTGCGACGTTTCGACAGGTGACTCATCATCTTCCGGCGAAGTGTCGACATTTTGCCGATGCCGTCGTACTTATATCTGAAATAAGCCTCCTCGACCTGGCTCCGTGAGGCTGGGTACAAAAGGGACGGCGCTTGGGGTGAGGCGTGAATTTGCGGTGGTAGGGGTACCTGGCGTGCTTTCCGTATCTGTGCCAAAGCATTCCGGCCCTATCTCACGAGAAGGAGGGTGGTGGGCGTGCTCTCGACGAATTTCCGCAACCGCTGGATTCCATGCCGCACTCAACTAATATCCTTCGTCTGTGTTTACAATAGTCTCGTGCATGCGAATGTCGATAAACATTTTTATGACGCTATCCCAATTGCCGACGGCTCGGCAGAGCACCTTGGTGTCCTCGAAGTCAAATGTGTAGTCTTAGTTGACACTGTCTTCTGCTACCATCGACTTCTCCGCCTGTCACAGCCGCAAAAGCCTGATATGTTCGCCGCAACGTTTAGCAATAAATCACTGTGTTTGTCCAGTGTACTGTTGATCTCATTTAAGGGCGTCTTTCGCAGAGCTGAACTACTCTTTCGTCTTCGGCGGTGGTCGGAAGAGGGCTTTTATGTTCAATTTTTCCAGAGGCTTCCCAATTTTGACAGACAGCTGTCCTAAATACTGAAGAAAAGCGAGTGTTTTGTTTTCTTCTCCCTCCAGGCGGTTTTCCGCGACCTTTCTCATTTTGAACGCACTCCTGAACGCCCTCCTCGTTGAATACCGCCACCCGTCTGGGAACCCGAGAGGTTTCCATTAAATGCATTTCGTTTCTAACAGGGCGTCGATACCAGACTACCAGCTTCAGCTTAGCTCAGATGTCGCTCAGTTCTTTCAGATTCGAAACACATTTGTAGCAAATACTGAAATCACGTAACAGCAAATCGCACCCTCGGAGACCTTATAAGCGCCTTTCACACTTTAACTAAAGCATACAATTCCGCATATTTCAGCAAAGAATATCAAAATATCTAGAACATAAAAAAGGATTGTAGTAATTTAAAAGGAAACAAAGAATTCAAAACGATTGATGGTTTCAACGCATGAAGGCCTCAGAAAATCGCTTTAAAACGGCTTTAAAAGAAAAGGACGTGAATACGCCACACAATACAAGAGTTTCAGTTTGGGATATTACTGGATTTTACAAACGGCATGTTAATCGCTCGGGCTTATGTTGGTACCACGAAGTACTGATACACACACAGGGCTAAGACAAACATAACTGTATGACAAGTACGAAACGTAGCCGCAGTTGCTATAAAGAACAATTTGTGCTGGACTGGAACTCGAACCCGGATTTCCCGCTTTACGCGACGGTCTAAAAAATGGTTCAAATGGCTCTGAGCACTATGGGACTTAACTTCTAAGGTCATCAGTCCCCTAGAACTTAGAACTACTTAAACCTAACTAACCTAAGGACATCAGACACATCCATGCCCGAGGTAGGATTCGAACCTGCGACCTTAGTGGTCACGCGGTTCCGCGACGGTCAGCTTAACCGCTCTGGCTACCTGTGCATGATTCCCAGCCACACTAAAACTTCCATACATCGACGTTCAAGTGTCAAAATGAAATGCTCTTTCGGTCTTGCATGTATGCGCAAATAACTGCTATGTAGGAATAAAGTTTGTGGGTCATAAACGTCTAAGCATTTATTAAAATGGTCTTAATACCACAAATTTCTTTAAAACAAACGGGTTAATAGTGCAGTAGTGTCTACTCTTGTCATAACATTGGCACTTAAAGTATCTAAATAGTAATTCTGAACACACTCCGTGTTAGTTACTGATTGGGTGAACGTGAACCAGACCTATATTTTCCGACTTTTAAACATATAAGAACCTATGCATCAGTATTTTCTTACCTGACATATATCAAGCTGAACAACAAATTGAAAACTTAATATAATCTAACTAGTAATTCATCTGTCATTACATAGCTAAGTCAATGTAAAAACAGTAGCAAAAAAAACTTAGAATTGTTTTTGCTTACATAGCGTTATTTAGTATAATTGGAGAATGTGGGAGCTCGTCTCGGTTAGAGGGTAGAGGTATTTTTTGCTAGTCTTGTAGGAAACATTTCAACTATTATCACTGAAGTGGGGGCGGGGGGACCCAGCGAAAGCTAAAGATGCTCTCTTCTGGAACTACAGCGAAATCAGTAGAAATGTTTGACTGAGGAAAAAGAAGGGAAAATCTGTGTCCTTCAAGATCATCTGGATGAAGCAAAGATCGAACTGATCAGGACCATAGGAGAGAGAGAAGAGGAGGGTGGTTAGAACCTGGCAGTCGGTGGAAACGCTGGACTGTAGGGAGCCTGATCTTATGCTGTCACTATAAACTCTAAGAACAGGTAGGAAGTCCTAAGAAGAGCCTGATGAAGGACAAGAAGCAACAAATGTGCAGCATATTAGAAACATGACCAGGAGCTCTAGAAGAATGCAAAATGTTTGGAAGAAGGAAGTTCAGCTGCTAGGTAGTAGCCATGGGCGGGATGTATGCCTTCTTGTACAGTAAAGTAGAAAGTTAAGTGCAAAGGCAAGGCTAAATGAAGTGTCAGAATGAGCAGCTGGGCTTCAGTCCTCAAACTTGCAGCAATTTGTGTCGTCGAGCACTGAGGTAGATACACATAAAACCAGCATTTAGTATTATCGTTGTATAAAACGACAGATCCTTTCAGTAGCATTACTTGAAAAGGTGGAGGACCATCATTTTTGTCAGAAATGCGATTCACTTTTATCGATGCACGGCCTCAGTTCAGTTAATGAAGGCAAGCATTCTGAGTTATCAGCTTTTGAATTAACAGGACCCGATAACAGGAAGAGATTAATCATTCTGTGTGTGAATCGATCATTCTGCGCTAATGTTGACACTTTTTGATCTTATCTTATGAGACCAAGAGGCGCTGTGTTCGACTATATTTTTTATTACTTTAGTCCTGTTTCAGTGCGATTTCCATTTTCACGTTCTGTCAGGTAGTATTGATCATATGACATCGATGTCTCAGTTGCTGTCACACTTCTGTATAATTTGTTCCTTCGTTGTTATACTTCTGCTTTTGCTGACTCAGCTGTCAATACAGCTGTCAAGTATCGACATTATGAAATAAACTTTCATAATTCGACAACTTCACAAATAAATTCTGCAGCAAAACACCTACTAAGCTCCACCAACATCAAAGCAACACACTTGTACAGTAATGTGACATCAACTGAGATATCGTGGTCATATGGAAGTGAAGACCACGTGATATAGTCAGAAGATGGCAATAAAGCAGAAAGGGGCCTGTAGTAGTGAACGTTTAAAGTATATTATCAGATTTTCTGATTAAAATCTCAAGTGATAAAGTCAACTTCATTTTGTGTGGCGACGTAAACATAACACAAATACCGCAAATGAAACTATTAGTATCCTCATAAACATCCTTCACAGTGTTGTGGTCAAGAGCGCAACTTGAGTAACTTACATTTACAGTATCCACAATGGACCACGTGGCCACAGACTTGGACAGGAGAAAGTGAAATGTAGCTATAAAAGTGCTCGAAGTCTCGAACAATTTCTGTCAAAATAGTAACACTAAAATGGCTTATGGGGAAATAACCCTCAACTACAACCCTACAAAAGACTTCCATTACAAATCAAAATTGAATGTTTTTCAAGAGAACTTGCAAACCAAAGTTGAGCTGAAGTATTTAAAAAAACAAATGTACACTCCTGGAAATTGAAATATGAACACCGTGAATTCATTGTCCCAGGAAGGGGAAACTTTATTGACACATTCCTGGGGTCAGATACATCACATGATCACACTGACAGAACCACAGGCACATAGACACAGGCAACAGAGCATGCACAATGTCGGCACTAGTACAGTGTATATCCACCTTTCGCAGCAATGCAGGCTGCTATTCTCCCATGGAGACGATCGTAGAGATGCTGGATGTAGTCCTGTGGAACGGCTTGCCATGCCATTTCCACCTGGCGCCTCAGTTGGACCAGCGTTCGTGCTGGACGTGCAGACCGCGTGAGACGACGCTTCATCCAGTCCTAAACATGCTCAATGGGGGACAGATCCGGAGATCTTGCTGGCCAGGGTAGTTGACTTACACCTTCTAGAGCACGTTGGGTGGCACGGGATACATGCGGACGTGCATTGTCCTGTTGGAACAGCAAGTTCCCTTGCCGGTCTAGGAATGGCAGAACTATGGGTTCGATGACGGTGTGGATGTACCGTGCACTATTCAGTGTCCCATCGACGATCACCAGTGGTGTACGGCCAGTGTAGGAGATCGCTCCCCACACCATGATGCCGAGTGTTGGCCCTGCGTGCCTCGGTCGTATGCAGTCCTGATTGTGGCGCTCACCTGCACGGCGCCAAACACGCATACGACCATCATTGGCACCAAGGCAGAAGCGACTCTCATCGCTGAAGACGACACGTCTCCATTCGTCCCTCCATTCACGCCTGTCGCGACACCACTGGAGGCGGGCTGCACGATGTTGGGGCGTGAGCGGAAGACGGCCTAACGGTGTGCGGGACCGTAGCCCAGCTTCATGGGGACGGTCGCGAATGGTCCTCGCCGATACCCCAGGAGCAACAGTGTCCCTAATTTGCTGGGAAGTGGCGGTGCGGTCCCCTACGGCACTGCGTAGGATCCTACGGTCTTGGCGTGCATCCGTGCGTCGCTGCGGTCCGGTCCCAGGTCGACGGGCACGTGCACCTTCCGCCGACCACTGGCGACAACATCGATGTACTGTGGAGACCTCACGCCCCACGTGTTGAGCAATTCGGCTGTACGTCCACCCGGCCTCCCGCATGCCCACTTTACGCCCTCGCTCAAAGTCCGTCAACTGCACATACGGTTCACGTCCACGCTGTCGCGGCATGCTACCAGTGTTAAAGACTGCGATGGAGCTCCGTATGCCACGGCAAACTGGCTGACACTGACGGCGGCAATGCTGCGCAGCTACCGCCATTCGACGGCCAACACCGCGGTTCCTGGTGTGTCCGCTGTGCCGTGCGTGTGATCATTGCTTGTACAGCCCTCTCGCAGTGTCCGGAGCAAGTATGGTGGGTCTGACACACCGGTGTCAATGTGTTCTTTTTTCCATTTCCAGGAGTGTATGTACGGAATTCTCCAAAGTCAGAGCACGATTTCCAATGAATTTTCAGAACGATGTTTCCAAAAGTAACCATCTCAGTAACACTGATACACGAAAACAGATGGATAGCAGAAGGTGTTAGAAAGTCATTTCGAACCCTGAAGCATATCATTTCCAGGAACAAGATTGTTAATGAGGTTGAGTTCTTAAATTTCAACAACAGGTACGAAACGATGTATAGGAGGGTCCTGACTGCCGAAAAACTGCCCGTGGCACAATAATGTAAAATGCAGTGAACAGAAGTATGGCCTTCTGTGGATGTCGATAAACAGGAGACAAGGACGGACAAAAATGTGTAATAACACACTGATTAGGAACAGGGATAAAGCTAAAAATTATTTATTTCTTCTACGGATACTATGTGAATGAGTAATTCCCAGAATCGAACATAACATCTGTAAATAATTATGCACTAAGGACAAAGATATTACTGCTAACCACAGAGCGTGAAATCAGTAAACTGTAAATAAAAACTAAAAATTACCTGGGAGACAGAAACTGAAAAGGACGTTAAAGATCTGTGGATAACTGATCCCCAGAACAGACAGCCTGTGAGACGTACCCTGACGAAAGCCCGAGGAGAAGAAAGGAAGGAGTTATATCGACAGCAGATGCGAAAGTATTGGGTAATGGTCAAAGCCCAACAGTTCAAGAAGAGTGGTTCAAAGTAGGCCCATTCGAAACAAGAAGTAGAAATAGTGGGAGTAGATCAAGAACACATCTGTGTGCTGAAACAGTGCACATAATCTCCATAACAAACTTGATAAATGAGTCATTAGTATCTACCAACTTCTCATTTAAACAGATAAGATCTGTACCCAGGAGACATTTTGTACTTATGCTGACGCTGGTAAAAATATATTTCTGAAGCTAAGTATTTGTAATTACCCACGCATTATCCTGAGATGCTGGTGGAGATTAAACTAGCTGGCACTCGACTGCGTAATACCAGATGGACAATCTACCGGTAACCAAACAATATCGGAGAGCCGTCGGTGCTTCACATGAAATAAATGTGAAACGGTAAACAGTCTTCTGGTTGTATTAGTATTCGACTGACGTATTCAGTGCATTGGTATTACGCGTCAGGTTAAGGCTCTTGCTAAGTACTGAAGATAATAAATTATTAACTGAAGTTAGTTAAGAAATATTGCGCAGGAATACATTTAATCTGATTACGGGAGAACTTGCCCTCCAGCAATTACCTATATGGTCATTTGTAATTTAATGTCTGTGGGATGGAACTAGGTGTGAGTGATGATTTGACGATTATGACGATCAAAAGCTTATTTCCAATGAAAATAGTTACTAGAAGAAATGATAGTTGCTGTGCAACATGTACAATATCGATTTATCGTATGTTTTTTAGTGATAATTTTTACAAATTGGCCAACTTAAAACTGTGCCAAATATTGTTTCCGTCATTTCATTACAATGTAAAAAGCAAAGAGTCATTGGAAAATATGACGGACACGTGTCCTATGAAGGGTAATTTTACTTTTAACTAACCAGGTTATGTATTTTCGTGTCAGGTATATTAACATTTTACAAACCACTGTTAATTTGATCACACTATCTTTCTAGCCGTTTAAATGTTGTACTGTGAGTCGTTAGTCAGGGAGAACCTAACACCCCATACGCAAAGGTTACTCGAATATAAATCAACAGCGGATATAGTATCCACAAACTGCAACAGGAGTCTCTTTTGCGAGATCTCCAGGTGCTCAAATATGGCACGGGAATGATATCCACATGTAGTAAACTACTGAGGTTTAATGACATCAGATCTACGGAAGGATCACATGCATACGAACAGTGTTCCTGTATCCCGTATTGTATCTCTAACGAGGTAGGAGGTATCTGGTTAAAAATGGCGTGTGGTTACTAAGTTCAGTATTTTAAAAAAGAAATGTTACGTGGGAACGAACGCAAAAGAGGTTTATAGTAGTGATTGTATTAACAATACAATTAACAAACCATCAACAGCTCTAATAGCCGGCCAGGGTGGCCGAGCGGTTGCAGGCGCTACGGTCTGGAAACGCGCGACCGACACGGTCGCAGGTTCGAATCCTGCCTTGGGCATGGATGTGTGTAATGTCCTTAGGTTAGTCAGGTTTAAGTAGTTCTAAGTTCTAGGGGACTGATGACCTCAGAAGTTAAGTCCCATAGTGCTCAGAGTTATTTGAACCATTGAGCCATGGTGCTGCAAACGTCGTCGAACTGTTCGTCCAGATGGCTGTTGTCTTGCGAACGTCCCCATCTGTTGACTCAGGGATCGAGACGTGGCCGCGCGATCCGTTACAGCCATGCGGATAAGATGCCTGTCATCTCGACTGCTAGTGATACGAGGCCGTGTGGATCCAGCACGGCATTCCGTATTACTCTCGTGAACCCACCGATTCCATATTCTGCTAGCAGTCATAGATGTCGACCAAAGCGAACAGCAATGTCGCGATACGATAAACCGCAATCACGATAGGCTACAATCCGACCTTTATCAAAGTCGGAAACGTGATTGTACGCTTTTCTCCTCCTTACACGAGGCATCACAACAACGTTTCACCAGGCAACGCCGTTCAACTGCTGTTTGTGTATGAGAAATCGGTTGGAAACTTTCCTCATGTCAGCACGTTGTAGGTGTCGCCACCGGCGCCAACCTTGTGTGAATGCTCTGAAAAGCTAATCATCTGCATATCACAGCATTTTCGCGTCTGTAGCACGTCATCTTCGTGGTGTATCAATTTTAATGGCAAGTAGTGTAGTTCTAAGTCTCGGGGACTGATGACCTCTGATATTAAGTCCCATAGTGTTTAGATCCACTTGAACCATTTTTTGTGTGAAGGAAAGACGCTGGTAGCCCACTTAGTGTCAGAGAGTATCAGTGTACTTATGGAGTGAGAAAGTACTAAGAAAGTTGCTGAACATAATGACTTGCCGATCGGTCCTTTGCTTCACACACACCCCACCGAAGAACCAGCTGCCGACGTTTCGCGACGTTATTAGCTAGACTTACTCTCCAGTTATGTTACCACCATTGCCCTCATGTGAACTCTTGCCAGTCATCGTGAGGCGGTTCTGAATTTCGCCTGTCACACTGAATCAGCGATCTTTATTTGTCCCACATACGGCCCCGCTTTTAAGGCATGTAACGTCTAACCCAAAACGTCTCAGCTGTCAACAACGTACGAAATGAAATTTGTTGGTAGTTGCTAGGTTCCGCGGAAAATGTAACCTTTTGATACGACAATTTTCGTATAGATACTTCAGTCTTTGATGTGACGTCACGTGTGTTGGAGTGCTGTTGAAAATGCTTGTCAGTATTTTATAAAGTTTTAGTCTTCAGTTACTTATTTTAAAGATTATTTATGTTAATATTTGCTGTAAAAGTATCTTATTAGTGGATTTTCGTCAGTCTCAGTCTTTCTTTCTGTGTTATTGACTGAGTGGTCTATTATTCGTGAGTGTGCTTTAGTCTTTCGTCCAAGCCTCACGCCTCAGTGGTGTGTTTACATTTTGCGGTGTGCAGTTGCAGCTGTAGCGGTTATACAGCTAAGTACTGACAAAGTTATTTTTATTTATTATTATTATTATTATTATTTTGAGCTTTTCCTCATTACAGACGCTTATCTCCAACATAATAATCTACTCGGATATTACAATACAAACAATAAACGTTCTTAGACTATATTTTCAAAATATTCCTCCAGGTGTTTCGATCTTGTGTGTCCTCTTCCTCCGCGCCCATTCTCCTCATTGTGTGCTGTACATTTTGGAGCCAGGTGGTCATAGGTGGTCCTCTTCTTCTTCTCCGCTCCGGTTCCCACTCCAGTATCAATTTTGGTATTTAGCTTTTCTCCATTCGTCGTACATGCCCATACCACTGTAATTTCTTCCTATCCATTTCGTCATATATTCTGTCTTTTATTTCACTTCTCCTTATTATTTCGGTGTTCCTTATCTTTTCTTTCCTGGAGATTCTTGCCGATCTTCTCCAGAAGTCCATCTCTAGAGCTTGTAATTTTTTGATGTGCCTCATGTTAATTGTCCAGGTCTCCATTCCATACAGAACCACACTCTCTAATATCGATTTGTATGTTAATTTTTTAGTTCTGCTCATTACATTTCTGCTCCACAAGACTGAGTTAAGCATCCCAATGACCCTCCGACCGCTACTAATTCTTTTATTGATTTCTGATTCTGATTTTCCCTCGATTTCTAAAATAGATCCGAAATAACAGAAAGTGTTTATCTTTTTGATTTTCTTTCCTTCGATGTATAGCTCATCTGAATCATTAGTAAAGTATTCTGTTTTTTGGTAATTAATCTTCGAACCCCAAGTTTTGTATGCTACTGCTAGTTGATTGCACATATTTTTAGCATCCTCTCCATCTTGTGCTACGAATACTTGATCATCAACAAATAATAAATGATGTAGGTAAACTCCATCTCTTATTTCTAATCCCATTCTCGTTACATTTACGAGACCGTGTTCTAAGTCTAATATCTATATAGATTTTAAATAATGATGGTGACATGGGACAGCCCTGTAAAAGGCCTTTGCTTGTTCTAAATTTCTGTGAAAGTTTATTATCAACTTTCACTTGGCAAATGTTATCTTTATACATCTGTTGTATTATTTTAATCAAGGAAGGGTTTATGTTTGCCATATGTAGAGCTCTCCAAAGTAATTTTCTGGGAACAGTATCGTACGGTTTTCCTAGATCTATGAAAATTAAACCTATATTTTTTTGATTTTCCCTATGTTTCTCCAAAATCTGTCGTAATGTGAAAATATGGTCTACACATGATCTCCCAGCCGTGAATCCACATTGTTCTTCTTGGGTTGTAAAATTTTTTTCCAGTTTTTTTTAATTACTTTCGAAAAAATTCTCATTAATGCGTTTGTAACACAAATTCCTCGATAGTTTGAAGAAATTTTGCGATCCCCTTTCTTAAATATTGTATTAATGTAACCTAGCTTCATTTCGTTGGGTATTGAATCTCAATGTATCATTTTGTTGAAGACCTGTGTTCTCAGTTTCACAATTTCGTCACCACCATATTTCAGACACTTCAGACTGATATTGCTGGTCCCGGTGATTTACTATTCTTTCCTGTTCTCAACGCCTGAAGTACTTCACTTTCTATAATCTGGATCTCGTCATCTTCATGTCCTTTTTCTTCCACTGTTCCTTGTTCTAGATATTCTTCTCTGTCCTCATTTAATAATTTTTGGAAATACTCTTCCCATTCCTTTTGTGTTATCAGTTGGAGATTAGTTTTGCTTTTTGTATCCTGTCGAAGGCCTTTTAATACTGACCATGCTTCTTTTGCTCTCCCAAATCCTAATTTGCTATTCAGCTTGGCACATGTTCTTTCCCATGCTTCATTTTTGCCATCCTTATTTTTTTCATCACTTCATTCTTCTTTTCCTTGTATATTGATCTTGTTTCTTCTGATTTATCATTCAACCACTGAAGGAACGGATTTCGTTTTCCTCTAACGAGGTCCTCTAGTTCCTCTGACCACCACTCTGCTGTACGGTTGTGGTTGCTATCTTTTTTACCCACCACCTCTGTTGCTATGATTTTCATATTTGTTTTTATATAGTCATATATTTCCTCTGTACTCCCTTCAAATGATTCAACCAGTTTCCTTTCCATCCTGGCCGCAAAGAGTATTCTGATGCTTTCGTCTTGTAGGCTGTCTATATTAAAAGGTAAATTTTCAACTTTCTCAGTCTGGTTCGTTTTATTTATGTTACTTGTATCATTCCTTGTATTCTTCGATGGCCAGAAAGACTTCATTTTTACTAGATAGTGGTCTGATCCACACTGGGCTCCTCTAGAAGATCTGACGTCTACTGCCTTGAAGCTACTTGTTTGCCTAGTGATAATATAATCTACACTCCTGGAAATTGAAATAAGAACACCGTGAATTCATTGTCCCAGGAAGGGGAAACTTTATTGACACATTCCTGGGGTCAGATACATCACATGAACACACTGACAGAACCACAGGCACATAGACACAGGCAACAGAGCATGCACAATGTCGGCACTAGTACAGTGTATATCCACCTTTCGCAGCAATGCAGGCTGCTATTCTCCCATGGAGACGATCGTAGAGGTGCTGGATGTAGTCCTGTGGAACGGCTTGCCATGCCATTTCCACCTGGCGCCTCAGTTGGACCAGCGTTCGTGCTGGACGTGCAGACCGCGTGAGACGACGCTTCATCCAGTCCCAAACATGCTCAATGGGGGACAGATCCGGAGATCTTGCTGGCCAGGGTAGTTGACTTACACCTTCTAGAGCACGTTGGGTGGCACGGGATACATGCGGACGTGCATTGTCCTGTTGGAACAGCAAGTTCCCTTGCCGGTCTAGGAATGGTAGAACGATGGGTTCGATGACGGTTTGGATGTACCGTGCACTATTCAGTGTCCCCTCGACGATCACCAGTGGTGTACGGCCAGTGTAGGAGATCGCTCCCCACACCATGATGCCGGGTGTTGGCCCTGTGTGCCTCGGTCGTATGCAGTCCTGATTGTGGCGCTCACCTGCACGGCGCCAAACACGCATACGACCATCATTGGCACCAAGGCAGAAGCGACTCTCATCGCTGAAGACGACACGTCTCCATTCGTCCCTCCATTCACGCCTGTCGCGACACCACTGGAGGCGGGCTGCACGATGTTGAGGCGTGAGCGGAAGACGGCCTAACGGTGTGCGGGACCGTAGCCCAGCTTCATGGAGACGGTTGCGAATGGTCCTCGCCGATACCCCAGGAGCAACAGTGTCCCTAATTTGCTGGGAAGTGGCGGTGCGGTCCCCTACGGCACTGCGTAGGATCCTACGGTCTTGGCGTGCATCCGTGCGTCGCTGCAGTCCGGTCCCAGGTCGACGGGCACGTGCACCTTCCGCCGACCACTGGCGACAACATCGATGTACTGTGGAGACCTCACGCCCCACGTGTTGAGCAATTCGGCGGTACGTCCACCCGACCTCCCGCATGCCCACTATACGCCCTCGCTCAAAGTCCGTCAACTGCACATACGGTTCACGTCCACGCTGTCGCGGCATGCTACCAGTGTTAAAGACTGCGATGGAGCTCCGTATGCCACGGCAAACTGGCTGACACTGACGGCGGCGGTGCACAAATGCTGCGCAGCTCCGCTGTGCCGTGCGTGTGATCATTGCTTGTACAGCCCTCTCGCAGTGTCCGGAGCAAGTATGGTGGGTCTGACACACCGGTGTCAATGTGTTCTTTTTTCCATTTCCAGGAGTATATTATAGAACGTAGTTCTTTAGTGTTCTGTTGCCAAGTATACTTATGAATTTCCTTATGTTTGAAAAATGTGTTGGTAATTTTTAGATCAAATTGTTCACAAATTTCAATCAGTCGTTCCCCATTGTCATTATATTCGTCCTCTCCATGTTTTCCTACTATTCTACAGGATTCTTTAATTCCTACCCTTCCATGATAATCAGCTCCTTTCTTCTTGGGGTTTTTTCAATAGTCTCCCTGAGATTGGCCCAGAATGTATCTTTCTCCTTATCTTTTGTGTCGTTCTTGGATGCATATACGCCAATAATCACAACTTCCCTAGCAAATAACGTCATTTCAACAGTTATAATACGTTGATTGATGAATGTCCACTTTGTGATTCTTTCTTTCCATAATTTCTTTATCATAATGGAGACCCCTGCTTTGGCTCTTACTGCTTTTGATACCCCACTCCAGATATGTACATAATTATCCAGTTCTTCTTCTCCTTGGCCTTTCTTCTTTGTTTCAGAGAGTACGACAACATCCATGTTGAACATGTCTAGTTCTGCAGGTAGTAAATTTCTTTTAGTGGAAATACCTTGCACATTCCAGCATCCTAACATCATTTTCCGTTTCTCATCGCCAGTTAGTCGTCCAAAGTTCCAATGTTTCCGACGCATATTATTAGGTTTTTTAGCATTTTTAGGTTTTTATGTGAGTGAGGAGCTGGCCCACTACACAACCCCCAATCCGGAGGACCGGGTAATTTGTACTCAAGGTTTTCTTCCCTTAGCCTTTGATAAGCCAATATCATACTACAAGGCAGCAGTTGCTAGTTTTGGCCCACCCCAGGTATTTTATTTTCCCGGTACCCACCATATCTGCTGAGCATTCCCCTATCAGCCACCTGGGGAGGCGCCCGATGGGAGACCAGCAAACTCCACACGGGTGTTATTTTACACTTTTATATAGTTATTACATTCAACAGTTTCCAGCAGTGTTTCGTGCTGTTTGTGGCGAAATAACGATGTAATAAAGTTTTGGAAACGCTCGCTCGCTGTATTTTTTAGAGGTTTCTGTGCGTTGAAGTCATTTAGTAAATTTCGTGCATTAGTTTTCAGCTGACATTTCTTATTATTTCTAGTGAAATATTTCAGTTAAATTTTCATTCATTGTTTTAACTTCGTCCAGTGTTCCAGTGGAATTTTTGGTTTCAGTTAATAATTTTGTGAAATTTTGTTGGCGTTGGTATTAGCTGTGGTGCAGCAGTATTAATACAAGTAGTTCCTTTCTTAGTAGGCAGGGAATTTCGAGACTGCTATTGTTTGTTCTATAAATACTTCCACTGGTGTAACTGAATTTAGGTAACGTAGAGGTATAGTTTTTTTCAGTAACTGTAAAATTTTACCATGACTGAGAAGTGTGGGCTCTACCTTTGGTATGTGAATAGTTGGTTATGGTGCGGGATTTCTTCAAAGTATTATCATTGGGAGGATGCAGTGGGGAAGCCAGTGGGCATTCTGGCGAGATCCTTTCCTGGGAATGCAGAATCTGTAGTAGAAATAGGTTGATAGAGAAGCAGGAGAGTAACATCTGTGCCTTCAGGTGCAGTTAAAACCCGCAAAGGAGGAACTATATAGGTTGAGGAGGGTGAAGGGTGGTGAGTAATAGAACTGGCAGTTGGCAATAAGGCAGCTAGGAGGAGGAGGTATTCAGCTATAATTTGCGTATATGCAGTAGATTTTACAAATTGTCAGAGTTGAGTGGACAGGAGCCTCTTCTAGCTGTAGATGCAGGGAACATGCAGCAGTCCTCAGCAGTTGGGCGGCCTAGGTCAGTTGCAAAGTCTAACAGAAAGAAGGCTCTGCTGCTAGGTAGTCCGCACGGTAGAGGTGTGCGCCAGCAGTTGCAGGAAGTGTTGGGGAGTGAGTACCAGGCCACCAGCATTGTGAGTCCTAGTGCAGGGTTGGCTCAGATGACTGACAGCATGGGGAAGTTACGTAGGAATTTTACGGAGGAAGCTCAGGTAGTGATAGTGGGTGGAGCTGGGAATAGTCTTGATAGGGATGGTGACCTGGCAGAGATGGTGACTCAAACTGGTGGCACTAATGTGCATTTCGTGCAACTGTTTCAGGGTAATGATCGGCCTCATCTTAATGCCGCTGTTAGGCACTTCTACACGGGGCTGAAGAAGGCGCTGCTGGCAGAGGGCATGAGTCACATTTCAGTGATGCCAGTTTTGTCCATCAGTTGATCGGGTTTCAGTAGGTATGGCCTGCACCCCAATAGGTATGGGAAGGGGGGGTTGGCAAAGCTAATAGGTGACATTGTAGTGGCTAGTGGTAGGCTCACTCACAGAAAAATTCCTGACACATTTGGTGTTAGAGCTGCACCTTTCTTATACTGAAATCAACTGATAGGTTATAACTGCTTAAAGGAAGTCCCTCTAACTAAGGCTCACCTTCAGGGGACGTCATATTTCCAAGTAGAGAACAAATTAGCATAATTCAACAACATATAAGAGGTATTAGAGATAAAGTTAGTAACTGCTTATAGGTGTTGACTCTGAAATTATTCGTATATCAGAGCACCACTTAAATAATTCGACAATTCAGAGGCTTCCTTAACCAGGATATAGATTATCAGGCTGTTTTTCAAGAAGTTACTTGAGGTGGTGGAGGGGGGGGGATCGCTGTGTACGTAAAAAACAGTATTCCATTTGGGTTCATAGACTTATCAAGACACTGCAATGAACAGATATTTGAATGTTGCGGTGGAGCATTTCAGTTTACTGAAACTAAACTTCCAATTGTTGTTGTTCATAGGTCCCCTAACTCTGACTTCAGAGCATTTCTGCTCAAGCTAGAGTGGGTTCTTGTTTCACTTTTTAGGAAGTACCAGAAATTGGTTGTATGTAGTGACTTCAATATAAAGTTTGTATATGATGGTGCAAGAAAAAGGATGTTGGTAGATCTCCTAAATTCATATGATCTGATGCAGACTGTGTTTTTTTCCAACTGGGGTGTAGGGGAACAGTAACAGAGCCATAGACAAAATCGTTATTCATTCTTCATTACTAGATCGGCATGTTGTTAGTAAAATGGTGAATGGCCCTTCAGACCAAGATGCACACATTTTAACACCAAAAGGCTTTTGTACTCAAAAAAATTTCGGTTAGAATTACAGATTGTGTAAGAAAGTTAATCCAACAGCAATCGAGGTTTTTAAACCTTGTCAGGTACAAGAGTGGCAGGATGTTTATAGTGCCGAAAACATGGATGCTCTTTGAGAGTTACTTTCCATTAGAACGTTCTAAACGGGGTACTAGCTGTAGAAGGCTGCATGGGTGGCTGACTGGGGTGATAAATACCATGTATAACAAAGTGGGAATTATATCAAAATATTAGAAGTAGTCACAATCAAGCTACAGTAACCCATTACAAACACTACTGTAAGGAGCTTATAATGTTGTTAAGAAGGCAAAGAGTATGTGGTATGCAAATAGAATAGCTGATTCACAGGATAAAATTAAAACCATATGGTCAGTTGTGAAAGAAGTGCCTGGTCAGCAGCACAAAGTCGAGGTATAAAGTAATTTCGTAGTAAAAATACTTCTGTAACTGATAAATCAGATATACGTACAGTATTTAACTATCATTTCCTGAGAACTGCTTGTGAATTAAAGAAAAACTTAAGTTTCTACAGGAAATCATATAACTCTCTTGGCAAATGCAGACAAGGGGCAGATTGGGTCAATAATTAAATCACTGAAGTGTAAGGACTCTCATGGATATGGAGTGCCTAGCAGAATAATAAAGTACTGTGCTGCACATGTTAGCCATGCATTTAGCCACGTTTATAATTTTTCATTTGGGAATGGTCAGTTTCCAGACGGATTAAAGTATTCAGTAGTAAAGCCACTTTATAAAAGTGGAGAAAGGGATAATGTAGACAATTTTAGACCTATTTCTATGCCATCAGTGTTTTCTAAAGTTATTGAAAAGGCGGTATATGTTAGGATAATTGAGCATTTTATACCACACGATTAGCTATCAAATGTACAGCTCGGCCTTAGAAGTCTCTTAACAACCGAAAGTTCTATATTTTCTTTTCTCGGTGAGGTATTGGATGGGTTAAACAAAACGTTTCTAACGCTAGTCATATTTTTTTTATTTAACTTAGGCGTTAGGTTGTGTTGATCACAAAATATTGCTCCAGAAGTCGGACCATTACAGAATACGGTGAGTAGATCACAATTGGTTCACCTCTCACTTTCGCTACAAACACGAAAAGGTCATTATTCAGTGTTGAGAAAGGCTGTGGTGTGGGGTCTGAGTGGGTTACAGTTAAGTGGGAGGGGGGGCGGGGAGTGCCCCAGGGATCAGTGTTGAGGCCACTCCTGTTCCATATCTATATAAATGATATGTTCTCTAGTATTATTGTTTGCTAATGACACTAGCTTGAGAGAAAAGGACGTTGAGTGCAACATTGGTTCGGTTTCAAATAGTGCAGTACATGACCTAAGTTCATGGCTTGTAGAAAATAAACCAACGCTAAATCACAGAAAGTCTCAGTGTTTATAGCTTTTAACACACAATTCAACAAAGCCTGGCGTTTTAATTTCACAGATTGGACATATGATTAGTGAAACAGCACAGCTCAAATTTCTAGGTGTTCCGAAAGATAGTAAATTGTTGTCAAAGGCCCACGTTCGGGATATTGTTCAAATACTTAATGCTCCATTTTTACCATTGGAACGGTATCTTAAGTGAGTAATCGTTCGACACGAAAATTAGTCTACTTTGCTTATTTTCATTCGCTTATGTCGTTTGGTATTATATTTTGGGGTAACTCCTCCCATTCCAAAAGAATATTTTTGGCTCAAAATCGGGCGGTTCGTGCAATAAGTGGTGTAAGATCGCGAACCTCTTGTCGACCGCTGTTCACGAGTCTGGGTACTTTGACATTGGTCTCTCAATATATACATTCCTTACTGTCATTTCTTATTAACAATATTAGCTTATTCGCAAGAATAAGCAATTTTCATTCAGTTAATACTCGGCAGAAATCAAACCTGCATTTGGATCGGACTTCCTTAAACCTTGTGCAGAAAGGTATGCGGTATACTGCTGCATCCATTTTCAATAAGCTACCGCTAGAATTCAAAAATCTTAGCAGTAATCCAAGTGCTTTCAAATCGAAACTGAAATTTCCTCATGGATCTCTCCTATTCTGTCGAGGGGTTCCTTAAAAATTTAAGCTCATTCTCGTTGTGTTTATTTAAACTTACGGCTTGACTTTTTCAGGTTCATAAACATTTTATTTTTACCTGTTATTGGTTTTATGTTGTAATTTCATGTACAGAATCGTTCCTTGACCTGGGAGATTTGCTCCTCAGTTTGGCCTTAAGTAATTTTAAGTGTAAATAAAAATAAATAAAATGGGTAATTGCCATGAGACATGCCACAACAATATGTTTTAGAAAATATGAGGATGTGTTGTAAAGGATACCTCCGCATTTTTCACATGACGACTATTAAGACTTTTTAAATAAAACAAATCTTATTAATGTTTTACATCTTTGTTCTCCACGTCTACATATTCATTTATCTGGCGGTGTTCAAATTTCCGCAACGAGAAACCAGTTTTTTTATACCGTCAATGAGATTGTTTGACTTTGAGGACGGAGCAACCACCTCACCACTGCTTGCACAGCTTCATCACTGTCAAACGGAAGTCGTCAAAGGCGTTCAAGTTTTGGAGACAGGTGAAAATCGGATGGTGCCAAGAGAGGACTTCACAGAGGATGATCGATGACAGTGAACACAAGGCATCGGATTGTTTCAGACGCCGCAACGCTCATGTAAGATCTGGCAATTTCATGCCGAAGTAGAAGGTGCTCCATGTTTAAAAGAATACTTTGAATTCGAAACTCGAATACAACACGCTGTTTCCTACGCGCCGACATACACTCCTGGAAATTGAAATAATGCGCAATGTTTCAGCACACAGATGTGTTCTTGATCTGCTCCCACTATTTCTACTTCTTGTTTCGAATGGGCCTACTTTGAACCACTCTTCTTGAACTGTTGGGCTTTGACCATTACCCAATACTTTCGCATCCGCTGTCCATGTAACTCCTTCCTTTCTTCTCCTCGGGCTTTCTTCAGGGTACGTCTCACAGGCTGTCTGGTCTGGGGATCAGTTATCCACAGATCTTTAACGTCCTTTTCAGTTTCTGTCTCCCAGGTATTTTTTACTTTTTATTTACAGTTTACTGATTTCACGCTCTGTGGTTAGCAGTAATATCTTTGTCCTTAGTGCATAATTATTTACAGATGTTATGTTCGATTCTGGGAATTACTCATTCACATAGTATCCGTAGAAGAAATAAATAATTTACAGCTTTATCCCTGTTCCTAATCAGTGTGTTATTACACATTTTTTGTCCGTCCTTGTCTCCTGTTTATCGACATCCACAGAAGGCCATACTTCTATTCACTGCATTTTACATTATTGTACCACGGGCAGTTTTTCGGCAGTCAGGACCCTCCTATACATCGTTTCGTACCTGTTGTAGAAATTTAAGAACTCAACCTCATTAGCAATCTTGTTCCTGGAAATGATATGTTTTAGGGTTCGAAATGACTTTCTAACACCTTCTGTTACCCATCTGTTTTCGTGTATCAGTGTTACTGAGGTGGCTACTTTTGGAAACATCGTACTCTAAATTCATTGAAAGTGGTGCTCTGACTTTGGAGAATTCCGTATATACGTAGTTACGTTACCGTACTACAAGCTACTGTTCACAACCCTCTAGCAGCAGGGGGCTGCAAATGAATAAAATGATTTAGTTCGCTTAGTGATCACCTTCAGATCTACCGGGTGATCAAAAAGTCAGTATAAATTTGAAAACTGAATACATCACGGAATAATGTAAATAGAGAGGTACAAATTGACATAAATGCTTGGAATGACATGGAGTTTTATTAGAACCAAAAAAATAGAAAACTTCAAAAAATGTCCGACAGATGGCGCTTCATCTGATCAGAATAGCAATAATTAGCATAACAAAGTAAGACAAAGCAAAGAAGATCTTCTTTACAGGCAATGCTCAATATGTCATCCACCATTCCTCAACAATAGCTGTAGTCGAGGAATAATGTTGTGAACAGCACTGTAAAGCATGTCCAGAGATATGGTGAGGCATTGGCGTCGGATGTTGTATTTCAGCATCCCTAGAGATGTCGGTCGATCACGATACACTTGCGACTTCAGTTAACCTCAAAGCCAATAATCGCACGGACTGAGGTATGGGGACCTGGGAGGCCAAGCATGACGAAAGTGGCGGCTGAGCACACGATCATCACCAAACGACGCGCGCAAGAGATCTTTCACGCGTCTAGCAATATGGGTTGGAGCACCATCCTGCGTAAATATCGTACGTTCCAGCAGGTGTTTATCAGCCAGGCTGGGGATGATGCGATTCTGTAACATATCGGGGTACCTCTCACCCGTTACGGTAGCAGTTTTGCTGTCCAGCACCGTCCGTCGGATATTTTGTGAACTTTGTTTTTTTTTGTTCTAGTAAAACCCCATGTCATTCCAAGCATGTGTGTCAATTTTTATCTGTCTATCTACACTATTCCGTGGTGTATTAAGTTTTCAAACTTATACTGACTTTTTGATCATCCGGTATGTCCGAAGTTACAGAGACGTCTGAGATCTACACCTCTATGAAATACGGGAAATGTACTTCAAATTGTGAAGACAGTGAGAAGCCAGGTGTACAATTTATTGCCGACACATGAAAATTTGTGCCGGGCTGAGATTCGAGGTCGATTTTCATGCATGTCTGGAAGACACCGTGAAGTTCACTATTAAACGCAGACGCTGCAAATACGTAGTAGTGTTCACATGCCCAGACAAGGGCCGAGACAGTAGAAAGTGAGTCTCTTCCTGTAAGGGGAATCACACCTGCTGCACGAGTACACGACGTGGACAAACGGTGACATGTTGAGGTTTGGCTCAGTCCTGAAAGCGTGCTCGGGTAGCAGAAGAGGTTAAGGCAACTGCTCGCGTAAAGTCGGGAATCCTTGTTCGAGTCCCTGTTAAAAATCCGTCGCCAATAAGCTGTACAGCTAGAGTTGCATAGTATTCGTAATTACGAAAATGCTCGTATGTCTTGCATTTTATACAGTTGTAGGCCACAGCTTTATAAATGAATGCATGTCTGAAGAATATTGCATAGCAAATACTGCAATTATGGAGAGCAGTATGTTTACTATTTTACAGTCGCTATGTGAGCGCCGTATCTCGCAGCTAGTTTCACACGAGCTGACTCCAGTGTCTACTTACCGCTGGATGAGACGGTGCTTTATTTACAGTCTCACGTCACGCTGTCTCCTGTACCCTACTGCCTCTGCGGTCCGTGTCGTACTTTTCGCGGCTGGGTGACACTTTGTCCTGAGAGGTACGTCGCACCGGGGACCTGCGTGTTTCTTTACGGCGCGCTTTATGAAGACACATCTAGCTGTTGGGCAGGACTTTACGGCGCACTCCTGGTTACATTAGAATATACGGTGGGTCGCCAGGCGCGCTCGTAGTGCCCTACAGTGTCTCCCCGGCACCCCCTCCTCAAATCCTGCAGCGAGGTCCTTGCTGGTCCTCCAGTTTCTATACCTGCTTCACGTCTTTTGTACGTATATACCTCTTTTCTTGCCAGCATGAGTTTTAAATTGGAAACAGCGTTTACATAGTTTGTAAAGCTAAGTTTCATCATACATGGTGATAAACACTGTGAGAACACAATTGTTTCAAGCACTTTTAACACAATCTGCTCTTAAATAAACCTCATCTACTGTAAGTCCGTGACTTTATGCTTCACCTATTTCTTTCTTTCTGCATTGTGCTGTGTTGTCAGTTGCGAACTTCCGCTGACTTTTCATCTCTCTCTTTGTCGTACGTACTGAAGGACTTCTTCCTCTCTGTGCTATATGCGGAATACTAGTGTGGTGAGTTTCCCAATTTGTTCTACAGTTCTCTACGCGTTCACTTACATAACGCATTTGTCTTTATTTCACGTCTTTGAACATGCCGTTTCCCTTTCAAAAATGTTACGAGGCTCGTTACGAAAGTAATGCCTCCTATCTTTATCCATGGAAACTATAGGAGATACATAAATCACAACAGCACAGCTAAATAGAGCAGTAGTTCAGCTATAGACTGTCATTTTTCCTCAAAGCCATGTACTTTTGCAAAACTTCGTACATCTAAGTGCACGAGACATTCTGATACAGTTAAACTGCACTCCAAACCAGTTCCATTAACATGAGGTTACGAATTTTCGATAAAAATCTCACAGAAAAATCTCTGCTGTGAGGAACGACGGCCTTCGCTGCATTACCGTTTGTGATCAGATTATTTCCGTATTCGGTGACGTCACACGGTCTCCCTGTCATCAGCCGTTGTGTGAAAAGAGAAGATTAGGATTTCTGTAGACATATAAGATGCATGCATTATTATTGAAAACATGTATAAAACATGTATAGAATGCGTCGAATAATTTGGGTCGGCACTTGAGAATGAAATCAGTTCGTGACTTACACTCCGCAAAACAAATCCGGATATCTGAATCTCAGTCCATCTGATCGCGAGCCCAAATGTCTTGGCCATTTCGCACTGCTAAAACGCCACTTAATCCTCTTTCGTTTCATCGATATTCGTAAGCAGGAACAGCAGGAGCTGCGTGTTCTAGTAGTGTAGTTCCGGCGAATGAGTTAGAATACTATACGTATTTCGGAATTGAATCTCCGTCTTTAACGCACATGACTTAATTTAACAGCTCCATTTTGGTTACGTAGCTTGAGGGAGGTTGTAGTTACAAATATTGTGAACTTTAACGAGGAATAATCTGCAGAATTACAGTGTGCTTGAATTTCAAGATTTTTTTTCTTTTTTTTTTTTGTTTGCAACCTGTCTCCTATACCGTTTCATTTTTGACACTCCCACAAATCCTGTGAACAAGATGATTTCTTCGGCTGTCAATTACATTTACAGTATTCCTCTTTTCTAGATATACCGCAAAATAGTGGGGCACGAGCAAAAGCAATGCCTTAGAATTTTTATGTGAAATCTCTTGAAGCTTTTTAAATTAAACAAATTTTATTAATGAAACTTCCTGGCAGATTAAAACTGTGTGCCCGACCGAGGCTCGAACTCGGGACCTTTGCCTTTCGCGGGCAAGTGCTCTACCATCTGAGCTACCGAAACACTTGCCCGCGAAAGGCAAAGGTCCCGAGTTCGAGTCTCGGTCGGGCACACAGTTTTAATCTGCCAGGAAGTTTGATATCAGCACACACTCCGCTGCAGAGTGAAAATCTCATTCTGGAAATTTTATTAATGTTTTTTTTTTACATTTTTACTCTACATATCTACATATTTATTTTTTAACTCAGCTACCCTGGCGACGAGCACATTTCACTCAATGAGAGATCAGTTTGTTGATACTGTCTCTGTAGAACACCTGACTTCGTTGACGGGGTCACGACCTCACCTCTGTTTGCACCGCTTCATCGCTATGAAAGTGAACTTTTCGAAAGTGTCCTTTAAGTTTTTCAAGCAGATGAGCGTCGGCTGGGTCAAAGTGTGGTCTCCACGGAGGATGGTCTATAACAGTGAACTTAAAGAGTCTGCATGCCGCGCTTGTAAGAATCGGAACCATCTTAGGTTAACCACTTCCTTAGACTTTTGACTACATCTTCACCATGTATTCCATATTTCAGAGGCCCAAAGAGACGAAGTCTGAAGGTGCTGAGTCGGGACTGTACAGTGGATGTGGTAAGACGTCAAGCCAAATCTTGCAAAATTGCTGGCGGACCTGGCGTTGTTATGTTGCACGTAAAAGTTGGTATTCTCCTCTGGCCTTACCATGAAAATTCTGTCTTTCATCTTAGTCAGAGTCATCTTGTAGCGTGCTGAACTGCCTGTGTCTCCAGGCTCCAGCAAAAGAACAACATCCTGGCTACCACAGAGGACTGTGCACGTCACTTTGCCTGCAGACGGTTGTGTCTTGAATTTCTTCTTTGACGGAGAATTCGCATGTCACCGTACCACGGACTGTCTTTTGGATTCCGGCTCCTTGTGGTAACACCATGTCTCATAGCCGCTGTTGATGCCATTCAAAAAGTTGTCTTCTTCAGCTTCATATTGGTCCAGCAGGTCTCGAGAAATTGCCATACGATGAGTAATTTGTTCTTCTGTAAGGATCCGGGGGACCCACCTCTCACAGACTTTGCGATAACCAAGGTGTTCCAACACTGTTTCCAAGACATTGCAGCCGACATTCAGCTGTGCACACAAATCTTTGGTCGTTATCCTCAGATTAGCACGGTTGAGTTGGAGGAATTCACACATTGCTGTTTTATACGTACGTCCATATCAGATTCAGTTTGGAACACCGCTCTGTTGGCGCCAACTACCAAATGATTGGAAAACAGCCCAGGTAGTTCCAGTTTTCAAGAAGGGTCGTCGAGCAGATGCACAAAACTATAGGCCTATATTGCTGACATCGATCTGTTGTAGAATTTTAGAACATGTTTTTTGCTCGCGTATCATGTCATTTCTGGAAACCGAGAATCTACTCTGCAGGAATCAACATGGATTCCGGAAACAGCGATCGTGTGAGATCCAACTCGCTTTATTTGTTCACGGGACCCAGAAAATATTAGATACAGGCTCCCAGGTACGCCATTTTCCTTGACTTCCGGAAGGCGTTCGATACAGTTCCGCACTGTCGCCTGATAAACAAAGTAAGAGCCTACGGAATATCAGACCAGCTGTGTGACTGGATTGAAGAGTTTTTAGCAAACAGAACACAGAATGTTGTTATCAATGCAGAGACGTCTACAGACGTTAAAGTAACCTCTGGCGTGCCACAGGGGAGTGTTATGGGACCATTGCTTTTCACAATATATATAAATTACCTAGTAGATAGCATCGGATGATCCATGCGGCTTTTCGCGGATGATGCTATAGTATACAGAGATGTTGCAGCATTAGGAAATTGCAGCGAAATGCAGGAAGATCTGCAGCGGATAGACACTTGGTGCAGGGAGTGGCAACTGACCCCTAACACAGACAAATATAATGTATTGCGAATACACAGAAATTAAAATTAATTGTTGGTAAGGTGGGTGCCAGGTCGTGATTCATTGGAAGAGTCCTTAGAAAATGTAGTCCAGCAACAAAGGAGGTGGCTTACAAAACTCTCGTTCGACGTATACTTGAGTATTGCTCATTAGTGTTGGATCCATACCAGGTCGGATTGACAGAGGAGATAGAGAAGATCCAAAGAAGAGCGGCGCGCTCCGTCACAGGGTTATTTGGTAAGCGTAATAGTGTTACGGAGATGTTTAGAAAAACTCAAGTGGCAGACTTTGCAAGAGAGGCGCTCTGCATCGCGGTGTAGCTAGCTATCCAGGTTTCGAGATGGTGCGTTTCTGGATGAGGTATCGGATATATTGCTTCCCCCTACTTATACCTCCGGAGGAGATCACGAATGTAAAATTAGAGAGATTCGAGCGCGCAAGGAGGCATTCCGGCAGTCGTTCTTCCCGCGAACCATACGCGACTGGAACAGGAGAGGGAGGTAATGACAGTGCCACGTAAAGTGCCCTCCGCCACACACCGTTGGGTGGCTTGCGGAGTATAAATGTAGATGTAGACGTGAACACCTGCGAATGAAAGAGGAAGGTTCAAGCCTTAGCTCTACACAAATAACATCATCAGTAAACATTCAAACTGATCTCAATAAAACAGGAGGCATTACTTTTGGAACGAAAATCGTAGTTATCCCGTCTGCAGTCTTCCTTCTTTCTGACAGTTCATCATCTCCGAACAAGAATACCGGATAGGTTATAGTGCTACAGAATTCATTTTTTGTACGCATCTAAGTTCGTGAACTTCTCATGGTCGGGGTTCACTGTCACGTCGAATTTTTTACAGGACATCATGTTCGCCGTTGACTGTTTTTATTTTAGTGTTGCCATTTCAACCTTTTGGCCTTTTTCAAGTGATGTTGCGTAAGATTTTACTTAAGCACATGTCAGACTTTAAAATCTTCCTACATGTGTAGGTGTTTTTGATGGTGACGTATCTACACTCCTGGAAATGGAAAAAAGAACACATTGACACCGGTGTGTCAGACCCACCATACTTGCTCCGAACACTGCGAGAGGGCTGTACAAGCAATGATCACACGCACGGCACAGCGGACACACCAGGAACCGCGGTGTTGGCCGTCGAATGGCGCTAGCTGCGCAGCATTTGTGCACCGCCGCCGTCAGTGTCAGCCAGTTTGCCGTGGCATACAGAGCTCCATCGCAGTCTTTAACACTGGTAGCATGCCGCGACAGCGTGGACGTGAACCGTATGTGCAGTTGACGGACTTTGAGCGAGGGCGTATAGTGGGCATGCGGGAGGCCGGGTGGACGTACCGCCGAATTGCTCAACACGTGGGGCGTGAGGTCTCCACAGTACATCGATGTTGTCGCCAGTGGTCGCCGGAAGGTGCACGTGCCCGTCGACCTGGGACCGGACCGCAGCGACGCACCGATGCACGCCAAGACCGTAGGATCCTACGCAGTGCCGTAGGGGACCGCACCGCCACATCCCAGCAAATTAGGGACACTGTTGCTCCTGGGGTATCGGCGAGGACCATTCGCAACCGTCTCCATGAAGCTGGGCTACGGTCCCGCACACCGTTAGGCCGTCTTCCGCTCACGCCCCAACATCGTGCAGCCCGCCTCCAGTGGTGTCGCGACAGGCGTGAATGGAGGGACGAATGGAGACGTGTCGTTTTCAGCGATGAGAGTCGCTTCTGCCTTGGTGCCAATGATGGTCGTATGCGTGTTTGGCGCCGTGCAGGTGAGCGCCACAATCAGGCCTGCATATGACTGAGGCACACAGGGCCAACACCCGGCATCATGGTGTGGGGAGCGATCTCCTACACTGGCCGTACACCACTGGTGATCGTCGAGGGGGCACTGAGTAGTGCACGGTACATCCAAACCGTCATAGAACCCATCGTTCTACCATTCCTAGACCGGCAAGGGAACTTGCTGTTCCAACAGGACAATGCACGTCCGCATGTATCCCGTGCCACCCAACGTGCTCTAGAAGGTGTAAGTCAACTACCCTGGCCAGCAAGATCTCCGGATCTGTCCCCCATTGAGCATGTTTGGGACTGGATGAAGCGTCGTCACACGCGGTCTGCACGTCCGGCACGAACGCTGGTCCAACTGAGGCGCCAGGTGGAAATGGCATGGCAAGCCGTTCCACAGGACTACATCCAGCATCTCTACGATCATCTCCATGGGAGAATAGCAGCCTGCATTGCTGCGAAAGGAGGATATACACTGTACTAGTGCCGACATTGTGCATGCTCTGTTGCCTGTGTCTATGTGCCTGTGGTTCTGTCAGTGTGATCATGTGATGTATCTGACCCCATGAATGTGTCAATACAGTTTCCCCTTCCTGGGACAATGAATCCACGGTGTTCTTATTTCAATTTCCAGGAGTGTATATTCCAGAGAATATTAAAGTCTGACGTATGCTCAAGTAAAATCTTATGCAGTACCGCTTGAAAATGGCCCATAGACCGAAACTGCAACAATGGTATAAATAATTTCTACAGTCAATGAGGAATGCTATGTCGTTCAGAAAAGCATTCAAGCTCACTTTTTACATTTCTGTATAACGCGGCGTCAATATTAGTAAACCTTAGTATTGTTGACAATGATCATTTTTTTCTCAAAGATGCTGTAACGCTGTCGAGACGTTCTATCTCATTCGGTACCCGTGGACTCCTCTTCATCCGTTGTTTCTCAAATCTGCAGTAAAATATTCGATCGACATCTTACTGCAGCCATACTTTTTATTTCATTGTGTAATTGATTTTATTAATTACATTTCGAAGGAAAAATGTAATCGTTTATAGCACCACCGGTTTACGTGGAAGTTCTGAAAAATTATACCTCCGAATTTTTACGCGAAAGCTCTTAAAGCTTTTTAAATAAAACAAGCGTTAGTAATAGACTACATACTTATGCATCATGCTTGCATGTTTGCAGCCCTCTGTCTCTAGACCACTCCGAACTGTAGCATGTAGCATGACAGTGTGTAACGCAACTATGTCGTTCCGTAAGAAACAGTTCATCCAGCTGAAAGCATGAATTCGAAGAGTTGCTCCACCCTCTCCCTCAGCAGGACATTGCCGGACCACACACGAGAGCTGAGATATCTGTAACAATCCGAAACCTCAAGTTCACTGTTATCGATTATCTTCCGTGGAGACCCGACTTGGTCCCATCCGACACTCATCTGCTTGCAAAACCTAAAGGACACTTTCGAAAAGTTCCCTTTCATAACGATGAAGCGGCGCTAACAGAGGTGAGGTCGTGACCCCGTCAATTTAGTCAGGTGTTCTACAGTGACTGTATCGACAAACTTATCTCTCGTTGAGCTAAGTGTGTTCGGGACCAGGGTAGCTCTGTTAAGAAATAAATATGTAGATGTGAATTGTAAAAATGGAAAAAATAAACATTAATAAAATTTGTTTTATTTAAATAGCTTCAAGAGTTTTCACATAAAAATTCGAAGGCATTACTTTTCCTCACGCCCCAGTATACTGCGGTATATCTATTAAAGAGAACTATTGTAAACTTAATTGGCTGCCGAAGAAACCATCTTGTTCACAGGATTTGTGTGTCAAAACTGGAACAGTAGAGGAGACCGGTTGCAAAAAGAAATAGAAAAAAATATTCATTAAACTCAAACACACTGTAATTCCGCAAGTCATTCGCCATTAAAGTTCACAATATTTGTAACTAAAACCTCCCTCAAGCTACGTAGCCAGCTGTTAAAATAAGCCATGGGCGTTAAAGATGGAGATTTAATTCCGAAATACGTAGAGGATTCTCACTCATTCGCTGGAACTACACTACTAGAACATGCAGCTCCTGCTGTTTCTGCTGACGAATATTGATTAAACGAAAGAGGACTAAATGGCGTTTCTGTAGTGTGAGATGGCCAAGATTTTTAGGGTCACCTTCAGAAGGACTGAGATTCAGGTATCCAGATTTGTTGTGCGGTGTGTAAGTCACGAACTCATATCATTCTCAAAAGCCGACCTAAACTATTCGACGCATTTAATATAAGTTTTTATTATGTTTTCAAGAGTAATGTATGCATCTTATATGTCTACAGAAATCCTAATCTTCCCTTTTGACACAACGACTGATCACAGGGAGACCGTGTGACGCCACTGAATACGGACCATGTTGTCAAATAATCTGATCACAAACTGTATTGCACCGAAAGTCGTCGTTCCTCACAGCAAAGATTTTTCTGTGAGATTTTTGTCGAAAATTCGTAACTTCATTTCAATGTAATTGGTTTAGAGTGCAGTTTAACTGTGCCAGGAATGGTCATGCATTCAAATGTACAGAGTTTATAGCATCAATAAATGTAGACAGGAACTGGAATGCTAGTAATGTAGTTGCTCTGGCTTTGCATACATTTAATTTTGTGGTGAGAGAAGAAATTAAATTCATTGGTGGAACAAATTATAACTTTGGTATACCAGGAGAGCCTGTTCAAGTGTTTCTGGGCCGTTCGAAAACAATAGATTATTTAGAAATCTGAAGTCAACTTAGGGACAGAAGAATGTTGTTGCGGCCTTCAGTCTGAAGACTTGTTTCGTGCAGCTCTCCTCTTCTACTCTATATTGTACAAGCATTTTCTTATCATAATAACTACTGCAACCTATATCTTTCTGAATCTGCTTAATACAGGGTTATTACAAATGATTGAAGCGATTTCACAGCTCTACAATAACTTTATTATTTGAGATATTTTCACAATGCTTTGCACACACATACAAAAACTGAAAAAGATTTTTTAGGCATTCACAAATGTTCGATATGTGCCCCTTTAGTGATTCAGCGGACATAAAGCCGATTATCAAGTTCCTCCCACACTCGGCGCAGCATGTCCCCATCAATGAGTTCGAAAGCATCGTTGATGCGAGCTCGTAGTTCTGGCACGTTTCTTGGTAGAGGAGGTTTAAACACTGAATATTTCACATAACCCCACAGAAAGAAATCGCATGGGGTTAAGTCGGGAGAGCGTGGAGGCCATGACATGAATTGCTGATCATGATCTCTACCACGACCGATCCATCGGTTTTCCAATCTCCTGTTTAAGAAATGCCGAACATCATGATGGAAGTGCGGTGGAGCACCATCCTGTTGAAAGATGAAGTCGGCGCCGTCGGTCTCCAGTTGTGGCATGAGCCAATTTTCCAGCATGTCCAGATACACGTGTCCTGTAAGGTTTTTTTCGCAGAAGAAAAAGGGGCCGTAAACTTTAAACCGTGAGATTGCACAAAACACGTTAACCTTTGGTGAATTGCGAATTTGCTGCACGAATGCGTGAGGATTCTCTACCGCCCAGATTCGCACATTGTGTCTGTTCACTTCACCATTAAGAAAAAATGTTGCTTCATCACTGAAAACAAGTTTCGCACTGAACGCATCCTCTTCCATGAACTGTTGCAACCGCGCCGAAAATTCAAAGCTTTTGACTTTGTCATCGGGTGACGGGGCTTGTAGCAATTGTAAACGGTAAGCCTTCTGCTTTAGCCTTTTCCGCAAGATTTTCCAAACCGTCGGCTGTTGTACGTTTAGCTCCCTGCTTGCTTTATTCGTCGACTTCTGCGGGCTACGCGTGAAACTTGCCCGCACGCGTTCAACCGTTTCTTCGCTCACTGCAGGCCGACCCGTTGATTTCCCCTTACAGAGGCATCCAGAAGCTTTAAACTGCGCATACCATCGCCGAATGGAGTTAGCAGTTGGTGGATCTTTGTTGAACTTCGTCCTGAAGTGTCGTTGCACTGTTATGACTGACTGATGTGAGTGCATTTCAAGCACGACATACGCTTTCTCGGCTCCTGTCGCCATTTTGTCTCACTGCGCTCTCGAGCGCTCTGGCAGCAGAAACCTGAAGTGCGGCTTCAGCCGAACAAAACTTTATGAGTTTTTCTACGTATGTGTAGTGTGTCGTGACCATATGTCAATGAATGGAGCTACAGTGAATTTATGAAATCGCTTCAATCATTTGTAATAGCCCTGTATATTCATCTCTTGGTCTCCCTGTAGGATTTATATCCCCCTCCCCCTACCACACACACACTTCCCTCCATACTAAACTGGTGATTCTTTGATGTCTGAGAATGTGTCCTGTCAACTCATCCGTTCTACGCAGGTTGTTCAACAAACTTCTTTTCACCCCCATTCTGTTCAGTACCTCCTCATTAGTTTCGTGATCTACCCATCTAATCGTCTGTATTATTCTGTACCACTACATTGAAAAAGCTTCTATTCTGTTCGTTCCTAAACTGTTTACCGTCCATGTTTCACTTCCATACAAGGCAACACTCCAGACAATTACTTTCAGAAAAGACTTCCTAACACTTAAATCTGCATTCGATATTAATGGAATCTGGTTTCGGAGGACAGAGCGGTCGCTCCGGAAATAGTACGACAGTTCACTTAGCGATAAGCGCAGCTGCTGCCACTCACAGTCCAGCAAACCAGCAACGTAGTGACGCCAGTAAATCGAATAAGAAGAAAAAAGAGGTGACAAAACAACAACAACAACATGACAAGCAATAAACGGCATGACCGCGAGCCGCGCACGGCTCAGTTAACAAATTTATTTTCTTCAGAGACGCTTTTCTTCTCATTGCCTGTCTACATTTTATAACCTCTACTTGGGTCAGTATCAGTTATTTTGCTGCCCCAATAGCAAAACTCATATACTACTTTAAGTGTGTCGTTTCCTGATCTGAGTCCCTTAGCATGACCTGCTTTAATTCAACTGTATTCCATTATACTTGTTTTGCTTTTGTTGATGTTCATCTTATATTCACCTTTCAAGACACTATACATTCGGTTCAACTGCTCTTCAAAGTCCTTTGCTGTCTCTGACAGAATTACAGTGTCATCGGCAAACCTCAATGGTTTTGTTTCTTCTCCCTGAACTTTAATGCCTTCTCCCAATTTTCTGTAGTTTCCTTTAGTACTTGCTCAATGTGTAGATCGGATGACATCGGGGATAGGCTACAACCATGTCTCACTCCCTTCTCCATCACTGCTTCCTTTTCATGACCTTCCACTCTTACAACTGCCGTCTGATTTCTGTAAAAGTTGTAACAGCTTTTCGCTCCCTGTATTTTATTCCTTCTTCCTTCAGAATTTCAAATAGAGTATTCCAGTCAATATCGTCAAAAGCTCTCTAGAATTCTACAAATGCTATAAACGTAGGTTTGCCTTTTCGTAACCTAAGCCCTAGGGTCGCTATCACCACGCGTGTTCCTACATTTCTCCGGAATCAAAATTTATCTTCCCTGAGGTCGACTTCTACCAGCTTTCCCCTTCTTCTGTAGGGAATTCGTTATTAAACTGATAATTTGGTAATATTCACATCTTTCAGCAACTGCGCTGTTTGGAATTGGAACGGTTATATTATTCTTGCAGTCTGTTGGAATTTCGCCTGTCTCGTATATCTTACACACCAGATGGGAGCCGGCCGGAGTGGCCGTGCGGTTCTAGGCGCTACAGTCTGGAGCCGAGCGACCGCTACGGTCGCAGGTTCGAATCCTGCCTCGGGCATGGATGTGTGTGATGTCCTTAGGTTAGTTAGGTTTAATTAGTTCTAAGTTACAGGCGACTGATGACCTTAGAAGTTAAGTCGCATAGTGCTCAGAGCCAACACCAGATGGGAGTTTCTTGTCATGGGTTGCTCTGCCAAGGCTATCAGTAGGACTAGTCTTAGCGCCTTGTTTCAACTCAGATCTTTCAGTGCTCTGTCAAGTTCTTCTCGCAATCCCATGTCTCCCTTCTTCATCTATATCCACTTTTCATTCTATAATACAGCTTTCAGCGTCATCTCCTTTGTATTGACCCCCTACATACTCCTTTCACCATTCGGCTTTCCCTTGTTTGCTTCTCATCTGAGCTCTTTGTATACCTACAGCTGCCTCTCTTTTCCCCAAAGGCCTCTTTAATTTTCCGGTAGGCAGTATATGATGTCTTTCCCTTAGTGAAATATGCTTCCCAATTCTTACATTCGTCCTGTAGCCATTCGTGCTTCGCCATTTTGCACTTCCTGTCAATCTAACTTTTTAGACGTTTTTATTTCTTTCCGCCTGCTTCATTTGCTGCATTGTTATATTTTCCCCTTTAGTCAAATAATTGACCCTCAGCTGCTTTCACTATTTCGTTTCTCAAAGCTACCCATTTTTCTTCAATTGTATCACTTTCCCTTTTATAGTCAATATTGCCTACAACTCCATCTGAAACTGGCAAAATCCTCTGGTTCTTTCAATTTATCCATGTGCCATCCCGTTAATTTTTGCAATTACCTTCTTGCAATTTCTTCAGTTTTAATCTACCGTTCATAACCAATAAATTGTGCTCAAAGTCTACGTCTTCCCCTGGAAATGTCTTAAAATTTAAAATTTGAATCCGCAATCTCTATCTTACCGTAATACAATCAATATTAAACCTTCAGATGTCTGCAAATCTCACGTATACAACCTTCTTTTACGTTTCACAAACGAAGTTTCAGAGGCGATTAAATTACACTCCTTGTGAAATTCTACCAGGCCTTTCATTCTAAACAAGTAAAAAGAGGCATGACGACTCACCACAGCTGTGAGTAAATCGCGTAACATACCTTCTAGAACGTTTCCTTTATTCTTCTTTCTTTAAGGGTTATCACTTTCTTCAGATGAGCTCGTCGGTTGCGAGCTGTTAAACTCCATTATTTCCTCTTTTCTTTCCCAGCTACTAACCACCTGACATAAGCTGCATGTTAAAGACCGCCTGTTGTCTTTTCCATCAGTACTAATTTTGGCTCTAGCCATCCACGTCCTTCCTTGCAACGGTCCACCTTCCATTTACTCATATCGGTCTTTTGGTGTCTGATGGAACAGTGCAAAGAACGGCTGTGTACCATCTATTCTTTTGGCTACATATCGTGCCCTCCTCATCTGAAAAAATGGTTCAAATGGCTCTGAGCACTATGGGACTCAACATCTTAGGTCATAAGTCCCCTAGAACTGAGAACTACTTAAACCTAACTAACCTAAGGACATCACACACACCCATGCCCGAGACAGGATTCGAACCTGCGACCGTAGCAGTCCCGCGGTTCCGGACTGCAGCGCCAGAACCGCTAGACCACCGCGGCCGGCTCCTCATCTGACTTCCATTGCATTCGTAATTACACTACTGGCCATTAAAATTGCTGCACCACGAAGATGACATGCTACAGACGCGAAATTTAACCGACAGGAAGAAGATGCTGTGATATGCAAATTATTAGCTTTTCAGAGCATTCACACAAGGTTGGCGCTGGTGGCGACACCTACAACGTGCTGAAATGAGGAAAGTTTCCAACCAATTTCTCATACACAAACTGCATTTGACCGCCGTTGCCTGATGAAACGTTGTTGTGATGCCTCGTGTAAGGGGGAGAAATGCATACCATCACGTTTCCGACTTTCATAAAGGTCGGATTGTAGCCTAATGCGATTACAGTTTATCGTATCGTGACATTGCTGCTCACGTTGGCCGAGATCCAATGACTGTTATCAGTATATGGAATCGGTGGGTTCAGAAGGGTAACACGGAACGCCGTGCTGGATTCCAACGGCCTCGTATCATTAGCAGTCGAGATGACAGGCATCTTATCCGCATGGCTGTAACGGATCGTGCAGCCACGTCTCGATCCCTGAGTCAACAGACGGGGACGTTTGCAAGAAAACAACCATCTGTACGAACAATTCGACGACGTTTGCAGCAGCATGGACTATCAGCTCGGAAACCATGGCTGCGGTTACCCTTGACGCTGCATCACAGACAGGAGCGCCTGCGATGGTGTAGCCAACGACGAACCTGGGTGCACTAATGGCAAAACGTAATTTTTTCGGGTGAATCCAGGTTCTGTTTACAGCATCACGATGGCCGCATCCGGGTTTGGCGACATTGCGGTGAACGCACATTGGAAGCGTGTATATTTTTCATCGCCATACTGGCGTATCACCCGACGTGATGGTATGGGGTGCCATTGGTTACACGTGTCGGTCACCTCTTGTTCGCATTCACGGCACTTTGAACAGTGGACGTTACTTTTCAGATGTGTTACGATCCATGGCTCCACCCTTCATCCGATCCCTGTGAAACCCTTCATTTCAGCTGGATAATTCACGACCGCATGTTGCATGTCCAGTACGGGCCGTCCTGTATATAGAAAATGTTCGTCTGCTGCCCTGGCCAGCAAATTCTCCAGATCTCTCACCAATTGATAACGTCTGGTCAATGGTGGCCGAGCAACTGGCTCGTCACAATACGCCAGTCACAACTCTTGATGAACTGTGGTATCGTGTTGAAGCTGCATGGGCAGCTGTACCTGTACACGCCATCCATGCTTGTTTGACTCAGTGCCCTGGCGAATCAAGGCCGTTATTACTGCCAGATGTGGTTGTTTTGGGTACTGATTTCTCAAGATCTATGCGCCAAACTTGCGTGAAAATGTAATCACATGCCAGCTCTAGTATAATATATCTGTCCAATGAATACCCGTTTATCATCTGCATTTCTTCTTGGTGTAGCAATTTTAATGGCCAGTAGTGTATGTTTCCCAGTCTAGTCTGTTCAATAAACCGTTTGTTTCTTCAGTCCCTCCAAATCACTCTGGGCAACCATGTCCCAAGAGCTCAACCAGCAACCTTCGCTTCTGAATTGTTTTGGCATGAAAAGTTAATGTCATGCTACCACAAGTCAACTCCAGTTATCAACACTGATTGTAGCGCTCCTTTAAAGGCATTTGGAGCACCGGAAAGCAGTGTCGTTGCTGCGTATGACGATATTCATTTGTAATGTATCAGCCCCTTGTGTACTTTAAATTTTTATTTTATTTTACTTTTATTTTATTTATTTATTTTACATTTTATGATGAAATGGCCAGTCAGATACCGGAAGAGATGCTATGTATCCTGCGTCGTATGGTTTTCGAGTTTCGCAATTACAGTAACGCAACAGTTGCTACTAAAAATATTTTCCATGTATATACAAATGCTTCAGAGGTTCGTATATGCCACAGTTGATTTTCCAAGCTCAGATCCGGTAATTTTGATCTGTACGACTTTTATGGATCAGAAAGACCAACAGCTTTAGATAGTGACACGTTACGGTGAAAGTGGAAGTAAATCTGTGTAGACAATCGAGGAACTTTCAAATACTCTTAACCAACCTTGGTCGACCAACAACAACATTTACAGCAGATACTCCGCAACGCAAAGCGCGGTGGCTCTCTCCTAAACAATAACTACGAAGAACTGAAAAGCCAGTTTTACATCCCCAAAACTCGCTTTTATATGTTTGATGGAGTGTTCTCGGGTCGTTCATTTTAAAGTGCTGAGACCGGGACAATCTGTGAATGCAGACATTTTCTATGAACAGCTGGATCGAGTATCTCAACCTTTAATTGAAAAGTTCGCGGCGACTGTCAGCAGAAAAGGCGTTATTTTGCAGTACAATAATGCAAAGCTGTACTGTGCAAGACGAATCCTAGGATAAATTGATGAATTGGTGTTGGAGGTATTGGCTCACCCACCATACTCCCCCGATATTGCACCATCGGATTTCCATCTATTCATATCGCTACAATATTTTGTAAGTAGCAAAAAAATGTGAAAATATATATGATCTACAGTGCCAAAACCAGTTGACTTTTACCTTTGCACACTATATAGCAGCAGGTTGCTGATAACGAGGGTGCTTATATTATTGTTAATGATTTATCTCTTTGAATTTAACGTGAGAAATGACGTTGCTTTCAGGTCCCCTAATACATCAGAAACTTGGTTTCGAACGCCCTATTAAGATAACCACAAACGCCCCAAGACATTTTTTGTCTTCTGTTTATTCATTTTCTTTTCCAGGAAATCATTGCTTTATTTCTTTAGTTGTAAGGTTACATGTGAGCCACAGGAACTTGAAACGAGGTCATAGTTTACTGAAGGTTGCTAAGAATACACAAAAGAATTAGATAATTTGTGAAAAACGAAAACACTTCGCAGACATTAGATTGACGACTGACACATTACAAAGAGAAGTTCTCAATGACTGTAACGAACTCCTGATCAGAATAGGAATGGCCAGATGGAAACGCCTCAGTTTGGATCTAAGGATTTGGAGTTTATCACACATGCTATTCTAGCTCTGCTTGATGCATACTGAAAATGAAACCCACGTAATAGTGCACACCTTTATGTACAATGCTTCACGAAGTGTTACGCTACTGCATATCGTTTTGTCTGTTAGTCTTCACTGAATGAATGTCATACTTTACTCTGAATGAGTCACTGTTGTCAACAGTAAATCCCACGACGGAACATTTGTGCAGAGCTGCCACAGCTAGAATTCCGAGACATCTGAACAACAGCCTTCACGAAATTTGGTAACTAACACTGCAGATCTGTGTGACCGCCGTTTCTGGGCCAAGAATGTTCTTCCAAAGCTGACAGAGTCGCCCCACAATAAAAATTCTTAAGAGTTAATGGCGTGAAAGTAGACAAGTAACTGAGTTTTTAACTAAAAAGTGTAGACATAAAGGGTACATTTCATCAAAAATTTTTGTTACAATTTCAAATTTTCAGACTACATCTCTCATGGCATATTACCTCGACGGTCCACTGCGTCTCTCTGGGTCTGGTTCCTTAGGCAGTATTGCCTTTATATGGCACCAAATTTGTTCTGTATCTAATTTTTTATATAAAGAGTAAGTCCTGAAAGGAGCTTCTTTCAAGTTTTCTTGATTTACGCTGTGGATGAGAAAGAACCATGTCAGGAAGAAAGAAATATTTAATGTGATTAACTTCAAGAGGCTCACGCACGTCGTACTGATGAACATTCGAAATAGAAGTAACTGCTATGTTGAAAGAAGATTGCATGGTTCTCGAGGTCATCTTTAAAACCCATTGTCTCCACCTTTAGTTTGAGAAGTTCTATCGCATTCATGACCTGTTGCATGCTCCTGGGACAGCACAGCTGCTTTGTTCTGCTTGAGGTGTTTACCTTATCCTGAGTCACAGCCGAAGTTCTTGGTATGAGTTGTTGTTTACCAGCAGATGTTTTCTGAAACACAAGAGGGCTTCATTTATGAATAGCCCTGTATTAACTCGCAATATGAATAACGTAAGGAGACAACGAGAGAGCCGTTCATTTTGCATTTTAGTTTATCAATGGTTAAGACTTACTTTAGCGGCTGAGGATTTGTCTGGAGCATTATCATTTACTATCGAGAATTGTATCTGCCTGCTGAGCAGATGGGTTGAAACGTCCCCTTAGAAACATTAGTGAATTACTGTGCTGGTAAACCTCTTACATTATTTGATTTTCAAACAGCTGGGCAGAACTGAACGTACTCAGACATTTCGCTCTTTACCTATTCTGATCAACACTAAACTGACAGCCAATATTTTTAGCGCAACACAATCTGACTTTCAATATTCCCTACAAGAGAATGGCTCTGACTAACATTATCCTATACGTTTCACAAATCTCTTACCTCACTAAAATCTTCGTTACTCGAACTACTGCAATACAGCGAGCGCCACTACTGCCAGCTAAATAAAAGATTCTAACTACTGATAGGCATAGTTAGCAAATGAAAAATTTTGATAAAGAATAAACAATGTATTTATCTTAATAGTGTTCAAAAGTCGTAATATATATATATCAGTTCATGACATCCAGTCTTACAAATTTACGAGTCTGTCTCTGATGTACACACGTCCAGATCATCTGCTCTCAAAACTCCGCCATCTGTCTCACCACATCCACCACTGCTGGCCGCTCACCTCCAACTGCGCAACGCTACACGCTGTTAACAGCCAACTGCCCAACACTACAATAGCGACTGTTCCAACAATGCCACCCAGCCACAGACTGCACACAGCACAGCTAGTGATTTTCATAGAGAGCGCTACGTAGCGTTACCAATATAAAAACCAAAACAGCCTACTTACATAGCCCCCATGTTCCCCACAAAAAAATTTGCAAATTGTTTTGGGCAGTGGGCAATACAGATTTGAAAAAAATTTTCGTAATTTCAATAACAAAGAAATCAAATGCACACACTATTGATACGATGTTGGTCAAAATCAAAAATTTTCTCATAGTCCATAAACACAGTCCTGATCGTTCATCACAGTAAAATTGCAGTGATTTTCTCAAAGTATGAGAAGTAAAAGAAAATGCACACGGAAGTAGTGGATTTCCATGCAGTCTTTGAAGAAGTAGTATTGTCCTTCCAACGAGAAGACAGTGCTGACTCTTGACATGCAGACAGATAATGGGCCACAACAGAGCAAACCCACAGCAGAGTCAGTCGAAGTTTCGAAGAATATTGGTAGGTAGGTCAACACAGAGCAGACGCACTGTAGTCCTAGTAGAGATTATGGTATTGGTGGGTCACCAGACGTGCAGACCCACTACAGTCCTTGTACAGACAGCCAGCAGCCATCTGTTGCGACTGTGCAGGTGCACAATCACCATCGAAAAGTCTTGCGGAAAATATGGCAAGTCCATAAACGACCACTTGTGCACTCACAAAGTTTTTAGAGTTGTCCTTACAACCAGCAATGCTGTTAACCACTCCCTTGTTGAATTATTAACACACATGCAAACACTAACAGTCCCTTTGTTTTCACATATTGTGCATATACTATGACCAACAGAACAGTGTGCAGTGAAATGAATGCTTACAAGTTACTTAATTTGATGAACTGGTGTCAATTACAATTTTATAAGATGAAAATACAATAACAATGGTACAAAATACATCATTAAAGAACATAACAATACAGATAACAGTTGTGGTAATGCAGGCTTTACAAAATAATCGAAATAACATATACAGCTGTGTTACAGGAATTATGACATAAGTAAACAAATAAAATAATGAGAATAGTTTCGAAACATTAATTTCACACATGAGCATTAAAACGAAACACAATAAATAATGTCTAAACATCTTTACAAAGTAAATAACATATTATTAGAAAAATTCTACGACATAACTTATCAGATAAACATATAAAGATAGAAAGAACACAAATACACAAGGTACACAGACACATAGTGGAATAACACAAAAGGACAGGACAGGATTTGTTTTCAGTATGACGTTTTGTAGTGCAGTCCAACCCAAAACTTCATTTCATAGATACTTCCTCTTATTCCACCTTTTTTATAGCTGTCAATGAATTTCTTCCAATTCATCACAACTCATTCTCTCATATAGCCTACCCCCTCTTTAGCTAACTTAAATCTACTGAGCTCAGATATATATACTAAGGGACAAGGCAATGTAGCAGCACACAACAAATTAACACAAACAGCAATGACAAAAAAAAGGAAATTGGCAAAGCAAGCAGCAGTATATCTAAATTAGCAAAGGAAATGCAACATTACAGCCAATATGAGCCAATGTGCAGCAAAAACAAAAATAAATCAGTAGCAAAACTGGCTTAATACAATGTAAAATTCAGTAGAACTATGGCTGGAAAATAACAGCAGCAAATGCTACAACTTATACCTAAATACGACAAAGCTCAAACAGAAAAAATATTACAGTAAAAAAGGCCATGTTTAATACTTATGTCACACCTTAACACTAGAGTGGTGCATCAGGATAACTCACTCCAGCAGACAAGTTACCAAATCGTAAAAAGAAAAATATTTATGCAATTCCTGTGAAGGGAAATGTCTATTTGTGGTTCCCTTTCTTTTTTTTTTTTTTTTTGAAGTAGATCATCAAATTATTAATTACTGGATCTGTAGGCATAAAATATCTGTATTAGTACATATATTGAATTTTACTTTAACCAATGCTGCAGCACAGCTAGAAACTAGGTATTAAACAAAATGAGCGAATATCTATAGCCTATATGGAGCAAGGCATGAAACGACATTCACTAGGCAAATGGCGTCTCCAAAGGCAGTAAAAAAATCTCTCAACTAGAAATAAAGTAGATGTAAAGATGTTTCTCATCAGTTCATTAGACATTTTAGTAAATATCATAAATTAAGTGCTCCACAGTGTAATCATATGTTTTCAAGTTTGAGCATGTCGTATTTACGATACTTTCTACAAAGGAATGTCAATAGTGAGGTTAACTGGCCTCTTTTTTCTCCACCTAATCGCTTTTTCTCGAGGCAGGTGGCACAGCTGGGCGCCCACGATGCATTACATGAAGGGCACTTAATTTTCTTACCAAAATATTTATGACAGCAGTGTCAGTCTCATATAAAAAATTTCACAGGGTGATAATTTGCTTTACAAATGTGTAGAAACAAAATCCTATAAATATAACAATGTCCAAAAAATTTTCGCTGGCATTGTGATACATTCACGCATTTACACACATTTCATAACTCTTAAAGTACGATTCTTGGTTTCCAACATCCTTTTTCACAAGTCAGAGTCCCTAACCACTACTCATTATTCCTTGCTTTATAACACATATACATATTCATAGACACTTCTTCAATATTTCATCATAATAAATACACAGAATAATCAAATTCCTCGTATAGCATCAGCCTATTGTTCATAAACATACCTCAACAGCATAATACACATTGTCATCGTAATAATAACATCATAACAGATCAATCACATCTCAAAATCGTCGCAGCTTCTTTCAATAATTTCAAGACCTAAGAATAATTATCTGCTCATTTCAATAGTATCGTCTATCTCAAATGTACTTTAAAAATCATGATCCCATACCAAATACATAATTCAAAGCTCTCATAATATCGCAACGGTTCTGAAAAAATGTGAACAGTTCACAAAGTACAGACAAAATACAATTTCATAAATGTGAAGTTATCCAACTGTGTAATTGCATAAACATCTGTCACTGACACAGTAAAAAAACGTGTTTGTCTCTCTCAGTTAAATGATCAGATATCTGTGTAATTTATGTGTTAGAGAAACATGGTACCGATGTGTAAAGTTGTATAAGCAAATACCATATTAGCTAGAGCACCTTGTGCTTGCCAGACACATGGTACACAAAGTAAGCATGTATCCCCTTGAGGATTAATGTAATTATACCCTCAGGTGTTACAGATTACAGCAATCGAATGAAATGTATCACCGAAAACATTCTTTGTACCTTTGTGATTCAAAAATCTTTAAAAATAAGTGTTTTAAGTACAAAATTAATCACTCAAATGCGGGTCCTGTAGCGCTCAATTTGCGTGTTGCTGTAAGATAATTCTGTGGAAGTGTCGTAGTTATCGTCCTCTGTAAGCAAAGTTCTGCTGAAGTCAATGTACTCACCTCATAATAAACAAAAGTGAAATGCTTTGCGTATAGATGTCTTAGTTGTTACGCTTATTGCCATGATGAAGAAAGTACTGTGCTGTAACATATTGTTGTGCTACGGAAAAAGCTGTCTCACTGTAGCTATACCACGAAAGTTACTACTAAAACATGTTTTACATTCCAGAATAATACAGAAAAACTGTGCAGATATAAAACAGATACAGTGCAAAAGCAACAATGTAAATTGTGTCACATATTAGTAGCGTCGCGTCGCGATATAATTGTGTAGCTATCAAAGAAACCAATTGCTAAGTCATCCTTAATCTCACAGATTGTACTTCAAATAAAGAATATATTTTCAAGTAAAGCAAAATGTTGCATTAAAATCTCATTAGCGGTATATGTTCTAAGTATGTAGGCTGTATGTTCGTTACGTAATGATGCAACTAACAAGTAAGAATGTACAAATAACAACACTGTGTCATCTGTTCACTATAGCAATGCATTCGTAATTTCTGTTTAAATAGGTTCTCTTGGTTCTTGACTGGATATTTAACTTCAAACATTGTTGCATGTTAACAGATTCTAAGTCTGACAAAGCATACTAGTTATGTAAAGTGAAAAATTGTATAACAAAGACTAAGTTAAAAAGCAGATTATCTCTCAATAAACGGATTTACGTGTGAAATGTGGTGTAAACCTTTACTCTTTCTCAGTACGCAACAAATGAACTTGAACACAATTTTCATGCAGAATATGTCGGTAAAGAACGCTAACACTTTCTCAAGGTTAGCGTCTATGTTATTTTTCTCTGAGCCAGCCGGCGCACGTGGCTGCCTACGGTGTGAGTCATTGTCTGTCTCTATGTTGGCGCGCGTCGTTATTAGGATTAGGAGACCTAACTTCTACAAATTCGCCTTGTCAAGAGGGCCCTGCCCTATTTGAATCCTGCCAGTTCTGATGAAATTCAGGCCTGTCGTTTTGTCGGTAATTTACATAGTTCCTTTTTTGTCGGTCATGTGGTGGAGAATTTCTCCTGGAATCGTAACTGCACGGTGGATCGTTGCGTCTGAATTTACTCTGTCTCCCTTGATAATAATTATTTTGGTTCCCATATTGTCTGTTTCTCTGTCTCTGTGATAGTCATTACCACGGAGAGGTGATCTTTCCCTGTAATTCTTACTACTGTGCCAACGGTAGTCATACGGGTGGTGTCTGTTAGTCACGATTTACGTTGTAAGAATACCCTTGTCGTGTCCAGTTATTATTTTGGTCACCGCGGAATTGTCACGGATGTGACCTGTAATTGTTGTGCTCCTGTTTTCGCGTTCGGCGATTGTCAGTGTCTGTTTCCAATTCTTGTAACAGTTCCTGAAAAGCTTCAATGTCGTCTTTGCAACGTCCTGCCAAAATAATATGTCGTAAATGTTCAGGTTATTTGATTATGAAAATGCAGATGAGTTCTGAGGGGCTGTATAGGTTTGACAGGTACTGATTCTTATGCAACATGTCTTCAAAATATTTCACAAGACTGGGGAATTCAGATTGTTCGAAATGTTTCATCATTATGATTCTATGTTTTACTTGGTCTTGTGTAGCTTGAGACCAATATGCTGAGAGGAAGGCATGATAAAATTCTCCTTCACTGTGACAATCGTGAATGATTGATCGCATTCTTACAGCTGGTTTGTTCTCTAAATAGCCACACATAAATTCTAATCTGTGCTCTAATGACCAGTTTGGAGGAAAACAATGAGAAGATTGATGAAGCTTGTGGATGAATGACGTTGCCGGAGTTCTTAAATGTTTTGAATTTATGTGTAGTAATAAAACCCTTATAGTCAAAATCATCATGTCGGCTAGACGCATGTCGGTCATTTTTACGTCGTTTCGGCGGTTCCATCTCAAAATTCTGTGTATCTTGCCAATTTCTTTCAGAATTTGCGAAGTGCCCTGTGTTATTATTTTGTGGCTGTTCCGTATTTCTAAGTCCCTCTTCCCACAGTGGAGTGCGAGTGTCCTCTGAAATACGTAATTCTTGTTTTACCTGTATCTACTGATATTGTACTTCCCGGATTTCTCTTTGGTGTTGCGTATTAATTTGATTCTGATTTTGTTTGAATTTCCTAATTTGTTCGTACTCTTCTGTGTCATTAAAGACTATCGGTTTTGTGTCATTCAGATTATCATCTACCCTCGTAGATAAATTATTTAGCTGATCCGAAAGTTCGACTACTTTCTCTGATAAACTAATTTTCTCCATGTGTCTATCGGAACCAATTTTCAGATTATCTACTGTGTCCTTTAAGTTTACCTGAGTTTTTGCAAGTAGCGTAACCGAATCGGTAGATGAAACTGAGGTCAATTTAAGCCCGCAAGGTCTCATGATTTTTATGAACAATAGTTTGCAGTTCTTTTATGGCTGCCTCGTGATTCTGTAACGCATTTTCGTGCCGCGAAAAAATGGGTTAAAAATGCTCACAAATTTATGTTTTTAAGTCATTACAGATTTTTTGACATTTCGATTCAAAGTTACGTAACTCAGTAATTAAATCTTCACGTGTTTGTTCAAGCGTTGTGGCTAACTTCCGAAGATTTTGTTCCATTGTATCTAACTTTTGAAGCTTTTGCTGTGTTTGTCTCTGATTTTGCTCCATTGTGTCTAACATTTGAAGATTTTGTGCCATTTGTTTCCGATTTTGTTCAAGCGTTGTGTCTAACTTTGGAGCCTTTGTCCCATTTGTTGCATTAACTGTAATAACAATGCACTGGTGTCTGAAACATGTTCCTCAGTGCTATTCGGCAGTGCATTTGAACCGGCAATATTCGCATTTTGAAAAGCAGAAAATGTGTCCTGACTTATTTGAGAAAACACTGAGGACACAAGTCCTGAATCTACAGTGTTTGCAAGATTTCGGATTCCTGAGGCGAGCTGTGGCCGACCGATCGATCGATAATGCTTCCCTGTTCACTAATTGTTTCACTGCCTACACCATTATTTGCAGCCCGCTCCATTTCCCTATGCACAATTACCAAATTACTTCTTTGAACGTTAGTTAATTCATTACACGGTGGCGCTAAATCACTGCTTTCGTCTTCACTGTCATTTCTCAGTTTACTTTGGAGCCTAGTATTACGTTTTCACACGCCATTAGAGTCACAGTATTTAACAAGATAATACAGAAAAGCACAATTTGAAGAGCAAAATAAGATAACACATTAACATAGCATTGAAAATAATATATCGTTAGTTGCAAGCGCAGCTGCGAAATACTTGCTGCAAATCTACATGCATGCCACAACTGTTTTACTGTACAACAATGAAAGACTGCAACTACAAAGGAGATTCTCTCTGCAATTACGTGCTAGCAATAAATAAAAGCTACATTAATTACACGAACTAAAAGAAAAAATCAGAAGATTCCAGTGAGGTATCCTTGGCTAAGGGTCAACATATGAAACGCCTCCTTAGAAAAATTAGTGAATTACTGTGCTGGTAAACGTCTAACATTATTTTATTTTCTAACAGCTGAGCAGAACTGAACGTCGTCAGACATTTCGCTCTTTACCTATTCTGATCAACACTAAACTGACAGCCAATATTTTTAGCGCAACGCAATCTGACTTTCAATAATCCCTACAATAGAATGGCCCTGACTAACATTAACCTATACGTTTCACAAATCACTTACCTCACAAAAATCTTCGTTACTCGAACTACTGCAATACAGCGAGTGCCACTACTGCCAGCTAAATAAATGATTCTAACTACTGAAGTCACTAACTACTGATAGGCATAGTTAGCAAATGAAAGATTTTGATAAAAAGCAAACAATATATTTAGCTTAATATCATCTGCTCTCAAAACTCCGCCATCTGTCTCCGCACATCCACCACTGCTGGCGGCTCACCTCCAACTGCGCAATGCTACGCGCTGTTAACAGCCAACTGCCCAACACCACAATAGCGACTGTTCCGACAATGCCACCCAGCCACAGACCGCACACAGCACAGCCAGTGATTTTCATAGAGAGCGCTACGTGGCGATACCAATATAAAAACCTAAACAGCCTACTTACAGGGTATCCTACAAATCACGTAATTAATTTTTCGGTTTCGGCAAAAATGTGAGCTTCAGAGAAATTTTGGTAGTTGTTTCGATACAAATTGAAGTGACGGGTGTGACAGTGGTAATTAGGAAATCAGCTATCATGAATAATTAATCTTGAGGCGGTAATCATTATAAGTAAAGGCTATGTCCTGACGGACGGAAACATCATCGTCCAGCCAAAATGTATACGTATATGAACTTATACTGTGAGTGTCGTTGAGGAAGGGATTTTTCGAAATTCAAACCCTAAGGGGGTGGGTTCATATAGGGAGTGAAGGGTTTGTTTGAAAAATATCGCTTTTAAGGCAGTTTTGAACCTAGACCTACGAAAATTGGTATTTGGTTTCTCCGTCAGGAATTTAGAAAAATTGTGTTTCCGCAGTTTTGAAAATTTAACCCCCTGGGGGTGAAACAGTCGGTGAAAGCTTTTTCTGAAACTATGTCATTATTAAATGCTACTAAAATATTTTTAAAGCTACATGTATGAACACTGATATTTGACTTCTCAGTTACAAATAAAAAGAAAATGTTTCAGTGTTTTTCGAATTTGAACCCATAGGGAGGTGAAATAGGGGAGCAAATTTCTTATGAAGATATTTTATTATGAAAGAATTTTTAAAGCTAAATCTACGAAAATTTAAATTTGGCTTCTAATAAATGCAAAAAAAATACGTGTACCACCGTTTTTTCGCAATTCAACCCCTAAGGCGATAAAATAATGGGTGAAAATCTTTTTGAAAATAAATAAATACTAAAGAACTACGAAAGGGTTTTTAAGACTACATCTGTGACAGCTGGTATTTGAATCCTCGGTCAGAAATAAAAAAAAATGTTTCACTTTTTCTGGAATTTCTAACCCTAAGGGATTGTTGTAGGGATCATAAATTTTGAGAAAGTATTTCATTACACTGAAGATACATGTATGAAAATTGACATTTCACTTCTCGGTTGGATGTAAAAAAATACTTTCTAGGGAATGAAAGTTGCTATGGAGATATCTCAAAACAACGCAAAATTCATGATTAAGAAAAACATTACATTCCAGCTACCAGAATCGCTTTTTATTCAGAACTACATTCGGAAAAGACCGTGCTTTTATGACCTTAATTAGTTTGAAAAGCTTAGAAGGTTTTTTTCAGTTTGTGAACATCATAAAAATTCGATACAATAAAAACAAAAACATCCCTGCTTGCCATACTGTCTACACGAGCGAGGCAGCGTGCGCTATGCTAGTGGATGTTTAAATAATATTAACAGTTGGTTGAGGGACGATTTTAAGCGAGAGTAGTCTCAAAGAATTAAAAGCATCTTTTCACGAGTGGGCTTAGGGAATCATCTAACGATGATTACTGTATAAAGTAGGCCGAGAAGGTGTTTGCATGGGAAACTGACATCTGAAGTTGTTAAGTATCATTTCTTGTTGTGGTTAAAACTGTCGGCAGCGAGTAGTGATCTTAGTTTTATTTTTGTTTTATTTCTTGCTAGATCAAGCGGATAGGTATCGAGGTTTTATGGGTGATGGCTCACAAGCCTAGTTCCTCTAAGCATCTCGTTATCGAATTCTGCCTTAAGTGACACTGTATAGTTAAAAGAAATAGAGTATGTGGTCTAACGGTATTCTAAAGAACAAAGGTGTAGATCAGTGGGGAAAGTAAAGGGACATAAAGAAAAAGAAATATTCCTGTTCTAACAATAAATAACATTACGATATTTACAGTTAGGAACGTATAAGAAAGATATCCAAAGATCACGGAAGAATCTGCTTCAAAAATAGGCATGTAGTTGAGAAAAATAAAAGAGGAAAACTTACTAGATCGCTGACATATATAAGAAATTTTCAGATCTTTTATTTTGAAGACAACATTTGTAGAAAAGCTTAACAGTAGTTACGGAACACAGTTACACACTCAGAGACTGCTGAGTTTTAAAGAAATATAATTTAAGGCTGTTCTAACTGCTGTAGTAATAAGGTAACGTTTGGCTTTATGATCACCGCTGCCATGGCACTGTCACAATATTACAAAAATTTTCTGCGTTTATTATGACTACAACGTCTACCGGAAGAAGAGACATTTGGATGTCCACTCACACACATGTATGACAAACGGTTATTTGATGCATAAGTCGAAATACGTTGAGTATTTGTTATATTAGGCGTACTTGATGTGACAGGTGTTCAGAGCAATTTGACAATTCCTGCCCATCATTAACTAGTTTATACGTACAGTGGTAACGCTAATTAACGCAAGCTCTGAATAAATACTGATTACTGGGAATATATGCACCACCGCTCAGTATTTTCTTGAATAACTTTACAGTGATGGACTTAAAATAGGTAAACTATCAGACTGTGCCGTATAAAAGTAAATTGCTTGAAGAAACATGTAAAACATGATGCTATTGTTTTCGCAACTGGAGTGATTACTTGGAATCAAATAACAGAGTCAGCTTCGAGTACTCCACAGCGTTAGATCCATAAGCACCGGGAAATGTCCTTTGCGGCCGAAACAGGTGACAGTGATCGAAAATAACAGTCCAGCTGGTATTGTTATTTGATTCCAAGTAATTATAAAAGTCTTAGAGTTATTTGTGGCTTGACAGCAAATCAGTCACGTAGCGGATAGGGATTTAAGGAGAGTAATTACGAGGGCTGTCCAGAAAGTAAGTTGCGATCGCTCGCGAAATGGAAACGACTGTGAAAATCCGATAAAGCTTTGCAAAGATGTGTTGGGAAGTGTCTCCAGTATAACCCTAGGTAGATTTATGTCGCTCTTTTCGTTCCTAAGCTCTTAGTGAGCGCGTAAAAATATTATAAAAAATAGTGTCTCCGGCCAAGTACGAGGACCTGGTGAGAATTTTCCCCTGAAGGTATGCAACCAACATTACATAACTGTCGTGCGGTTTCTTCTTCAAGGCAATTCTCAGCCTCATTCTGCAGGGGCATTGAAGATGTTCCTGCATCGTTTCAATTGGAAATGTTTGGTTACCCACAATACAGCCCGTAATTGTCTCCCACTGAGTTTCATCTCTGCTCAAACGAACCGCTGGCTATGAAGACCACATTTTGGCACAGACAACGAGCTGTAGGCCAGCGTAGAGAATTGGCGGAAAGCACTGGCGGCTGCCTTCTATGATGAGGGTATTGGAAAGTTGGTACAACGCTACGACGAATGTCTGAGTCAGAACGGCGACTACGTAGAGAAGTAGCTGAAAGGTGTAGCTAACTGTTACAAATGAAACATTTCTGATTTTCACTGTGATTTTCATTTCGCGATCAATCGTAACTTACTTTCTGGACAGCCCTCGTACATCGAGAAGTTAGATTACGTACCATGAAATACATAGCTGTGAGGTACTATCCATTTGAAACCTGTTCTGTACTCATCTAGTGACTATACATGAACCGGCAGACACCCGAAAACATATTTCCCAAAAAAATTTTTGCCACACAAAATAACTGATGTCCAATATGAATAGGTAAAACGTGTTTGCATAAAAACAAAATAGAGATTCAACTGCAGAAAAAAACGGATCTACATGATGAACACACTGTCTTAGGATAATTGACGACGCACCTGATCACTATCATCTGAGAAGTGAGAAGGCATTCACATAAATAAACAACGCCTACACTAGGTAATGAATGAATTTAACAGAATGAAGTAATATTTTCTGAAGTAGATCATTTTCTTTTTTACTGGATTTTTCGTTTCTGAAGGTATACCGGTACCCTTTCCCCTTATCCTACTGAGTCCAAAATTCTTACAGCTGTGCTTGGAATGGGGGGGGGGGGGGGGGGGGTGGAGGGGAGAGTGGCTGTTATAGAGCAACAACATCCGCGAGTCAGCAGACGCAGCATGGTTCCCTGTCTGTGTTAAAACTGCGAGCAGATAGGTGTAGGACAATGAAAATTTATCAGAGTGGGATCGTTTATTAGCGAAGCTCACATTGCTCATCCCCACCGCAATTGTCCGATAGCGGCACGAATAATCCCACATTAAATTAAGTAGCTGAATAAATGTTATGACAATCGAGATCCACTTGTGGCCACGCCAGCAAATAGGAAGGCACGTAAACAGTGTTTTTAACATGCGTAAATTATGGACGTTTACATTTCACTTTCTAAAGCAAAAAACAAACAAACCCTGCTGATTTACTTTACAGCGCAAATATCAAAATTATTAAAATTCTGCTTTACATATTACGCAGCTGAAGCACAGCCCCTCTTGCACGGACGAGTGCGTGTTATGCATATTCATTCGTAAGTTTTTCGCTCCCGTGCGCATGAACGCAGATCTTTCAATTTTTTTAAAAAAATATTAAATGCAGGAAAGTACAGCAGAGAACAGATCTTCAATCATCTTTCCACATGTCAGAAAATATCAAAAACAAACCCATGTTCCTCTTATTTCTTACTTTAAAAACCCTAGATATTACAAGAATTAATCCTTATTTCTTTCTTTTCTTACTTTAAGTTAAACAAAACATCTGTATTTCGACTGACGCTTAAGGTAAATCTGCCACTATCTCGAAATTTGGTTTGAACGGAACAGTGGCCTGCTATTCATCTCCTGTTAGAGGTGGTAGGGGTAGCCCCACTCAGACACATGAGCTGATTCAGCCAGCCGTTTGTATGACCTGCAGTTCAAGGTGGAATCCCAGCCAAGCTATAACTGAGATTTTTCATATCGAAAAACATTCCCGGAGATAAAAAAAGAGGTAAGTGACCGATAAATATCCTACGATTACCCAGGGACTGAAACACAGACCTTTGGGATCCCTTGTCTGGCTAATAAACACTTCTTACTTATTGCTCTGTAGTGTTTTACAAATAATTTAGACAAAGGCTGTATTCTTTCTTACACAAAGTATTGCTATCAACAGTATCAACATATAATGACCGAATTTACGTCATTCTACTTCCCATCATCATGACTTTTCTGTTATTAATTGAATACCCAAATGCAAATCTAAAGATGTCTACCAGTATTATTGATCTATAACTTGTTTCTATCTTATCAGTTACTAGTAAACACTGCACCAAACTGAAAGAGATTATAAACTGATTTTTGAAACTTTCATGTTGGTAACTTTAGTTTTTTTAAAGACTACCTGTTTTTTTTTCAGCTCACAGAGCTACAGCTATTCTGATGCATAGATTTCATGCAGCTGATGTGGCAGGGCGATGTTTAGTAAAATGGAAATAAAAAGGCGTTATTCCTTTGTGAACTGAGGCATTCAATTTCATACGACTTCTAGTGTCTCATCCAACGACTTTGTTTTTCTGAGATTGTGACGAACCAGCTGGGAGTAAGGTGAAGTCTGTGATAAATTACTTTTACCGGTCCAGTGGTCGAAGCATAATTCTGCCTGAAAGCAGTTAGAATCTGACTCATTGACGTAGGTCTTTGTGTAAACTGGCCTGGCGAGAAACTACATTACATACCCCTGCGTCTCGCTCCATTACGGACCACGAAGACAATTACCGTGGTCACGAAGGTATGTTGAGTAGTTATTCTTCCCGTGCTTCATACGCCAGTGGAGTTTGAATAAACCTTCATTCGCAAAAATAAAATAGTTTTCGTCGATAGTTACTTGTATTCTACACTACTACGAGTTTCTATGGTTCACATCAGAACGGTATATAGGATGTCTGAACTTGTATGGGCTTTTCCTGGGGAATGGCTTAAACAAAAACACCACTTTAGTGCAGTTTTCGCGGTAAAGGCCGATAACGCAGTTTATAAATCAATAAACACATGAAATTTAATAAAATGAAAACAATTTTCGTTTCGCGTTTCTCTTTTTAGATTCTTCGTTCTTCCCTCAACAACTACAAAAAAATTCAAAGAAATTTCATTACAGCCTTAGCGTTGGCTTGCTGCTATATTGTTGTTATACACGTAAAATGACGGATACACCTGTCGCATTAGCTCTCTTTCTTTGCGATACGGTGACTGCATGCTATCGTTGGTTGTTTTCTCCCACACTGTTTCACACTTTTCAGTCTGTGAGTTTTCTTGGCCTGTTACGAGGCGACGGGTGATGCTGGAATCGTACAAACATGGGACCTTTTCCATAAACGATCGCCACTGAGCTCTGTCACCTAGACAGTGCAAGAAAAAGGCCTAAAAATGTCCATTAACTACGTTTATTGTTACTGGAATACAGCATATTCAGTTATGATAACTGCATGATTGGGGGGAAGGAATGAAAGAGGAAGCCGCCTTGTAGAATTTTGCACAGAGCATAACTTAATCATAGCCAACACTTTGTTCAAGAATCATAAAAGAAGGTTGTATACCTGGAAGAATCCTGGAGATAATAAAAGGTATCAGATAGATTATATAATGGTAAAACAGAGATTTAGGAACCAGGTTTTAAATTGTAAGACATTTCCTGGGGCAGATGTAGATTCTGACCACAATCTATTGGTTATGAACTGCAGATTGAAACTGAAGAAACTGCAAAAAGGTGGGAATTTAAGGAGATGGGACCTGGATAAACTGAAAGAACCACAGGTTGTAGAGAGTTTCAGGGAGAGCATAAGGGAACAATTGACAGGAATGGGGGAAAGAAATACAGTAGAAGAAGAATGGGTAGCTCTGAGGGATGAAGTAGTGAAGGCAGCAGAGGATCAAGTAGGTAAAAAGACGAGGGCTAATAGAAATCCTTGGGTAACAGAAGAAATATTGAATTTAATTGACGAAAGGAGAAAATATAAAAATGCAGTAAATGAAGCAGGCAAAAAGGAATACAAACGTCTCAAAAATTATCGACAGGAAGTGCAAAATGGCTAAGCAGGGATGGCTAGAGGACAAATGTAAGGATGTACAGGCTTGTCTCACTAGGGGTAAGATAGATACTGCCTACAGGAAAATTAAAGAGACCTTTGGAGAGAAGAGAACCACTTGTATGAATATCAAGAGCTCAGATGGCAACCCAGTTCTAAGCAAAGAAGGGAAGGCAGAAAGGTGGAAGGAGTATATAGAGGGTTTATACAAGGGCGATGTACTTGAGGACAATCTTAAGGAAATGGAAGAGGATGTAGATGAAGACGAAATGGGAGATAAGATACTGCGTGAAGAGTTTGACAGAGCACTGAAAGACCTGAGTCGAAACAAGGCCCCGGGAGTAGACAACATTCCATTTGAACTACTGATGGCCTCGAGAGAGCCAGTCATGACAAAACTCTACCATCTGGTGAGCACGATGTATGAGACAGGCAAAATACGCTCAGACTTCAAGAAGAATGTAATAATTCCAGTCACAAAGAAAGCAGGTGTTGACAGATGTGAAAATTACCGAACTATCAGTTTAATAAGTCACAGCTGCGAAATACTAACGCGAATTCTGTACAGACGAATGGAAAAACTGGTAGAAGCCGACCTCGGGGAAGATCAGTTTGGATTCCGTAGAAATGTTGGAACACGTGAGGCAATACTGACCTTACGACTTATCTTAGAAGAAAGATTAAGAAAAGGCAAACCTACGTTTCTAGCATTTGTAGACTTAGAGAAAGCTTTTGACAATATTAACTGGAATACTCTCTTTCAAATTCTGTAGGTGGCAGGGGTAAAATACAGGGAGCGAAAGGCTATTTACAGTTTGTACAGAAACCAGATGGCAGTCATAAGAGTCGAGGGGCATGAAAGGGAAGCAGTGGTTGGGAAAAGAGTAAGACAGGGTTGTAGCCTCTCCCCGATGTTATTCAATCTGTATACAGAGCAAGCAGTAAAGGAAACAAAAGAAAAATTCGGGGTAGGTATTAAAATCCATGGAGAAGAAATAAAAACTTTGAGGTTCACCGATGACATTGTAATTCTGTCAGAGACAGCAAAGGACTCGGAAGAGCAGTTGAACGGAATGGACAGTGTCTTGAAAGGAGGATATAAGATGAACATCAACAAAAGCAAAACGAGGATAATGGAATGTAGTCAAATTAAGTCGGGTGATGCTGAGGGAATTAGATTAGGAAATGAGACACTTAAAGTAGTAAAAGAGTTTTGCTATTTAGAGAGTAAAATAACCGATGATGGTCGAAGTAGAGAGGATATAAAATGTAGACTGGCAATGGCAAGGAAAGCGTTTCTCAAGAAGAGGAATTTGTTAACATCGAGTATAGATTTAAGCGTTAGGAAGTTGTTTCTGAAAGTATTTGTATGGAGTGTAGCCATGTATGGAAGTGAAACATGGACGATAAACAGTTTGGACAAGAAGAGAATAGAAGCTTTCGAAATGTGGTGCTACAGAAGAATGCTGAAGATAAGGTGGGTAGATCACGTAACTAATGAGGAGGTACTGAATAGGATTGTGGAGAAGAGAAGTTTGTGGCACAACTTGACTAGAAGAAGGGATCGGTTGGTAGGACATGTTTTGAGGCATCAAGGGATCACAAATTTAGCATTGGAGGGCAGTGTGGAGGGTAAAAATCGTAGAGGGAGACCAAGAGATGAATACACTAAGCAGATTCAGAAGGATGTAGGTTGCAGTAGATACTGGGAGATGAAGAAGCTTGCACAGGATAGAGTAGCATGGAGAGCTGCATCAAACCAGTCTCAGGACTGAAGACCACAACAACAGCAACTGCATGACTACACAGACTGAACCATCTAAATTCTAGCAAATAAGTGTATATAATGTCAAGAATCCACGGTTGACACAGCATTTCCTCGAAACCTGATACTTTATGTAAATACTAGCCCTCCTGAGGCACATCTGGCTTGTCTCAAGGCTCTTCTAGAGCGAATTGCCCTCTGGTAATTTTTGCGTAGGCTGGCGATCCTATTGATCTAACTACTCAAATCTGAAATCAGCTAGTGAGTAAGTACTAGATACCCTTCCACATGTCAGGATTCTTTCCTTTACACTGTGATTAGGTAACAGCAACGGCAATTCCTGGACTGAATATCTTTCTGATATAATATTAGTACTACCAACAATTCGGAACAAATCCATAAACGAAATTACAGTTATATTAATACCTACAGCTGCTGCCGGGCGTCGATGTATATCAACGGAAACCGTTGAAAATGTGTGCTCTGACCGGGACTCGAACCCGGGATCTCCTGCTTACATAGCAGACGCTCAATCCATTTGAGCCACCGAGGGCACACGGGATAGCGCGACTGCAGGGTCTATCACGCGCACGCCTCCATATAAGTATAAAACCGAAAAACGTCTTAACATCGCAGTCATGACCGTGATAGACGGCAGGTGCGCTGAAGTGCCAATGCTGTCAGTGACGTAGGTACCGATTTGGCGGAAACAGGATGCATTAGGGCGCCAGGGAGTAGTATGCCATTGTGGTTTCTTCTCCTGGAGCGGTTACTGAAGAACAGGAAAAATACTCTGCCGCCTGTCCTAGGGGGGAGATGGTTTTTGACTAACTTTCTTAAGCGTGGGAACTAAAACTGAGTTCGCATATATTAGAGTCATATGGAGAATCATTGATCTAGCTTTTAATTAACACTACGAATATAGTTGAATAAGGAACGAGACATGTGTTTAAATTTCGAATTAGTATTGCATAAAATAAACGAAGCGCAACCGATCACCTATAGTTGACTGACATGCAGCGCATAGGTTCCCAGTAAACAGTATTTATACTAGCTTTAAAGCTCTTGCTCTTTCTCTAGTAAAAGTACACATAGCCACACACACAGAATCACACAGACACCCAAACGCTCACACCAACGGCCCTGGCGTGATTGCCTACTGATTACCGATGATGTTGCCTGAGCAGATGGAAGTGGGGAGGGGAAGTGCGATACTGTGAGGCAGGTTTTTCGATGGAAGAGTCTGCGGCTGCACAACAAGACGAAAGGAGATCAGAGGGCAGAGCATGTAAGAGGTAGAGTTAAGGAGAATGGGGGAGGAAGATGATGAATGCAAAGGAAGGTGAATATGAGGAAAGAGGAAAGAGATAGAAAGGAGGAAGAGGAGACAAAGGGAGGCGGGTGGAAAACAGAGGAGAGAGAAGAAGAAGGAGGAGAATGAGAGAGAGGTAGGGAGACAGGGAGAGGATGCCAACGTGAAGGGTGGAGAGGAGGTACAAGAAGAGTGGTGAGAGAAGGCAGTAAACGTTTGAACAGGGAAGTAACCAACCTTCTAGTCGCATGAATGGCCATCGCCAAATTGTGAGAAACCACAAAATTTACTACTGTGCATCACAACAAAAATGACATCAACAGCTGCTTCACTATGTGATCCATTTGGATACATTCTTTGCGCACTACTTTCTCTGAACTATTCAGGTGGCCATTGTGTCTCCAGCATACCCTAAACCCTTGTGGTAATCCTTGCCTAAACCTCCATTATCCTGTTTACCACTGCCTCACCTTATCTGTTCCCTCTTTCTACACCTCTACGTCTGCATCTAGACCATGTACTGCCTTCTCTCACCATTCGTCTCCCCATCCCCTATACCCAGTCAAGTGGACATTCTCTCTCTACTTCTCCCTCTTTCCCGCTCTCCCTCATTCTTCACCCCTCTCTCTTTCTGTCATCCCTCTTCCTTTCTCTTTTATGATATCCACCTTCCTCTCCATTCCTATCCTCCCTTTCCCAATCTACCTTCCTCTATCTCCTACATACCAGACGTTCTGAAGTCTTTTTGTTTTGTTGTACAGTTGCATCACTTAAAATACCTCCCTTACACTACCCCATTCCCCACCTTAAGCAGCCTTCCCCACACCCTCCCCACCTCTATCTGCCCAGATAACTACTTTGGATAATCAACACCCAGTCTCGCCATGACTATAGGTGTATGCATTTATGTGTGTGAATGTGTGTACCCTTACAAGAGAAACAGCAAGAGCTCTAAAGCTAGTATAAATACTGTTTATTGTCGTGTGTTCCTATGCGCCACACATCAGTCAGCTGTAGGTGAGTAGTTTACCTTCATTTATTTTAGGTAATACTAATTTTAATTTTATGCATAAGACATTTATCTCCCCTCCTTATTCATCCATATTTACCAGTTTCTAGCGTTAATTATTAAAGAAGATCACTCGTTCTCCTGATGACTAATATTTAAGCACTCGCGTGTTTCACATCAGTTTTGGTTTCCATACATAAGAAAGTTCGTTAAAAAGCCCTCTCCCAACAAGGACTGTAGGAGGGAGTGTATTTTAACCCAATGCTCAATACTCGCTCCAACAGACGAAACCAAAATGACATGCCACTCCCTGGAGCCTAATCAGTCCCTACCCCACTGGCCACGTTGGCATTTTAGCACTCTTGCTGTCTGTCACGACTATAATAAGGAGGTTTAAAAATTTTTGGACTCCTTTCCAACTAGTGTTAGTACTAATATTTCATAACAAAAATGTTTTTAGATGAATATTTATATTTAGAAATGGATTTATTTGTTTCACTTCCGAATTTCCTCCTAAAAGGCCCTCCGGCAGGTACCACTGCTTTGACGTCAGGGGTCACTAACCTAGCTGTCAGGCTGCAGCGTAAGTGAATGATTCAGCTCCGTGTAACGAAAGACGTGAGTTATTTTCACTGTGACCCCAGGTATCTCACCTCGCCTCATACCCTTTACGTTGCCTGCATCTCCTATTTCTGGCCTCTGCTGTGCGCAACAGTTCAATCTAAGAAAACCTGAAAAGTCAAATTCATTAACACTTGGCAACATTAATGGGTATCAACCAGCGCTTGTCGGAAGTCTCATCAGCTACGATAACAGGGTTGGGCAGGTTGATGTTATTAAAAAATAAAAGTATTCTATTTTTAAGTGTTTCATTCTACCGATCCATATCGCCATCTGATCACGATTAAACAACACATAGTCATAATCTTATTATATCAGCTTTTCGTATATGCACGACTGTAAACTTAAGAGCTAATGCTGCACTATGTGCAGGTAATTAAATGAACTCCTTCACCAACATCTGCGATCCACCACGTATACTATGTTATCAAAAGTATCCGGACACCTGGCTGAAAATAACTTACGATTTCTTGGCGCCCTCCATCTGTAATGCTGAAATTCAAAATGGTGTTGACCCACCTGTAGCCTTGATGACAAATTCCACTCTCGCAGGCATACGTTCAAACAGGTGCTGGAAGGTTTCTTGGTGAATGGCAGCCCATTCTTCACGGAGTGCTGCACTGAGGAGAGGTATCGATGTCGGTCGGTGAGGCCTGGCACGAAGTCAGCGTTCCAAAATATCCCAAAGGTGTTCTATAGGCTTCAGGTCAGTACTCTGAGCAGGCCAGTTCGTTACAGGGATGTTACTGCCCTGTTATCACTCTGCCACAGACCGTGCATTATGAACAGGTGCTCGATCGTGTTGAAAGATGCCGTCGCCATCCTCGAATTGGTCTTCAACAGTGGGGAGCAAGAAGGTGCTTAAAATATTATTGTACGCCTGTGCTGTGATAGTGCCACGCAAAACACGAAAAACGCGACCACACCATAACACCACTGCCTCGGAATTTTTCTGTTGGCACTACACACGCTGGCAGATTACGGTCACCGGGCATTCGCCATACCCACACCCTGCCATCGGATCGCCACATGTGTAACTTGATTCGTCACTCCACACAACGTTCTTCCACTGTTCAATCGTCCAATGTTTACGCTCCGTACAGCAAGCGTGGGGTGTTTGGCTTTTACCAGCGTGATGTGTGGGTTATGAGCAGCCGCTTGACCATGAAATCCAAGTTTTCTCACCTCCCGCCTGTCATAGTACTTGCAGTGGATCCTGATGCAGTTTGAAATTCCTGTGCGATGGTCTGGATTGATGTTTGCCTGTTACACATTACGACTCTCTCCAAATGTCGGCAGTCTCTGTCAGTCAACAGACTACGTCGGCCTGTACGTTTTTGTGCAGTATGTGTCGCTTCACGTTTCCACTTCACTATCATATCGGAAACATTGGACCTAGGGATGTTCAGGAATGTGGAAATCTCGCGTATGGACGTATGACACGAGTGACACCCAACCACATTCGAAGTCAGTGAGTTACGCGGAGCGTTCCATTCTGCTCTTTCACGACGTCTAATGACTACTGAGGTCGCTGATACGGCGGAGTACCTGGCAGTAGGTGGCAGCACAATGCGCCTAATATGAAAAACGTATGTTTTTGGGGATGTCCGGATTCTTTTGGTGACAGTGTACCAACACCTGCACTAGAGACATATACGAGCACCAGGTGTATAATTAAAAGTACATCTGCTCTCCAGCCCGGCACAAACCAAATGGCCGACATATTCCTCAACTCTGCGCTCTTCTGTGTTTCAAAGTAAACGATTCCGGCCAATGCCCAAACTACTTTCTTGCGAACGTTAGAATTAGGACAATGACGCCTTAAGATTTGCACAGAATCCGGTGTATCAGTTACGCCTGGAGTGTGAATAGCCAGTACCTATACCTTTAACGTGGCAGAGGATTTGTCCGAGACAGCTTAAGCTTTTCCGTCCAACTTTTGTTCTGTCATCTCGTAGTTAGTCCCTTTCACAGTTCTCAATCCTAATTTCACTAAACGAGCTATATGTTCCCTCACAAGACTCAGAAAATCTTATAATATGTAATATGTTTCCCTCAGTATCTCGAATGCAGTTATCTGAAAACAGTATTCCACAGCTTCAGGAAACAATATTTTACGTCTCGTGGAAAAAACTGGTTTTGCATCGATAAAACGAGGCTTTTCAGTTTGTCATTGAGAAATTCTGCCGATAAAGTCAAGAAAAACATTTACGTCTACATCTTATCGGATTATAAGGCGCGTTATACCTTCGTATTAAGAGAAGAGCATCCTTTTGGTTTGAAATTTTTGCGTATGCTGTCGTACTTGTGGTATGGGCCCGTAATGTGGTGTCTAGAAAAACTTACGACTAAATGCGGCGCTGATTCACACCATCTTCAGCTGGACAACAAAGTAGCTACATTGTGTTAATGCAGGGTAAAGACGCCTCTTCGCAGCAGTGGACCAACTGCAAAACGCCTATTACTCGTCTCTTGAGATGAAGTAAATCCAAAAGCATACTCTATACTCTTATTTAATACATCTACATGAAGTGTTACATGACAACACTGTGCGTTAGGGATTAATCTGTTAGAGTGTGATGTACAGTGAAGACAGCCTATAACAAAGAGCAGTATGCAGCATTCTTTTGGACCCGTCTTTGTTACCAGACTGGTTTGATGCAGCCCACGACGAGTTCCTCTACAGAGACGTATTCTCTGTCTGGAAGTAGTACTTGCACCGAGTGTTCTGAGTTTTATGTTGGATGTACTTGCATCTGCTGCAGTTCTTTCTTTGAACAGCCGTCACTGTGTCCTTTTGTTTTTATCATTTTTTTCCATACGTTTCGCCCCTTGCCGATGCTGTGAAAAACCTCTTCATTTCGTATTAGTCTACCTACATATCAGCAGTCTTCTACACCATCAAACACCCTTCCGTCTTCAATTTTTTCCATACGTTTAGCCCCTCGCCGTTTCTGTGAAAAACCTCTTCATTTCGTATTAATCTACCTACATATCAACAGCCTCCTACACCATCAAACACCCTCCCGTTTTCTTCTTTCTCGCTTTTCCTATGCTGCTTGACAAAAGCAGATTTATTTTTGTCAGGCATATTCTCTTTGACCGTTCTAGTCTTCTTTTTATGTCAAATTTCCTTCGACTTAGCGTTACTTGGTAGAAGAATTCCTTTACATAGTGACCCCAATTTTATATTCAGTTTGTGACTAATCTCATTTATGCTAATCCTCATCACTTTGCTTATCCTTCGTTTCAATTAATCGTGTGTGCTCATTAGACAGTAAGTTCAATTCATCAGGTCCTCAAGTTCTTCTTCACTTTCACTGAGGGTAGCGAATCTTATGGCTCATATCCTTTCACCCTGAATTTTAATTCCGCTCCTGGACATTTCTTATGTTGCTGTCATTGAATCTTCGGATAGATTGAACAGTAGGGGCGAAAGACCACATCGTTGATTTACACCCTTGATACCGCGTTCTTAATTTTCCCACTCGGATCTCGTACTCAATGTACACTGAAGAGCCAAGGAAAGTGGTACATCCGACTAATATTGTGTAGGGCCCCGCGAGCACACAGAAGTGCCGCTACACGACGTGGCATGGACTCGACTAATGTCTGAAGTATTGCTGGAGGGAGCTGACAACCATGAATCCTGCAGGAATGTCCATAAATCCGTAAGAATACAAGGGTGTGGAGATCTCTTCTGAAGGAACGTTGCTAGGCATCTCAGATATGCTCGATAATGTTCATGTCTGGGGAGTTTGGCGGCCAACGGAAGTGTTTAAACTCAGAAGAGTGTCTGTGGAGCCACTCTAGCAATTTTGAACCTGTAGGATCCTACTGGAATTTCCCAAGTCCGTCGAAATGCACAATGGACACGAATGGCTGCAGGTGATCAGACAGGATGCTTACGTGTCACCCGGCAGAGTCGTATCTAGACGTATTAAGCGTCTCATATAGGATTTGTCGACCTGGAAAAAGCGTTCGATAGTTTAAAACGGTGCAAGCTGTTCGAGATTCTGAAAAAAGTAGGGGTAAGCTTTAGGGAGAGACGGGTCATATACAATATGTACAACACCCAAGGGAGAATTATAAGAGTGGACGATCAAGAACGAAGTGCTCGTATTAAGAAGGGTGTAAGACAAGGCTGTAGCCTTTCGCCCCTACTCTTCAATCTGTACATCGCGGAAACCAATGATGGAAATAAAAGACAGGTTCAGGAGTGGAATTAAAATACAAGGTGAAATGATATCAATGATACGATTCGCTGATGACATTGCTGTCTTGAGTGAAAGTGAAGAAGAATTAAATTATCTGCTGAACGGAATGAACAGTCTAATGAGTACACAGTATGGTTTGAGAGTAAATCGGAGAAAGACGAAGGTAATGAGAAGTAGTAGAAATGAGAACAGCGAGAAACTTAACATCAGGATTGATGGTCACGAAGTCAGTGAAGTTAAGGAATTCTGCTACCTAGGCAGTAAAATAACCAATGACGGAGGACATCAAAAGCAGACTCGCTATGGCAAAAAAGGCATTTCTGGCCACGAGAAGTCTACTAATATCAAATACCGGTCTTAATTTGAGGAAGAAATTTCTGAGGATGTACGTCTGGGGTACAGCATTGTATGGTAGTGAAACTTGGACTGTGGGAAAACCAGAACAGAAGAGAATCGAAGCATTTGAGATGTGGTGCTATAAGCGAATGTTGAAAATTAGGTGGACTGATAAGATTAGGAATGAGGAGGTTCTACGCAGAATCGGAGAGGAAAGAAATATGTGGAAAGCACTTATAAGGAGAAGGGACAGGATGATAGGACATCTGCTAAGACATGAGGGAATGACTTCCATGGTACCAGAAGGAGCTGTAGAGGGCAAAAACTGTAGAGGAAGACAGAGACTGGAATACGTCAAGCAAATAATGAGGACGCAGGTTGCAAGTGCTACTCTGAGATGAAGAGGTTAGCACAGGAAAGGTATTCGTGGCGGGCCGCATCAAACCAGTCAGTAGACTGACGACAAAAAAAAAAAAAAATAAATAAATAAATAAAAATAAAAATTAAAATTAAAAAAAAGAACACTAACTGCACACGCCCCACATCATTACAGAGCCTCCGCCCGCTTGAACAGTTCCGCGCTGACATCCGGAATCCATGAATTTTTGAGGTTTTCTCCATACCCGTACACGTCCATCCGCTCGACAGGATTTGAAACTAGGCTCCTCGGCGCTTCCCACCAGTCAACATGTTCCAGTCATCAACAGTCCAATGTCGGTGTTGACGGGCCCAGTCGAGGCGTAAAGCTTTGTGTCATTCAGTCATCAAGGGTGCACGAGTTGGCCCTCGACTCCGAAAGTCCATATCGATGAGGTTTCGTTGTTTGGTTCGCACGCTGACACTTCTTGATGTCCCAGCACTGAAATCTGCAGTAATTTGCTAAAGGGTAGCACTTCAGTTACGTTGAACGATTCTCTTCAGTAGTCGTTCGTACCATTCTTGCAGATCTTTTTCAGGCACCAGCGATGTCGGAGATTTCATGTTTTACTGGATTCCTGATATTCACTGTACACTCGTGAAATGGTGGTACGGAAAAATCCCACCTCTTTCGCTACCTCGAAGATGCTGCATCCCACCGATCGTGTGCCGACTATAACACCACGTTCAAACTCAGTTAAATCTTGGTAACCTGCCATCGTAGCAGCAGTAACTGATCTGACAACTGCGCCAAACACTTGTTGTCTTATATCAGGCGTTGCCGACTGCAGCGCCGTATTCTGCTTGTTTCCATATCTCTGTATTTGGAAACGGATGGCTAACCAATTTCTTTGGCACTTCAGTGTATATTATTCCGTCTTTCCTCGTAGCTTGCAACTGTTTTCCTGAGAATTACGAATAATTCCGTGCCTGGGCAGGTACTACATATCAGAATATTCCGTGACTGGTCTGAGAATTTTTTGATACGGAAGACGCAGCAATTTATCTTAGATGCAGAGTCATCGACAGAAGACGACGCAACATCGAGTGTACCCAAGAAAAATGTGTTGGGACCATTGCTGTTCACGCTGTATACAAACGACCTACCAGACAATATGAATAGGTATCTCATATTTATCGCAGATGATGCAGTTATAGTAAAGTACGGACTGACAGAAACTGCACAAATCTATAGTCAGATCTTGATAAGATTTCAAAATGGTTGACGACTGGTAACGTGGTTTAAATGTTAAAAAATGTAAAATTTTGTTCTTCGCAAAACCAAAAACTCATTGTCCTGAGACTAAAGTATCAAAGAGTGAACGTTTTGATCGGTAAACTCATACAAATACGATACCTTGATGTAACACGTTTTAGGTAAATGAGATCGAACGGAAACGTAGATTCAGTAGTGGGTCAAACACATAGCAGACTTCGATTTATTAGTAGAATACTAGGATCTAACTCGTGTGACCTACACTTGAGTATTGCTCAAGTGTGTGGGGCTTGCAACAATAGGACTAACAGGGGATATTGAATTTATATGGATAAGGGTAGCAGAAATGGTCACAGGATTGCTTGACCCACAATAGAGTTAACAGGTTGTTGGAAGAACTGAAATGGCAGACACTAGGAAATATAGGTAACCAATCTTGAAAAATCCTGCTTGTAAGTGTTTCAGAACTGGGTTTAAGTGATGGCTCTATAATATATTACAATCTCCTACATATCGATCCCTAGAGATCGTGAGGACAAGATCGGATTAATTGCAGGATGCACAGAGGCGTTTAAACAGACATTCTCCACGTGCCCCATAAGTGAATGGAATGGCAAAAACCCTAATTTCTGGAACAATGGGACCTACCCTCTGCCATGCATTTCACAGCAGAGTTATGATGTAGATGTAGATCTGAGGATGGTAAAATGTGATCGGAACTAGTCGTATCGTATAAAAAATGTGCAAGCTAATAAATGACATTAAATTTTTAATTTTCAACACACTTGCTCAGTTCTCTCGTGATGAATATGGCGACTATACAGGAAAAACTGTCTGTTTCACATTTGACTCACTTTTGTGACAATGCTTGTTTATTTTGCAATATAATAAAAAGAATGTCACTACCCAAATCTCGATGTGAAGATGATCATATGAACCAACGGAACGAGTTGTTGTGCAATAAAGATATGGCTGATACTGACTTATCAATAGGGAAGGGTGACAGGACCGTTGCCGTTTACAATATGCATAAATAATCTAGTAGAAAGCGTCGGATGCTCTTTAAGGCAATTCGAAGATGATGCAGTTGTCTGTACCAAAGTAGTAACGCCAAAAGACAGTAAGAATTTGCAGAACGAGCTGCAGAGAATTGATGAATGGTGCAGGCTCCGGCAGTTGATCCTGAACGTAAATCAATGTAGCATATTGCGCGTGCATAGGAAAAGAAATCCACTACTCTAAAGCTACACTACTGATGACAAACAACTGGAGACAGCCTCTGTCGTAAAATATTTAGGTGTAACTATCCAGAGCGACCTTAAGGGGACGTTGAACGCGCCATCTTGTAACAGGAGAGACACCACAGGACATTTTAATTTCCACTGTCTATAGTTTTACGAATAAATTCATAAAACTTTGTCAGCATGACCAGGAAGGATTCAGGATTCACAATCATAGCAGTGGAACTTAAAAAAAAAATTTTTTTTACATGTGAAATTTCATCGTTTTTTTACTTCTATTGGCATCGTTTATTGCTATAGGTACACGTTTCTTCATAAGTAAGAGAGATTCTTCGATGAATTTTGCACAGCATACAAACCATACTTACAGGTGTATGAAACTCTAGAAATTATTTAATTTATAAAAAAATGAATGTGCTCTTACATTTTAAACTTCATGTTATGAAAAAACTCAAATTTTATAGTTAATTACCTCAATTTTTACCACAGTTTTTGATAGATTTGGAAAATTCTAGAGTTTCATACACCTGTAAGTATGGCTTGTATGATGAGCAAAATTCATCGAAGAATCTCCCTTACTTCTGAAGTAAACTGTACCTATAGCAACAAATGCAGCCAATGGTAAGTGAAAAAAAGGTGAAATTCAAATGTAAAAAAACAATTATTTTCTTATATTTTTGAACTTCCACCACTATAAGTGTAAATCTTGAATCCTTTCTGGTCATTCTGACAAAGTTTTAAGAATTAATTTTTAAAAGTATAGACAGTGGAAATTAAAAGTTCCTGTGGTGTCTCTCCTGCTCCAAGTCGTCCCGTTTAACGTCCTACCTCCATTAAGTGGAATGACCACATAAAACAGATAGTGGGAAAAGAAGATACCAGACTCAGATTCATCGGAAGATTCGTAAGGAAATGTAACTCATCCACGAAAGAAGTGACTTATAAGGCGCTTGTCGCCCGATTCTTGAGTATGGTTCATGTATCTGGGATCCCAGGTAGAGGAGATAGAGAAAATCCAACGAAGCGCAGCGCGTTTCGTCACGGGATCGTTCAGCTGCCCAGAGAGCGTTACGGACATGCTAAACAAACTTCACTGGCAGTCGTTACAAGAGAGGCGTTGTGCATTGCGGAGAAATTTACTATTGAGATTTCGTGGCAGCGTTTTTCAGGAGGAGTCAGACAATATATTACTTCTCCCCACATACGTATCACGTACTGACCACAAGGAGAAAATTCGAGAAATTAGAGCCAATACAGAGGCTTACCGAGATTCATTCTTCCCATGCAGTATTCGGAAGTGGAATAGGGTTGGAGGGATCAGATAGTGGTACCGAAAGTATCGTCTGGCACACACCATTATGTGGCTTGCGGAGTGTGATGTATATGTAGGTGTACGCCTTATGATCTTACTTCTCAGGATAATGCCGTCCTACTTGTATGAAATACACTACTGGTCATTAGAATTGCTACACCAAGAAGAAATGTAGATGATAAACTGGTATCCATTGGACAAATATATTATACTAGAAGTGACATATGATTACACTTTCACGCAATTTGGGTGCATAGATCCTGAGAAATCAGTACCCACCACAACCACCTCTGGCCGTAATAACGGCCTTGATACGCCTGGGCATTGAGTCAAATAGAGCTTGGATGGCGTGTACAGGTACAACTGACCATGCAGCTTCAACACGATACCACTGTTCATCAAGAGTAGTGAGTGGCGTATTGTGACGAACCAGTTGCTCGGCCACCATTGACCAGACTTTTTCAAATGGTGAGACATCTGGAGAATGTGCTGGCCAGGGCAGCAGTCGAAAATTTTCTGTATCGAGAAAGGCCCGTACAGGACCTGCAACATGCGATCGTGCATTATCCTGCTGAAATATAGGGTTTCGCAGGGGTCGAATGAAGGGTGGAGCCTAGGGTCGTAACACATCTGAAATGTAGCGTCCACTGATCAAAGTGCCGTCAATGCGAACAAGAGGTGGCCGAGACGTGTAACCAATGGCACAGCATACCATCACGCCGGGTGATACGACAGTATATCGATGACGAATACACGCTTCCAATATGCGTTCACCGCGATGTCGCCAAACACGGATGCGACCATCATGATGCTGTATACAGAATCTGGACTCATCCGAAAACATGACGTTTTGCCATTCGTGCACCCAGATCCATCATTGAGTGCACCATCGCAGGCGCTCCTGTGTGTGATGAAGCGTCAAGGGTAACCGCAGCGACGGTCTCCGAGCAGATAGTCCATGCTGCTGCAAACGTCGTCGAACTGTTCGTGCAGATGGTTGTTGTCTTGCAAATGTCCCCATCTGTTGACTCAGTGATTGAGACGTGGCTGCACGATCCGTTACAGCCATGCGGATAAGATGCCTGTCATCTCGACTGCTAGTGATACGAGGCCGTTGGGATCCAGCACGGCGTTCCGTATTACCCTCCTGAATCCACCGATTCCATATTCTGCTAACAGTCATTGGATCTCGACGAACGCGAGCAGCAATGTCGCGATACGATAAACCTCAATCGCGATAGGCTACAATCCGACCTTTATCAAAGACGGAAACGTGATGGTACGCATTTCTCCTCCTTACAAGAGGCATCACAACAACGTTTCACCAGGGAACGCCGGTCAACTGCTGTTTGTGTATGAGAAATCGGTTGCAAACTTTCCTCATTTCAGCACGTTGTAGGTGTCGCCACCTTCACCAACCTTGTTCGAATGCTGTGAAAAGCTAATCATTTGCATATCACAGTATCTTCTTCCTGTCGGTTAAATTTCGCGTCTGTAGCGCGTCATCTTCGTGGTGTAGAGATTTTAATGGCCTGTAGTGTAATAACCTTAAAACGTGGGGTAGCGGGACGTACACCATGCTTCGTGGAGTGTGGGAGCAGAGGATTCGGACGTGCGTGGCGGTATGCTACTGTATCGACAGGACGCCGCCGACGCGACGTGCCGGCGTGGCTGGCGGCAGTACCACACGCCGCATCGGCAGCTGCCACCTCGACCGCAGACAGAATGGCCACCCGCCACGGCCACGTGTCGCTGTCACGAGATGACGTACTGGCCGCCGGGCCAGCCCTAATGGCTTCCTGTCCAGCCCTGATCTGCCCTGGCCACTGTTACGTATGCGCTGACAACGCCTCATCCCGCAGTAGCGGCAGCCGACGGCGTGCGACGCTCTACGTAGCGCAGGCCCTAGGGAAACGTAACCGTGAGTTACTCGCGAGTTAGATTAATGCCCGACGTTTCTCCTACAGCGGCGACACCGGCTTTTCGAGGGGGGAGTGAGTCAAGAAGTAAGAAGTGCGAGCAAGGAGATGAGGGAATAGGGCGCGACAGGTTCCAGTACATAACGAATAGCTGGACATAGTAAGGAGGCGCACAACACGTGAAGTATAGTACAACGCAGGAAACAGACTCGATCCTTGTCCGAGACATTCTCCAAACACAAAAAAAGTTTTTTGTTACGGAATTTTCATGGTGTGTTTGCTTAACTTTTCCCCGCAGTTCCTTTGACCTACAGCCTGATAAGAAAGATCGCGGTAGGGTTAATCGGAAGAAAAATGTATTTGACAACAAATAAAACACATACCTAAATCATACATGAACAAAAAAATGCAAATGCAGTTAGTAATACGTCTAATGACCTGGATCGTCGATAGTCACTTGGCATCGGAGGCATGCATGAAACCGAGATTTCCGCGTATTCAAATGCGTCGTATTCGCGTTGATAACGGTTTCCAAGTGAAAATGTTCCTTCCTTGCAACTTCTTTTTGATGTAAGATCATATGTTTTAATAGCATTCCCGCCAGACGAGTGAGGGCCAATCCCGTACCTGGTCATGTTTCTCATTTTTCCAGTCACTTATAACGGTATTCTGCGGGCAGGCTTGTCAATTAGCATCATATTAATAAAAATCGGGGATAAATAGACTTTATTTTGGAGGAAATAAAACGGGGAAAGTAATACGAAACTTTAATAACTGCATAGTATTACTAAGAAGCAATATAATGAAAAGTAATAAAAATCAAAGTAGCAAAGACGAAGCGGGACAAAAAGATATAGGGGCGCGTTTGTTTTTTAATACATATAAAATAACATGTAACTCATTATTGAGCTCTCTACCTTCAGTTACCGCGATCGGACTAGTCGATGAAAAAGTGGTACGCGAGTGCGAAATTCGTTAAGGAGATTATTTAAAGGCTCTTCAGGCACGTTTAAAATACATTACGTGTGACGAAGTGATCAGAGACGTTTATTGTCGGGTGAAGTGAAAATGATTCCGGCAACGTAATTCGAACTTCGTGTTCATCATCATCATCATCATCATTTAAGACTGATTATGCCTTTCAGCGTTCAGTCTGGAGCATAGCCCCCCTTATACAGTTCCTCCATGATCCCCTATTCAGTGCTAACATTGGTGCCTCTTCTGATGTTAAACCTGTTACTTCAAAATCATTCTTAACCGAATCCAGGTACCTTCTCCTCTGTCTGCCCCGACTCCTCCTACCCTCTACTGCTGAATCCATGAGTCTCTTGGGTAGCCTTGCTTCTCCCATGCGTGTAACATGGCCCCACCATCTAAGCCTGTTCGCCCTGACTGCTACATCTATAGAGTTCATTCCCAGTTTTTCTTTGATTTCCTCAATGTGGACACCCTCCTGCCATTGTTCCTATCTACTAGTACCTGCAATCATCCTAGCTACTTTCATATCCGTGACCTCAACCTTGTTGATAAGGTAACCTGAATCCACCCAGCTTTCGCTCCCATACAACAAAGTTGGTCGAAAGATTGAACGGTGCACAGATAACTTAGTTTTGGTACTGACTTCCTTCTTGCAGAAGAGAGTAGATCGTAGCTGAGCGCTCACTGCATTAGCTTTGCTACACCTCGCTTCCAGTTCTTTCACTATGTTGCCATCCTGTGAGAATATGCATCCTAAGTACTTGAAACCGTCCACCTGTTCTAACTTTGTTCCTCCTACTTGGCACTCAATCCGTTTACATTTCTTTCCCACTGACATTACTTTCGTTTTGGAGATGATAATCTTCATACCATAGTCCTTACATTTCTGATCTAGCTCTGAAATATTACTTTGCAAACTTTCAATCGAATCTGCCATCACAACTAAGTCATCCGCATATGCAAGACTGCTTATTTTGTGTTCACATATCTTAATCTCACCCAGCCAGTCTATTGTTTTCAACATATGATCCATAAATAATATGAACAACAGTGGAGACAGGTTGCAGCCTTGTCTTACCCCTGAAACTACTCTGAACCATGAACTCAATTTACCGTCAACTCTAACTGCTGCCTGACTATCCATGTAAAGACCTTTAATTGCTAGCAAAAGTTTGCCTCCTATTCCATAATCTTGTATAACAGACAATAACTTCCTCCTAGGAACCCGGTCATATGCCTTTTCTAGATCTATAAAGCATAGATACAATTCCCTGTTCCACTCATAACACTTCTCCATTATTTGCCGTAAGCTAAAGATCTGGTCCTGACAACCTCTAAGAGGCCTAAACCCACACTGATTTTCATCCAATTGGTCCTCAACTAATACTCGCACTTTCCTTTCAACAATACCTGACAAGATTTTACCCACAACGCTGATTAAAGAGATACCTCTGTAGTTGTTACAATCTTTTCTGTTTCCATGTTTAAAGATTGGTGTGATTACTGCTTTTGTCCAGTCTGATGGAACCTGTCCCGACTCCCAGGCCATTTCAATTATCCTGTGTAGCCATTTAAGACCTGACATTCCACTGTATTTGATGAGTTCCGACTTAATTTCATCCACCCCAGCCGCTTTATTGCACTGCAATCTATTGACCATTTTTTCCACTTCCTCAAATGTGATTCTATTTTCATCATCATTTCTATCCCATTCTACCTCGAAATCTGAAACATTACTGATCGCATTTTCACCTACATTGAGCAACTCTTCAAAATCTTCCCTCCATCTGCCCAAGTCATCCACAGGATTCACCAGCAGTTTTCCTGACCTGTCCAAAATACTTGTCATTTCCTTCTTACCTCCCTTTCGAAGACTGCTAATTACACTCCAGAATGGTTTCCAGCAGCTTGATCCATAGTCTCCAACCTGTTTCCAAAGTCTTCCCACGATTTCTTCTTGGATGCTACAATTATCTGTTTGGCTTTGTTTCTTTCTTCAACATAACTTTCTCTGTCTACCTGGGTTCTGGTATGTAGCCATTTTTGATACGCCTTCTTTTTCCTTTTACAGGCTGCCTTGACTGTATCATTCCACCAAGCTGTTTGCCTCATCCTACTTTTACACACTACTGTTCCAAAACATTCTTTAGCCACTTCTAGTACTGTGTCCCTGTACCTTGTCCATTCCTTTTCCAATGACTGTAATTGACTACATTCAACTAACTGGTACCTTTCTGAGATCGCTGTTACGTACTTGTGCCTGATTTCGTTATCCTGAAGTTTCTCCACTCTTATCCTCCTACATATGGACCTGACCTCCTGCACTTTCGGCCTCACAATCCCAATTGTGTTAGCTGGGAAAAATACTCTTGGGGAACTATTATGGTTGTGGAACCCACGAAAGTTGTACGCAACGGAAAGCTATAGTTTACGTAATTCTGAATTTTATAAAATGGTGAAACGCGTGTGCGCGGAACATTAAGAAAATCTTATCCTTGGACTGTTGCGGGGGTAATGGAAACAAACAACGCGCCAGCATAAAAATAGTTCGCTTATTAACTACCAGATAATAATTAACGGAGACCTAAATTACTAAAAACGGTGCATACACCATTAAATCGAACCCTGCGTGTGAAAGACAAACACATCGAACATTTTGAGAGCGAAGAATAGACATTTCCCTGCCGTATTGAGAGCCTGGGTCGTGTCGATATTTGGACATTTATGGCAGTGATATTTTTCATGTCTGGTGCAAAGTGATATCAAAAGTGAGCGAGAGTTTTGTTTTGTTTTGGTCATGTGTTGTTTTTTTTATCTTTGCCCTAAGACTATACAGTCTCCTAGTTTCTGTTACTTCTCTGTTGTCTTTCTAGTTTCTTCTCATTGTGAGTTTTTGCGAATAAATATTTTTTCGTTAACTCATTATACCGCACGGCTATGCAATTATTTGCTGTAGGCAAGTCGCCTACACATTATATGACACGCGTTATTCAGAACACGATATCGACCATTCTAATACTGAAAAGAAGGATAGCATCACCACCTCCAATCCCGATTCATATGTCATATTTAGTTAGTGAAAAGAAAAGTGTTAATAAACAAACTACATTTCAATTTTGTCCACGATTTTGGCTTCATTACGTAGTCTTAACTACATGATAAACAATATCTGTGGAAGTTGTATACAACGTGTCGTCATAATATTTAGCCAACCAATATTGTGGGACACCAAAAATGTAAATGCATGAAACTGTTCTTACAGCGGACGTATAATGTGTGAATGCGACGAACTATATTGAGAAACTGAACATCCATTACGTACTTGCATGTTTATCTGCGAAAATGGTCCTTATCGGCACATCAGCATAGAGTTCTAAATAGAATCGCTGGCACATTGCAAACCATTCAGATTAATCGAACATCTAAATACGCATAATGCTGGTATCACCAGGGTGTGTTCTTTCTCCTCACCACCGTGGCGGTAATTGAATTAAGAGTCAGCCGGGAATAACATTGAAATCAATTGACGACCATTGAGCTAGCGTCACGAATTTTCAAACGTCCACTGCCATGTATGAAGGCGAGTGACACCACGAGTGCTAACGTCGATCGAGGGGTGTCTTCATGATCGTACTGAATGACATTGAGCGGTCACACACTGCGAAGCCTGATGCAGTGCTTCCGGTCACTGTCCTCCTGCAGTATCCAATCTTCATTTTTGTCCATGAAGCAACGTTTGGCAGTCGGCATCAGACATCTTAGTTAAATGCGACATTTAAGCTGTCTTCCTGTCTCTTCTTGTGTATCTCAGTCAAGAATTCAGAGTAAATTAATGCTTTGTGGACACTGCATAAAGGAAAAAGGTTCTCTCTGTTGGGCTGTGAAAGAACTAGTCCGATATCTTTTACCGTCTGTCCACTCTCTTACTTAACAGACTGTGTACATATAAAAAAGTTAATGTTCGTTGATTCAAAGTCTTACTTTTCTGAAAGTTGTACACCAATTGATTCGAAAATCTGACACGAGGTTGCATTCAGATGCACGCGTGTAGTTATTCAATATACATAGTAAACTAACAAATGTATAATACGAAAAGCGAAAACGTTATCGCAATTCATCTAAGGTTCTTGAGAGTTTTACTTCAAAGCTTTACACAATACCGTAATGAGCATTCGGATGGACATACTCCATATATTTTAATTACAGTTTTCAAATGACAGAAAACTTGTATTCATGGATTAAAACTTATAATTTGAATACTACTACTGTTGCAATTACTGCTGAATCCAAATAACAATAGACATGGCACAGGAAGAGGGGTGGGGGGAGGGGAAGATGAGGTGGACGGAAGGGTGGGAGGACCTGGACTTCGAAAGCAGAAAGGAGATGGGTGGAGAATGGGAGGGGGAGGAGGTGGTGGACAGAGAGGGGAAAGGAGGAGGAGATGGATAAAGAGAGAGGGAAGAGGAGATGGGTAGACACAGGGAGGGCGGGGAGGGAAATGGAGAATATGAATCCAATTCTTATACAGGATAGACTAGGATTTCCCTTTTCTTTCATATCCATTTAACCAGACAAAGCCACACCAATACAAGGACACAAGCAACTAGTTAATAATACCATGTTATTTCGAACATGTATATTTATATGTATCTATGTGTTGCACTTTTATATTACATAATCTAAGAGTTAGCGGCTAGAGAGATTAACAATTGAATTGGATCTCAGAAACGGATATTTGAAGGAAGATGAGAGAAGAAAGGAAAAAAGATGGAGAACAGACTGTGAGATGTAAAATGTGTAAAGTTGTCGAGAGTCTACAGCAGATTAATGAGTATAATGCAGCTTTATTCTATGAGGCTTTCGGATTGCAGCAGGATCGTGTTGGCTTCTTTCCACAATATTTCGGCTGGCAACCGTGCAGCCCTCTTCAGATGAGTGGCTAGCTTTCCCCTTATGCCCCTCAGTGATGCACTCACTTGTGCCCTGACAAATAGCGGATACAAATATGTGTGCATAGATAGAATCACATATCAGGAGACGTATTGTAACGATAATTATTTTGACGTTAAATGTACGTTATTCAGGCCGGCCAGTGTGGCCGAGCGGTTCTAGGCGCTTCAGTATGGAACCGAGCGACCGCTACGGTCGCAGGTTCGAATCCTGCCTCGGGCATGGATGTGTGTGATGTCCTTAGGTTAGTTAGGTTTAAGTAGTTCTGCGTTATAGGGGATTGATGACTTCAGATGTGAAGTCCCATAGTGCTCAGGGCCAATTGAACCATCTGTACATGTTGCCGTACATAAAGCCACGAAACAAATAAAAGAAATAGGAAAAAAAAAACTAGTTTACCGAAATTTCCTGCAAGATATTACACCGACGTTAGGATGTTGTGCAATTACAGAGAATGCCCGTTATATGAAATTTTAAATTGTAAGACATTTCTAGGGGCAGATGTGGACTCTGACCACAATCTATTGGTTATGACCTGTAGATTAAACTGAAGAAACTGCAAAAAGGTGGGAATTTAAGGAGATGGGACCTGGATAAACTGAAAGAACCAGAGGTTGTACACAGTTTCAGGGAGAGCATAAGGGAACAATTGAAAGGAATGGGGGAAAGAAACACAGTAGAAGAAGAATGGGTAGCCCTAAGGGATGAAGTAGTGAAGGCAGCAGAGGATCAAGTAGGTAAAAAGAAGAGGGTTAGTAGAAATCCTTGGGTAACCGAAGAAATATTGAATTTAATTGATGAAAGGAGAAAATATAAAAATGCAGTAAATGAAGCAGGCAAAAAGGAATACAAACGTCTCAAAAATGAGATCGACAGGAAGTGCCAAATGGCTAAGCAGGGATGGCTAGAGGACAAATGTAAGGATGTAGAGGTTTATCTCACTAGGGGTAAGATAGATACTGCCTACAGGAAAATTAAAGAGACCTTTGGAGATAAGAGAACCACATGTATGAACATCAAGAGCTCAGATGGAAACCCAGTTCTAAGCAAAGAAGGGAAAGCAGAAAGGTGGAAGGAGTATATAGAGGGTCTATACAAGAGCGATGCACTTGAGGACAATATTATGGAAATGGAAGAGGATGTAGATGAAGATAAAATGGGAGATACGATACTGCGTGAAGAGTTTGACAGAGCACTGAAAGACCTGAGTCGAAACAAGACCCCCGGAGTAGACAACATTCCATTGGAACTACTGACGGCCTTGGGAGAGCCAGTCCTGACAAAACTCTACCATCTGGTGAGCAAGATGTATGAAACAGGCGAAATACCCTCAGACTTCAAGTAGAATATAATAATTGCAATCCCAAAGAAAGCAGGTGTTGACTGATGTAAAAATTACCGAACAATCTGTTTAATAAGCCACAGCTGCAAAGTACTAACACGAATTCTTTACATACGAATGTAAAAACTAGTAGAAGCCGACCTCGGGGAAGATCAGTTTGGATTCCGTAGAAATACTGGAACACGTCAGGCAATACTGACCTTACGACTTATCTTAGAAGAAAGATTAAGGAAAGGCAAACCTACGTTTCTAGCATTTGTAGACTTAGAGAAAGCTTTTGATAATGTTGACTGGAATACTCTCTTTCAAATTCTAAAGGTGGCAGGGGTAAAATACAGGGAGCGAAAGGCTATTTACAACTTGTACAGAAACCAGATGGCAGTTATAAGAGTTGAGGGACATGAAAGGGAAGCAGTGGTTGGGAAAGGAGTGAGACAGGGTTGTAGCCTCTCCCCGATGTTATTCAGTCTCTATATTGAGCAAGCAGTAAAGGAAACAAAAGAAAAATTTGGAGTAGGTATTAAAATCCATGGAGAAGAAATAAAAACTTTGAGGTTCGCCTTGTAATCCTGTCAGAGACAGCAAAGGACTTGGAAGAGCAGTTGAACGGAATGGATGGTGTCTTGAAGTGAGGATATAAGATGAACATCAACAAAAGCAAAACGAGGATAATGGAATGTAGTCGACTTAAGTCGGGTGATGCTGAGGGTATTAGATTAGGAAATGAGACACTTAAAGTAGTAAAGGAGTTTTGCTATTTGGGGAGCAAAATAACTGATGATGGACGAAGTAGAGAGGATATAAAATGTAGACTGGCAATGGCAAGGAAAGCGTTTCTGAAGAAGAGAAGTTTGTTAACATCGAGTATAGATTTAAGTGTCAGGAAGTCGTTTCTGAAAGTGTTTGTATGGAGTGTAGCCATGAATGGAAGTGAAACATGGACGGTAAATAGTTTGGACAAGAAGAGAATAGAATATTTTGAAATGTAGTGCTACAGAAGAATGCTGAAGATTAGATGGGTAGATCACATAACTAATGAGGAAGTATTGAATAGGATTGGGGAGAAGAGGAGTTTGTGACACAACTTGACCAGAAGAAGGGATCGGTTGGTAGGACATGTTCTGAGGCATCAAGGGATCACCAATTTAGTATTGGAGGGCAGCGTGGAGGGTAAAAATCATAGGGGGAGACCAAGAGATGAATACACTAAGCAGATTCAGAAGGATGTAGGTTGCAGTAGGTACTGGGAGATGAAGAAGCTTGCACAGGATAGAGTAGCATGGAGAGCTGCATGAAACCAGTGGCAGCTAGAACTAACAAAAAAAAAAATGTTTCAAATGGCTCTGAGCACTATGGGACTTTACATCTTAGGTCATCAGTCCACTAGAACTTAGAACTACTTAAACCTAACTAACCTACGGACATCACACACATCCATGCCCGAGGCGGGATTCGAACCTGTGACCGTAGCAGTCCCGCAGTTCCGGACTGCAGCGCCTAGAACCGCACGGACACCGCGGCCAGCTACTAGAACTAACAACTGTGAACAAAAGACGTACGCTAGACCACTCTGTTGTTAGCAGGCAGTGTGGAATAATGGACGTGCGGCCGTACTGAGTCAACGATGTAGTGTCACAAATCGCAATGGAGCAACATCTCTTAATCATGTGTTGAAGAAATTCTCTTGAACATTTTGAAGATGAGAAAGGGGTGTACAAAGTTTGTCCTACAGACTTTTACTCCTGAATAAAAACAACATATATGGTCGCCTGCCGCGACTTGTTTGAAATGCGAAAGGTGGTCATTTCTCTCCCTCACAGAATCGTGACGAGACTTTCCTGTCATTAGTAGAAACTTACCACGAAACGAAAAGGCACAGAATTTCATATGACATAATGACAGTGAAGCCAGTGTGATGCAGATTTCCAAACAGGGACCTTACTGAGCGTTTCACATGGTCTTATGAACGTCCTCTGCCTTTTACTATTGCGAGGAGAGAGTACATAGTCGTAGAATACGTCAAGCATTAAAACCGCCGGCTTAATTTTTCTCCTTTTTTTATTAATACAGACGTGAAACTTTTGGTACCGACGGCGTATGTATATGTTCTCTGAACTGACACTGTTACCTACACATTTTTTTCGTTGGTATTACTACTGTACAGGGTTATTCTAAATATGGATCATTTCCTAATATTTCGCATGTATTCTAGTACAAATCCAAAATGAACAAGCTTTACATCAATGAAAAGAATAAGTTTCAAAGTTTTATTGTTGTTGTTCGCATATGGGGCTTGGAAAATCCATATTCACCATTGCAACACGAAAGAGGCTCACCGAAGACCAACGTGTTCTGTGCCATATCCCGTACAAAGGTTTATGGACTATTTTTCTTTGCGGAAAGAATTTCAAAGGGTATTACGTACCTAGACATGTTGGAACTATCGCTGTTCCGTCAAGTTACGGAAGATTGCCAGGATTTCATTCTCCCACAGGATGGAGTTTTGCCCCTTTGGCACCGTGATGTACGACGCTTTTTGATAGACTCCCTTCCTCAGCGCTGGATCGGTCTCGGAGGACTTGAGGACCTGACTCTGCACTTCTGGTCACCGATATCTCCTGATCTCACGCCCTGCGACTATTTCTTATGGAATTATGCGAAGGAAGCTGTTTACGCCCCGCCTCTACCAAATAGTCCGTACGATCTGCGGAACCGGATCACTACTGCCCTGCACTCAGTAACAGCAGATACGCTTTCGCGGGTGTAGGACGAATTGCCTACCGCATCGTTGTTTGCCGTGCAGCCAACGGTGGCCACACTGAACATTTGTAACATTCAACACATTTTAATTATTAAATAATTATTAAAAACTATTTAATTACAAATTATTGAATTGGTATCAATCATTATGAAAAAAAACTTTGAAACTTCCTCTTTTCATTGGTACAAAACTTGTTTATTTTGGATTTGTACATGAATAAATTCGAAGTTTTGAAAGTAGGTCCATCATTTAGAATAACCCTGTACTGAGGCACAACTTCATGATCAACTAGTGAATCCCGCCATACATCGCAGTTGCTAATTATGTATGGGAATTGCGTATACATCTTACATTCCTAGCCCCACCTCTGTCTGCCTATCTTCTCTTCCCCACTCAATCTCCACACTTGCCCCCCACCCAAACCTCTCTATGCATAACCTCCTCCCCCTGTCTCTCTCTCTCTCCGTCCCCTCCTGTAAATCAGTCAAGATTTTGTCGAGATTGCCGGCCGCGGTGGTCTTGCGGTTAAGGCGCTCAGTCCGGAACCGCGTGACTGCTACGGTCGCAGGTTCGAATCCTGCCTCGGGCATGGATGTTTGTGATGTCCTTAGGTTAGTTAGGTTTAAGTAGTTCTAAGTTCTAGGGGACTGATGACCACAGATGTTAGGTTCCATAGTGCTCAGAGCCATTTTGAACCTTGTCGAGATTTTTGGTAACAACTTTTTCCCGTCATACATTACAATATATTTATTTATATATTATATTACAAAAATATGTAGACCATACTCATTCTAATGTTTGTTAGAGTATCGCGTAAAAATTAAAAGTAAATCGGTTAAGAGCTTTTCAAAATTGGTGGTAACTACGCTTCCCTTTATATGTTACAAAAATTGTGTGTGTATTACATTATATATATATACAGGGTGTTACAAAGAGGTACGGCCAAACTTTCAGGAAACATTCCTCACACACAAATAAAGAAAAGATGTTATGTGGACATGTGTCCGGAAACGCTTAATTTCCACGTTAGAGCTCATTTTAGTTTCGTCAGTATGTACTGTACTTCCTCGATTGCAACGTGATCAAATTGTAAATTTTTACAATCAACATGTGTGGGCTGACGAGAATCCGCACGCAATTGTGCAATCACGTCATCAACACAGATTGTCTGTGAACGTTTGGGCAGGCATTGTTGGTGATGTCTTGATTGGGCCCCATGTTCTTCCACCTACGCTCAATGGAGCACGTAATCATGATTTCATACGGGATACTCTACCTGTGCTGGTAGAACGTGTGCCTTTACAAGTACGACACAATATGTGGTTCATGCACGATGGGGCCCCTGCACATTTGAGTCGAAGTGTTCGTACGTTTCTCAACAACAGATTCGGTGAGCGATGAATTGGTAGAAGCGGACCAATTCCATGGCCTCATCGCTCTCCTGACCTCAACCCTCTTGACTTTCATTTATGGGGGCATTTGAAAGCTCTTGTCTAAGCAACCCCGGTACCAAATGTAGAGACTCTTCGTGCTCGTATTGTGGACGGCTGTGATACAATACGCCAATTTCCAGGGCTGCATCAGCGCATCAGGGATTCCATGCGACGGAGGGTGGATACATGTATCTTCGCTAACGGAGGACAGTTTGAACATTTCCTGTAACAAAGTGTTTGAAGTCACGCTGGTACGTTCTGTTGCGGTGTGTTTCCATTCCATGATTAATGTGATTTGAAGATAAGTAATAAAATGAGCTCTAACATGGAAAGTAAGCGTTTCCGGACACATGTCCACACAACATATTTTCTTTCATTGTATGTGAGGAATGTTTCCTGAAAGTTTGGCCGTACCTTTTTGTAACACCCTGTATATATATTTGATGATTTTTGAACATTATTAAGGTAAATACATTGTTTGTTCTGTATCAAAATCTTTCATTTGCTAACTATGGCTAACACTAAGTTATGTTTTTTTTTTTTTTTTAATGGACCTCCTATATTTGTTCTTCAGCAATCCATAGCATGACAAAGCTCATACACAATGGCGTTGATTGCATCGCAATATTCCCTTTACATCCCGAGATATTGAGACGCGAAATTGACGCTTGAAACACCCGACATGCGCTGGTAGCGCACGTCCTGAGGCTCAGGCGTGAACCCCATGCTGCCCGTAATCACGATGTGATTGAAATGTGTAATCACACCTCCATACTTATCAAGAGGTCCGAAACGTATAATACGGTCTGCTGCCATCAACTCTCATAAGCACATAATGGTTTCCCTCTTGCACGTTTTACGTATCTACGTACACAATATGAACCAGTACCGATCGGTGTACACCGTCAGGTTGTCTTATTTATCCTGCACACCCAAAATAAGGTTTATCTAATGCATTATATGACCCATTGTGCCTGTCATGTCACAGAACCGCATCACTCCTAGCCTATGGGATAAATACCTGCTGGAATGTACGACGTTAATGCAGGATGGCAGCAGACCGTATTATTCGTTTCGGACCTCTTGATAAGTATGGAAGTGTGATTACGCATGTCAATCACATCGCGATTACGGGCAGCATGGGGTTCACGCCTGAGCCTCAGGACGTGCGCTAGCAGCGCATGTCGGGTGTTTCAAGCGTCAACTTCGCGTCTCAATATCTCGGGATGTAATGGGAATATTGCGATGCAATCAACGCCATTGTGTATGTGCTTTGTCATGCTATGGATTGCTGAAGAAAAAATATAAGAGTTCGATTTTAAAAAACATAAGTTCGTGTTAAAAAAGACATACGCTTTCGTCTTAGAATGTTTCCAAATATGTACATTCATGGGCCCCAGCCCTACATTGATACCGGTGAAAGTCGTTTTCCAATAGCTGTTATTGTTCCAGAGATATTTCGGGTGGACAAGATAGCTGGGACACCCTGTATATAGTGTCGTGTACACATTTGTAGTAAATTGGTGACCAACTTTTCGAAATTTTCGGTAACAACGTTTCATCTTTGTATATTATATATGTATTTATACATTATATATGTATTTGTATATTATATATATAAATATCAAAAGGACATTTTTTGTTATGAAAACATGTGACTGCAGGAAAGAGAAACTGAACGCAATTTTTCTTTCCTTTTAATAATTAAACTCTCATTATCATCTACAATTACGTAAAAGAGGGATTGGTCGAGCGGTTCTGAAATTACGATCTTTCATAGCTGATCATAATTTCCCACTTTTCCGGTGGAGTCTCCAAATATTCTTTACCAACCTCGTCCTGATAATAACGGTAATAACAAAAACTTGTTAAATTCCCAAGTGATGAACTTTCATACATACGGCGGTTGATTTTTATTTATCTACATTAGCACACGTAACAACAACAAAAATCTTAAACGTATTACCTGTTGTGTATAGACAGTACCTATGTAGGAGCAGTAACGAAATAAATAAATGTTACATTAAATTGTGCTATGACACAGAAGATAATTTTGTAGTTCAGACAAAATTCCCACGTCACATTTTTCAGTCTTCTAGTCCTTGAACGGAATTGAAATGTGGGTGATGACGATGATGTCTGTTTGTGGTGTAAGCTCCCCAACGACTGGTATTTAGATCGTAAATGTCGTTAATTCTCCCTGTCTGTGGCAGGCTGAGAAGGGAGTTTGCTTAATTTTATCAGCAGGGATTACTTTTATTCATTTTTATATAAGCCTGCTGTGGGAAAGGATCTTATGCACACTTTTTCTCTCGGCAGCGTAACCTTCCCTGACCATTCTGCCCGCTTTAGAATTGATGTTTAGGCCCATCAAAGTTCCGAATACAATCTTATCGACTGAATTTGAAGTCGCAACAGATAACGCAATTGTAATTTTGGGGATGGTCAGAAAAAACTACATCCTGCACGAATCTAGTCTTGTGCCAATAATTTTAGTAAAGGGGCAGTGTGATTGATATGACTCTCTTTTCTTAGGTATGGTTTAAATGAGCAAGACGAGAACGGATATTACTTCGAAAAACAAAGTTAATTTTATTTTCACCAACATTAGACAAATTTACGAAGTTACTTCTTAACAATCTTTTGAATACACATAAACTATGGACAAAGATTATTTAACTATGCACATAGATTATTTCTCCTTTGAATTACAAACCGTGTTGCCTTTGATTTGCATCGTCCTGTGGGGGGGAAGGAAAATTATGGAGAGCACGTGGTCACTACTACTATGCTGATACATGCACATGCACATGCACTAAGTTATCACTGAAATGCAAATATCGTAACTATTTCTCTATGCAGATTTTCTGTGTACAGTGGCTGGCATCGAGCAGGACTCGTGGCTGGTATCTCCAGCGCGAAGTGCTTGAATACGAAACGATTAATCTTAGAAAAGCTACCCTCGTCAATAAATTTTCAATAAGTTATTAAACATCGAGACACGCTAGCATAAATGTTCAGCAATCACAAAAACTGGCTACAACTCCCTCTATTAGCTTTCTAGGCGGTTGCAGTTTGAAACTACGCACCACGTGGCGGGTCGTAACGGAAATCTCGAACGAAGAGTATTATTCTTATATCGGATAAATTGAACAAAAATCAATAAATGGTTCTTAATAAATCAATAGCGAAAAAGCCTCTGATAAATAAATTGTTAACATGAAACATATTTAAACATTCACATACCTTTGTCCTGATTTCGACGCAGCGCTCTGAAGGAACGTCTGGTCGCTTCCCTGTCTTCCAAAAAACTCCTCGTAACCGTTGCGCGGCTCTTTCTCCCGAGCAGCGCGAGGTGGTGGGGGAGGCCCATGACCAACCTCTGGTAAGAAAACGTTTGTTTTTTATACTTTCGCACCTCTGGTCGGACCATCCTGTTCCTGCTCTTTGCCTTCCACTGACTGTGTTTAAAGTTGGTATAAGATTCTGAGACCCACTACATCTCTGGTTTGTCTGCTACTACACTCAAAACATTGACACCTGACCACGTACTTTAAGGAGAGGTGGGGAAATGTAAATAGGGACACAAGACGTGCATATTGTAATGAGAATAAAAGACTTTGGTACATAATTGTTTCTACATGCATGTAATTTGGGGCTGAAATTATTTCATTGTTCATTAATTATGTAAAGTAATTGAATTTACGCTGATAATGTCTATCAGCTGATAGCAACATAACACTGATTTTAACTCTGTAACGAAACCTATTGTGACGTTACATCGGGGCTCTCAACTTCGTAGTTATCAGCGCCAGTATGGGTTCCAAACCTTACCATTTCTAATCTCACCATTTCACCAATGATGATAAGATGATGATGACAAACGGTCAGTCCCCGGGCGGGGAAAATCCCCGACCTGGCCGGAAATCGAACCCGGGACCCCGTGATCCAGAGGCAGCAACAGTAGTAGACTACGAGCTACAGCCTTACGTGGGTGATATTCGGTTCAGGCAAGAAGAGAATAAAACTTTTGAAATGCGCTACTCCAGGAGAAAGCTGAATATTACGTATGTATCTAACATAGATACACTGTAATGAATTGGGGAAAAAAGAAATTTGGCAGATCTTTAGGCAACAAGGAATCGTCAGTCCGGTAATAGTGGGGGAGTGTAAGCAACGGAAATTTTAGAGAGAAGCCATGGCTCCAGCGTAGTAGGCGGGCTCAAATGGGAGTCGATTGCAGCAGCCGTGCATAATTATTGAGCATTGCGTAGGACAAGATTGTGTGCAGTGTTGCATCAAGACGGTCTTCGGACCTTATGAAATACAAATCAATGGCCTTCATAATAAATAATACAAATATACAGGGTGTTACAAAAAGGTACGGCCAAACTTTCAGAAAACATTCCTCACACACAAATAAAGAAAAGATGTTATGTGGACATGTGTCCGAAAACGCTTAATTTCCATATTAGAGCTCATTTTAGTTTCGTCAGTATGTACTACACTTCCTCGATTCACCGCCAGTTGGCCCAATTGCAGGCAGGTAATGTTGACTTGGGTGCTTGTGTTGCCATGCGACTCATTGCTCTACAGCACTAGCATCAAGCACATCAGTACGTAGCATTAACAGGTTAGTGTTCATCACGAACGTGGTTGTGCAGTCAGTACAATGTTTACAAATGCAGAGTTGGCAGATGCCCATTTGATGTATGGATTAGCACGGGGCAATAGCCGTGGCGCGGTACGTTTGTGTCGAGACAGATTTCCAGAACGAAGGTGTCCCGACAGGAAGACGTTCGAAGCAATTGATCGGCGTCTTAGGGAACACGGAACATTCCAGCCTATGACTCGCGACTTGGGAAGACCTAGAACGACGAGGACACCTGCCATGGACGAGGCAATTCTTCGTGCAGTTGACGATAACCCCAATGTCAGCGTCAGAGAAGTTGCTGCTGTACAAGGTAACGTTGACAACGTCACTGTATGGAGAGTGCTACAGGAGAACCAGTTGTTTCCGTACCATGTACAGCGTGTGCAGGCACTATCAGCAGCTGATTGGCCTCCACGGGTACACTTCTGCGAATGGTTCATCCAACAATGTGTCAATCCTCATTTAAGTGCAAATGTTCTCTTTACGGATGAGGCTTCATTCCAAAGTGATCAAATTGTAAATTTTCACAATCAACATGTGTGGGCTGATGAGAATCCGCACGCAATTGTGCAATCATGTCATCAACACAGATTGTCTGTGAACGTTTGGGCAGGCATTGTTGGTGATGTCTTGATTGGGCCCCATGTTCTTCCACCTACGCTCAATGGAGCACGTAATCATGATTTCATACGGGATACTTTACCTGTGCTGGTAGAACATGTGCCTTTACAAGTTCGACACAACATGTGGTTCATGCACGATGGAGCTCCTGCACATTCCAGTCGAAGTGTTCGTACGCTTCTCAACAACAGATTCGGTGACCGATGTATTGGTAGAGGCGGACCAATTCCATGGCCTCCAAACTCTCCTGACCTCACCCCTCTTGACTTTCATTTATGGGGGCATTTGAAAGCTCGTATGGTGGACGGCTGTGATACAATACGCCATTCTCCAGGGCTGCATCAGCGCATCAGGGATTCCATGCGACGGAGAGTGGATGCATGTATCCTCGCTAACGGAGGACATTTTGAACATTTCCTGTAACAAAGTGTTTGAAACGCTGGTACGTTCTGTTGCTGTGTGTTTCCATTCCATGATTAATGTGATTGGAAGAGAAGAAATAAAATGGGCTCTAACATGGAAAGTAAGCGTTTTCGGACACATTTCCACATAATATATTTTCTTTCTTTGTGTGTGAGGAATGTTTCCTGAAAGTTTGGCCGTACCGTCTTGTAACACCCTGTATAAATTTCAACCTTACATGAAGGTCAATAAAAACAATATGCATCCTTACCTAAACGTGTGTAAATTTAGTTGGATAAATTGTGAAGTTCTACGTCTGGGTCACAGTACTCCTTTGCACAGCAGTGCCTTGGGTAGTTACTATAACCCATCTTCGCCTCACATTTGCAACACCTTTCCTTTAATACCGAGAAAATGTCTTTCAGTGTAAGGAATTCATTCTCGTATTACTGACGTTAATGTCCGCGTAATAACTATGGTAAAAGTTGTTATTATTTTGTTGTGGATGACGTAAACCGTATACCTTCTTTTGTTACATTTGTTTTTTTCTCCGAATATACACAGCGAGGTAAATATTTCAATATGAGGCAGTGTATGACGTATATATCCTAAAAGAAGTGAGAAAGAGAGGTTACGTAACGAGGCAAAATATATCGTACTGAGAAAGATATATATGACTAGAAATTGAATACCAGATTACAGGAGACAACAAAAGAACTCGATAAAATGTAACCCTTCCACTGACAGTATGAAAAGAGTTACTCTCACTGTTACACGATTCGCGAAAGTATCACCACCCAGCACGTGAGCTGACAGGAAGTGATTTGTCTGCCGGTTCCCGGGTACATCGTAAATCTCGATTTATGTGACACTTCATGAACAAACGCGTTAAAGGACGATTTGCAGGATTAAATTCTGCACGTTTTCTGCCGATAAAATCATTTCCGTGTCGCTACCGCAATGCGCCACTATCCATTAAACACACCGCTTTTAAGGGTTGATCAACGGCGAAGCGTTATTTGGAGAGTACAGAGAAGTGATGTGGTACCGTGTGTAGTCATATGTTTCACGTGACAGCGGCGCTTGTTTTAAGCGCGCTTATTGATATGTCCAGAGGTGTGCTTTTGCGTACAGCGGACAGGGTCTGTGAAGCGGGTAACAAACGATAGTGTTACTTACAGTGGGGAAGCGCTGTAGATTGCATGTAGGGGGATGATTGCTTTGTAACGTCTTCTAACGTCCACCAGTATCATGTAACAAACATATCAGCGTCACCATTATCACATCTTCTGCCCCAGAGCGGGTCTTCAAATGTAGCTCTCCGTGAAGCCCTGTCATTTGCTACCCTCTTTCTTCCCTAATGATTGTTTTATATCCTTATAGTGTCCAGCATCTGGTATCATCTGCGTCCCCTGCTTCTTCTGCCATTCGCCTTTGCTTCCATAGCATCTCTCAGTAAACAATATCTTCTCATCCAATCTCCTAGTCAACTGTGTTTCTTTTTCCTGGCTACTTTTAAAATTTCTCTCTCTTCCCTAACTGTTCCCGGCATCTACTGATTTCTCTCTTTGTCTACCCATTTTATGCCTTCCATCCTCCTCCAAATACAGATTCCAAATGCTTCTGTTCTTCTTCCCTGTGTCGATGTCTCAGCTCCGTATGACTCCATAAAAAGCACTTCGTCCGCCTCTTCCTCAGTCCCTGTCCATACACTCACGTAAGAGATTTATCTTCTTATTAAATGCCTCCTTGGCAACTACTAAAGGTGTTGTGGATTGGCAAGAGAGCCAACCCGGGTTTGAGAGGAAGCCGAAAGGCACGCGTTTTAGCTCACGCAGGCTGGCGTGAGGTCTGGAACAGGACAAGGAATTTAGACTAGCAAAAAAGGACGTAGCTGTGGAATACTTAACTTTAATCCATAAATGGTGAACATCGCTGTTGACGGTACATGTTTTACAGCATCAATAGTAACTGGTAACGGCGCCTTGCTAGGTCGTAGCAAATGACGTAGCTGAAGGCTATGCTAACTATCGTCTCGGCAAATGAGACCGTATTTTGTCAGTGAACCATCGCTAGCAAAGTCGGCTGTACAACTGGGGCGAGTGCTAGGAAGTATCTCTAGACCTGCCGTGTGGCGGCGCTCGGTCTGCAATCACTGATAGTGACGATACGCGGGTCCGACGTATACTAACGGACCGCGGCCGATTTAAAGGCTACCACCTAGCAAGTGTGGTGTCTGGCGGTGACACCACAAAAGGCTTTTTAATTTCCTTACAGCATCTACTGTCTTCGATAATTAAGCTTCCCAGATATTGGAAAGCACAAACTTTTTCTATATCTTCCTATCCAAAGTTTGTTGTTATTCTTACTTTTCCTGTTTCGATAGTTTCGTAGTTTTCCTTATTAAATCTCATTTCGATATCCTCAGAGGTCATATTTAATTCTTTTAATACCAACAGCACACATTCATGTATTTCGCTTTAAACATTTCTCAATAATATGCTCCAAATATACATTAAACAGTTCCGCAGCTCGTGGTCTCGTGGTAGCGTTCTCGCTTCCCGATGATGGGGTCCCGGGTTCGATTCCTGGCGTGGTGATGGATTCTTACCTGCCCCAAGATGAATGGGTGTTGTTGTGTCGGCTTCATCATCATTCATCCCCGTTACGGTCGAAGAAAGGACCTTGCCTAGTACGGCGGTGTGGGTTTCCCGCATCGTTCCCCTACGCTCTGTCAAGAAGCATGGGACATCATTTCCCCTTCCATACATGAAACGGCACTGGTGAGAGACTGCAGCCCTTTCCAAGTGAGATATCCTCTGGTATATCATTGTCAATGTGTACGTGTATTTTCTTTAGCAGATATATATTCTTAATCAGCCTCCTATCCCTCCTGTTTCTTAGAATGTCCAGTTATTTATTCTACTGTATTCTACCAGAATTACGATGTGTAAGATCGTTAACATGATTCCTTGCTGTTACTGAGCTTGTGTAAGATAACTGAGGGTTTCGCACCAATTCAGAGATGAACGTTAGAACCCTTTTTTAGACGGGTAATCGAAAGATGAAAATCGTCAGAATTAAAACAGGGTAATCAGTGTCGTCGAATTAAGATAAATCCGCGGCATTTACGTCAGAAAATAAAATGTTGAAAGTAGTGGGCGAGTTTTGCTATTTGAGCAGTTAAGTAATTGCAGATGGCAAAAGTGAAAGGGCTGTAAAATGTTTACTTGCTACAGTAGGAAAAGCTTTCGTAAAAAAAAACCGAAATTGGTTAACATCTGTCATGAGTTTAAGTGTGAAGTGATGTTTTATGAAGGTATATGTATGGAGTATTATCTCGCACAGAAGTGCAACACAGGCTATAAGACAAGACGATAACAAGAGCATTTTAATATGGTGCTACAGAACAATGAAGAGGATTGGGTGGACTTTCCCGAATAACTGATGAGGAGCTACTGACTTGAATCGGAGAGAAAAAGAATTAACAGCAGAACCTGGCTAATGCAACAAATTAATATTACATATACTGGGGCATCAAGTGAAGGTAAGCTTACAGATTCAAAATGGCTAGATTGCAGAAAGCAGATTCAAATAGATGTAGGTTGCAGTAATTACTTAGAACTGGAGAGAGTGGCACACGACAGAAAAGTCTGGAGAGCTGGACCAAACGAGTCTTCGGACTGAAGATCACAACAACATGTAGAGTACTCTCTTCGTGGTCGTGATATAAAACATCTAAATGTCGTTAATGCACTGTTGTCTAAAAACTTAACGTTTCATCTAGTTTCGGCTGTGTAAATGAACAAAGTTTAAATCGCAAAAGAGAAGACACTCCGTCTTTTTTCCAGTTATTAACAAAAGTTACTAATATTCGTCATCGAACACTTGAAGACAAAAAGACATTTATTGCGAGTATCCCTGTTGGTTTCAGAATTGCACGCTATACAGTTCTGTATTCCAGAACGATGTACTCAATGTGTTCACACCTTGTATACATGTATATAAATGTGCAGACAAAACATTCCAATCATGAGTTAAAACTTCCGGGCTGAGAGGTCGTGGTCGATCTGTAAGACTACTTCTTCCTGACGTTTCGTTGCCAACTGCGGTCAACATCTTCCCGAGGTGAGTCAACGACTCAGTCGTTCACTCACCTCAGAAGATATTGCCCGCAGTTGAAAAGGAAACTTCAGGAAAAAAATTGTGGTAAGGTCTTATGGGACGAAACTGCTGAGGTCATCGGTCCCTAAGGACGAGACACTATTTAATCTCCTCTAAACTGACTTACGCTAAGGACGAGACACACATCCATGCCCGAGGAAGGACTCGAACCTCGAACGGGCGCCACCATAGAGACCGCGCGGCTATCTCGCGCGCCACGTCGGGAAGAAGACGTTTTACAGATCGACAGCGGCCTCTCAGCCGGGAAGTTTCAACTAATGAAGAGACCGGCCGTGAAAGCCTACACGGTATGAAAAACATGCCAAGTCAGGACTGCTCTGACTATGGCATTAGCAGGCTCGGACATTGCCTATAACATACCATTCAAAAGTATTTAGATAAATGGAAATGTCGTGTGGCTAGGGCTCCCGCGGGTAGACCGTTCGCCTGGTGCAGGTCTTTCGATTTGACGCCACTTCGGCGACCTGCGCGTCGATGGGGATGAAATGATGATGATTAGGACAACACAACACCCAGTCCCTGAGCGGAGAAAATCTCCGACCCAGCCGGGAATCGAACCCGGGCCCTTAGGATTGACAGTCTGTCACGCTGACCACTCAGCTACCGGGGCGGACAAGTATTTAGATGTGTTACATGCATTTCGATGCACAGAGGAAATTTCAGGGTATGTACGCACCTTGGTTACGACTCAACACGATTTATTGCACTTGGCCGTTAGAAGAGACATGCGATGATGTTACGGTAAACAAGTACAATGATGACTAAAGACAACGCATTCAGGAGACAAAACTAATATCATACCTTCTAATATAGTATCGGACCTCATTGTACCCTATGTAGTGCAGAAACTCGACGTGGCGTGGCCTCAACAGGTCGTTGGAAGATTTACAGAAATAATGAGCCGTGCTGCCCCTACAGTCGCCCATAATTGCGAAAACATTGATAGAGCAGCATTCTGTGCACGAACTGACCTTTTGATTAAGTCCCGTAAGTGTTCAGTGCGATTGATGTCCTACGATATCAGCGACCAAACCATTCACTCGAATTGTCCAGAATGTTCTTGAAACAAGTCGCGAAATGTTGTGGTCTGGTGGCGTGGTACATTGCCACCCGTAAAAATGTCATCGTTCTTTGCGAACATGAAGTCTATCAAGGATTGCAAATGGTTTCCAAGTAGTCGACCATAACTACATTCATTCAGTGATAAGGTTGACCCCATACGAACACAAACCACACCATTATGGTGGAACGACCAGCTTGCACAGTGTCTCGTTGACAACTTCGGTCCATAGCTTCGTGTTGTCAGCGCCCTTGCAAAATGTGTCAAATTTCAAATACCTGGGAAGCCAAATTAGAAGTGACAACAGCCTGACAACGGAAATCGCAGCGCGTATAGCCAGCGCAGCCTCAGCCTTCGGTAAGCTTAATGACCGAGTATGGAAATCACATGATCTCAAACTACAAACAAAAATTGCAGTCTACAAAGCAGTAGTATTATCCACCTTACTCTATGCCTCGGAAACCTGGTGCTGTTACAAAGCTGACATTAAGAAGCTAGATAAATTTAATCTTCGATGTCTGAGATCAATTCTGCGCATCAAATGGGAAGACCACGTCCCAAATACGGAGATTCTGCGCCGCGTGAAACTGGCTGGTATTCAAGCTTTAATAATGAAACATCAGCTGAGATGGAGTGGTCACATAGTGCGCATGGATGACAGTAGGCTACCTAAAGCAGTGTTCTACTCGCAGCTCTCGTGCGGGAAGAGGAGGAAAGGTGGTCAACTCCTGCGATATAAAGACACTATTAAACGCCACCTTGCAGCCTGTGGCATTCCAAGCAACCGTTGGGAGGAGCTAGCATTGCGCCGATCGGAGTGGCGATCAACTGTACAAAAGAGCATCGAGCAATTCGAGCAAAAGCGTCTAATGAACCTGGATGCTAAAAGAGAGCTCCGAAAATCTCAGCTCAAGCCTGTCTGCACGTATACTTACAACTCTGCTGGTCAACTTCACTGTGCTTCATGCAACAGGATATTCAAAGCGAAATTCGGATTCGCGAGCCACATCCGAGCCTACCACAACAAGGACAGAGAAGACTGACGGAGTCGCTGTCGCCTGACACGGCGAGGAGGACATCATCATGTTGTCAGCACCACACTTGAACCCTACCATCAACTCTCACCGACTCAAATCAGCACTCATCTGATTAGGGAACAGTGTTTCAGTCGTCTACGGTCCAACCAACATGGTCACAAGCCCGAAAGAGGAGCTGCAGGCGATGTCGTGCTGTTAGCAAGGGCGGTAGGGTCAGTCCTCTACTACGATAGCCTCACTGAGCTCACACATACGATCGTCGTACATCTAACATTGATTTCTGTAGTTTTTCAGGAAGCATTGCTTCACTGTTAGCATCAACATCTCAATGCAAACGCTGGTGCTCTTAGTCGTTAAGTGAAGGCCATTGGCCATTGTGTTGTCCTTGGTGAAATTAATGCCTGAAATTGGGTATTCTCGGCACACTCTACACACTGTGGATATCGGAATACTGAATTCCCTAAAAATTTCCGAAGTGAAATGTCCCGTGCATACAGTCCACCTACCACTCGCATTCAAAGTCTGTTAATTCCCATCGTGAGGCCATAATCACATCAGGAAGCTCTCCACATGAATCACCTGAGTACAAATGACAGCTCCGCCAATCCCATATCGCGTATCCATATCACAGACTTTTGTCGCATCAGTGTACATCGCACTGTCAATGCTCTCAGGTCAGCTTTGCACATACTATAAAGGCCAGTTACGCACTGACTCACGATAACACGATCGATGCGACCTTACAGTCAGATGCTATAAAATTGTGCTTGACTAACAGAAGTTACAAATTATTTGTGTAGGAGTGCTTAACTCTTAATTTTTATGGCACAGTTATAAGGCATCCGCACTTTTCAGACCTTACATGAGCTTCATGATTACGGTACAGAATAAAATTCCCAGAAAATAACTCTATATTCTTAACAGTAAGCAGTTTTAATAATCTCGTGTACCGAATAACAAAACAATATCTACCTTTATAACAACAGGGGAATGAATAAATGAGATAAGGTGAACGCAGTTAAGAGGTGGACTGTGTACGTGGCTAATGGCATTGGGAAACCCCTTTTAAATAAACACAGCTGAGACCGTGGGTAAGTGGCAAGGCAACATTAACAAGGCTAGTGGCGACCCGGCAGGAAAAATAAAAGTCCGCCTACAACAAGAAAACAGTTGTCTGAAGCCATACTGTGTGACAATAGAAGAGACACTGTGGGGAGAGTCATATCATATAAAATCACTTTTGGGAAGTAAACTAACAGAGCCCTCTTGTCTTGCAGTGGCCACACCTATGTGTGAAAAAATAGCGAAGACGTTGAGACCTTTATGTCTGTGAAGTGAGGGCGGTACGGTTCACATATTGTGGCGACAGATGTAAAGCGGTAGTTTATATTCCTGCAGGAATTTTTGGGGGCAAAGCATTGTGCACGTCGCTCCATCCGTTAGCGAGTGTGCAATAGCTATTATTTCGACTATGGAGAATTTAACATTCTACGTAACACAGGAAAGTTGAGACTGAGTGATTCAGTGGAGGCCAGAGTAGGGAATTAGCGTTTCAGGTCCAGCACAGAGACAATACCGCCGCAGTTCCCGATTGGTAATGTACCAATGCGCATCAGGCGACATGAAATGTTGAGTCGAAAGTTTGATCACTCCAACCTGCGTACTCTTTGAACATAGAATTTCAAGATTTGAATACTACCATACCCTCCACTGAGTACATGAGAGTTTGATTAGTTTAAAAGACAAAAATTTCATTCGCCAACAACTTAGTCCAATGAACAGCTACGACAACATGGATGTAAATTTTACTGATGAAGATTTAATTGTTTTGCTAGTTATAACATTCTTGTATATAGAGATAAAAGCTTTGTAATCACATATACAATGTCTAAATGTTAATTATTTTGTTGAGAGTTGAAAGTAATTGAACTTGCATATTATGTATCACTTGAACCTTTAAAGCAGCGATAAATCAAATGGAAAATGGAAAAGGGAGAGGCTGAGTTATCATTTTAGAAAAAATTCCAAACTCTCATTCATACCAGTTTGTGCATTCTTGTTATGTGACAGCAGAATTTCTAATTAGTTTTAGATGATCTGCACCTAACATTAGTGGTAGAATAGGGCCAAAATTAATAGCTATTTCGAATGTCTGTTTACCACCCTGGACTTGAGAAGACATTAAGATACGTTATCCACTTGTGCACAATCACCAAATAGCTTTACCCACCAGCACTTTACACAAAATAACAATACGTTACAAATGGCGACCCTGCCTCGATTTTGAATTAACCTCATTTTGATAGTCTGACAGGACAGAAATTTGATAGATTGACGGTAAACAAAAAGTTGACACATACTGGGGAAAAATTAATTTTGTAAAAGTTAATGTGACTCAACTGTGTATAGTAAGTAAATAAAAAAGTAAATAAACCGGTGTAGATAGTAGTGTATTCATTGTATGTTTAATTGCTGGTGCAATATATTGTTGAATTGGGTTGTGTTGAGTTCTGTCTCAACTCCAGTAACTAAAAAGGCTAAATGAAAGACAAGGAAATGGGTTGAATGTAGGACTGTGGGAATGATATTAAGGGGTAGAGTCAATTCTTATAATCTGATGTTAACGCGTAGTCAAGTTCGAAAATTTCACGAACAGTAATGCTTAGAGGAACGCTCAAAAATGACAGGAAACAATACTCGTAGTTCAAGGCAGGGAGAAGTAATGGCAGATCTTGATAGGATCGAGTTGGACATGCAACAACTAGATCAGCGTGAACAACACGAAACAGAGGACGTAGAAATGCCGAATGAGACTGAAAATTCAAAACGTGATGTTCAATCTGGTATAAAGTATGGACATGAGAACAGCGTTGCAAATCATTCAGACGTAGAACCCATTGCCAGTGATTTACGGTGTATAAAACCGAACGTGATCATACTGAATCATACAAGTTAGCAATCACATGAAAGGACGAATGTTAGTACTCCTTTCCTACATTCGGAAGACAAGGAAACGCTTCACGAAAAGCGAGATAGGGACCGGTTACATCAGATGGCAACAGGCGATAATGGTGTACGTGTTGAAAACGCCAATATATTAGTAATGTTGCAGCAGTTATTACAACAATCTCAGGAACCAGAAAAGCGTTTAGAACGACAATCTCATGAATCAGAAAAGCGTTTAGAAGGGCCCATAACACAAGGGCAAAAAGAACATGGAGGCTGAGAGAAACTAATAGGGAAATACAAAAAACGCGTGATAATATACAATGACAATTAGATCAAATCTGAACTGAAGCTCAAGAAGCACAAATTACGCTTCAAACGCTTGTTACGGGACACACGCAAATGAGAACAGACACTGACACTGTTCAAGCAGACATGAATACGTTACGTGAAGTTAAGGAACAAAGTGTCGAGGAAGTTAAACAACAGGTCGAAGCTTTTGCCATTAGAGCGTCGACGAAAGAGAGACATGTAATGGCTGAGACGATGTCTCACAAAAGAACAACCAAAGCTGCGTTAAGGAAATTCGATGCTCGTATTTTAAAAATAAAAGAGAAAAACGAACATCAATATCAGCTGCTCAGATCGGAAGTTTTGCGTTCAATAGAAAGTCGAGGAAACGCAGAAGGCGGTAGTGAGGAATCGCAAACGACGACAGAATCCACGTTAGTGTCGGTAGATGATACTGTCAACACGGCAAAATCAACAGTCGCCGATAACACGACAGAAGAGAACGCGAAAGTACGTGTGACGCAAGACGGAACGGCTAACGTGAACGTCAGTCCGAAACCGCAAACAGAGAGCATAAAATTAGTCCAAAACAGCATGTCCCAGAACAGTACGGTAACAGTAGGGAACAGAGGGCATTGAGGCCACTTGTTCACGAAAGAATAGCAGGTCATCCGGGAATATGCGTGTGTGGTTTGCGGCAAGATTCCACACGTCAAGCACAAAGCCTCACAATACGCAGATCAAGCGACACATTACGCAACATCACAACATATAGGACGAATACCGACGGGTTACAATACGGTATCTAACGAGCCAGAGTTGTTTACGCGACAAGATACGGAGCCGGCAGCGGGTGTTATGCACACATATTGCGCAGTGAAACCTGCAAGTGATTCTGCTGCACAAATGTCACAGAATGAGCCAAATTATATACGTTTGCATGGATTTGATGCAAACCTAGGACAGAATTTCAATTTCCATAACACAGAAGGTATATCACAGATCGAAGCGAGAAATATAGATGGTAATCACTTCTTGACAGTGCGCAAATACCAGCATTATCCTGAAGATGCAAATAATCTTATCCCTCGCACATTTATTGATCAATTCAAAGTGGGTAATCCAGCATATTAGCATTTGAAACATAAATTAGATTTCATTTGTGCCCATATGGAAGGAAATATTGCTGAAACGATGCAGAAGATAGCGGAAACTTGCATTTCGTATGATTCGTTTCGAGCAGCCTTTATGGGCAGATATTGGTTACCTGGGGTGCAAATGAGAATAGAATATGGCTTATTACAAAATGTCTCATTTAAAAATTCGCGAGAGAAAACAGCAGTCAAATTGTTTGAGATTATGGCTAAAAGGAACCAATATCTAGGGAGCCCATTCCGTGACGGAGAATTGATACAGATATGCAAAACTAAACTACAGATGAAGTAACAACAAGTATTGATAGGACGTGGGGGCAATAATCTAGAAACCTTCAAAGGAGTTTTGCGAAAAGTCGGATCCATGTATGAAAATTACGCTCAAAGGTGTCGTGATCCAGCATACAATAACTTTGAAAGAACAATTAATAAAGACAATAACAGTAATGGTAGCAATGGTAGGCCGGTATTGGGAATGAATTCGGTACGAAATGGAAATAGTTACATACATTGGAATAGTGGAATCACGAGACCACAACGTAATGGATATGCCTTTAGTAATAATAATTGGAACAGGACAAATAGGGACGAAAATAGGAATGTAAACTGGAGAACTCGGGATAACCGACAAACTGATTTCAATCAGCGATCGCCAAGTCAATGGAGAGAAAGCAGATCGAGAGCGCGTGCTAAATGCAGCCACAGCCAGATACTTCAGGTACTTACTGGAGAAATGAACCACAGAGGGAGGTTGAATCACGACCACCAAATCCTGGGATGCGTGTGGAATGACAGACGTTAGGTATTGCAGGTGTGCAAGCAGATAATACACTTTCTGCAGAGACGGATGACAAAGTAATCGCAGCGATAAATAGGTTAGGACAGGAATCGAAAGCGGAAATAGGGACGAGAGAAGGATCGTCAAAAGTATCCGGACAGATACCGCAGATAGGCAGGAAGTCACAACTGAAGTGTTGGGACGAGATAGATAGGACAGATACTGACGATGAGAACGAACTTCTAGCTTTACCTAATCATGAACTAGGTAATAATGAGGAAGCAGTGACGATATGGTGCAGATGTTTGATCCTGCACAGACAGGTGATTTTCAGCAGGATAATACATATCCTAACGTAATCAGTCACAGTACGATTGAACCAGACGACACGTGTAACCCACAAAATACTACTAATGTAGGTCAGAAGAAAAGAGGAAACTACGAATAAGTACACCTAATCAAAAGTTCGATACGCTACAAGATTTGCTAAAATCCTTCCATAAAACTTTGGAAGATTCAAATATTTAAAGAAAAAAGTACAGGGAATCGGACAGAATAGGGAAGAACAAGCAGATCATGGAGAGGCCAATGTTAAATATTTCGTCTGGATCGGAAAACGAACCAGATCATAAAGTATCTGAACAGGCGGATAAATCAGAGTCTAACGTATACAATTGTGGTACATTTGAGGACATAGTAAGGCAGCATTACCAAGACTATGTAATCATCAAACCAGATACAGAAAACAGCGTCGTAATAAATGACGGCATTGCTAAAAGTTTGCATCTGCAAGCCTCAGTGGCAGACAACAAAGATGAAAACGAATTGAATCAGGATGCGAGTACAGATACACCTAATGTAGAATCTGAGGAATCCCCAGAATCTAAACGTGAGGTACTATCACATATAAAGAATACGTGCCATGTTTTAAAATCCGAATTAAATACGATCACGCGGATCTGTGACGAAGAGACAAATCTAAAACAGAGAGCAAGGTGTCAAAATGAGGCTTTAACATCTAGATTGGTTAAGGTAGAAGCTGATCTACAAGCGGAAAGAATACAGTTAGACAATTTGAAAGGATATACTTCTCTCCAAACTATCGGAAAAACACAAATAAACCGATTAAATTACGAAGTAATTGAAGACATTTTAATGGAGGATGCCAAAGACGAGAGTACTTCGTATATAATTCCGATACTGCGTGTAATAGGAAAGGGTATTGTTCTAAACGGAATAATAGATGCTGGGAGTGAGTTAACGGTGAGATCAGAGCCGTTATTTAATCGTTGCAATAGTGGCAATGATTTGTTAGTGTTCAAAATACGAAAGGTTAAAGTACAAGGAGCAATTATGGGACGTTCGTCGAACGCCACAAGGCAGGCAAAACTTGCATTTGACTGCCAGGGTCATATAATTGAATTTTTTTGTCATAGTATCAAAGATGTCAGTCGATATGATTATTGGAGCTGATTTTCTCAGTCGTCATAAAGCTGTGTTAGACATGGGCAGAGGAAGTGTCACTTTAGGAGAAATCACTTTAAAATTCGAAGACAACCTGAGACATGAAGAAATACGCGGAAATTATACACAGTTGCCGGGCGGGGTGGCCGAGCGGTTCTAGACGCTACAGTCTGGAGCCGCCCGACCGCTACGGTCGCAGGTTCGAATCCTGCCTCGGGTAAGGATGTGTTTGATGTCCTTAGGGTAGTTAGGTTTAAGTAGTTCTAAGTTCTAGGGGACTCATGACCTCAGATGTTAAGTCCCATAGTGCTCAGAGCCATTTTTTATGTACAGTTACAAATGCAAGTAGATGGAGATAATGCGTGTCAGGATAATCCGCGATATCTAACGATGAACGAATCAGAGCCTATGAATGTAGAAATACTAGAAGACATTCACACAGAGATCGAGAAAAAAAAATACAAAGTCTGTAGGGATTAACAGATCAGCAAAAGTTGGATTTGGATGGAATATTACGCAAGCATGCGATGGTATTTGAACCGAAACCGGGAGCAATTAAAAATTTGCAATACAGATTCAAGGTTAAGGACCATACGCCTTTTAGAGTATCTCCATACAACATTCCATTGAGATACAGACGAGCTGCATTCTGTGAGTTAAATAAGAGGGAGCAAGAGGGTGTTACTTAACAGGTACCCTCAACTTATAACAACAGCCCGTTACGTGTTCTAGAAAAGAAGGATGGAACGATACGTTTAGTGTTAGATTCCAGACAAATTAACACAATCATAATTCCAGAAACAGATCATCCCGAGAGACTAGAAGATTTACTACAAAAATTTCTTAGTATAAAGGTATTTTCATCACTCGAATTACGAAGTAGTTTTGGCAAATTGAACTAGCGCCATAATGCAGGAAATATACTGCATTTACTGCTTTTGGAAGATGTTGTAGATTTAAAAGACTCCCTTTCGGATTGAACATTTCATCCTCAGCTTTTATTCGAGGTCTAGGAAGTATTTTACCTAAGGAATTACAGGAAAGATTGACATTTTATGTAGATGACACTCTCATAGTAGAGTCATCGTGGGAGTAACATACTGAAATTTTGGATACGTTACTGAAATCACTTAAAGCCCATGGGGTAGCGGTAAATTTGGAAAAATTCACATTTGGAACACAACAGATAAACTTTCTAGGACATATCATATCTGCACAGGGAATAAACCCGAATCCAGACAAACTAGAGGCAATATGAAGCTTTCTAACACCATATAATAGGAAGACACCCAGAGGGTTCCTGGGACTAGTAACGTTCTTTAAAAGATTCAGCTGTATAGACACTCTAGTTACACCCTGATCATGCAGTTTAACTGATAAAAACACTCCATTGATATGGGATGATACGGCAGAACAGGAATTTCAGAAGTTGAAAAAGGCGTTAGCGGAAGCACCGATTCTATCACACCCAGATCTTACACAAGATTTTTGTATGGCAACAGACAGCGCCAAGACTGGATTAGGCGTAGTATTATTTCAACACCACGAGCAAGATGGGCAGATAATACATAAAACCATTGCATTTGCGAGTCGTGTCTTATCAAAGAGCGGGAGGAACTATTCCATTACAGAGCTGGAAGCTTTAGTAGTAGTCTGGGATTTCCGAAAGATTACATATTTTCTATTCGGGAGGAAAACTGTTGTATACACAGATCATAAAGTTCTCGAGTTTTTGCTCACAGCAAAGTTGACACATGGTAGGCTAGCGAGGTGGATTTTATTCATACAAAAGTGTGATTTCTGTATAGAACATACTCCCGGATCAGCTAACACCTTAGTAGATTTTCTTTCCCGATGTCCACATTGTGCAACCCAGGTAAATTCGGTACAGATCAAGACCAAGTTGGCATATATTATATAAGAGGAGTTCCTTTTGAGAATTACAACAGCCTTTTTCCAACATTGCGAACGAACAGAACAATGATCCTGAAGTGTTAAGGGTCAAACATAAATGGAAAGACAAAATCTCGGTTGACATTCGTCAGCAGTAGTTGCTGAAGAAAGATGTACTGTTCCACAGACGAGACCCAAGACCTAGTTTGTGGACAGTATGTGTTCTTGATGAATTAACAAACAAGTATATATGGTACACTCATTTAAGTAATGGACACTTGGGGGTGAAGAGATGTTTTATGAAACTTAAAGAGGCTGCACATTTCCCCAACATGGAAAGACAAGTTCGTCAAATACTTAAAAAATGTAAAGATTGCCAACGAACCAAACATGTTACATTTCAGACTAGATCCCCGTTATCACCTATAATACCGACAAAACTAAAACATTTAGCAACAACAGACTTGATGGGACCGTTACCAAGGATACGGAACGGAAACATATTTATCTTTTTGGTTGTAGAATTAACATCAAAGTACGTCACATTGACCCCTTTGAAACGTATAACGGCTGTTACAATCAGTAAAGTACTTCTACATCATTTCCTCAAAAAAGTAAGACATGTAGAAAGGTTGATTTCAGATAATGGGCCCCAATATAGATCTAAGCCTTGGTTGGCAACTTTAAAATGACACAAAATTATAACCATCTTCATATCCAGATACAAACCAAGCGCCAGTAGCGCACAACCAACAATGAAGGATATTGGGACATGATGTTGGTTGTGCTTTAGTTCACGACACAATATATGGGATGCAAATTTACATCAGTTACAAACTATCATTAATGAATTTCCACACAGTGCAACACACTTCTAGCCAGTCACTGTACTTAAGAATAAAAGACCAGTCGATAGGGTAAGAGAAGTGGCACTGTTCCCCCATCCAGAAGACCACCACACCAGCAGATAATAAAAGTGGCACTTTAAAACATCGAATGAGCAGTGGAAAAAGATGACAGAGGTGCATCCACACGAGTATTCACGGTGAGACAGTTGGTTCTTGTTAGAATTCACTTGTTATCGAATAAAGGGAAACAGGTTTGTCATAAATTTTATCTTATGTGTAAAGGAACTATGGTAATTAATAAGGTAGTTCATGCCAATGCAGTGGATTTGGTGAACCCAAGAACAGGAAAGAATATAGGTCTACACCACGTCAGTCACATTAAAGGTTATAATGAATAAAATTTATTACAATAACCATATGGCATTTAGCAAGGAAAATAAAAAGAAATGGATCACCGATAATACAGAAAAACCTTAGATATGTTTCAGGAAGCAGCAGAAGTCAAGAGGCAGATAAAAAGAGCTACAGACAAGTAATTATTCAAAATTAAGTACCATAATACTAATCAATTAAATCGTTAAAGTAGATAAAAAATAATTAAAGGAAACTAATAGCATGAAGAACTAACTAACAAATCCACAAATCACCAATCCATACTCATACATGAAGTCAAGGAACCGTTATAAAAAGTAAAAATAAAATAATGTAAAGTACGTATGTAAATGATAAATTCGTGTAAAGTACCAAGACAAAATTTATTTTCCGTCATTTAATTCATTGAATTATTCAGGTACAAGGTTATCTATGTAATTATTAGATGCAAAAATTCATATTATGTTATTCATGTAATTATATGATGTAAACTTTACTGAAAATTTTGGAAAGATACTTGTAAGTAGTGGTCATGAAGTGAAACAGAAGACACAGAGCCACGTCATTACCGAAGCAGCAAAGCTGATGTAAAAAGCACAAAGTCGATGGGAAGCTACGGGTCTGAGTGAGAGAGTAAACGATTGCACAACATGGCATTATCAAAAAACCAGCCACCGAAGGAAAGAATTCTCTGACTCACGTCTTACATCAGGATGGATAACGAGCCAGGTGGATGTTAAATAAGTGTCTCACATCTCACCTCATTAGCGAAAGGATGGGGGAAATCCAGGGAAAGCACGGGATAAGAGATGAACACCTGCGCCGAAGGCAAGTGAACCCCATTAGCGACGGATAATAGCAGCCACAACAATAGCAGCGACCGGAAACTAGCTCCGCATTACCATTATGACCTCCTGGGAAAAATAAACCAGAGAATATTTCTCTTAAATACCTAATGGACAAATGTATACCTGAAAGCAGATTATCACTTCTGTGATCTATTCAAATTTCATATCTCATAACAAACATAACTGGTAATTCTTTCAAATAATTTTCTCTGAGCAACAAATCCTATCCCTATGCCAAAAAAGTCACAAGCTCCAAGAAAGAAGACATGAAGATACAGCAAGAAATGAAGAGAAGAGAGGGTCCCAAGATAAGTGCAGAAGACTGAAGATTCTTTCCCCATCCCTTACCTTAAACCAGGGTGAGATTTAGCAAAATCAGCTAGAAATACTATTTAGCAAAACATAACAATTAATTTATTCAACGAATAAAGGTGGTTAAACTTACAAGCAGAGCACGCATAGTGGGGGCTTCATACATCCACCTGCAACATTCGTCATGGAGTTACACTCAACCACCTCAATGGCAACTAGACCAAAAAAGGGGCAAGGACACTTCAGTCATTACGTCATGACAGTGCCTTGGATGAATGGACCATGTAATAGCAGTCATAATCAGCCGCTCAGTACTTATACGCCGATGGTCTTCAGCAACAGCAGAGTCTACAACCGACTATCCACATCAGCCACCACTAATGAACAGCAGAAGCATCGAGAAGAAACCCTGCCCAAAGTTAAAGTGTAACGAAAAAAATTGATGTGTATGGCAAAGTCATTGTAATACTGTAGAAAGAGTGAAAGGACACTCATTTGTACAAAGAATTGAAATATAAGTAAATAATAAACCACACCTATTCCACTGCACATTTGTATTTTTGTAATTCATTGTATTTTGTAATTCCACTTGTAAATTGTAATGTAAATCAAAAATATACCATGTTTTTATATTTTGTATTTCATATGTAAAGTTTATTCAGATAATCTAATATCTGTATATTGTAGATATTAAGAAAACATGTTTGTAAAGATAAATAATGTGAATGAATGTAAAGTTTGTGTTCTGCAGAAAATTATTGATTTATTTAGATATGATAACAATTTAATAAATGCAACAGATGTGTTGAGACTATAGATAATAGAAACAAACGCTTCCTTAACTTCAACTCATCTTCCATAATCACAATCATGTGTGTTTGATAACTGTGGAATGTCTGGAAAAAGAATTTAGGACAAGAAAAAGAGTGGATAAACCATTTGACATAAATTACCAATAAGACAAAGGAAATATTGTGGTAACAAATTAATCAGAACTGCTCTAAAGGACTGTAAAGACGAAACAGTAATCATATAGATAGACAATACCATGTAATGCCAGATTTCAAACCAAAAATTTACAATATTAAGACAAGATCATCTAGAATAAGCTGGATCAGTAGCTGAACAATGATAAAAAATTAAATGAGCTTATAATTTTGCACGGCAGTGACCAATGCCTCAACCACTGCTCATTTTGCGGACCTTACATGAACTTCATAATTACGATACAGAATAAAATCGCCAGAAAATAACTCTATATTGTTAACGGGAAGCAATTGTGATAATCTCATGTACCAAATAACAAAACAATATGTACCCTTATGATGGCAGGGGCATGCGTAAATGAGATAAAGTGAACGCAGTTTGGCGGCAGACTGTGCAAGTGGCTAATGGCATTGGGAAACCCCAAAAGAAGGCCCAGCTGCATCTTAGAAAGAAATAAGGCGAGAACAATATAATACCTTTTAAATAAATACAGCCGAGACCAAGGTTAAGAGGCTAGACAGCATTAACAAGGATAGTGGAGACCCGGCAAGAAAACTAAAAATTCACCTGTAACGAAGAAACAGTTGGCTGAAGACATACTGTGTTATGAGAGTCACGTCATGTAAAAGCATTTTAGAACTAAATTGACAGAGCCCTCTTGTCTTGCAGCGGGACACACCTATGTGTGCAAAAATAGTAAAGACGTTGAGACCTTTATGTCTGCAAAGTCAGTACGGTACGCTTCCCATATCATGGCGACATGTATAGCGATACTTCGTATTCCTGCAGGAATTTTTGCTTGCAGAGCATTGTGCACTTCGCTCCATCCGTTAGTGAGTGTGCAATAGCCATTATTTCGACTAGGGAAAATTTAACGCTCTACGGAACACAGGAAAGTTGAGACTAAGCGATTCAGTCAAGGCCAGAGTAGGGAATTAGCGTTTCAGATCCAGCACGGAGACAACGCCACGATAGTTCCCGATTGGTAATGTACCAACGGGAAATAGGCGACATGAAATGTTGAGTCGAAAGTTTGATCACTCTAACCTGAGTATGCTTTGAATATACACTCCTGGAAATTGAAATAAGAACACCGTGAATTCATTGTCCCAGGAAGGGGAAACTTTATTGAAACATTCCTGGGGTCAGATACATCACATGATCACACTGACAGAACCACAGGCACATAGACACAGGCAACAGAGCATGCACAATGTCGGCACTAGTACAGTGTATATCCACCTTTCGCAGCAATGCAGGCTGCTATTCTACCATGGAGACGATCGTAGAGATGCTGGATGTAGTCCTGTGGAACGGCTTGCCATGCCATTTCCACCTGGCGCCTCAGTTGGACCAGCGTTCGTGCTGGACGTGCAGACCGCGTGAGACGACGCTTCATCCAGTCCCAAACATGCTCAATGGGGGACAGATCCGGAGATCTTGCTGGCCAGGGTAGTTGACTTACACCTTCTAGAGCACGTTGGGTGGCACGGGATACATGCGGACGTGCATTGTCCTGTTGGAACAGCAAGTTCCCTTGCCGGTCTAGGAATGGTAGAACGATGGGTTCGATGACGGTTTGGATGTACCGTGCACTATTCAGTGTCCCCTCGACGATCACCAGTGGTGTACGGCCAGTGTAGGAGATCGCTCCCCACACCATGATGCCGGATGTTGGCCCTGTGTGCCTCGGTCGTATGCAGTCCTGATTGTGGCGCTCACCTGCACGGCGCCAAACACGCATACGACCATCATTGGCACCAAGGCAGAAGCGACTCTCATCGCTGAAGACGACACGTCTCCATTCGTCCCTCCATTCACGCCTGTCGCGACACCACTGGAGGCGGGCTGCACGATGTTGGGGCGTGAGCGGAAGACGGCCTAACGGTGTGCGGGACCGTAGCCCAGCTTCATGGAGACGGTTGCGAATGGTCCTCGCCGATACCCCAGGAGCAACAGTGTCCCTAATTTGCTGGGAAGTGGCGGTGCGGTCCCCTACGGCACTGCGTAGGATCCTACGGTCTTGGCGTGCATCCGTGCGTCGCTGCGGTCCGGTCCCAGGTCGACGGGCACGTGCACCTTCCGCCGACCACTGGCGACAACATCGATGTACTGTGGAGACCTCACGCCCCACGTGTTGAGCAATTCGGCGGTACGTCCACCCGGCCTCCCACATGCCCACTATACGCCCTCGCTCAAAGTCCGTCAACTGCACATACGGTTCACGTCCACGCTGTCGCGGCATGCTACCAGCGTTAAAGACTGCGATGGAGCTCCGTATGCCACGGCAAACTGGCTGACACTGACGGCGGCGGTGCACAAATGCTGCGCAGCTAGCGCCATTCGACGGCCAACGCCGCGGTTCCTGGTGTGTCCGCTGTGCCGTGCGTGTGATCATTGCTTGTACCGCCCTCTCGCAGTGTCTGGAGCAAGTATGGTGGGTCTGACACACCGGTGTCAATGTGTTCTTTTTTCCATTTCCAGGAGTGTAGAATTTCAAGAGTTGAATACTAACACACCCTCCACTGAGTATATGAGAGTTTGATTAGTTTAAAAGATAAAATTTCATTCTCCACCAACTTAGTCCATTGAACAGCTATGACAACGTAGATGCAAATTTCACTGATGAAGATTTAATTGTTTTGCTAGTTGTAACGTTCCCATATATAGAGATAAAGATTTAATAATCACTTATTCTATGTCTAAATGTTAATTATTTCTTTGAGAGTTGAAAGTAATTGAACTTGCGTGTTATTTATCATTTGAACCCTGAAAGTAGTGATAAATTAAATGTAAAATGGAAAAGGGAGAGGTTGTGTTGTCATTTTAGAAAAAATCCCAAACTCACATTCATACCAGTTTGTGCATTCTTGTTATGTGACAGCAGAATTTCTAATTAATTGAAGTGATCCGCACCTAACGTTAGTTGTAGTACAGGGACAAAATTAATAGCTATGTAGAATGTCTGTTTACCACCCTGCGCTTGAGAAGACATTGAGTTACGTTATGCAACTGCGCATGATCACAAAATAGCTTTACCCACCAGCACTTTACACAAAATGACAATATGCTACACAGTGGTTGCACATCTATCGCAGTTTTAGCAATTCTGTCCAGATCCCAGACCAATAAGAGGTTTGTGTACTGGAAGACAGCATCATGCACTTCGTTTCTCCACTAATTATTTTCCGCTCAGAATGTGAGCGACTCGGTTTTCATCTATCTCTAGCTGAACAGTCTCTACATTTCCTAATGCTCTAGCAAGAGCCAGAAGATTCTACTAGTCGGTTAATAAAAGACTAGGAGCGTACGTACTGACTTACAGGAGAGAAAATCCATCACCTCTGGCCACATCAATCGGCGATTACGCCGTTTTCGTGTCCGCCTTTCCATCTATAATGAATCCATTCCTCTCACGAACACATTCGCCCTGACAGGACTAGCACTTGACAGCACTTTTAGTAGCGTGGACTAGCCTCTTAAGCCCCTCTGCATAGAAGTTCTGCGCTAGAGAATTGATTCGACTGAAGCGGCGGTCTTTAATTTCACGCCGTCTTCAAACCATCCTCCATTATGACTTTGTTTCAAGAGCTAAAATAGGTTATTTTTCTCTGTGTGGGTGATGAAAGACCACTTATGAATGACGTACCTCACACTTTAGTTGGTCAGTGTGTCTTTTCGGTGTCCATATTAGCATTATATGAAGATTTCCGTGACTTCAGAAAACCTCCTATAAATGGGCTTCAAAACACATTGCGACCATACATTTTTTGTAACGCTGAATAATCGTGTAAATTTGCAAGTTCAGGTAATTATAAGTGGCAATGGAAAACCGTGAGAAAACATATATGTAGGGCAATCTGGACGAAATAACAAAACAAGATTTATAGAACGTGTGAACCTAACTGGCGCGAACCTTTCTTCGTTTAGTACACAGATAAAAGAACAAAACTACACAGTCAGTTGCGTGACGCAATGCAGTCTTATATATTGCAGTCAAAGGCTATGTTCTAAGTATTTTCGAAACATCGTTATACTATTTTAAACGAACAGACGAATCTTAAGAAAATAGTTATCGAAGATTTTCCTAGTATTCTTTAACGACGACACATTTTTTGCTCTGCTAAAAGGGATAATATAAAATGGAATTAGCATTATATATATTCTATCATGTATACTAAAAATAATCATCACACATACAAGAATTACCAGTGCCAACCGCATATATTTCGTTAAAAAAGGCTTATACTGATTAAATACATGTGTGTGTATAAATCATGTAATCGTATTATCACATAAAATTTACGAATTATTCTTATTAGAATACGCTGGAGAACATTACGGATTAGAAAGTCACATTACAATGAAATGGAAGCCAGATACGCATAAAACACTACCATATACGCCGTAAGTGATGTTTTACACTAAATATGTGTCTTTTTTGTATTACAGATACCGCTGAAGCCAGAAACTATTCTGGTAAAACAAAATACCACCAACAAGCAGATGCTGCCAAACAGTCAATTAATAACATGAAATATTTACAACGAAGAAATTCGTCAGCTTAAGCACCAGTCCTCAACTGTCAAGTAGATCGCAGTATTTCATCCACTTTTACGATCTCATTGTCCTGCAGGGTGTATCTACACTCTACAAGCTTATGATGACTGTTGTAAAGTTGAAATTTATGTGCAGCAACCGGCGACGATACTACTCGTTGCGAGAATAGTGCGGTAATTCGTTTGTAGGACACTGATCAGCAATCATACAATCTGCTGCACCTGAAACTCAACAACACCGTTTAGATATATTTACTGTCACGGCTCAGACATGATTAAATACTTGCTACAGTACACAGAAAAGTATAAGAAAAGTATAAAATGAGATTAGGCTAACGCCAGGCAGCTAAGGCATGTGGTCAACGAGCGCACATGAACACAAGCAAGTGAGGGCAGTCTACATAACTACCAGTCACTGTGCCATATGTTGTACCAGTCGATAATATACTCAAGTACTTGTCAGTTCTTTTTGCGATTACAATTTGGTTACTTTCCGTGTGTGCATGACGGCACTTAAATATTGTACTGCTTCCATGCATGTGTATTTTACAGACGCTCAATCCTACTGAGATCAATTAATAACGAAAATTATTAGCTTTTGTTCTTATTGTTACAGACGAGGACACACAGATGTTCCTCTACCCAAACCACAGGTACAGCAGCAGCAGCTGTAGCATAGACCGTCCACAGCTTGTCTTCCTGATCTTTCAGATGTGGCGTTTTCCGACTTCGTCTTAGCACAGCGGCAGCAACAGAATCCATTGTCCACAGGATGACTTCTCGCCGGTCTTTCAAACCCAGCTTCGGTCGGTTATATCGCAGCACAGCCACAGCGGTTGTCAGTACTTCAGTCTCAGCAAAGTGCTAGCAGACCACTTCTATTCGCCAGTACGTACTGCAGGTGGATCTAAGCTTCTTAATGTAGGTCTCGGACATCACAATGACTTTTAAGTGGTGACTGAGACAGAGAACATTCAACGAATTGCCACTAGAGTCCAGCATTCGTGTGTGAATGCGACTATTTGTTTACTCCTATTAACATCAGCATGTTAAAAAGCTGCTGATGTACTTATATTAGAGCTGTGTACTGTAACTTTATTAACTGTTAGCAAGTGCACAGTGTAAATATAAATCAGTTCATACACTATGTAAATGGCTATCATCCAACATAAGACATACACTTGAAAATCCAATAATCATAAAACCTGTGGAATGGACTATTGAATGTATGCTTATCTTTGTAAGTGTGCCTATAGACCAAAATATGTTTCTGGAAGGATTCAAGGCATGTAGAACGTAATTATTAGGACAACACAGTAAAAACTAAGTGATTGTATGTTTAAATGTGTAAAAAAACAAAAAGGAAAAAATTGTTCTTATTGCCATCACCCAGCAATAACTTGCATAGTGAAAGGATTAGGATCTTTTATAAACAATCGCACCAATGCTGCAGATTAACTTATTATCATTAAGTGAACATTATTTTCAATTTCCAGAAACAAAAACTGTAAGTAGGCTGTTTATGTTTTCTTTATGTAAGTAGGCTGTTTAGGTTCTTATATTGGTAACGCCGCCGCCACGTAGCGCTCTCTGTATGAAAATCACTGGCTGTGCTGTGTGCAGTCTGTGGCTAGTTTGCATTGTTGTCTGCCATTGTATTGTTGGGCAGCTGGATGTTAACAGCGCATAGCGTTGGGCAGTTGGAGGTGAGCCGCCAGCAGTGGTGGATGTGGGAAGAGAGATGGCGGAAGTTTTGAAATTGAACTGCTATATATATTATGATTATTAAGGTAAATACAGTGTTTGTTCTCCATTAAAATCTTTCATTTGCTAACTATCCCTATCAGTAGTTAGTGACTTCCGTAGTTTGAATCTTTTATTTAGCTGGCAGTAGTGGCGCTCGCTGTATTGCAGTAGTTCGAGTAATGAAGATTTTTGTGAGGTAAGTGATTTTTGAAAGTTGTAGTTTAATGTTAGTCAGGGCCATTCCTTTCCAGGGATCTTTGATAGTCAGATTGCGTTGCGCTAAATAATATTGTGTGTCAGTATAAGCATAGTCGTGTATAAATTGTTCTAAGGGGACGTTTCATAAAACCAATAAACGGTCATACGTTGAGACAGATATCACACTAATACAATTCATTGATGTATACATTACTAGCATCATCTGATTGCAGAGACACGTATACGATACTAACAATAACAGAGAGGAGAACGATTTTTTATGCAATTCGTTGTTTTTTAAACATGACTAGCATCATCTAATTGCACAGATACATCATACTGATTCTAAGAGAGATACAAGAGTGATTTTTACATACATGACTAGCAGAATCTGATTGCTGTGATACATCATTCTGATGCAATTAATTGTAATTTTTGTCATCGCATTTCGTAAAATAGTGATATTAGTGTGTTTATGCGAATTCTACAAGCAGCTAATGGAAGATCCTGTAAAGCGGAAAAGCTTGGCAAACATTAGGTGTGAAAACGTGTAAAGCATAAAAACAATGAAATTTGTTGACGAGAGACACAGTCGCATGTCTTCGTGTGTGTGTGTGTGTGTGTGTGTGTGTGTGTGTGTGTGTGTGTGTGTGTGCGTGTGTGTGTATGTGAGGGTGTGTGCGTGCATGCGTGAGAGTACATGAGAGTCCTTACATACAGCTTTTGTCAGTCATGTACAAATGTGCATGTCTGTGTATGTGTGTGTGAGTGTTTTTGTGTGTGTGTGTGTCTGTGTGTGTGTATGTATGTGTGTGTGTGTGTGTGTGTGTGTGTGCTTGAAAAAATTTTGATAAATAATCAAATACAGCAGTCTTGGATTTTAATGTCAGTGGTAGTTTCATTTGAAAGAATGTTAAGGAAAAATGTTTTTTTTTTCGCCAATATCATGTAGCATTTTTAATCTCTGTGATTCGCTGTTCCGTTTAAATCACCTGACAGTTCTGTCTAGCAAACTTTTTTTATATCTCGCCATCCAAAATCTTTAATTTTTTTACTTTTGCTGCTAAAATCTTTATTTTTTAAATTTCCAAACATCTGCCAACTAGAATCGTAAATTTCCCGCCGTCTGCCATCCTTAACATTTTTAAATTTTCCGCAGTCTGCCATCATTTATTTTTAAATTTTCCGCTATCCTTAATTTTTAAATTCCTTACCGTCTGCCGTCTTGATAATATCATCCAAAATATGGATATGGCCGGTGACATCACAACAGACCTTTTATAACCAGGGTTACTACGAGGATATGATGTTACTTTCTAAATAAATGTCTATGCACACGTGGCTTTGGTTTATATGTTGATATGCTGTATTACAATTTGTATTACAATTTGTACAGAAACCAGATGGCAGTTATAAGAGACGAGAGGCATGACAGGGAAGCAGTGGTTGGGAAGGGAGTGAGACAGGGTTGTAGCCTCTCCCCGATGTTATTCAATCTGTATAGTGAGCAAAGAAACAAAAGAAAAATTTGGAGTAGGTATTAAAATACAGGGAGAAGAAATAAAAACTTTGAGGTTCGCCGATGACGTAATTCTGTCAGAGACAGCAAAGGACTTGGAAGAGCAGTTGAACGGAATGGACAGTGTCTTGAAAGGAGGATATAAGATGAACATCAACAAAAGCAAAACGAGGATAATGGAATGTAGTCGAATTAAGTCTGGTGATGCTGAGGGAATTAGATTAGGAAATGAGACACTTAAAGTAGTAAAGGAGTTTTGCTATTTGGGGAGCAAAATAACTGATGATGGTCGAAGTAGAGAGGATATAAAATGTAGACTGGCAATGGCAAGGAAAGCGTTTCTGAAGAAGAGAAATTTGTTAACATCGAGTATAGATTTAAGTGTCAGGAAGTCATTTCTGAAAGTATTTGTGTGGAGTGTAGCGTTGTATGGAAGTGAAACATGGACAATATATAGTTTGGAAGAAGAGATTAGAAGCTTTTGAAATGTGGTGCTACAGATGAATGTTGAAGATTAGATGGGTAGATCACGTATCTAATGAGGAGGTATTGAATAGAACTGGGGAGAAGAGAAGCTTGTGGCACAACTTGACCAGAAGAAGGGATCGGTTGGTAGGACATATTCTGAGACATCGAGGGATCACCAGTTTAGTATTGGAGAGCAGCGTGGAGGGTAAAAATCGTAGAGGGAGACCAAGAGATGAATACACTAAGCAGATTCAGAAGGATGTAGGTTGCAGTAGGTACTGGGAGATGAAAGAGCTTGCAGAGGATAGATTAGCATGGAGGGCTGCATCAAGCCAGTCTCAGGACTGAAGACCACAACAACAACAACATGCTGTAGTGTGTTTCCTTGTTTTTATCTTATATACTGGAGAAATGTTTATGGTTACTCTCCAAATGCTATTTCTGTCATTTCGTCTGGCGCCGCCACCTACTACGTTGTCGGTCAATTAGATTCATGGTTCTGTAGAGGGACCCGTAAACGTTTGCCATAAGGACATTTTATACACCTGTCCCACGTTGTAAACATGCCCTGCCTCGTGTTAAGAGCGAACTCGCGTAAACACACGTGACGTGTGACTCTCGTAAGATTTTATTCTTTATATTACTCATATACTCTGCGAGCCAACGTCCCTTTATCACTCAAAGTTTGTTCCTTTATTTCCACCTCATTTACGTAGTTTCTTATGTTTCTTCCGCTTATCTCTCTTCGCCTCGAAATATGTTCTTCTTTTTTGCCGTAGATGGATGTATCCTGTATATTTTATCAGACGATGTGCGTTTTTCGTGATTGCGTGACTTTATGTACTCTTGCCAGTGGTCCTCGAGTGTTTTTATCCCGTGAGATTGTGTTTGCTTCCGCTCTTTTTACGACTCAGGTCGTGGTTTCCCGGTTGCCTTATTTAACAGGCAATACAGCTTTATAGTTGATCCTGGCTCATAAATTTGTACTGAGGAAACTTATTTTTCTCCCAAATGTCAGAAGATACTCCTGTGAGAGTGAAATGCGTTACAAAGTAAATAAGTAAAAAACCATTTTGCAACTGACACTGCCTATTCTTTCCTGAACATCACAAGATGTAGCTGTACCACTAGCCGAAACATGGAGATGTGTGTGATTTTCATACGTAACTGGAAGTAGTTTGTGATGTCACAAATGAAAATAACTAAAACATTTTGACAAGACAGAACCAGTGCAGCATTCCTACTCAGATACCTATAGCTCACATCAAAAGACAGAAATAATTTGGTTTTGCGATTTAATTAGTTTAAAAAAGGACCACTACCTGTTTCGAGGCCGCGCGGGTTAGTCGCGCGATCTAAGGCACCTGTCACGGTTCGTACGACTGCCCCCGTCGGAGGTTCGAATCTTCCCTCGGACATGGGTCTGTGTGTTGCCCTTAGCGTAAGTTAGTTTAAGTTAGATTAAGAAATGAGTAAGCGTAAGGACCGATGACCTCAGCAGTTTCGTCCCATAGGTACTCACCTTAAATTTCCACCTGTTTCGAATTTACAAATTTGTCATCAGATGGTTTGCATGTTTTTATCAAAACATATGGTACGTTGATTCGCAGATTTGCTGTCATCAGACCAAAAATTATCAGTTTGACATATGTGAAAAAGATGTGTTATAATGCAGCATATGTGAGATGACTTTTCTCAATGTCTTTTTTCATTCACGTTGTTACTGATGTTTTCCGTCACGTCGACGGTATACTTTACTACCCATATTTGAATGACAAAAACACAACATGCCGAGACCAGGGTTGTTGACTAATATTAAATGAAAACGAAGTTGCTAGACGTTTTGGGAGGGCTAGAGATGATACAGGTATGCTGCCTAACTCGCACTGCTTATTGTGTATATGCTCAGATGCTCAGTGAAAGTATATTCATGCCCTTGTATATTTCTTCTGCTTCGTAGTGGCTACATTTTCTCCTGCTTCGTGCACTTTGGTAGGCTAAACACACGCCACCTCCCACAGTGTACGTACCTTATTCTGCAATTCAAGCTCCCGCCAAAGACGAAGCTACGCATGGATGTAAAAATCGTTAAATGTGGTTGAAACTGAAGTGGTCTTTATCGCATGCTTGTATACGTTCTTCCAAATTTTTCTTTCCATTTGATGTTCAACAGTCCGAAAACCAATGCAGCCGTCTTCTTCAGATACTACCAGTTTTTCACCTATGTGTATTCTCTCCCTGGACTCCAGCCGTATCACATGTGTGTCGTTCATCGTAGAATTGTGCGTAAAACGAAAGCCACAACTCGGTAGAAGACCCGGAAGCGCACAATTAATCATCCTCACCACGAAAACCAAAGAGATGAAGTTGCCCTACTCATTGAATTGTTGAATAAAGATTTTAACTATAACAATTACATACACTTATCATAAGGAACGGAAACAGAACAAAACAGGGTGAAGTGCAACACAGAGCACAGCACTAAAAAATGGCTATCTCTCACTCTACTGTGGGCATTAAAACATTCATAAGTAATAGATTCAGTGTCGTGTTTTTGATTGCTTCTGTATATATACATATTTTAGGACCAAGGCGTTTTCCTATCTGCACTTTATTATTGACACTTGCAAGTAATGTGATAGGCATAACCTTCTGACGAAGGGCATTAAGTGCCTGGAACGGGCACAGAAATTGAATGTCTTTTGTGAAAATGCTTGCTTATTATTTAATTGCACAGTGTAAGAGCATTATATTGTTCTGAGTGTTTTCTTTAACAATAAAGTTTACGAACTGCGATATCACTATGTTCGGCAAGGGGAAGGATTGCTGGGGAAAAGTAAGTAAAATTATCAGCTCAGTTTCGCGTCAGTGACGCCTCTGTACTGTTCCCCAACCCTCGTTATCCTCTAGCTTCCATCACAGAACATTAACTATTTTCAGTCGAAACGATATGAAAACCAGAAACGATTAATTTCTGTTCTCACAGAGCATTCATTTTACATTGACGCAAAAATTGTGGAAAACACAGCATTTCTCTACTTTGAAGAATAAATCATGAGTTTTTATTGAAATACGATTATTACCTTAATTCAGCGGTGGCCAGTTCCCATGTGCTAATACGCTACAACACACCGTAAATATCACACTGAAATTATGCCATTTCTCTTCCAATGCAAGCCGAAAATTACACAAAAAATATGCATGCTGGTATGCTAATAAACGGAAGAAAGATGTTTTGTAACGAACTTCCAGCGATAAATAGAAACCAGTGTCGAGTGCTTAAATGTGGTAAGTTGCACAAAATCATCTCAGAGAAAGGATGCGGGTGTCTTTTCTCGAATGGGCGTGCTGTGATGTCACGTCTCCCTTCTGACAATGAGTGCTAAGTTGACTCGTAGTCTTCAAAGAGGGAAAAGAGTCTGACTTGAAAACAAACTCTCGGAACAAAACGGGAAACTCTCGACAGCAAATGAAAAAGAGAAAAGTTTCTCCCATTTATACACTTGTTACGATGTAAAAGATTTTTGTATCTGTGGCTGAATAAATTATTTAAAAATATCCAAAGGAAAAGAACAAAAAGTGACGAAGGATACTGATTGTTAATTTGTCAGCTTGGGTTCGATTTCTGCTGCTACAATATATACATTTTTTTTAGTTTTCTTTTATTCCTTGCAGTGTTAAAGGATTAATTTCGAAATTTAAATATATTTAAACAGTTCAATTTATATACGTAAAATCAACGTATTCGATTTAGTTACGATTACTGCCATTCTAAGTCAAAAGGCTGGGTCTGCGGCATGAAACACGTCGTAATAAAATACTCTGAATTGTTTGAGTAACAGATAATTCGTTATTTTTTCAGTGCCACTGACTAAGCTGCATACCACTTTGTAAACATACAGCATAATTAGGGAGTGACAACCAACTGTTAGATGACAACGTGACTTTATTTTACCATCATAAAAATACCGACAGTTGACAAAAGCATTAATCAGTCATGCAATATGTAGTACGTCTCGCGCAGCTACGTTTATGCGTGCATGTGCAATAAACTCCGCATTCAAATACAGCAAAACTAAATGAAGTTTACGAATTGTAATATTTACAGGTGAACTTGACAATGGTAATATCGCCGAGCTAGGCCTGTTATACGAAATATAATAAAACTGATTACAGCTAACTCGAAAGATTTCTCCCAAAGTATCGTATTACATTGGTCAAATTTTGCATGATCCGCCACAGCCTTCATTCTGTAGTGTTTCTAACTGCTGCCGCTTTCCTGATAATGACGAACATCCAACCGCTCCTAAGAAAAAGTGAAGGATTTTATATTGCTTTCGAGTGGGGTTTTTGTTTAGTTGTAAGATCTAAATCAGAAAAGATACGACAAACTTTTCCTGTTTCGTGGTTGAGTTTCAGATATCGCATTGTTCTGTAAAGAGCACATCCTTTTCCCCTCATCTTGGCTGTTCTGCGCTTATTGTTCACAAGTAACTTTCGTGTACTTTCCTCGAAACTTTCACAGGGTATTGATGGTACTTATTCTTCATTAACACTTTTTTAGTTATTACTCTTTACGCATACACGTGGAAATTTGAAGGCTTTCAACACAATTCTCGTTATTGATCTTTCGTTTCCTTCTTTAAATGATATCTTCAGCTTTACAGGTGAACATAAGATGTCAGCCGTGGCAGGAGGCATTTAGCAGTTCGCAAAGTTATTTCCACTGCGTCTATTGAACGAAGCTCACGGGAACAGATTATCATCGATGGCCATTAATCATTGGTCCATACTTCGAATTGGCTGTTTCAGTGGAAACAAAAGCTTGCATCGGGGAACAGTATGATTTACAGTGCACATACGATCGTAACGCATGAAGCATATTTTCCAAAAACCCTGACTAGATCACCTAGTGAATTAATGTGCACATTGCTTTCACGCAGACGCGCCGTAACTGTGGTAATACATTAGATTAATAAAATCTCTCTCTGATCTGCGGTGGTAAGGTCACTAAGGGTGAAGGGGACACCACAGAAACGTGGTAACTGTTCTCAAATGTTAGCGTAAAATGAATTTTTTTCCTGCTTCACATTTTTATTAATTTCTTCTTATTGAAATTCAGCACTACGCTTACTTTTGCAGCACTTGGATTTTTGCGGATACAAATAGTATCGTAAAATCGTTCTAAAGTCAAGATGGCATAAATATTTATATATTTACAAGAACTGGTTTCGATGATTTAGCTGTCGTCTTCATGTCGTCATAAAGTTTTGTCATGAAACGCGTATAACTTGAGTTGGAATCACACGCCAGTCTGTCGTGTTAGTGGATAGACGGTAGCATGTTATACAAAATTTGCAGTAAATACACCATCTAAAATCAAAAAGCACCTTGAGCACATGCCATGCGCATATATGTAGCACTCACAGATAATTGTTACATCATAAAAATCAGAGTACACAGTAGGATGCGCTGTAGCACATCTGTTTGCGTCAGCTGCACATGTTCTAGTCATTGAATATCTACAGTAAACGGCGTATAAGGTACGGTTGTGCATAAGGTGGAGCTGAGATTGTCCAAAGGAAAGTTTCTTTTGCACAAAAAGCGATGAGAGGATGTGTATTACTGAAATTAAAAAAAATACTTACGTTGTGCAAATAAGTGGGAATATGTCTAGGCATTGACACACATTTTCAGTGTCCTTTACACTGCAAATACTTGATTTTAGGAACTACAAAGCACAGTTGTGTACAGACACTGAACACATTTTCCACACGAGTGATTTCAAAACCCAATACTGTCATCCACTTTTAAGTTTTCCGTAAACAGTCCTGAGGGAAACTGAAATAATTTTTACTGTTTTGTTTAACCTCAGACCAAACAAAAAGTACTACTGGCAGCTTCGATATATTACATACTATTATCAGATTCTTGTTTTAAACACAAAGGAAACGGGATGTTGGTAATAACGTGATAAGAAACTAAATTACGCATCCAAATAACTTACACACAAAACTATACGCATCTCAATACTTTACATGCTTAGGCGTTAACCGAAAAGGCCCAGAGAGGTACTCGCAATGTAAATATACGTGCGTCCTGATTTTCTGGACTGAATTCTACAGGTCATTAGGCGTGCAGTACTATCCGCAAGTAGCCAGCTAGTAACCGGATGTCGCAAGTGTAAATGCAGACGGAAACAACTGTCCAATAAAGCTATTTCAGGATATTCATTCGTAACTCATTCTTACTGGACAAATGTGAACCAGCCGTAGACCTCGCGGAACAATCATGATACGAAAATCTGAGAAATTAGATATGGAGATTTACCTATAATCATTTTTCCCAAGCGACATTCGCGAATGTTTCCTTATAAAAGTTCCTGGAGCCCATTGTTGTTTTGCATAGACTCTAAAGTTGCGCTTCCAAGATTTATTCTCTCTCTTGTCCCGTTGCTGCTCTCTACTGGCAGTTATTACTAACTCCCCGCGGATGCAATTATTTCACACTGTTGACAGAGCGCGGCGCTGTTATCTAACAACAGATCCTTGACAGTCCGTGCCCAAGCTGTTAGTTATCAACGAAAAAAGTCCTTATGAATCTAATAATACTTTATGATATTCATTCGTAACTCATTCTGGTTAAGTTACAGAACTCACTGGAGGAAAGAAAAAACCAAGAGAGGGGAAAAACTATGTTATGTTCAATTACGTCAGGACAAAGTATATCTTGGCAAGCGTGTGCCTCCGTGTTGGAGCTGGAGACACATGCCATCACACATGTGACCGCGACATGCTGGCGGCGCTGGACCCCATGAGACGCGTGATGTGTGGCGCTCCAGCGGCGCCGCGACGTGGACAAAGCACGCTCCAGCAGCCACTGGCAGCGGTCCCCTCTGCGCGCACTGCCCCTCTGAACCAAGTGTTACATCGGTGTGGCGAGCTTACGGCTCGCTACAAGACATCAACAAGATGTATACCAAATCGAACGCGTTTTGTGGCGCAGTGGTTAGCACACTGTACCCGCATTCGGGAGGACGACGGTTCAGAACTGCATCCTGCTATCCAGATTTAGGTTTTCCATGGTTTCCCTTAACCACTCCACACAAATGCCGGGATGGTTCCTTTGAAATGGCATGGTCAATTTCCATCCCTATCCTTGACGAAATCCGAGCTTGTGCTCCGTCTGTAATGACCTCGACGTCGAAGGTACATTAAATCCAATCTTCCTTCCTTCCTTCCTTTCGAAAACATTTCCTGTTTAAATTACACTTATATGCACTTCCAGTTAATCAGAACTATGTACTTCTAAATTACAGATTAACTGTTTGTTCTATTTATTCATCAGTCTCTTGGCTAGTTCGAGGTAGCATGTCACGATTAGCCCTTCCAGTGCAAACGTCTCAGAGAAATACTTCCATCTGAAGCCCTCAGTTGCTTGTGGGATGTTTTAGAATCTCAGTCTTTGGCTACAAGTTTCACCCTCTACAGCTCTCTTAAGTCACATGGAAGTTATTCCTTGATTTCATAACACATTTCCTTTCATCCTGACCCTTCTTCTTGTCAGCGCTGTACACATGTTGCTCTCGTTGCCGGTTATGCCGAGAAGCCTCCACATTTCTTATCCAATCAGTCCAGCTAACTTTCGACCCCCTTCTGGAGCATCACATTTCTAACACTTCAATGGTCTTCTTTTCAGGCTTCCACTCAGTCTATGATTCATCTTCAGTAAGCCTGACGTGTTCTTGCAACTGAGTGACTCTGAGCGGCAGGAGTGTTTCTGCAGCATGGGGGAGGTGTTTTCGGTAAAAACTGATTACCCCTAAAAACGGCGCAACTCTTTATTGTCAGTCGGGAGAGATAGGTTACGGATTTCGTCTATCTTTTTCTGGGTGGGGCAGATGCCTGAAGCGTGGACGAGGTGGCCTAGAAGTGTAACACATTTTTGGCGGAGTTGGCATTTGTCCTCGTTGGCCACAACACCATGTTCTGCTAGTTTGTCGAATACCGCTTGGAGGTGTTTCTCATGATCTCTAGCTGTTTGTGAGAAGATAATTACATCGTTCAAGAAACAATAACAAAAGGGTATGGTAAAAAATAAGCCATCACTGAACCATTATCAGGTCTGGGCTGTGTTATTTAGTCCGAAGGGCTTAAAGAGGAACTAAAATATGCCAGACGGTGTGAGTATTGCCATCTTTAGGATGTCCTCCGTGACCATTGGGATCTGCGAATAAGCTCTTTTGGAGTCGGTCATGAGAAAGACGACTGCATCTGCCAGTACCAGGGTAATGTCCTGGATACTGGACATGGGGTAACTATTAATGATAGTCCGCGCATTCAAATGTCTATAGTACCTGCACAGGCGCCACGTCTTATCTTTTTCCATTTGTAACCTCACAAAAATGTAACCTCCCAACAGTAAAAAATATGTAACCAACCAACAGATAAATTTCGTAACCTACCAACAGTTTATTATTCCGTAACCTCACAACTATAACGTGACTATTCTCTCAAAAAAAATGTGACTCATAACCTTTCAATAATTGACTGTGAATTTAAACTGGTAAATTTTGGACGTCAGCAGTGCTGCGTTATGGCCCTGAATGATCATACAAAATAAATTGAAAATTCTTACCTCAATAAAGTCGCCGGATAACGCGTATATATCTGCTCCTATAAGAAACTGTTCTGGCACAGCCCAGTGCAAGCTGCCCGCTAGATTTGTCATGTATAAAAGAAACAACTGATTTTCCTTTACAATAAACGGGATGACCATGGATTGGAGAAATTAGTAAATTCTTTAAATTGAGATGAATGATTGTCAAAAGTTAATTTTTATAAGAAAGATTATTAGTAAGAGAGTTTTTTTAAACATTTACATGGGACTTGATATAACAATAATACATACGCTCGAGGCTCCTTTTACCTTATACTACAGTGCTCAAGCACCGCTCAGTTTGGAACCGCGCGACCATTACGGTCGTAGGTTCGAATCCTCCTCGGGCATGGATGTGTGATGTCCTTAGGTTCTACATCTACATCCATACTCCGCAAGCCACCTCACGGTGTGTAACGGAGGGTACCCTGAGTACCTCTATCGGTTCTCCCTTCTATTCCAGTCTCGTATTGTTCCTGGAAAGAAGGATTGTCGGCATGCTTCTGTGTGGGCTCTAATCTCTCTGATTTTATCCTCGTGGTCTCTTCGCGAGATATACGTAGAAGGGAGCAATATACTGCTTGACTCTTCGGTGAAGGTATGTTCTCGAAACTTCAACAAGAGCCTGTACCGAGCTACTGAGCGTCTCTCCTGCAGAGTCGTCCACTGGAGTTTATCTATCATCTCCGTAACGCTTTCGCAATTACTAAATGATCCTGTAACGAAGCGCGCTGCAATCCGTTGGATCTTCCCTATCTCTTCTATCAACTCTATCTGGTACGGCTCCCACACTGCTGAGCAGTATTCAAGCAGTGGGTGAACAAGCGTACTGTAACCTACTTCCTTTGTTTTCGGATTGCATTTCCTTAGGATTCTTCCAATGAATCTCAGTCTGGCATCTGCTTTACCGACGATGAACTTTATATGATCATTCCATTTTAAATCACTCCTAATGCGTACTGCCATATAATTTATGGAATTAACTGTTTCCAGTTGCTGACCTGCTATTTTGTAGCTAAATGATAAGGGATCTATCTTTCTATGTATTTGCAGCACATTACACTTGCGTACATTAAGATTCAATTTCCATTCCCTGCACCATGCGTCAATTCGCTGCAGATCCTCCTGCATTTCGGTACAATTTTCCATTGTTACAACCTCTCGATACACCACAGCATCATCTGCAAAAAGCCTCAGTGAACTTCCGATGTCATCCACAAGGTAATTTATGTATATTGTGAATAGCAACAGTCCTATGACACTCCCCTGCGGCACACCTGAAATCGCTCTTACATTCTCCATTGAGAATGACATGCAGCGTTCTGTTATCTAGGAACTCTTCAATCCAATCACACAATTGGTCTGATAGTCCATATGCTCTTACTTTGTTCATTAAACGACTATGGGGAACTGTATCGAACGCCTTGTGGAAGTCAAGAAACACGGCACTACCTGGGAACCCGTGTCTATGGCCCTCTGAGTCTCGTGGACGAATATCGCGAGCTGGGTTTCAAGCGACCGTCTTTATCGAAACCCATGCTGATTCCTACAGAGTAGATTTCTAGTCTCCAGAAAAGTCATTATACTCGCGCATAATACGTGTTCCAAAATTCTACTACTGATCGACGTTAGAGGTATGGGTCTATAGTTCTGCACATCTGTTCGACGCCCCTTCTTGAAAACGGGGATGACCTGTGCCCTTTTCCAATCGTTTGGAATGCTACGCTGTTCTAGAGACCTACGGTACACCGCTGCAAGAAGGGGGGCAAGTTCCTTCGCGTACTCTGTGTAAAATCGAACTGGTATCCCATCAGGTCCAGCGGCCTTTCCTCTTTCGAGCGATTTTAATTGTTTCTCTATCCCTCTGTCGTCTATTTCGATATCCACCATTTTGTCATCTGTACGACAATCTAGAGAAGGACCTACAGTGCAGTCTTCCTCTGTGAAACAGCTTTGGAAAAAGACATTTATAATTCGGCCTTTAGTCTGTCATCCCCTGTTTCAGTACCATTTTGGTCACAGAGTGTCTGCACATTTTGTTTTGATCCACCTACCGCTTTGACATAAGACCAAAATTTCTTAGGATTTTCTGCCAAGTCAGTACATAGAACTTTGCTTTCGAATTCATTGAACGCCTCTCGCATAGCCCTCCTCACACTACATTTCGCTTCGCGTAGTTTTTGTTTGTCTGCAAGGCTTTTGCTGTGAAGTTCCCTTTGCTTCCGCTGCAGTTTTCTAACTCCATCTCTTACGATCTTGCTTGGCACATACTCATCTAACGCATACTGTACGATGGTTTTGAACTTTGTCCACTGATCCTCAACACTATGTGCGTGGAACCAGCAGGGGCAGTGTGGCCGAGCAGGCTCAGCGTGCAGGCCGGGTGAGCTGTTGTGACGGTTAGGTGTGGGCCGACGGCTGGGTGTGAATGCGGCTAGTTGTTGTTTACGTTCAACTGTAAAAGTGGCACCTGGGTCTGCCGTGGTATGTGATTGTTGCCGCCTTGCTGTAGCGGAGTTTCGAAGCTGTGTGGAAGGTCTCGGCTGAGGTCGGAGCAGCTCGACAACTGTCTGTTGTCCGAGCACTACGGTGGTCTCCACTGGCGCGGACAATGTGCAAGCTGGTCCGGGTTAGCTTAGAGTCAACCGGTTTGACGTCGGTGCCTGAGCCGATGCGTTTATCAAGGCGTGATGTGCGAGGCAAGCATCCAGTAGGTAAGGCATAACGTGGTTTCCAGCGATTTGTCGTCGTGTATTAGCATGGCCTTCTGTACGTTTTCGGGCTGCTTGAGAAGCCACAGTGACCAGAGAGCAGGATCTGGTAAGTGGTTTGTGGCGAGGCGTAACCTGCGCCAGAGAGCTGATGGGGAATCGTGGCTCAGCGACAGCTGGGTGAGTTGTTGTTAGGGTGAGCGCGACAGGCGCTGTAGTACGAGCGTCTTCTCTGTCTCGTACCTGTCAGTGGTTGGTACGTGCAATATGAGGTCGCTGGTAAGATCGGCGTTGGTGTGGAGGTCATTCAAAAGCACCAAAAACTAGTCGTGGTCTTCTGTGATTACGGCCGACTGCAGAGTGCGAACCATACTTGTGGAGAATCAGCTAGTAGCGGCGCAGATGTAACTTGGTGTGTGGCCGGTGATATTCTGCCCGATGGCGATGGGCCGGAACCAGTATGAGTTTGTTGTAATCGCGCGAAGTACATGGTGCGGGTTCGTGAACACCATCTGGTGCCACTGATAGAGGCGGAAGCTGTTGTCACGATGCAGTAGTCGCAGTTTGTGTGTCGATAATGGAAGTCTCGTGACAGATTTTCATGTGGCGTGGCGCGGGTGTCGCGGCTGGTGTGTCGGCGTATTGGAGGGGTACCGAGGGACGCGGCGTGGTGGACGGGGCCTGGTTTGGTAGCAATCATGGCGGAGGGTTCATCGGTTTCGATGACCCAACGCCGTGGCTGTTGTAAGTACTCCTCGTGTTCCCACGGTGCGTGGGTCGTAGTTACGGTGCCATATTGATATGCTGTGGTCACGATGTGTGAAAACCCAGCGCGGTTGCAGGTAGACACGATGTGCCTTCTTGTTGAGTGACGTCACGTGACAGGCGTGCTAGGCGTACGAGAAAGACATTCCGCGGCGCGTATGTTTTGATTGTAGTCCTGCCCTCGCTCGCTCGCTAAAATCGGCACACAAACTACGTTTCTACACCTGTTAACGCGTAACTAGGCGTGTCCGTACAAACGAAAACTGAATCTTCTACAGGAACCTGCTATTATGGAATTTTACTGTTATCAGTCCTATAATGATGGAAGTTACGGCTGTACTGGCATACAATAAAATAAAATCATTCTAAAATGATTATCAGTTGCATAAGGCACCACTTCCAGCATGTAATGAGTACTGTTAAGCGGAAGAGACTAAATGCCATAAGCAAGTCGTTACACAATTTATATCAAGTATTGATCATAAATTCAATTTTCATGTAGTACTGTTAATTAGTAAGACTTCATAATAGCAGATTCCGGTGGAAGATGCAATTCTCATTAGTAATTACACGCTCAGCTGCGAGTTAACAGGTTTAGAAACGCATTTTGTCTGCTGAGCTGAGCGAGCGAGCGAGTTCAGGACTACCTTCGTGACGGCTCTGTCTTCGCACTTGAATTCCTCTTCTTGAGGAAGGTAAGGAGGAGTCTGTTGTCGTTAGACATTTACTCCACTTAGGATGGGTTGAAGTATGCTTGGGAACAACTGAGACAGTAGTGCGTAGTGGGTACTAATGACTGCCGGTCAGGGACAGGCGGTAGGTCACATGAATAACAGCGATGCGTCGGCTAGGGGCCTTTACTAGACTGGCCCTGTAGACGCCTGGGACTGCCTGTAAGCGACTGACAGGGCGAGTGGGTGATGATGGTGATGATGATGTGAAGGGTGTAGGGCGCGGTAAGGAGGACAGTCTTCTAAGTCATCCTGGCGTCTTGGTGCTTCTTCTTATCCTTCTTCTTCTTCTTTTTGTATGTGTCAGCTTGTGACACTAGGGGATATGTCACATCCTCCCAGCTGGCGGCTTCGGCGTCTTCGGCGGTCCTCGCCCCTTGTTCTTTGCTTGCGTTCTCGGCTTGTTCTATCGAAGCAACCAGAACTTTCCACTCGACTGGAGTGAGAGCAGGGCGGGCGTTGTAGGACCTGAGAGTGTCGAAGTGAATGGTCACTACCTTCTGCAGCTGCGTCTTGGAGAGGGGCAAGGGGCCTCTTCCATGATGACCTTGGTTGCCATATTCTTCGCCGCGACTATTGTCTGTGCCTTCGTGGCTTCCTGTATTGCTACAGGTTCCACGGGGGCGGCAGTCTGCGTGTCAGCATCCTTCTCCTGTGCTGGGTCGGGCTGGTTGGCCAGTGCATCACGGAGACTGTGCACCAGCTGCCGAGCCTCGGCTAGTTCGGCTTGGAGTGTTGCCCTCTCTTCCGCCATTGCGGCATTGAGAGCCGCAATTTCTTCGTCGGCGGTGGCGACGACCCTGGCGCACGCCTCGCTGACTGCGTCCGGTGGGACACCCGCGTCATCGGAGACTACGAATCCGCCAGAGGCGGGGGGTGGCGAGGACGCAACGGCCTCAGCTGTTCTCCGTCTAGCTTTATCACCGCGACTCCAGTTCTTGATGTGGCTGCAGCCGCGATAATTCGCCGCGTGAGCGCCGCCACAATTGGCGCAGCAGCGTGTGGCATCCTTTTTCGTGCAGTGGCGCGAATCGTGCGCTTGCGCACAGCGAAAGCACGCCACTGGATTCCGACAATACTTGGCAACATGGTCAAGTTTTTGGCAGCGATAGCACTGCTCCTTCCGCTCCGCCATATTCATGCATCCCCCGCCTTCTGATGCGCCGAGCACGAGGCCCTGCAAATGCAGCAGAGCGGCGGCTTTGCCTCCCTTTCCGCGTCGTCCATACATGCTGGGGAGCGAGCGCTTAACGTGCAGCGATCAGCTCGCCTCCGCAGCCTGAGCGGGAATGCCCTTCGTGACGTACGCACCGCGGCCTGTCTTCCTCGTGGGCCTCGGCAGGCGTGGCCCTGAGCGCGGCGCGGCCGTTGGCGGTGTGACGTCGTCGTGATAACGTGACCCGAATCGCGGCGCTGCCGTAACAAGTGTGACGTCACCCAGGAGAAGTATGTTATCACGCGGAACGTAGAGTTCAGGCGTAGGCAGTGGAAGAACATGGTCTGGCACAGAAAGGTCAATTGTAGGACGGATTTGTCTGCAGTAAGCCGAAGACGGCAAGAGCTGACAAGTGCGAGAATTATCGCACAATCAGCTTAACAGCTCATGCATCGAAGCTGCTTACAAGAATAATTTACAGAAGAATGGAAAAGAAAATTGAGAATGCGCTACGTGACGATCAGTTTGGCTTTAGGAAAAGTAAAGGGACGAGAGAGGCAATTCTGACGTTACGGCTAATAATGGAAGCAAGGCTAAAGAAAAATCAAAACACTTTCATAGGATTTGTCGACCTGGAAAAAGCGTTCGACAGTCTAAAATGGTGCAAGCTGTTCGAGATTCTGAAAAAAAGGAGGGGTAAGCTATAGGGAGAGGCGGGTCATATACAGTATGTACAACAACCAAGAGGGAATAATAAGAGTGGACGATCAAGAACGAAGTGCTCGTATTGAGAAGGGTGTAAGACAAGGCTGTAGCCTTTCACCCCTACTCTTCAATCTGTACGTCGAGGAAGCAATGATGGAAATAAAAGGAAGGTTCAGGAGTGGAATTAAAATACAAGGTGAAAGGATATCAATGATACGATTCGCTGATGACATTGCTATCCTGAGTGAAAGTGAAGAAGAATTAAATGATCTGCTGAACGGAATGAACAGTCTAAAGAGTACACAGTATGGTTTGAGAGTAAATCGGAGAAAGACGAAGGCAATGAGAAGTAGTAGAAATGAGAACAGCGAGAAACTTAACATCAGGATTGATGGTCACGAAGTCAATGAAGTTAAGGAATTCTGCTACCTAGGCAGAAAAATAACCAATGACGGACGGAGCAAGGAGGACATCAAAAGCAGACCCGCTATGGCAAAAAAGGCATTTCTAGCCAAGAGAAGTCTACTAATATCAAATACCGGCCTTAATTAGAGGAAGAAATTTCTGAGGATGTACGTCTGGAGTACAGCATTGTATGGTAGTGAAACATGGACTGTGGGAAAACCGGAACAGAAGAGAATCGAAGCATTTGAGATGTGGTGCTATAGACGAATGTTGAAAATTAGGTGGACTGATAAGGTAAGGAATGAGGAGGTTCTACGCAGAATCGGAGAGGAGAGGAATATGTGGAAAACACTGATAAGGAGAAGGGACAGGATGATAGGACATCTGCTAAGACATGAGGGAATGACTTCCATGGTACTAGAGGGAGCTGTAGAGGGCAAAAACTGTAGAGAAACACAGAGATTGGAATATGTCAAGCAAATAATTGAGGACGTAGGTTGCAAGTGCTACTCTGAGATGAAGAGGTTAGCACAGGAAAGGAATTCGTGGCGGGCCGCATCAAACCAGTCAGTAGACTGATGGACAAAAAAAAAAAAAAGCCGTAAATATCGGTTCTCTACAGTGGAAGGCAGTCGTATATGGTGGCGACTGTTTGTCAACAGTTGCGGTACTCTGGAGGGTGTCCGTTATTTGGTTCGTTGCGCACAGAATGTCGATATGCGCTGAGTCATTAGAATGAAAATTAGTGCGGTGCAGTTAATTAACACTGTCACTCATCGGCATATTAGTAGCACTGGTTGTGTGGGAGTTTGGGATGGCGGAAGGCAGCCATTGTTCACCGTGTACGGTCACTGTTGATGTAGCACAGTTAACTACGGGAGTGGAAGGCTTCGTCTCACCAGCTTCACTGATAACATCGTAGTTGTGATTTAGTGTGTTCGTCCTTTTGGCGAAAGGTAACAATGGCCTGCTTCGGCGGTTGTTGAAATATTGGGAACATTGTCGACCGTTCGACAACTACAGTTGCACCGGTTACATCGTCTTGGAATCGGGGTTAACACCAAATAGAAGGACAATATAATGTCTGTAGTGATGCGAGGCGATGAAGCACTGGCGATGGGCGTATTCTACCGGCATAAAGTTTCTATACCAAAGTGATTAGCGGCGTGCTGGAGCGAGTATAGCTCGGTATTTCGCGCCGTGGTTGGAAAGAAAGTAACGGTGTCAGCACTGTAGGTAGCGGGGAGCGGGTGTCGTAATTACGACGATAAATAATCACTCGCATTTCCGTCACTTACTATGAATACTTTTACTCTCGCAGCGTATACACGATAGGTGCGACATAGAACGTGTACTACAGAGAACTGATCTGGCAAAGATACAGTTGTTCCTGGTGCGGTAAGGCAGCGATATTAGTGGGGAGTAGAGCCAGTAGTTAGTAGTAGTAGTAGTAGTGGTAGTAGCTTTACTCATCCGTAGATCTCTTTTTACAAGGATATAGGACATGTCAAAGTATTTACAAATTTAGATGAATTTAAAATAAGCTAATTCGTATACACATATATTTACAGACTTCTAGTTAGACACAATCATTAGATTTACTTCTGGTATACAACACATTTTACACAAACAACTTATTAAATAATGAAATTGCCACACTGTTCGCTCATATCTCACTATTAGTCACTGATCACACTATACACACATTGTCTCATAACACTTTACACAGCACACACACACACACACACACACACACACACACACACACACACACACACACACACACACTGGTGATCTATGGGCCACTTTCTGTACCGCATCTTCCCATTTGCTATCCTGAAAAACTTAATCAGCATCCCTCTACAATGAGTGAGATGTTGAGCTCAGAAAGAGGAAGAGGTGTTAGTATTGTGCAATGCATAGCTTGGGGTAAGTATTTCTAGAAAGAAAAAAGGAGGAAAAACACATAAGGCGAAGGTGTTACGGGGAATGTCCGATATTTTATAGTCATTATTATTTATTTGTATAGTCACCAATGTTATTTTTGATGAGTACAACTGACTGGTAAATGTATTCACATGGCGCTGTTAAAATCCCCATTGTTTTGAACAGATCTTTGCAATGAGCTCGACTAGTATTTTTGGTTATTATTCTTATGGCTCTTTTCTGGAGTTTGAAAATCTTCGTATTTTGTGCGTTTGTTCCCCACAAAGCCATTTTTGTGAACGTATTTGTCCCTCATTCTTGTGAAATGTTGCAAATAGCGTTGCAGGCGTCTGTTATGATACGGTGTTTACAGATGCTTCCAGTCACGGCGAGGAAATGATTTTTCCTGTTATGATCCGGTACTTTTTACCGCTACAGCGCGTCTGTGTCCAAATATTGGAACTTAATGAACGTTCTATCGAAAAAGTAGATATTGTTACCAATCAATGAGCTGACCGATGTGCTTGCAAGAAAATGACATAGGAAGCAAAATAATCGCATTCTGTGGTAATAAATCCTATAACAACTTTGTTGGGGTAGCGGGTAAAAGAACAAGAAATATTTCTCAAAAACTTAAAATGGTATTGAATAATGAAATCCAGAATTTGTTATAAATTTTACAGACACACCGAGTGAACAGAATCACTGAAGGTTCAATTGGCTCTGAGCACTATGGACCTTAACTTCTGAGGCCATCAGTCCCCTAGAACTCAGAACTACTTAAACTAACCTAAAGACATCACACACACCCATGCCAGAGGCAGGATTCGAACCTGCCCCCGTAGCGGTCGCGCGGTTCCAGACTGTAGCACCTAGAACCGCTCGGCCACCCCGGCCGGCAATCACTGAAAGACTTATGCAGCTTCGTCAAGATTGAAAACAGGAAGTTACACTAGCACTAGATGGATAGAATTAATGTCAGATTGTCGTAGAGTTAGACTTTTTGAGGGACTGAGATCCTATTTTCAGGTCAGGAAAAATGTCCTCTGATAATAATATCCTTTTTCGAAAATTCGTTGACGAAATTTGTACTTATTTTCCTCCAAAACCAAGCCACACCTTTCTACCAGGCAGTATTCCAATTAAGAGATGATCTCACAACAGGTGTTAACGTGGCTGTGGCTCTTTCCAAGCTAAAAAAATATGATAAAAATGACAATAATCTTATCCCATAATTTGTGAATGTGCTTTGTATGAATTAGAAGATGAAAGTGAGGTGAAAGTACAGCATTTCCAAACAGTAGTATGTAGTTTCTGTGGTTTGTGTACTGAATACCTAACACTCTAGACTGATGTGATAAATTTCCATGGATTTTGCTTTACGATGTCTAATGCACCTGATATGTTGAAAGAGTTATGCCAGTGATTAGAAATGCACGTGGTGAATTAACAAATATCTATGATATTGCTTTTTCCAACGAATATCTTTATGTTATGCAGTTTTCTACTGCAGACAAAACTGCTCAGTGAAATCACCAGCGAAAAAAAAGTAGACTGATAATTGTCTCGCTTACACTCTTCAAAAAAACGTTGCTAAAACATTCATCATTACTCCAGTGTTAATTTTAGTAATAGTAGGTATTTCATCTACTATAGCATTTACAGCTGCTTCAACAATCTCTTGAACAATCTCTTGGCCTTTTTCTATGTACAACTCCAAGTTGTAGCAGAGGTCATCTCTCATGCCAGTACCATCAATACATCTTAACTTATTAATCTGTTGATGTAAGTTGGTATCCCCACCCAGTCCCAAAAACTGCATTGGAGAGTTTGATATGGTTGAATTTAAGTTATCAGGCTGGTAGGTGTGGAAGTATTATTCTCTCTCACCTCCAGAGTGTATAGAGTATGCCATTATTTTTGTGGTGGTTGTTGTTGTTGTCACCAGTAAGGACGTATCCAAAGTTTGGATTCTTTCTATTGTTTGGATGTGAGTGATTAATGTTGGGTGGCAGACGGTATTTAAATTTGGCTCCCACTGATTTACACGTTGACCTTGTCAGTTATTCCCAAGGGTGCCAATATGATGCGTAGAACAGCGTGGATTGATCCCGCTATTGATATTACTTTATTTGTGGAATGCAAGAAACTAGACGTGTTATGTTGGCTGTTTTAGTTTGTAGATGCAGCTGGCATCGTCATGCTGTTGCCGCAATATGCAGTATTCTGCCCCTGATTGCTGCTTTGCCTAGTGATAGGAGGAGGCTGGATGCCGGCTCTGTCACAATAACCTTACTTCCTGTACGTCCTGTACTCTTGCTTACTATACGATGCTATGGAGTGTAATCTCGGTAACAGTTTTTTTTTTTTTAAATTGGTGTCAGGGACATGAACCAATATCTCGTGGATTTTTTTTTAAATTGGTGTCAGGGGCATGAACCAATGTCTCGTGGAATTTTTTTAAACGGGTGTCGGGGACATAAACCAATATCTCGTGGAATACTTTCAAATTGGTGTCAGGGATATGAAGCAATATCTGGTATAATTTGAGTGGTAATTTCGCTTTCAGTATTCTCAAGATGACACCATTCTAAATCTGTTCATTTCAATGCCTTATTTTGTTTACATATCTCTCGAAGTACTTTTGCAGGCTACCCTCTTGGTGTTGTTCCGTTCAGGATTAAAAACTTAAAACCTTCCCAGCGAAGTCATTCCTGAACACAAGGTAACCTATATTTTGCCAAAAACAGATGTTGATAATACTCGTATGTGACACATTTTTTGACAGATTCCGTCGCTCAGAGGGCACTTTCACCCTGAATATAGGCAGTGGTAAATCAAATTTACCTGACAATCAGTAAAACTTTTTATAAATTCAACTGTGCGTGTATTTCTTGTCTAGACAGGAAACCTGAAATATCCCGTGTTTCAGAAGGCTTTCCTCCATTAATATTGAGGGCAATGGCAATGTGGTTACCACCTCCTGCGCACAACCTGAATGTTCGGGAGATGCAGTATATTGTTCTACATCGTTTCTGTACATTTTGTCACATGGACTTGTGGTGGTGAGCATGTAACCTATCCTATTAAATAAAGGCAATGTGCTATACACACTACTCTTGCTGTTGTTAGTTCTTTACATAAATCATTCATTTGCTCTGTTAATTCAGAACAGCACTCATGAAGTTCCTTTGTTAAAACAGTTTATATATCTCAGTAAATTCACTATTAAATTCATCTCTAATTGTGCCCTATTCAGAGAAAGTGTTCACACTATCCACTTGTACTGCGACTCTTAATTCAGTATTTAATCTTCCAGTAATCTCCTCATCTTTGTAGCTAATCCACATAGTAAAACTAACAGAATATTTCATTTTCTGAGTATTGAGACTTTCTTGTAATTCTTGAACTTGGTTAACAGTCAGATTATTGTTTCTCTTACTTCATAACAGTACGGCTTGTTCTCTTCCAGTCAGAGCCTTTTCAGTATGCTGTGCAACAGATGATAAATGGTTAGTTGCTTCTGGAATATTTTCGTACGCTCTCTTTAGGCCCAAAATTTCGATAGCAATACTTTAAAAATTATTATTTAGGCAAGCAAGCCGTTCTTGTGCTAACAGTTTAAAATTAGCGTAGACTTTTTCACGTTGTTCTAGTGGTAAAAATTTGAAAGTAGCCTCGACTATTGCATTTTGGACTTCTGCTAACAGTTTCAAATTAGAATAGACTTATGCATTTTACTTGTATGGTAATAATTTGAATTCAATGGCCATTATAGCCATAAATCTGTCAAATAATTTAGTTATTCGATTTGATACCCGTTTCAGAAGCATTGGCGGAAATTTGTGATTGGGGATCCAGTTCAGTTTCAACAGAATTGGCACCTACGTTTTCCACGGTCTGATTAGCCATATTCCCATCGTCAACATTAAATTCAAACTTCCTGGCAGTTTAAATCTGTTGGACCGAGACTAAAACTTGGAACCTTTTGCTTAGGCAGGCCAAGTGCTCTATCGACTGTGCTAGCCGGAAAAGCATGCCTCACAACCAATCCACTCAGCTTTACTTCCAGCGGTACCTCAGTACCTCATTCTCCTACCTTTCAAATTGCACAGAAGCTCTCCTTTCAAACTTGCAGTAGGCAAAAGTCCCCAGTTCCAGTCTCGGTCCACCACACACGTTTAATTTAACAGGAAATTGCATATCAGTGCACAAGCGGTTAGAGAGTGAAAATTTCGTTCTGATATGAGATTCTTCTTCATTGTTATTTAACAGTTAAATTTCTCCTATGTGGAATGATACCAAGTGTTCGCATACTAATCAAAGCTCACCACGCGAAACATCGGTTGGTCTCTTGAAAGGACAATCTTGTCGCTTTTGGCCCCTGTAGATGTGTTAAAGGTATGGTGTAGAGCTCGTAGACATGTAACGCGACGTGAGAACAGTGGTCGAAAAAATATCATAAGCGACAAACCAGCAACAAATGTCAGTCGGTTTCAACTCCGCCAGGAGTTGTTACTGATAGTGAATGAGGTCCACCTCAGCCTGTTCCGAGCTAATGGGCTGAAGGGATCTGTGTACTATGAACTCTAGATATCCGGTTCCTCGCAAAAAGGGCGTTCCTAACAGTGAAACATAGGATGAAAATTATTTAAACCAACGGACTCTGAGAGATTGCACGAAACATGGGATGAAAATTATTTAAACCAACGGACTATGAGAGATTGCACGAGTCACCACAACAAGTATTTTTCTCTATGTCATTATTTCCTGTGAGCATTTTTAAACCGGTAGAGAGAATTTTCTGTGGATGAAAATTAATTAAACCAGCGTACTCTGGCAGTTCGCACTGGGCACTGAAGCACCATTTTACCAGAGTATCAAATCTTATTTGCGATAGAGAAAAAGTAACACAAACAACTTTTAATTCCTTATTACCAAAAGAAAACTACAGTAGAGGTTCATAAATGCCTCCATTGACTTGTAAATAAAGGTTGCACTGGCACGTGGTGCACTGCCTAACGCGGTCAAAGACTGCAGGAGTGTTCTTAATTTATCCTGCTACTGCTGCTATCCGGGCAATCACAACCCCTTTTGATTCAAGGAAGGAAGACTGGTTTTAACGTCCCGTCAACATCGAGGTCATTTAGAGACGGAGCACAAGCTCGGATAGAGGCAAAGATGGGGAAGGAAACCGGCCATGGCCTTTGAAAGGAGCCATCCCAGCATTTGCCTGGAGCGATTTGGTGAAATCATGGGAAAACCGAAAGCTGGATTTCCGGACGAGGGTTTGAACCGTCGTCCTCCCGAATACGAGTGCAGTGAGCTAACCGCTGCGCCATCTCGCTCGGTTTCTGATTCAGCAGGGTTATTGTGCAAAAGGTTGGGCATCTCTGCCCATAAAAAAGGTCCCAGATAGATCAAGTCAGTTGACCGAGTAGAACGCGGTACAGGATAAAATGTATCAGTCTACTTTTCTGGAAACTGCGGTCTCAAGAATCGACGCACAGGACGACTGAAATGTTTCAACCCCACATCGTGCTCGAACCACAAGCACTGCCTAGCGAATAGCATGTCACTCAGCAGTTCTGGCGATGATCTCGATACGATGTTATAACAATGGCCGCACTCTAGTGGCCTTGGTAGCTGACACAGCTGAATAAAGCAACCATCAACAAACATTCAAGTATAACCCCACTGGATGAGCTCGTGTACGTATGACGTGTTGGCTAAACTCACTCCAGATATGCAAAATGTGGGTGTTGATGACCCCTATCAGGCCCTAACTTTGCTTCATCCTTAAACAGCACAGAGACTGAAGACGTAGGATTCATTTGGGACTTCCAGTTACCACTGCGAAATGTGTGCTCAGGGCGACAGTCGTCTGGTTCTAGGTCGCCCACAGACTGTAAGTGAAAACAATGTTCCATATTTTATGAACTATAAGAAGCTACCGACTATCAGATGCATGTTAGCTTTCAAGCAACTTTCAAAAAAGTTATACTTTAACATATTTGTTATTGGATTGCAAAGCCAGACTAAAAAAACGCTTATAAAATCTAACTGACGTTTAAACTCCCTGAAAATCGTCATCTGTACTTTCTTCTTCTTTTCCTTTTTTCTCTTCGTCGTCGTCGTTGTCCTCTTCATATACAGGGTGAGTCACCTAACGTTACCGCTGGATATATTTCGTAAACCACATCAAATACTGACGAATTGACTCCACAGACCGAACGTGAGGAGAGGGGCTAGTGTAATTGGTTAATACAACCCGTAAAAAAATGCACGGAAGTATATTCAAAAAAATGGCTCTGAGCACTATGGGACTTAACTGCTGTGGTCATCAGTCCCCTAGAAATTAGAACTACTTAAACCTAACTAACCTAAGGACAGCACACACATCCATGCCCGAGGCAGGATTCGAACCTGCGACCGTAGCGGTCACGCGGTTCCAGACTGTAGCGCCTAGAAACGCACGGAAGTATGTTTTTTAACACAAACCTACGTTTTCTTTAAATGGAACCCCGTTAGTTTTGTTAGCACATCTGAACATATAAACAAATACGTAATCAGTGCCGTTTGTTGCACTGTAAAATGTTAGTTACATCCGGAGATATTGTAACCTAAAGTTGACGTTTGAGTACCATTCCTCCGCTGTTCGATCGTGTGTATCGGAGAGCACCGAATTACGTAGGGATCCAAAGGGAACGGTGATGGACCTTAGGTACAGAAGAGACTGGAACAGCACATTACGTCCACATGCTAACACCTTTTTATTGGTCTTTTTCACTGACGCACATGTACATTACCATGAGGGGTGAGGTACACGTACACAAGTGGTTTCCGTTTTCAATTACGGAGTGGAATAGAGTGTGTCCCGACATGTCAGGCCAATAGATGTTCAATGTTGTGGCCATCATGTACCGTGTGTACCGTGATGTGCCTACAACCCCAGAGGATATGAAACAACGTATTGTGGCAGCCTGCGGCGACATTACGCCAGATGTACTGCGGCGTGTACGACATTCATTACGCCAGAGATTGCAATTGTGTGCAACAAATGATGGCCACCACATTGAACATCTATTGGCCTGACATGTCGGGACACACTCTATTCCACTCCGTAGTTGAAAACGTGTGTACGCGTACCTCACCCCTCATGGTAATGTACATGTGCGTCAGTGAAAAAGACCAATAAAAACGTGTGAGCATGTGGACGTAATGTGCTGCTCCAGTCTCTTCTGTACCTAAGGTCCATCACCGTTCCCTTTCGATCCCTACGTAATTCGGTGCTCTCCGATACACACGATCGAACAGCGGAGGAGTGGTACTCAAGCGTCAACTTTAGGTTACAATATCTCCGGATGTAATTAACATTTTACAATGCAACAAACGGCACTGATTACGTATTTGTGTATATGTTCAGATGTGCTAACAAAGCTAAATGGGTTCCATTTAAAGAAACGTAGGTTTGTGTTAAAAAACATACTTCCGTGCATTTTTGTATGGTTTGGATTAACCAATTACACTAGCCCCTCTTCTCACGTTCGGTCTGTGGAATCGATTCGTCAGTATTTGATGTGGATTACGAAATATATCCAGCGGTAATGTTAGGTGACTGACCCTGTATATGGTGTTCTTAATGGCCATCGAGGGCGTTACTTATTGCGCCATTTCTTGAAAGATTTGACAATAATACCTTCTCTCACTGCAGATCAGAACTGTTTTATACACTGACACACTCGTTAAGTTGTAGGTCGTTTTTAAGCAAACTTCGGCGTGAATTTGCGTTCGGTTTCGTCCATCATATATTTGTTCCATTCCTCCCTCATATACACTTTAAATGGTTTGTTTATCGAGACATGAAAAGGTGGAAATTGTGAAGTGCAAGTGCTCCTGGAATAACAGCAAGCTATGTATTTCCCTATCTCAGTTTCTGTTTCACAGAATGTATCAAATGACTACTAAACTGATTCAGCACATGAAGAGAACTGTTCTTCAAGCACGTTTCCTTCTCTCCTACTCTCTGTTAATCTATAATTTCATACCAGCAGCCTCGTCCGTTCAACCCTTGTCATGTATGTGAACCACAACACCTGGCGGTATTTCAGAAGGTTTTGGTTTTATTTTGCGCATAAAAATGATCGTTGGATCAAGTTTAGTACCGTCAGCACAACGTAAAACGACAGCAGTGTGGTGCATTTTTTTTGTGTCCACTGGTTATTATAGTTACAGGTTAAAAACTACTCATGGCAACAGTTGTGTCACTCGGCACATAAAATGTCAAAGGAGTTGCGCCCATATTCCCTTTTTGGCTTAGTTATACTCTAGTTTTCTTTCGATGTTGAATAATAAGCGATGAAAACAATACTTTTATTGTGTTCTGCCCACTCATCTAATATACACTCCTGGAAATTGAAATAAGAACACCGTGAATTCATTGTCCCAGGAAGGGGAAACTTTATTGACACATTCCTGGGGTCAGATACATCACATGATCACACTGACAGAACCACAGGCACATAGACACAGGCAACAGAGCATGCACAATGTCGGCACTAGTACAGTGTATATCCACCTTTCGCAGCAATGCAGGCTGCTATTTTCCCATGGAGACGATCGTAGAGATGCTGGATGTAGTCCTGTGGAACGGCTTGCCATGCCATTTCCACCTGGCGCCTCAGTTGGACCAGCGTTCGTTCTGGACGTGCAGACCGCGTGAGACGACGCTTCATCCAGTCCCAAACATGCTCAATGGGGGACAGATCCGGAGATCTTGCTGGCCAGGGTAGTTGACTTACACCTTCTAGAGCACGTTGGGTGGCACGGGATACATGCGGACGTGCATTGTCCTGTTGGAACAGCAAGTTCCCTTGCCGGTCTAGGAATGGTAGAACGATGGGTTCGATGACGGTTTGGATGTACCGTGCACTATTGAGTGTCCCCTCGACGATCACCAGTGGTGTACGGCCAGTGTAGGAGATCGCTCCCCACACCATGATGCCGGGTGTTGGCCCTGTGTGCCTCGGTCGTATGCAGTCCTGATTGTGGCGCTCACCTGCACGGCGCCAAACACGCATACGACCATCATTGGCACCAAGGCAGAAGCGACTCTCATCGCTGAAGACGACACGTCTCCATTCGTCCCTCCATTCACGCCTGTCGCGACACCACTGGAGGCGGGCTGCACGATGTTGGGGCGTGAGCGGAAGACGGCCTAACGGTGTGCGGGACCGTAGCCCAGCTTCATGGAGACGGTTGCGAATGGTCCTCGCCGATACCCCAGGAGCAACAGTGTCCCTAATTTTCTGGGAAGTGGCGGTGCGGTCCCCTACGGCACTGCGTAGGATCCTACGGTCTTGGCGTGCATCCGTGCGTCGCTGCGGTCCGGTCCCAGGTCGACGCGCACGTGCACCTTCAGCCGACCACTGGCGACAACATCGATGTACTGTGGAGACCTCACGCCCCACGTGTTGAGCAATTTGGCGGTACGTCCACCCGGCCTCCCGCATGCCCACTATACGCCCTCGCTCAAAGTCCGTCAACTGCACATACGGTTCACGTCCACGCTGTCGCGGCATGCTACCAGTGTTAAAGCCTGCGATGGAGCTCCGTATGCCACGGCAAACCGGCTGACACTGACGGCGGCGGTGCACAAATGCTGCGCAGCTAGCGCCATTCGACGGCCAACACCGCGGTTCCTGGTGTGTCCGCTGTGCCGCGCGTGTGATCATTGCTTGTACAGCCCTCTCGCAGTGTCCGGAGCAAGTATGGTGGGTCTGACACACCGGTGTCAATGTGTTCTTTTTTCCATTTCCAGGAGTGTAGGATGCCTATGGAAGCTGTTTTATCGGACCGCTAGACAACATTTCAAGCAAATTGTATTAATGGAGTTTATTACGGTAAGTTAATCTGACAATACCTAACTTTGCATATAAGCAAAGGTGTGTCACAATCGAATGGCGCCATGCAAATAATCAATGTTCTTCGGTATACACAAAAAAATTAAATCATCGTATGGCATTTGCTGGCCAGTAGGCCCCATCCGGGGAAGTTAGACCGCCGACTGCGAGTGTTATTTCAGTCGACACTACGTTGGGCGACTCGTGTGCCGGTGATGAGGATGAAACGATGATGAGGCCAAAACGACAGACTTTTTTTTCCTTTGTTGATCTCACTTCGTTCCATATTGTTCGTTGAATTTGTTCGGGGCGGACGTCCCATGACACCCGTTCAGGTTCTTCGTTGACCCGTTCACTCAGTTTTTTTTTACAGAGGGTAGCTAACCATCTGACCAAACACACAGAGCTACCGTGACACCCAGTCCCCGAGCGGAGAAAATCTCCAACCCGGAGTGGAATCGAACCCGGGCCCGCTGTAGGGGAGGCAACCACGTTACCACTCAGCTAAGCAGACGGACTCTGGCATATAGAATTTCACAACAAGCAAAACAAAACTGTTCATAAGTCACTGCCGTAGCGTTTGTATGACGGCCTGTCTTCCACTCCGTCCGCGGCTAGGCGGCTCGGCGCTTCTATTCTCCTCTAAAATCATTGGGGGAAGTGGCAACAAAACGACTATTCACGTTGGTGTGTAGAATATATGAGTCTGGCGATATACCATCTGACTTTCGGAAAAGCATCATCCACACAGTTCCGAAGACGGCAAGAGCTGACAAGTGCAAGCATTATCGCACAATCAGCTTAACAGTTCATGCATCAAAGCTGCTTACAAGAATAATATACAGAAGAATGGGAAAGAAAATTGAGAATGCGCTAGGTGACTATCAATTTGGCTTTAGGAAAAGCAAAGGGACGAGAGAGGCAATTCTGACGTTACGGCTAATAATGGAAGCAAGGCTAAAGAAAAATTAAGACGCTTTCATAGGATTTGTCGACCTGGAAAAAGCGTTCGACAACATAAAATGGTGCAAGCTGTTCGAGATTCTGGAAAAAGTAGGGGTAAGCTATAGGGAGAGACGGGTTATATACAATATGTACAACAACCAAGAGGGAATAATAAGAGTGGACGATCAAGAACGAAGTGCTCGTATTAAGAAGGGTGTAAGACAAGGCTGTAGCCTTTCGCCCCTACTCTTCAATCTGTAAGTCGAGGAAGCAATGATGGAAATAAAAGAAAGGTTCAGGAGTGTAATTAAAGTACAAGGTGAAAGGATATCAATCATACGATTCGCTGATGACATTGCTATTCTGAGTGAAAGTGAAGAAGAATTAAATTATCTGCTGAACGGAATGAACAGTCTAATGAGTACACAGTATGGTTTGAGAGTAAATCGGAGAAAGACGAAGGTAATGAGAAGTAGTAGAAATGAGAACAGCGAGAAACTTAACATCAGGATTGATGGTCACGAAGTCAATGAAGTTAAGGAATTCTCCTACCTAGGCAGTAAAATAACCAATGACGGACGGAGCAAGGAGGACATCAAAAGCAGACTCGCTATGGCAAAAAAGGCATTTCTGGCCAAGAGAAGTCTACTAATATCAAATACCGGCCTTAATTTGAGGAAGAAATTTCTGAGGATGTCCGTCTGGAGTACAGCATTGTATGGTAGTGAAACATGGACTGTGGGAAAACCGGAACAGAAGAGAATGGAAGCATTTGAGATGTGGTGCTATAGACGAATGTTGAAAATTAGGTGGACTGATAAGGTAAGGAATGAGGAGGTTCTACGCAGAATCGGAGAGGAAAGGAATATGTGGAAAACACTGATAAGGAGAAGGGACAGGATGATAGGACATCTGCTAAGACATGAGGGAATGACTTCCATGGTGCTAGAGGGAGCTGTAGAGGGCAAAAACTGTAGAGGAAGACAGGGATTTGAATACGTCAAGCAAATAATTGAGGACGTAGGTTGCAAGTGCTACTCTGACATGAAGAGGTTAACACAGAAAAGGAATTCGTGGCGGGCCGCATCAAACCAGTCAGTAGACTGACGAAAAAAAAAAAAAAAGAGGCCGCTCCTGTCTTGGTGTCGTCCTAGAGAGGCGTTCGTCAGCGTAGTATTGGCTGGCGTCGTCTCACAGCCTCGCTGCTCTTCCGTTCTTGATCGTCATGCCGTCGGTTGTCGTTAGGCCGGGACAATTTTCTCTTCATACTCTTGTGACAATTTCTGAGACATTTTGGTTTTGGTTCGCATACTAAGTCCATGACGAACTCCACGCTCCAAGTCTGTTAAGTTCCACTCTATCGCTAGCTGATTTGAATCGTTTTCGTATTAATTCCAGCGTAATTTTTGACGGCGTACTTCAATCCATTTCAATACATCATCTTGTAGTTTTGTCCTTTTTGCATTCAATGCTCAAGTCTCAAATTTAGTCTTCCTCATTTTTTTTCAGTTCTCCTTTACTAGCCCGCCAACGACGAATGGTTTTTTTCTCTATAAGCCCGAAAAGCCGCTCAGCTGCTGTTTTCATGTCCTTATGCATATGTTATTACTTTCAGTTTCTAGCCCGAATCATATCAGTAGCTTTTATTTTTTTCCATTAAGAAACTGATTACTAATAATGGTACTGTTATCGATAACACAAATCACTTGTAATTCAAGTGCAGTGGCACCATAGACTGGAATGATGCATCGTAGGCTAGACAGTGGTTTGGGTTTGTGATGGCGGGAGGGTTGGGCGACAGTGTTAGCAAGCTTGTGAATCCCCGCATCTCGTTTTCGTCGCATTGTTGACTGATACAGCATCGAATACATGGACCTATTCAAGAATGGCGAGCGTTTTAAACCAAATACGGACACCTTTATATTGATTTCGAGTGTGAGATACACCTGAACTTCGGAGGCAATTTTTTGAAGAAAAAAGTTCGTGTTACAGTCCTTAAAATACGATAGCAACTGCTCAAAAAGGAAATTCGTCCCTCTGTGACGCGCAATAGCACGAGTTTTCATGAAAAGATCTTGCTCGACTTGCTGCATGAGAGTTCCTCACACTGCAGAGCTCGTACTGAGTGACTTCGTCCCTGACCAGGTAATCAGTACTCAAGCTTCATGCAGACGCTGACAAACAGCAGTACCCGTCGAATGATGCGGGTTACGGCGACTGGGGTACTGTTGTTGTTGATAAAACCGCCGTGGTGGCTCGTTCGCTATACAGTGACCGCCAACCACATCAGTACATTCGCTCTAGGTGTATCGCTCCATTAGTAATCAAAATACTGCGCTGGGTCAAGACATACAACTAAATGCGAATGTGAAGCAGCTGTTACTGCTGAAGAAAGAAATACGCCCCTTTTACAGCAGAACAGCAACCGTTATAACAAAAAAAATCAGTCATTACAACTGAAGAGCGAAAACGCCCCCTATCTGATTAAAAAATAAGCAGAGCCAATCATGACACTGGAGAAAAGTATTTATTGGCCTGTCCAATGATACCTCTCAGGGTTTGTCAGTTTACATAATTTTTGGCCTCTATAAAGCCACACGACTTCTGTAGGCCAAACAATATTGAAGCTGGGCAGTAGTTGACGCGACGACTCGTTGTTTTGCCTCTTTTGAAGTGGTGCTTTGAGTCGGACGTAGAGACGGCCAAATGAGGCGTACACTGAGCTGACAAAAATCATAGGATACCTCTTAATATCGTCTCGGATTTTCTTTTGCCCGGCGTAGTGAAGCAGTTCGACGTGGCATGGAGTCAACAAGTCGTTGGAAACCTCCTGCAGAAATATTGAGCCATGCTGCCTCTCTAGCCGTCCATAATTGCGAAAGTTTTGCTGGTACAGTATACAGAGGGGTCCAAAAAATATATATCCACTGTTTAAAAGTCCATAACTGGCAAACTAATTGACGGAGCTGTCTCATCTTTGGTAGTGTAATAGTCTGTAGTTCGGCAATCACCACACATGCGTTGTACTGCGTTGTTTTGTTTTGTCAGGTGACAGTCGCCACATAGTCAATGTTTTGTTCTTAGTTACACCTAGTTACTCGAGCCAACGACATGTTTAACGATTCGTCGCATTCGAGACAAATTTGAAGCCGAAGGCTGTGTAGAATATGTACACAAACAACGATCTGGACGACCTGTAACAGTAAGAAGTCCAGCTAACTGCCGTCGTGCGTTACAACAATTCACTCGCTCACCACAGAAGTCTTTGAGACAGTGTGCCGGTGAAGTTGGAGTGAGTCGCTCAAGTGTTCGACGAATTTTGAAGACAGCAAAGTGGAAGTGCTACATCCCACGATAGCTACACGCAATGAGCGAGGACGACCTAGATCGTAGAATGGAGTACTGCGAGTGGTTTACCAACATGGTGCGCAACGATGAAGAGTTTGCAGAGATGATTGTGTGGTCTGATCAGGCACAGTTCAAACTCAATGATACAGTAAATCGCCACAACGGCATTTACTGGGCCACCGGAAATCCGAACGTCCATGTAGACAAAGCCGTGAATTTGCCAGGAGTAAATGTGTGGTGTAGGTAATCTTACCGGGGCTTGATTGGGCTATTCTTCTTTGACGGCACAGTTACCGGTGAGGTGTGCCTTCAGAACTTCAGACAACCATTTTACCTGCCATCCGAGGCTTGTATGGAGACGGAAGAGTTTACTTTCAACAAGATGGTGCCCCAACCCTTACTTTCAACAAGGTGGTGCCCCAGCCCCCTTCCAAAATCGTGTTAGGGGGTATCTCGACGAAAATCTACCAGGGAGATGGATTGGCCGTAGAGGTGCTATGGAGTATCCACCACGTTCCCCAGACCTAATTCTTCTGGACTTTTACCTGTGGGGAACACTAAAGGACGTCGTTTATCGACAAAAGCCACTCACATTGGATGAACTTCTAGAATCCATCGTACATTAATGTGCAAATATCCAACTGAACACGTTGCAGACAGTAGTTCGTGCTGCAGTTCGGCGGCATCGTTTGTGTGTGGATGTTAATGGTGACCACTTAGAACACCGACAGTGATATCCTTAAGTTAGACTTTAAGCTACACTTTAACAAAAAATGAGACAATTCCGTCAATTAGTTTGTAAGTTATGGAATTTTAAACAGTGGATACATTTTTTGGACCCCTCCGTATTGTACGAGAATCAAACTCTCAATTACGTCCCATAAATGTTCGATGGGATTCGTGCCGGGTGATCTAAGTGGCCAAATCATTCGCTCACAATGTCCAGAATGTTCTTGAAACCAATCACGAACAGTTGTGCCCCGGTGAGAAGGCGCATCATCATCGATAAAAATTCTATCGTTGTTTGAGAACATGAAGTCTATGAATGGCGGAAAATAGTCTTCAAGTAGCCGAACATAACCATTTACACTCCAGATCTGTTCAGTCGGGTGAATGGACCCAGGCCATTCTATGTAAACACAGCCCACGCCATTACCGAGCCACCATAAGATTCTGCAGTGTCTTGTTGACATCCTGGGTCCGTGGCTTCGAGCGGTCTGTGCTACACACGAACCCTACCGTCAGCTTGTACCAACTACAGTCGGAACTCATCCGACCACGCCACTGTTTTCCAGTCGTCTAGGATCCAACCGATATCGTCACCAGCCCTAGAGAGGCGCTGTAGGCGATGTCGCATTGTAAGCAAAGGCGCTCGCTTCGGTTGTCTACTGCTATAATCCATTAAAGCCAAATTCCTATCAGATACCTTAGTCGTACGCCCCACGTTGATTTTTTCGGTTATTTTAGGCATAGTTGCGTGTCTGTTAGCACCGAAAACTCTGCTCTTGGTCGTTAAGTGTAGGCCGTCGGCCACTGCGTCGTCCATGGTGAGAGGAAATGCCTCAGATTTGGTATTCTCGGCGCACTCCTTAACGATCTCCGAAATGGATGGCCCGTGTGTTTAGTTCCAACTACCATTCCGCATTCATACTCTGTTAATTCCCATCGGGCGGCCATAATCACTCCATCTGTATATCTGCATATCGCTGTCCGATGACTTTTGTCACCTCAGTGAACAACTCTAAGAATGAGAAGGTTGCTGTTCGAGCCACTGGAGGTAGTGTGATATTTTGGGGGCTTTTCTCACACCGTGCCATGGGTCCATTCATTCAGGTCATCGTGCACGAGGATCAGGATGGTTTGTCGATGTTCTCCATGAGCACTTGTTGCCGCTTCTACTACATTTTCAGGATGAGAATGCTGAGATCAATTCCTCTACATGTACTTCCTAGTTTGACTATCACTTATGCATTCTTTCGTTCCTCGGCTAACTGCCTAATTCATCCTATCATACAAGGGGAACCTCTCGTTGGTCGCTCTCTGATACAGTCAAAACTTTGCAGGGTGATAGAATACAAATAAAGGGATATGTCTCACGCCCTTGCTGTTCGGGCTTCTGTCACAGTTTGCTCAAGACAGTAGTCTTAAATGAACTGTGACAGAACCCCGGACAGCAGGGGAATGACATACTAGGGCCTATATTCAAACTATGAAGCAGTCCATTGATAATGGCTAGGAACTTACCGAAACTAGATTTGCTTTAATAAAGCCTCAAAGAAAAGGACGAGTCATATCTGTGCTCCATCATTATGAAGGCGAAAGAGAATTTCTGGGACTGTTTGGAGCATCGAATGAAATGTGCCAATCGGCAACCCCACCTCCAATTTTGCAAGTGGATGCAGCGTTATTTTGTAGCGAAGATGATTCCAACAACAAGGATAGGGAACATGTTACACGGTGTAGGAGTGATATTATGTCCTGTGGTGAATAACGCGCTGGCCAGCTGTACTCCACAGGATATTCAAGAGATCTGGCGTGATATCAAAACTATTACGAGCACGCCGGGTCATTATTAGCCCGTCCACGGCTGGAGACTCATTGCCTGACTATGTGGCAGTCGGGAGTTAGCCCGCCTGCGCTGCTCTCTAGCGGACAGCCTCTGTGGCGGAAGCAGCGCTCAAGTCCGGTCTAATCCCGCAGCGATTCATTCGAGCGTCAGTTCCAAACAGTTTCTATTATGCAGGCGGCGGGTCTCATACTCGGCAGATTACACGCGCCAGCGCTATGGGACGGCAGCGCTTACTCCTGACGCTTCGTATCTGTCGACATCCCTCAGTAATTTCGGACCGGGTACGCCGGCAAGCTCTACGACGACACCAATGTATAAGCGACAGTGACTTTACTTCTACATTGTTTCAGGGTACAATATAACCACCGCCCAGAAATATGTACCTATTGCAGATGTGATCAAGCAGTTATTTTATTTGTCTATCCTGCAGAAAAGTTCTTAGTTTCCATATAAAATAAACACAAGTGACATTCTTGGAAGTATTTTCCTGTTTATAGGGTTAGGTACATGGGACGTAATTTCAGGATGGTTAAAAACTGTCCCATTTACCTATTATATTAACAAATTAAAATGTGTTGATAAACTGGAAACTGTAGTTCACAAATTTTAGACTTTTCTGACCTATTGTGAATAATAATCTGTATAACGTCCTCAGACCGCATTGCCTTAGCGGCTTATCGATTATTTGATTTTGAATAAATAATAATATTATTATCATTATTATTTTGTGTGATCAGTCTTCCTACTGGTTTCATGTGGCCCGCCATTAATTCCTTTTCCCGTGCCAAGCTTTTCATCTCAGAGTAGCACTTGCAACCTACGTCTGCAGTTATTTACTGGACGTATTTCAGTCTCTGTTTTGTTCTGCAGCTTTTAGTCTCCTCAGGTCCCTCTAGTTCCGTGGACGTAAACTCTGGTTTCCCTTCAAATCGAGTTCTCTGGACGTAAATCCCTGAGGTCTTGACAGATGTCCTACCTTCTTGCCCTTCTTGTCAGTGTTTGCCATATAATCCTTTTCTCGCTTACTCTGTGAATAACTTCCTCATTCCTTACCTTATTACTGCAATTAAATTTCAACACCCGTCTGTATCACATCTAAAATGTATCGATTTCCTTTGTTCCAATTTTCCCACAGTCCGTGTTTGTGCTCCAAACGTACATTCTGAGAAATTTTCTTCCTCATGTTAAGGCTGCTGTTGATATTAGTAAACTTCTCTTGGCCAGGGATGCCCTTTCTGCAAGTGACAGTTTGCTTTTTATATCCAGATTGCTCTGTCCATCAGAGGTTAGTTTGATCGCTATATAGCATGGTGCCTTGACCTCGTCTACTTCGTGATCACCAGTTCTGGTGTCAAGTTTCTCGCTGTTCTCATTGCTGATATTTCTCATCGCTTACGTCATTCCTAAATCTACTCTCATACCATATTCTGTACCCATTACGCTGTGAATTCCATTAACAGATCTTCCAATATATCTCCACTTTCACTGATGATAGCAATATCATCAGCGAATCTTATCATTGATATCTTATTACCTTGCATTTTAAACCGACTATTCAACTTTTCCTTTATTTCCGTAACTATTCCCTCTTCGTTCTTCTACATGTTGTATATTAATCGTCTCCCCATATAGCTTACCGCTATTTTCCTCAGAATTTGGAGCATCTTGCAATTTGATACTGTCGCACGCTTTTGTTTGGGTTATAAAATGCATACATTAAGAGCTATGATCTTGTTCGTCTTCAATACTGAGAAACAAATCTGTTCTACTTCAAGCTCTTTGTTTTCCATGTGTTTGGAGGAGTCAGTATGAACCAAAACAAGGAACACAGTCCGGGGTGTGCACTGTAGAGCCATTGTTTATGAGACATTATTTCCTGTTTTGGTCCATACTGTCGTCTCTGAAAGTTACCTACCGTACAGTCTCAGTAATACCAGCACCGGTAAATTTGTTCTACTGTCAAAGGTATCATAACGGTTTTCGCTTATAACTTCCGACTGGGTCCTTCCCGGACCCTGTCCCTTACTTCAAATTGACACATTTACCCTTCTCCGTCGTCCCTGAGTGTTTGTAACATGAGCACTGACTCACTCTGTATATAATACAGTGCCAAAATTGAGACATGGAATATACTGGCCAAACCCGCATTAAATATGTCCAACTACAAATTGAATCTTCCCATGTTAGGCAAAATTTTCTGCCTGACTCATGCAGTACTATCACCGTCAGAGGGTGGTACGGGACTAGAAGTCCCACCGCTACACCTCCAAAGTGAATTGCAGTGACGCAGTTACTGCCCTGTGGAAATTTACTGCCTCACCAACACAGTTAGACCGCAATAGATCGGTGATGCTGTATTGTAACATATCACCCCGGACTACAAGAAAATAAATAAGCATAGTCAGATGGATCACAAATTTTACTGAGATATATTTTGTGATTTGTCTGCATGTGATTTGTCTGCACAAGGGTGGCAGATGAGAAGTAAACAGGCTACAGGCGGACTCGGTCGGTTGGCAGCCTGCTGTGGGGCTGAGATGACCACCACTTAGAAGAGAGCAACTAACAGGATGGCGCGGCCATTAGAGGAGAACAGCATGCCCATGTGCCACAAATTTGACGCACCTTCATTGTTATATAAAACTGAAAGACAAGATGTTGTTGAATGAAGTAAGGGCTGGTATAGAGTTTATGTTTTGTAGTATTAATGGTGTTTTTGACGTTCAGAGCTGTAGAAGTCGAAAGTCGGCACTTATTTACATTACTAAATATGATTGTGATCCAATATCTAATTTTAATGACTCATCGTTGTCATTTAATGTTCGGTTGCGTAGGTGGGCTGACCGAACTAGTAGCATCGATTATACAGACCCTTTTTTAGTTAACAACTGGTCACGTACTCGTTTTATTGAGAAGTATTTTGATTATTTCAGGCAAAGCGTTTGGTCGTGAGGTCTTTGAGTGAGTGTCATTTAAATTATAATGGCTGGGCGGGTCACGTTGTACGGTGGTATAACAAGGCCTTTCGGTCCACGGAGGTTCGTCAGAAACAGCTATATCTTTATGGTGATACAAATATCGGCAAGTCAACTTTAATTGAAAAAATCCTCTCTCGAAAGCAGCATGTGTATCTACCTTTTTGTTCAGAATTTGGCTTTGGGGGATACGATGCACGTGTGCATAATGTAATTGTTTTTGAGAAATTCGAATGGTCCAGGTGGAGGCAATATGCGTCAACATTGAAGCGTATTGTTGAAGGACGGCCTGTCACTGTTAATGTAAAGAATAAACTAGGAATGGTTATTAAACATCGTGGCCTGGTGATATTTGTATCAAATGAATTTTCAATTGGTGACGAAGCATTGATTTCACGTTTGAATGTTGTACATGCCGATTGTCACATTTTGCAGTGTCGTTCTTTGAAGGCGGAATTGGATGCGTCGGACACGTCGGATGTGGAAACCCCGGAGGAAATCGTTTGTATTTCGTCGGATGAGGATGTACCGCAGGGTTCGCGCTGCACGCCCGAGGCGTTGGATACGCCGACGGACGAATCTGAGTAGGCCCTACTTCGGTCGTATGTGTAGATGGCGTAAAGAATATACCCAAACAGATGGTGTTAGGTTTGAGTATGGTAAAATGGGCGTTGCTGAGAAACATGATGAAACTGCCAAGAACTTTGCAAAACTTCAACATTATGATATTACCGATGAATTTAAGTTTTTTCTAATAAATATGCTTCAGTAATAATAAATAAAGTAGTTACATACGTGTATAGGATTAATGTTAGGATTGAGCGTCTTACTTTGGATGAAAGGGCTAACAAGAAGATCTTTGAGGATCAAGGTGCTTTGGAAAAAGTTCGTATCGCATGTACTAATAAAACTGGTGCTTTTGATCTTAATCCGGAGCGTTCTGCAGGTGTTCCATGCCGTAAATATAGTAGAAGAAATAGATTTAAGTTTGTAACACATTCTAAACCTGAAACAAGTGCCTATATATCTAAGGTAAAATCCTGGACTGATTTGGAAACTCAGTGTAAAACTAAGAATCGTTTGTTTCAAGGTACTAATCCATTTTATATTGGTCTCCAAATTGCTGGTGATGAACCTGATCAGAACGATAATGTTCAGAGTGAGGTCAAATATGTAACATATGTTGTAAGAAATAGAGTGTATATGACTTTTTGTAAGAGGAAAGGTACTGTTACATTCTGAATAAAGGTTATTGTTACAGCTAATGTCTGCGTTGGAGTTTTTTTATGCCAATTGGGACCATATCAGAATTTACCCGGACGACCTACGCCTGGCTTTCCTAGTTCCCAACAACAACAGAGGTATAAAATTGTTAAGAAGCCAATAGGCCGTTTGTCAGTCAACAGAGGATTGATGAATTAGCTATTACGTTTTATGGCAACAAAATAAACTACTCTGAAGCTGTTATTGTTTTAGAAGAATTGTGGTATATAAACCAAATTTGAATGATTTAATTCGTCAATTTAGGGACGCTCGACTGACAGCATCAACGAAGCAAACAAAACTGAATGGGTAATAATATGTAAAAGAAGAAAATCCTTACAACGCCTATGTGTCAGTTAATTTTGGAGCATTGAGGAGGATGATGGTTCAATCCCGTGTCTGGCCACCCTCATTTATGTTTCCCGTAATTTCCTCAAATCGCTTTAGGCAAATCCTTGGATGGTTCCTTTGCCAGAGCACGGCTGAATTCCACCCCCATTCTTCCCAAATCAAGCCAATCTCTATTTAATTTATTTTAACAAGAACAAGTTAGAATGAATACATTTAATTATTTTACTTTTATTTTGTTATTGTGTAACTGTGAAACCAAATTGTATGTGTATGCGCAATTTTCAGGTAAACTCGTGTGTTTTGAAACAATGCCTATTTTGAAAGTATATTATTGAGTATTTTATGAAGCACGCCACCCATTTGTCTTTGTATGATTATATAAAGATACCAATAACATTTAGCCGCACCACTTTTAAATTATTATGTACACAAGCTGTACAGAGAAACGTGCGACAGGGTACTTCTCACACTGATCAGTTGGAAGAATTAGTGCCGGCCGCTGTGGCGGAGCGGTTCTAGGGGCTTCAGTCCACAACCGCGCTGCTGCTATGGACGCAGGTTCGAATCCTGCCTCGGGCGTGGATGTGTGTGATGTTCTTAGGTTAGTTACGTTTAATTAGTTCTAAGTCTAGGGGACTGATGGCCTCAGATGTCAAGTCCCATAGTGCTTAGAGCCATTTGACCCAGTTTTGAAGAACTGGTACTCTTACACATCGTGTCATAGTATTGGTACAGGCCATAGAAATGCAATATGAAGTTCATGTTTATTGTAATGAAGTTTCTTTCGCATTATATTTGCTATAACAGATCTAAAGATGGCCAATACCGAAACCGGTAATCGTAATAAGGTGCGTATACGATCAGTGACTGAAATTAGTTGCAAAAATAGTGCCAGCTTGACATTATGTCGGACTTTGAAATAACAGACAATCTGCGCAAAGTAAAGTGCATGCACCACAAAAAAAAAAGATCCCTGTGTCCTGTGGTACCAACTTTGTATCAAGCTTCAAGTTCTCTATGGGTTGGTAGGCAAACAGATGGAGATATTATCTTGGTCAGACACGTTTACACTTTTTCATTTATTTTAATTTATAGTTTTTGACGTAACAACACAAACAAGCGCTTTTCATGTGTTGCCCTAAAATGAATGGCGTATTTCGAATAAAGTATGACTATGTATTACATGCATTTCTTCTATCTCTGGTCTACTTGCGGCAATGCCAGTTGAGTTATTGAACGGGATAACGCGAGAAGCCATGGAGTTTCTTTTTGAAGCTCCTGACAGTATTTTAAATTAATTCAGACAAGTAACCAAGTTGTCGTCTTATATAACAAGAAAAGTATGTAGTTGCCCCATCCGCATCTACCACAACACAAATATTGCCCATGGTGGAAATCTGAGCGCAGTGGAGACTTAATCGAAAAGTTTAAATTTAAAATAATTTTGTGGTAACATTCCATAATGAAGTAAGCGACGACTTGTAACCACACGTTGGCAGTATCATCTCGCAATTGGTCTTCCGCAGAAGTACGTTTTCTTGAATATTATCATCCTACACTTCCGTCTCTATAAGTTTCAGTAATTAATTTTTTTACACCACGTATAAATTAAGCAGGGGATTCTTTATAACACATACTGGCAATGTAAGTCATTTCTTCAATTCTTCTGTATTTCCACAGCACTTGTCGACCAAAGAACGTACAGTACCATTGTCAAATTATAAAAAAGAAGGAATCCAATTCCAGTACATAAGTGCCACGTTTTAATTAACGTGGCCTGTGAATATAGTTCGTGCACGATTGAAACGTCCCCTTAGAAAAATTATTGAATTACTGTGCTGATAAACCTCTTACATTATTTGATTTTCAAACAGCTGAGCAAAACTCAACGTACTCAGACATTTCGCTCTTTACCTATTCTGATCAGCACTATACTGACACACAATATTTTTAGCGCAACGCAATCTGACTTTCAATAATCCCTAAAAAAGAATGGCCCTGACTAACATTAACCTATACCTTGCCTCACAAAAATCTTCGTTACTCGAACTACTGCAATACAGCGAGCGCCACTACTGCCAGCTAAATAAAAGATTCAAACTACTGAAGCCACTAACTACTGATAGGCATAGTTAGCAAATGAAAGATTTTGATACAGAACAAACAATGTATTTACCTTAATAGTGTTCAAACGTCGTAATATATATAGCAGTTCATGACATCCAGTCTTACAAATTTACTCTGATGGACACACGTCCAAATCATCCGCTCTCAAAATTCCGCCAACTCTCTCCCCACATCCACCGCTGCTGGCGGCTCACCTCCAACTGCGCAATACTACGCGCTGTTCACATCCAGCTGCCCAACACTACAATGGCAGACAATAATGCAAACTAGCCACAGTCTGCACACAGCACAGCCAGTGATTTTCATACAGAGCGCTACGTGGCGTTACCAATAACAAAACCTAAACAGCCTACTTACACAATATAATGACTGACACCATAATCTTCGAATATCCCAGACACGTTTTAGGGTGTAACTACACATGAGGGGCTGGATAGTGGGGACATACCGATTATACTTTTAAATCGATGGAACATGACTAATGCTCACTTAATGTTTACATAAAAAATAATTCATGTGCTACCCTAACTAGATGAAGTTACGAGGAAGGATAACGCTTGGTTCTACCAGCTTCTAGCTACTTATTTTTTCTTTTACTTATTTTGGTGTCAGACGATATATGATCTCTGTTAAGCCCGAAGTTCATTTCAGCCACAGCGGAGAACCCAAAAGGTGGGAAAAGGGAATATACACTCCTGGAAATGGAAAAAAGAACACATTGACACCGGTGTGTCAGACCCACCATACTTGCTCCGGACACTGCGAGAGGGCTGTACAAGCAATGATCACACGGACGGCACAGCGGACACACCAGGAACCGCGGTGTTGGCCGTCGGATGGCGCTAGCTGCGCAGCATTTGTGCACCGCCGCCGTCAGTGTCAGCCAGTTTGCCGTGGCATACGGAGCTCCATCGCAGTCTTTAACACTGGTAGCATGCCGCGACAGCGTGGACGTGAACCGTATGTGCAGTTGACGGACTTTGAGCGAGGGCGTATAGTGGGCATGCGGGAGGCCGGGTGGACGTACCGCCGAATTGCTCAACACGTGGGGCGTGAGGTCTCCACAGTACATCGATGTTGTCGCCAGTGGTCGGCGGAAGGTGCACGTGCCCGTCGACCTGGGACCGGACCGCAGCGACGCACGGATGCACGCCAAGACCGTAGGATCCTACGCAGTGCCGTAGGGGACCGCACCGCCACTTCCCAGCAAATTAGGGACACTGTTGCTCCTGGGGTATCGGCGAGGACCATTCGCAACCGTCTCCATGAAGCTGGGCTACGGTCCCGCACACCGTTAGGCCGTCTTCCGCTCACGCCCCAACATCGTGCAGCCCGCCTCCAGTGGTGTCGCGACAGGCGTGAATGGAGGGACGAATGGAGACGTGTCGTCTTCAGCGATGAGAGTCGCTTCTGCCTTGGTGCCAATGATGGTCGTATGCGTGTTTGGCGCCGTGCAGGTGAGCGCCACAATCAGGACTACATACGACCGAGGCACACAGGGCCAACACCCGGCATCATGGTGTGGGGAGCGATCTCCTACACTGGCCGTACACCACTGGTGATCGTCGAGGGGACACTGAATAGTGCACGGTACATCCAAACCGTCATCGAACCCATCGTTCTACCATTCCTAGACCGGCGAGGGAACTTGCTGTTCCAACAGGACAATGCACGTCCGCATGTATCCCGTGCCACCCAACGTGCTCTAGAAGGTGTAAGTCAACTACCCTGGCCAACAAGATCTCCGGAACTGTCCCCCATTGAGCATGTTTGGGACTGGATGAAGCGTCGTCTCACGCGGTCTGCACGTCCAGCACGAACGCTGGTCCAACTGAGGCGCCAGGTGGAAATGGCATGGCAAGCCGTTCCACAGGACTACATCCAGCATCTCTACGATCGTCTCCATGGGAGAATAGCAGCCTGTATTGCTGCGAAAGGTGGATATACACTGTACTAGTGCCGACATTGTGCATGCTCTGTTGCCTGTGTCTATGTGCCTGTGGTTCTGTCAGTGTGATCATGTGATGTATCTGACCCCAGGAATGTGTCAATAAAGTTTCCCCTTCCTGGGACAATGAATTCACGGTGTTCTTATTTCAATTTCCAGGAGTGTATAATAAGCAAATAGGTCGGTTCTAGCTGGGGCTCTAATGAAACACCTTAAGAATTACAGGATAAACAGTTCTGTACCCTGCTGCTGAAAACTTTTCTCCTGCTTCAAGTAGTAACGTGAACAAAATAGATGGTCACGCAAACGAAGTCCTGAGGAATGAGATTTCCACTCTGCCAGGAAGCTTCATATCAGCGCACACACCGCTGCAGAGTGAAAATCTCATTCTGGAATCATCCCCCAGGCTGTGGCTAAGACATGCCTCCGCAATATCCTTTCTTTCAGGAGTGCTAGTTCTGCAAGGTTCGCAGGAGAGCTTCTGTAAAGTTTGGAAGGTAGGAGACGAGGTAATGACAGAAGTAAAGCTGTGAGTACCGGGCGTGAGTCGTGCTTTGGTAGCTCAGTTGGTAGAGCACTTGCCCGCGAAAGGCAAAGGTCCCGAGTTCGAGTCTCGGTCGGGCACACAGTTTTAATCTGCCAGGAAGTTTCGAAGTCCTGAGGATCTTAGACAAGAACGTAGAAATCGGTGGACGTCTATCTCAGGTAGTAAGAAGATACGTGAAACAGCTCGGACCACTCCCTGGGCTGAACCACCCAAGAAAGACAGGAAGCTCTCTCAACATTGTCAGAACTGGACACACAGTGACCGAAGCCACATTTAATATGTGGAGAATGACCAACGATGGCCGACGCGGCTGCAGGACACTCAACACTGGATCGTATTTTGCGCAACAGCCTAAAAGAAAATCTGAGGATACCTGGAAAGATTTTGCAGACGCAACACCTGCAGCAGTCAACTGGCTGGAGTTGTTGGATATCCAACTAGTATGGGAAATTGGAATCTGAATTTCTTTTAACTACTATCAGTTCTCCATCTTTCATTAAAAATATATCAGTTTACTATATGTATGCGTAAAATATAATTCATTAAGCTATACATTCAATAAATAAATAAACAGGTATTTAGTAACAACCATTCCGTATGATGTTACCAGCCAGTGTCTCCGTGAGGTACATGAAATGGTGTATTGAATCTGATTTCACTATCTGAAAATGTTATTTCACAAAGCGGGTAGACTACCGAAGAAATTTTCTTACCCTAACCTTTTTGTTGACTTAAAACGTTCCTTAGAGGGTCTATTTCTAAGATGCATTCTTATAACGGCTGCCATATGTGGAAAAAAGTATGTTAAGACCACGATTTACTGCATGGGTTACTGGAGCATTGAAGCGCTCTGCTGCAGTTGATTTAGTACGGTAAGGCCCTATTCACACTGGGATGTTCAAGTCAGGTCTCCAGCTACCTCACAACCAAGAAATGAGTCGAGTAGCCGATCTTATTCACACAGGCACAACGTGACTCCCCTGTACTACCACGTCACTTGCGGTGTAAATAAAAAATCAAACCAGTTTCATTGGCTGAGGGCAAAGGACGTATGTAGTGCGCTTTTTTGTGTGCCGTGGCGCCAGTAGTAAAATGTCTAGTGAATCAATTAGTGATGATGACATTATAATACAGTATTATTATTATCCCCCCCCACCACCCCACACAGAAGGAGAAAAGTGAGAGATTTGTGGCTTCATTCGTGCGCAGAGAGTAATATAAATTGTAGGTTACAAGTTGCCTAATGACTTGGGTGCATTTGTCGTGAAACATACCCACATTGAAAAATTACCTGGAACGGGTTCAACTAACTCCAGTTATCAACAGTACCGCTCCATAGTATTGTTGGCATGCAGTGATTCTGATGGTTTATTCATTATCATTGGAACTGATTATGAAGGTAGAGATAGTGATGGAGGGATATTTCGTGCTTCAGCAGCCAAACACTGGATTACTAATGGAAGATTTAACTTCCCGTTGCCTTCTAGATTACCTGTTGATGAAAATGAGTATGATTTCCCTTCGTACTTTGTAGGAGATAAAGTGTTTCTATTATCACTCTACCTCATGTGACAATATCCACAAAGAACATCCGATAATGTGAGGAGAATGTATTGTCTTAGATTAAGCAGAGGAAGAAGATCTGTGGAATGCGCGTTTGGAATGCTGACACAGAAGTTTCCAGATCCTGAGCAGTCCTACTCGTTCTCAAACTACAGGAAAAGTGGTGACGCGATAAGATCCGTGTGCGTACTGCATAATTTCATTCGAAAACATGAGGGTCTCCAATACAGTTGCGGTGAACAACAATGCAACAATTCCGAAACGCCAACAGTCAGAGCAAAGCCAAGGAAAGACATTGCATCCACATTCTACCGCTTATGTAGTAAGATATTATTTAGCCAACTACTTTCTGGCACCTTGTGCTTCCCTCCCATGGCAATGGAAGTACTACCACAACAATAATCGGGATCTACTGTGATTGTCATTCTTTACAATATTTTTAATGTGTAATGCACACTACTGGCCATTAAAACTGCTACACGAAGAAGAAATGCAGACGATAAACGGGAATTCATTGGACAAATATGTTATACTAGAACTGACATGTGATTACATTTTCGTGCAAGTTTAGTGCATAGATCCTGAGATATCAGTACCCAGAACAACCACCTCTGGCCGTAATAACGGCCTTGATACGCCTGGCCATTGAGTCAAACGGAGTTTGGATGGCGTGTACAGGTTCAGTTGCCCATGCAGCTTCTACACGATACCACAGTTCATCAAGAGTAGTGACTGACGTATTGTGACGAGCCAGTTGCTCGGCTGCCATTGATTAGCCGTTTTCAATTGGTAACAGATATGGAGAATGTGCTGGCCAGGGCAGCAGACGAGCACTTTCTGTATCCGGAAAGGCCCGTACAGGACCTGCAACATGCGGTCGTGCATTATCCTGCTCAGATGTAGGGTTTCGCAGGGATCAAATGAAGGGTAGAGCCACGGGTCGTAACACATCTGAAATTTAACGTCCATTGTTCAAAGTGCCGTCAATTACAACAAGAAGTGACCGAGACGTGTAACCAATGACGCCGGGTGATGCGCCAGTATGGCGATGACGAATACACGCTTCCAATGTGCGTTCACCGCGATGTCGCCAAACACGGGTGCGACCATCATGATGCTGGAAACAGAACCTGGATTCATCCGAAGAAAAATGACGTTTTTCCATTCGTGCACCCAGGTTTGTCGTTGAGTACACCATCGCAGGCGCTCCTGTCTGTGATGCAGCGTCAAGGGTAACCGCAGCCATGATCTCCGAGCTGATTGTCCAAGCTGCTGCAAACGTCGTCGAACTGTTCGTGCAGATGGTTGTTGTCTTGCAAACGTCCCCATCTGTTGACTCAGGGATCGAGACGTGGCTGCACGATCCGTTACAGCCATGCGGATAAGATTCTCGTCATCGCGACTGCTAGTGATACGAGGGCGTTGGGATCCAGCACGGCGTTCCGTATTACCCTCCTGATCCCCCCGATTCCATATTCTGCTAACAGTCATTGGATCTCGACCAACGGGAACAGTAATGTCGCGATACGATAAACCGCAATCGCGATAGGCTACAATCCGATCTTTATCAAAGTCGGAAACGTGATGGTACGCATTTCTCCTCCTTACACGAGGCATCACAACAACGTTTCACTGGGCAACGCCGGTCAACTGCTGTTTGTGTATGAGAAATCGGTTGGAAACTTTCCTCATGTCAGCACGTTGTAGGTGTCGCCACAGGCGCCAACGTTGTGTGAATGCTCTAGGAAGCTAATATTTTGCATATCACAGCATCTTCTTCCTGTCGGTTAAATTTCGTGTCTGTAGCACGTCATCTTCGTGGTGTAGCAATTTTAATGCCCAGTAGTGTATATTTCTGTGAAACTTATAAATGAACATCTGTAGGCTGCATTTTTATTTACCTATTTATACGTGATTAAGAATGTTTTAGTTACGTATTTATTACATTTAATGTATGGTATGTGTGTTAATAAACCGTTGATTAGGTTTTCAGTAAAAGTGATCTTGAAGCATAGTGAGAAGGGCGTATATATTTTATGTTAAAATTTTAGTTAAGGCACTGATAATGAACTTACCTGATAGTTTAACCTCCATAGCTGTTTCGTGCCATGCTGTCTCTGTCACATCCTTCCTTGAATTCGCTTTCAATTTGAAATTTTATATTTTCGGGTATTTCTTCACTTCTCCCACAAATTTCAAACTAAACACTTGTTTGCACTTTACAAAAGCCAGTGGTACGGATGCAACTGAGAGACTGGGAAACTCGGGTCGCATACTATCCAAGTCGCTGCAACTCTGGGACGCCACTACTGTAGTATTCTCGTCTGAACGGCCATACCTAATTACACATGCAGGGTCTCTTGATTGCAGAGTATCTCAGTCGGCCGTGTGAATAGGGCCTTGGAGTTATTGTGCTGACAGCACTCACTACTCCAGAGAATACAGCACCACAATCGATAAGCCGCGCATGAAACACTCGTAAGCGCAGCAGCTGTATGGGTTGGCAGTAAAAACTATTCCGAGGTCCGACAGGATCCGCAGCTGCCAAAGCCTTAGGGCATCACGTGTATGGATAGCGACTGGCCGATGCGTCGTTATATACCGGAGCACTGAGCTAAGGCGACAGTTCTCTTCAGTGAGCCGAGCGTGTACAGTCTTCAGCTACCGCCGAGTCTGTAAGCTGCAGTGTTCGTCCGTCGTATCCGAGATTCAGGCTCCGTAGGAATCGTAGGTCATCTCTGGACTATGCGCAGGCGCCTCTCAGAGGCTCAGTGACAGTACTTTAATATTTAGAGAACTTGTAATAAGCCGGCCGCGGTGGCCGTGCGGTTGTAGGCGCTGCAGTCCGGAACCGCGGGACTGCTACGGTCGCAGGTTCGAATCCTGCCTCGGACATGGATGTGTGTAATGTCCTTAGGTTAGTTAGGTTTAACTAGTTCTAATTTATAGGGGACTAATGACCTCAGAAATTGAGTCCCATAGTGCTCAGAGCCATTTGAACCATTTTGCCGATTAAAGATTTGTACAATTTCAGTACTGAAAAATGCAAGTGAGATACTATAAACGCTTGTTTTCTTCTTTTCCTTTTCAAAACAACATTTTTCAGGTTGGCGGTAGCTGTAACTCATGAAAAATAAATCCATACACATTATACACTTTTGTAAATTGTGAATCGTGGTTTTTTCTACTTTAGTACGTAGGATTTTTGCGATATATTTAAATTTCGATTTGTGGTGCACATTTTTATGACGACCATTCCGTCAATGAAACTGACTTTTATTTCAAAATTTAAAACCGTTTTTTTTAAATATCCCTACGTACTAGGTTAGACAATATCATCACTTTCAAAGATTTATTGAAATTTTGTTCTAGTTTGCAAATTGTGGCGTTCAGATCTCCAACCAACTGCCGTCGCACTCTGTGATGGCCTTTAGTCGATGTCGTTGAAGTGTCCCCTTGGGTGCAACTTTTTTACTTTAAATAATATATAGTACAATGTTAACGGGGTACAATAAAGATCTAAAATCAATTTAGTAATTTCTTTCTTATTTTATTGAGAAAAATCGTGAGTGTCGTTTCCAAAATCGAGCGTTAGCCTTGTGTACCTCTTTAACTGACGTTGTGGAGGCATTTACTTTTCAATTTTCAGATCAGGTTAAAATGGTTCAAATGGCTCTGAGCACTATGGGTCTTAACATCTGAGGTCGTCAGTCCCCTAGAACTCAGAAATACTTAAACCTAACTAACCTAAGGACATCACACACATCCGTGCCAGAGGCAGGATTCGAACCTGCGACAGTAGTGGTTGTCAAGACTGAAGCACCTAGAACCGCTGGGCCACAGCGGCCGGCTTCAGATCAGGAAAATCTGTTGCTAATGGAATGCACAGATTACTGATGTGAGCGTAATTGGCGTCTGAAATTTATTAAATCCAAAGAACATATAAAATAATGATATTGTTGACAGTGGCAGAAACAAGTAAGACTGTTTTGCAGCCGGCCGTTGTGGCCGAGCGGTTCTAGGCGCTTCAGTCTGGAACCGCGCGACCGCTACGGTCGCAGGTTCGAATCCTGCCTCGGGCATGGATGTGTGTGATGTCCTTAGGTTAGTTAGGTTTAAGTAGTTCTAAGTTCTGGGGGACTGATGACCTCAGAAGTTAAGTCCCATAGTGCTCAGAGTCATTTGAACCATTTTTGTGTCACCGCTTTCCTGTGTCTGTGCGGCACCGAATCCTACTCCGGAGTTCGGCTACCCCCCGCTGTCTGCTGCCCTGCCCTGTCCTAGATTGTCCTGGGCCTTCCGCAGTAATAACGATGAGCGTCACGCTGGTAAGTGTCCACCGTGATTAGCGAAAATCACTGTTTTGCTACTGAGTTCTGTTTGGTGTTCTAGCTGTGTGCTGTCTGATGCTTTTTATGCGGATCAGCATACCGGTTCTAACAACGAACTCGAGTTGAACATCGAGTCTGTTACATGAGCTGTGCGTCAGCCAAATTTTTGTTTCTCTTTTTTTCCTTTGCTTCCCTTTTTGTGCGCCCTTCGTGCGTGTGTCTTTCCAAGTTTGGCATTTTTAAAATGTTTTTTTCCTCTCAGCTTACTTTTTTCCATAAAAATTTACCTATAATACAGCTACATGTTTTCCTTAAAGTTGAGATATCTCTAACTTTTATTGCCATTTAAGGTTAAATGGCCCATGTATGTTGTAGTTTATTTATTTACATAAATTCCCACAGTGCTACAGTGTATCGAAAGGATTCAGTTGCCAGCTCTCATTCCCTCTATCACGGTTGGACCTACGTGCAGTTTGTCACTTACATTACATAAAAGTACTGTATTTTCGGTGTGTTTCTTTTAGAACCTTTACGGAACCTGTGCTTGTAGGATGATACAAGATGACTTAGAAAAAATTTCTAGTTGTTGTGATGTTTGGAAGCTGACCTTAAATGTAGAAATATATATATGGTGGAGGCCAGTCAAGGAATATTTTAGGGAATTGGTTTAAAAAATTTATTTCAAAGGCCCAGTCACATCTTTACAAGTTTTCTTCCAGAGCAACTAAGGCTGTGCCTACGTGACACAAGTTGTCTGTTTTGCAAAACCGAGGCAGTTCTGTCCAGTTAAAGCTGCTGACAGGAGACGCCCTGAGACCTCTGCTGAAACTGCTAGACAATTCACGCCATTAGATTTAGCCATTAGCGTGCGTGGGATAGAGGTCACGTGTGTGGACGCTGGAGTGTTCTGCGGTGTGAAACACAGTTGCCTCTCTCTCTGGTAATCCAGACCTCGAACAAAACAGACGTCTTTTTGCAAGGCAGAGCCTGACCGCTCGACCTCCTGCACATTGTCGTCATGAGGCATACGTAAGAACCTTCCCCCCCTTTCCTGCCCTTATGCAGGCTGTTACAAAAAGGTACGGCCAAACTTTCAAGAAACATTATTTGTGTGTGAGGAATAAGAAAAGATATTATGTGGACATGTGTCCGGAAACGCTTAATTTCCATGTTAGAGCTCATTTTAGTTTCATCAGTATGTACTGTACTTCCACCAGTTGGCCCAATTTGGAAGGTAACGTTGACTTCGGTGCTTGTGTTGACATGTGACTCATTGCTCTACCGTACTAGCATCAAGCACATCAGTACGTAGCATCAACAGTTTAGTGTTCATCACGAACGTGGTTTTGCAGTCAGTGCAATGTTTACAAATGCAGAGTTGGCAGATGCCCATTTGATGTATGGATTAGTACGGGGCAATAGCCGTGGCGCGGTACGTTTGTATCGAGACAGATTTCCAGAACGAAGGTGTCCCGACAGGAAGACGTTCGGAGCAATTGATCGGCGTCTTAGGGAAGTCCTATGACTCGCGACTGGGGAAGACCTAGAACGACGAGGACACCTGCAATGGACTAGGCAATTCTTCGTGCAGTTGACGATAACCCTAATGTCAGCGTCACAGAAGTTGCTGCTGTACAAGGTAACGTTGACCACGTCACTGTATGGAGAGTGCTACGGGAGAACCAGTTGTTTCCGTACCATGTACAGCGAGTGCAGGCACTATCAGCAGCTGATTGGCCTCCAAAGGTACACTTCTGCGAATGGTTCATCCAACAATGTGTCAATGTTCATTTCAGTGCAAATGTTCTCTTTACGGGTGAGGCTTCATTCCAACGTGATCAGATTGTAAATTTTCACAATCAACATGTGTGGGCTGGCGACAATCCGCACGCAACTGTGCAATCACGTCATCAACACAGATTTTCTGTGAACGTTTGGGCAGACATTGTTGGTGATGTCTTGAGTGGGCCCCATGTTCTTCCAACTACGCTCAGTGGAGCACGTTATCATGATTCCATACGGGATAATCTACCTGTGTTGCTAGAACATGTGCCTTTACAAGTACGACACAACATGTGGTTCATGCACGATGGAGCTCCTGCACATTTCAGTCGAAGTGTTCGTAAGCTTCTAAACCCGGGCGCTGATAACCACGCAGTTGAGCGCCCCACAAACCAAACATCATCATCATCATTAAAACAAAAAAAAACAAAAAAAAAAGCTTCTAAACAACAGATTCGGTGACCGATGGATTGGTAGAGGCGGACCAGTTCCATGGTCTCCACGCTCTCCTGACCTCAACCCTCTTGACTTTCATTTACGGGGGCATTTGAAAGCTCTTGTCTACGCAACCCCGGTACCAAATGTAGAGACTCTTCGTGATCGTATTGTGGACGGCTGTAATACAATACTCCATTCTCCAGGGCTGCATCAGCGCATCAGGGATTCCATGCGACGGAGGGTGGATGCATGTATCTTTGCTAACGGAGGACATTCTTAACATTTCCTGTAACAAAGTGTTTGAAGTCACGCTGGTACGTTCTGTTGCTGTGTGTTTCTATTCCATGATTAATGTGATTCGAAGAGAAGTAATAAAATGAGCTCTAACATGGAAAGTAAGCGTTTCCGGACACATGTCCACATAATATATTTTCTTTCTTTGTGTTGGAGGAATGTTTCCTGAAAGTTTGGCCGTACCCTTTTGTAACACCCTGTATATTAACATTGGTGTCCAGAAGTGGGATCATATATATTAACAAAAATATAAGTTAATGCGAAAGAGAAAGAAAACCAAAACCGTAATGTACATTAAAAGATCATAGACATACCCACAGCTCCTAGTCAAAATATAATAAATATATAAAATATTCAGAGAATATCGTCAGTACTATGGCGGGGGAAAGGTAAAGAAGCGACCCATTCTTTGAAATTTGCCTGCATCAGTACAACAGAGCAGAGCAGCTCAGTGCAGGGCAATGCAAGAGAGACAAGCAATGGGTATGCCAATGATCTTTTAACGCTGTTCACCTTATGATGCGGCATAAAAAGGCGAAACCGTTCGTGCCTTAATAAACAACAATTTTACCTGCTGTAAGCGAAGTTCTTCCCAGCATTGTGCATTTAAACAGCCGCTGTTTCCCGGAATATAAAATAGTTTATGGCAAAATGTTCTGATACAACATTAGATGTGTCCTGCTTGACACAGTCACGGCGTTTAGATATCTGAGTGTAACGCTTGAAAGGGTACAGTACCGCCCGACATTGAAGATAGGTACTACATACTTCATTATTTTTGTCAGAACAACACATTTTTTTGTAAAATAACTCAATTTCAATTAATACAGCGAAGCCGGATACCAGTGTGGGAAATAATGACAATTTATTTATTTAATTTATCATATGTGCACTCCCACAAAATAAATCCCTACATCCAGTTTGGTGAGATCTTTTGAAATGAATGAATGTATGGTCGTCTGCTAACCACAGATAGTGAATGTGAATATATGATCATCTTTAAGTCGACCCTTTGGCCACCTTTGGTGGGACCAAAGAGATGAAATTTACCAGAGCTTTGAGCGCCTGAAATGTGGCTGACCAATACGATAGCAAGGTGCTTCCCCCACCTAGACAGAGATGGGAGAGGACCTCGAGAACGGCCATGTTTCGGCACTCTGCCGCTGCATCCTGTGCTGTTAACACCTGTTTTAGATGTGCTCCGTAATGACGAAAGAGTGGAGGCATGGTATGCATGTGGAATATTTAAGAGTAGTTTGAAATAATAATTTCTCTATTTCAGGAACTTTTGTGGGGAGAATTAAATGTCAGGCAGGTAATATTAATGGGATTGTAGTAATCTTCGGAAGTGACCAACGGTCACAAAGAAACCACGTGTAGCAATAAGTTGAAATACTACCGTGTGCTTAAGTTAAGCTGAATCACTAGCGTGTGTACAATAAGTTGAAATATTTAAGAAATAGCGTGTGTACCATAAGTTGAAATATTTAAGAAATGGCGTGTGCAGGACTTGAAATTAGAGACGAGTACCTCCACGTGGTGAGTACTGTGTGAGTCTCAATCTGTATATGAGACAAAGGATAAAGAGAAGTACTCGTCCATGGTATCAGTTGAGGACTCGCGTGTGTGATGAATACATTAATATTACTTTGCGTGTGACGCTAGATTCAAACTCTGTGAGAGAAGCAAGGTGAGTCGGCCGTCTATCCAGCAACGCCACATGGCTTGCATTGCACAGGAAGACATGCATTGATCTCCAGAGTTCACAGTAGGAAAGTAGAATTACAAAGTGGGGCAGCGTCGTGTGAAACTGGGATTAATATTAATTGAAGTGGGAAAGCTGAAAGTGATAATGTTGTAACCATTCTCTGTGTAGTATTTCATATTGTTGTGCGGTGTATGTCAAGTATTTTGGGTATGTGTGGTTTCCATGGGTGTGTAGCGAAGTAGTTTCAAAAGATTTGTGGGTTATGCTTGTTCCTTCTGTACCGCTCGGTCTGGAGGAAAATTTCGTGATCATGATTGTGAGAGTCGAAGTGTGAGGTATAAAAAAAAAAAATATCCACCAACCTATCCAGAAAGTGCACTGTAGCGTTAAATAAATTACGAGACCATAATATAGAGATTCACTAATGTAAAGCCATGCCCACTGGGCGGAATTTCTCATATGTTATTGTTGTAGGTTATAGAATTTGTGTGTTTAGGTTAGGGAATTTATCAGAATAAATCAGATAGTGAAAAGAAAGAGATTGGTAGACTATTCCTTCAAATTGTATGTTGTCATAATGTCCCGAATTTATAATGTGTGCGCCATTCATATTCAGTGGGATGGCCACGTGTTAATAAAAGCCGTCAAATAAAAAACAAAAAGAAAATGTGGTACTGCCAGTGCGTAGTGTACAGTCAGAGTTCTGTAAATCACTGATAGTCAGATATGCGTTTCCATTGCGTAGTAATCATATAGGAGGATAACTTGTAACTTAAGTGAGAGTACTAGAGCTAATATTACTCGATAACTAAGAATGAATCCACTCGCTTGGCAGACCACTCATCTTGCAGGCCTGACTGCTTGATGCCACAGTATGAGCAAGGCATGTGGGTGCCTCTCATAATTTCGACCCTGCCAGGATATTTTGCCAGATTATTTTTGCCGGATATTTTTTGCCAGATATTCTGCCAGGATATTTTGCTGTTAGGGTTTGCTGTTAAGATTCTTTTTTGATGGAATGTATGGTGATAGCGCTAAGAAGTAAATTTTTTTTGCTGTTTGCGATTTCTTTCTGGATTGGTGAGGATCTTTTATTTTTTATGTAATTAATTGCTATATCGTCCTAGGCTGGAAGATCGTGGTATGATTTTTTTTGCGTAATTTCCTTAGTAACTAGGTCGCAGTCGAAAAGTGTAGCCACCATGGAGAATAGCGATTCTGGGGTGAACGTAGCAGTGCAGCAGGAAGTAGCTGATGACCATGGGTTAATGAGCGAGAAAGACAATCAGTCAGAAGGGGCTTAACTGTTCAATGGACCGCTGTGGGGTGATCCTTTATGCGGCGGGCTTTGTCCACAAACGCGGGCTTTTCCCGACGACGCGGGCGAGCCGGGATTTGGGCAGGTATACAGTGAAAGTGCAGCTACCCTTAGCGGAGCTACGGTTTCTCAGGCGCACGAGGTGAGCGTGTCAAAAGTAGCAAATTACAATGTGATACTGCAGTTTTTACAGAAGATGGATAGGGAGGCTAAGGAGAGAGACAGGGAGAGGAAGGAAAAATGGGCAGCGATGGATAGGGAGAACAAGGAGAGAGATAGGGAGTATAATGATATATTGGACGCGATGGATAAAGGTTATAAGGAAAGATGGGAAGCAATGGATAAAGATAGTAAGGAAAGTATGGAGGCATTGGATAAGGGAAATAAAGAGGCAATGAGGAAGCTACACACAGTTATCGCTGAGCGTCTGCCCGCAGTTAATAATCGGTTAGATGAGGGGGAGAAGAATCTGGGTGCGTTGAAGGAAGTATGTGACGCCGTGGAAGAAAAAACTAATAATTTGGAGGTACAAGTATTTGCAATAGAGAGTGATACTACTGAACGTAGGGACGTGTTGCCAGATGAGCGAATCAAAGAGGTAGTGGTCAGAATGAATACGATTAGTGCAGATGCAGAAAAGATCAGTACAAGAGGCGAGACAGGTTCTGACAGTACGCAGCGAGAGGTTTATGCCGATCAGGAGGAGATACAATCACCATTACAGTTTAAAGAGGCACAATTAGAAATAAGTAGGAAACATAGTGAAGAACTACCACAGTTGCAATTAGTGTGCAGTAGCGAAGGTGACACACCACCAGGTAGATTGCAGAGAGAGAGAGAGAGATAAACTCAAAAAGCGAAAATAGGGAGGAAGAGGAAGACGAATTCAGAGAGTCAGAAGAACGGTTGTGTCGGATAAAACAGGTAGCAAACCCAACTGGGTATAGTCCAAGGCTTTCTCAACTTCAAGATTCATTACCTTCATCGTGGGGACCGCTCCTCAAAACGAAGTTTGTGTATAACCATTTGAGAGACGAGTCTAGAGCGAAAATGCAGGAAGACATTAAAGACTGCAGTAGTTATTTAAATGAATTCTGGTCGAAAAGTAAGCAGGACCTGGTTAAGCAAAGCATATTGATGATGCCAAATTGTAACGAAGGTGGTATAAGAGATCCAGTGTTGTGCTATCAGGAAATGCTGAGACGAAATAGGTATTTGGATGTTCCATACGAAACTGGGGAGCTCATTAGGATCTGTATAACGAAGTTGCCAGTGAGATTGCGCAGAGATATAGCGATAGCAGGCAGAGGCGTAGACGATTCTACGTCATATCAGCACTTGTTACAGGAACTGGGTAATGAGAGCAACATTGTGAACGGAGACATGACTCATGGGTCACATAGTGTCGAGGATAGGAACGGCAGAAACTATCAGAATGACAGGAGAGCATGGAATCCAGGCATTTCATTCTTGTCATAATGGATTGAAGGATAGGAGAAACTAATCCAACATATCAGCCCTTAGCATCTTGCCTTAAAACACATGCAGCTGGCACTGAAAATTGGCTATGTAGCAGACATACTCTACTAATATGTAGGAGTGCAAATACCATACTTCTGATCAGAAAATAAAACACCAGTAATGGAATCTGTTAGGCTGGTCTCTCAGAGCAAAATTTGGAAATTTTTATTTGGAACACTAAAGTAAAAGGACTGTTTCCTCAAAGAAACCAGTTGCTAAAAATGTTATGTAATAATGCCAATGAGTCCAGTTTAATTAGTGTGATTTGACTATTGCAGGTACTTAACACGTAATGTAAAAAGTCAACATTGTGATCGAAGTTTTTAAATTGGATGCCATCTGATGTCATTGTCGTGGTGACAGTTATAATGAAGTGCTGTATATGGTTGTTCGGAATCTGGTGTTAGGGAAAGAGGCCACTAGCACCAAAGTTTCTAACACTTGTGATGTATCTTTCTCCCAGCTTGTATATTCTCTGCACACATTTAATTTTCATGTATGCACAGATTCCTAACTAGCGAATTATTTACTGTGAACAGTGAACCATTTAGAGCGAGGCGGATTGTCCATGAAAATGCTGTACTGATTGAGACGATCAAGGGAAAACAGTCTCGTGGGCTTCATCACATTTCTAACATCAAATTATGGAAAAGTTAAGGATAGATCTAAAGTGGGCAATTTATGGTAGATAGTCAGTGTATTTATTTGTGGTGTGTAACGTTGTGCAGGGTCAAATCGAACATAAGAATTTTCAGGCGGGATGTCAGGAAGTATGACGGAATAGACTGGTCGAATGAGTCATGAACAGGAGTCGACAGAGTGGTGTATATACGTATTTTTTGTCATATGAATAAGGATCATGCAGAAACGACGTGATGATTAATGAGTGGATAAAGATGGTAGCTAGAGAAGCGACGTGATAAATAGTAGTGGATAAAGGTGATATTTAAGGAAAGAAGCGACGTGAAGCAGTGTGATTAATAAAAAGAGATTCGACGTGATGAAACAGTGGTAAATAAAGGTGAGTAGAATTAATAATGTGGAGATGTCTTAGATGTATGTTACAGAGAGATCTGTGTATGCTGCAATAGAGATTTATGCCAATGGCGAAGGAAGACCAGGAAATGATGGAGTAATGGACGGACGGAGAGCCGAAATACGAATGAAGAGATGAGGACAACTGCACAATGTGAAAGGACATAAAGGGAGTATGAGATCCAGATGGTGAACGTTGTGGAATACTGACGTGAGATGTAATATAAGTGTAAATCTAATTCTTACCATAACAGTTGCTTTGGAAAAAAATAATTTTTGTTGTTGTTGTTGTTGAAGCCTGGTACCAGCATAACTAATCAAAACGGTACCAAGAATGTGTTCAGTTATTTTTCAGGATGAATAATTTGTGTATTTTTTGTTCTTAGATGAAATGTCGCAATTCTAAGTGATATTTAGCAGGAGGAATAATCGGGGAAGTGAATGCAGAGGTAAGCCGATGGAGAGAGGTGTCAGAGTGAAAGGACGAATTTGGAGACTGGAAAGCTATCTCCGAAACAGCTTCATGTGTTATGTGGTTGAGTATAAGGGAGCGAAGGTATGGTATGTTGTCGTGAGTGTGGTGGTGTTATGAGTATAAGGGAGCAAAGGTATGGTATGTTGTCGTGAGTGTGGTGGTGTTAAGGTTAGCTGACTTCTAGACCTATTCTGTTAGTGTATTAATGGACTGAATGAGAAGGCAAATGTGATGTCTGGTGAGTGAGAGTCGTAGAGTACTGTGATCAATGCGCACACTCCTGTAAAGGGGATGCTACCAATCTGTAACTAAAACATTATTGTGTATTGTTTGATTTGGATGAACCTCGATGGCAGGTCAGGATCTAACATGTGGATGGTACATACGTGTCCTAGAAATGTTGTTATATATAATAAAGTGTAAAATAGATAAAGAGATACTAATTTCAGGGTGTCACAAGCACAAAGGTGCATTGTATGTTGTAGATTTAGAGTCACCAGTTCCTAAAATGTTTATTGTGTTAGGATGTTAAAGTAGTTTACGACTTAATAACATGTGATAGGTAATTGTGAGCTGTGTAGATGATTTCTTATTTTTTTGTTGGAACACTTTCAAGGGGTATTAATTTCAGTCTGTCACAAGCACAAAGGTTCATTGTATATTGTAGTTTTAGAATAAACAGTTTCTAGTATTTTCACTGTGTTAGGATGTTAGAGTAGTCTACTATTTGATATTGTAATTATGAGCTGTATAGATTGTTTCTTATTCCTTTTTTTTAACACTTTCATGTTTTGTATGAAGGACGACAGGTACAATCAGTAGCACAAGTATGGGCTGTATATAGAAAAGAGATAAATGTTGTATGTGTAGAAAACTAGGGTGTATAATTTTATGTTTTTTAGAACCAAAATTCTTTTATTACCAATGTATCTAATAGATCATACATGTAATCAATGAGTATTTAAATAATGTAACAATATCCTTTTGTCTGTAATGTTGCGAGATGCACGGAAGGGTCTGACTGATTGGGTGTCGTAGCGCTGAGGGGCTACACCGAACACGCCCGTACCACATAAGCCAAGCAGACGTCGGCAACAGAGCCGGGGCGCTCCCCACTCCAATGCCGGTCGGGGACGCTCCACGCGCCCGCTACAGCAGGTCAACGGCCTGGGGCGACATGCACGTACCACTGGCCATTCATGAGTTCCGCCACCCTTACGACTGGGGAAAGTATCCTGCGGAGGCAACAGCAGGTGGTTTCTTCTGCTCAACGGGGCGCACAGCGGCGCCACGGCAGAATGGACGACGCGCGGCAGAGCCCGGTGGGCTGTGGAGCCGTGAAACAAGACGACTGCTCGTATGTCTCCATAAGGTGGAAAGTGAAGGACTGGTGTTTCCACGTTGTGAGTGGTGCAAAAGATTTTGTCTTTAGCAGACAGGACGATCGTTTTGTTTTGTCTTGACCACTGAACGGTGGGATCCATAAACTTTTGGCAGTGACTTGTTAAGTGTGCTTTGTGAATTGCATGTGGGACGCTTGGTATTCTTGAAGAGGACAGTTGTCGTTTGGTGACTAATTATTGTATGAACGCAAGAAACTAAAGTGGGACATTGACATTTGCATTTGTACTAGGAGACATTTCTTGAATTGGTGCGGGAATAAGTGCTGTTTGTTGGAACATACGACTTTTAATTACACCACGAACTGAAAGGACAGAACCGTGGGTAATAGTAGTTGTAGGGGCCATTTCTGGACGACCAGATTCGTGTGGATGGTGCGCTGAGAGTGACTATGACATTTGCGTTTAATGTGAGATACAGTTTACTGTTCAGTGCGTGTTCAAAATGCCGATTTGAGTGACTTAAAGACTTTCGTCCGGGTAACCATGGGAGAGCTTTGACACCGAAACAGTGTTTCTAGGGAACCTGTCAGCAACTTTTTCGACCCCAAGAAAATCACAGAATGAAATGTTTCCGTGTGACTCGCAAGATAGGGAATAATGTATTTGTACTTGTAATTGTGTAAATTTTTTATATATGTTTCATTCCTGAAGGGACAGCAAGTGTAATTGTATTTTATCAACATTTGTGTGTAGTATAGTTACTGTGTTTTTTTTGTTTGTTCTGGGTTATCAAGTACATGTAACATGTTTATTAGAAAATTTGGCACAATGATGCTTTAATTATTAGCCAGTGGCGTAATACTAACGTAGCGGCTCTTGTAGCATAGGTCAGTAAGGTTGTCACAGGGGACAAGAATTTGCATTGCACAACAAATATCGGAATTAACTGATGCATTTTGATGTCGTGGACAGTAATGATCTTGTTGGTGTGTTGACTGAAGCCACTTATTTGCATTATCACAGTGGTGATATTTCACATTAAAGTGTAACGAAGGCTAGTCGAAATGCAAGTTCTTGTCGCCTAAATGTGTAACAACAGAGAAATGAGCAGTAGAGTAAAATACGAGAGCTACTGGTGGATTCAAGCACTTATTGCTAAACTATTTACTGCGTGTATTGGTCAAAGTTGATGGACTGACTGGCTCAGCAGCAGGTATTTGTACTGGCGGATAAGGATAAGGTTAAACTCACTGTCGAGTAGTTGTGGCAATTGCTTAAGTGATGATAGTTAATTAGGTATGACATGATGTCTTAGATGAACTATATTACATAACCAGTATGTAACTTGTGGTATATTTCATTGTTTTTCTTCTCAGTTTTATTTCTCTGTACGTTTGATGTATCTTTTAGAGTAATGGTATGGAGCCTGACATTCTACATGTAACTAGTGTACGCAATGTTTTTCTTTTGTTGATTTTGTTTTGTATTTAGACTTTGCTGTGTAAAGGTTTTTACCCCGCAATTTATGAATGTCAGATCACTTGCTCTGTGTTTGGACGGTGAGCTATTTAAAATTTCAAGAGTACAATTAGTATTTTTTTTATTTGTCATAGAATTAGTGAAGTTTGGATTACCCATAAAAATAACGAAGATCCCAGTAACTAAGCAAATTTATATCTCATCATTATTTTTTTATTTATATGATGTAATGTTTTATTTGTCATGTGGATTGTTGTAAATTTGTATGTATACGTTACTCCGGATTGTGGAGAGTACAATAATGCAACAACTGTGTCAATAATTTGCTAAAGTAACATTTGGTCGTCAATTTGAGGTCACCAGGGGCTAAGGTCTCCTCCTGGTTATTTTGATGACTTGCTATGTTTGTTCTAAAACAGTTTTCTTAAAAAAATGTTCGGAACTACCCTCGCATTGCAAGGATAGTACCGTGCCATTTTTTCTGCATGGGTAGCCGGTGGTGAAAGGGTACAGTACCGCCCGACATTGAAGATAGGTACAACATACTTCATTATTTTTGTCAGAACAACACATGTTTTTTGTAAAATAACTCAATTTCAATTAATACAGCGAAGCCGGATACCAGTGTGGGAAAGAATGACAATTTATTTATTTAATTTATCATATGTGCACTCCCACAAAATAAATCCCTACATCCAGTTTGGTGAGATCTTTTGAAATGAATGAATGTATGGTCGTCTGCTAACCACAGATAGTGAATGTGAATATATGATCATCTTTGAGTCGACCCTTTGGCCACCTTTGGTGGGACCAAAGAGATGAAATTTACCAGAGCTTTGAGCGCCTGAAACGTGGCTGACCAATACGATAGCAAGGTGCTTCCCCCACCTAGACAGAGATGGGAGAGGACCTCGAGAACGGCCATGTTTCGGCACTCTGCCGCTGGATCCTATGCTGTTAACACCTGTTTTAGATGTGCTCCGTAATGACGAAAGAGTGGAGGCATGGTATACATGTGGAATATTTAAGAGTAGTTTGAAATAATAATTTCTCTATTTCAGGAACTTTTGTGGGGAGAATTAAATGTCAGGCAGGTAATATTAATGGGATTGTAGTAATCTTCGGAAGTGACCAACGGTCACAAAGAAACCACGTGTAGCAATAAGTTGAAATACTACCGTGTGCTTAAGTTAAGCTGAATCACTAGCGTGTGTACAATAAGTTGAAATATTTAAGAAATAGCGTGTGTACCATAAGTTGAAATATTTAAGAAATGGCGTGTGCAGGACTTGAAATTAGAGACGAGTACTTCCACGTGGTGAGTACTGTGTGAGTCTCAATCTGTGTATGAGACAAAGGATAAAGAGAAGTACTCGTCCATGGTATCAGTTGAGGACTCGCGTGTGTGATGAATACATTAATATTACTTTGCGTGTGACGCTAGATTCAAACTCTGTGAGAGAAGCAAGGTGAGTCGGCCGTCTATCCAGCAACGCCACATGGCTTGCATTGCACAGGAAGACGTGCCTTTATCTCCAGAGTTCACAGTAGAAAAAAAGCTGAAAGTGATAATGTTGTAACCATTCTCTGTGTAGTATTTCATATTGTTGTGTGGTGTATGTCAAGTATTTTGGGTATGTGTGGTTTCCATGGGTGTGTAGCGAAGTAGTTTCAAAAGATTTGTGGGTTATGCTTGTTCCTTCTGTACCGCTCGGTCTGGAGGAAAGTTTCGTGATCATGATTGTGAGAGTCGAAGTGTGAGGTATAAAAAAAAAAAAGATCCACCAACCTATCCAGAAAGTGCACTGTAGCGTTAAATAAATTACGAGACCATAATATAGAGATTCACTAATGTAAAGCCATGCCCACTGGGCGGAATTTCTCATATGTTATTGTTGTAGGTTATAGAATTTGTGTGTTTAGGTTAGGGAATTTATCGGAATAAATCAGATAGTTAAAAGAAAGAGATTGGTAGACTATTCCTTCAAATTGTATGTTGTCATAATGTCCCGAATTTATAATGTGTGCGCCATTCATATTCAGTGGGATGGCCACGTGTTAATAAAAGCCGTCAAATAAAAGACATAAAGGAAATGTGGTACTGCCAGTGCGTAGTGTACAGTCAGAGTTCTGTAAATCACTGATAGACAGATATGCGTTTCCGTTGCGTAGTAATCATATAGGAGGATAACTTGTAACTTAAGTGAGAGTACTAGAGCTAATATTACTCGATAACTAAGAATGAATCCACTCGCTTGGCAGACCACTCATCTTGCAGGCCTGACTGCTTGATGCCACAGTATGAGCAAGGCATGTGGGTGCCTCTCACGCTGCAAAGCGCTGTGAAATGGAACGAATGTATGAGGATTGTGATAGGGAAGGCGAGTGGTAGATCTCGGTTTATTGGGAATCTTTTGAGAACAGTGTGGTTCATCTGTAAGGAAGACTGCAAATCGGACGCTAGTGCGACGTAACTGCTCGAGTATCTACGATTCACACCAGGTCGGATTACAGGAACACATCGAAGCAATTCAGAGGCGGGTTAATAAATTAGTTATCGATAGATTCGAACAACAAGCAAGTGTTACGGAGATGATATGTCAACTCAAATGGGAATCACTAGAAGGAATAGGATGCTGTCTCCCAGGAACACTATTGAGGATATTTAGAGAACTGGCATTTGAAGTTAGCTGCAGAACGATCTCTACTTCCTCCAACATAAATTGCGCATAAAAAGAGGGGAGAAATTAGGGCTTTTACGTAGGCATATAGGCAGTCGTTTTTCCGTCACCCTGTTTACGAGTTGAACAGGAAAGGAAATGGCTAGTGTACAGAGCAGCAACCGACATGCGCCGTTCAGTGAACTGCGGAGTATGTATGGAGATGTAGAGGTACATGTGGATCGAAAGGGCTAAGTAGTCTGCCCTTATTTCCTATGTTTGGGCCTATGCGCTATTTGCCACTTATCTAAATGTAATGCTTTACGTGTGTATCCTGCAGAATTTGTACTGAACTGAGCAACCATCGGGACAGTGGGGCAGTCTCCAAGCAGTTACTGTGCGCTGGTTAACACATCCGTTTCAGTCCCGTTATTTGGGATTTCTCGTTGCTTAGTTAAGCTTGTTGATTTCATAATGCCCATTCTTTAATTTAAAGCCAGAACAGTATTATCTGTTATCTTGTTTATTCTCTTATTCTCAACATATTTTTATGATGAAAGTGTATGTGTATTGGGGACCTAGTAACATCGATTTCCAAGTAGAAAAATAAGGCTTTGGAGTTTGGTTAGTGTATCCGAGGAGATTTCCTAATGTTATGGATTTCAAGGTATTGTGTTCTTGTAGCATACATGAATCTAAATTTGACCTACGTAATAAATAAATGTATGATGGCTATTATGTCCACCGCCTTATCACCCCCAGATCCTGGCTCTCTAGCATTTCAGTGATGGTGCATGTGATGTAACACAACAGAGAGAGAGTCTGTGATCACTGCGTGTATTTTTACTTTTGTATAGTATCTTTCCTCAACTTTGTAATCAAAGACAGCAACAAGAATTAGGCGCCATGTGCTAGAGAAGAGTTTGTTTGGAGACAGTGCCACGGGTTACCCCAAAGTCGTACACACAGCACAGATATCTAGTATTAACTCAAATAAAGCCAACAGATGGTGGAGATTTTAATGTCTGAAACTGGTAACGGAAAGAAAATAAATCTTGACTGGTAACAATAAATTCGTTTTTTCAGTCGATAGCAATAACAATCAAGTTAAAGGCAAACCTAAAAGATCTCTCTCTCTCTCTCTCTCTCTCTCCCTCTCTCTCTGTTCAAATGTCTCTGAGCACTATGGGACTTAACTTCTGAGGTCATCAGTCACCTAAAACTTAGAACTACTTAAACCTAACTAACGTAAGGACATCACACACATCCATGCCCGAGGCAGGATTCGAACCTGCGATCGTAGCGGTCGCTCGGTTCGAGACTGTAGCGCCCAGAACCGCACGGCCACTCCGGCTGGCTCTGTGTGTGTGTGTGTGTGTGTGTGTGTGTGTGTGTGCGAGCGCGCGCGTGGTTTTACACATGTCCGCCTGAACCTCTGAACCGATTTCAACCATACTTGGTAACAGACCTCTTAGAGTCAGCCAATAATCGCTGTGGTAGTGAAAACCACCTTCCTATTGTAAATCAGGAGATATGACGTCGTAAACAATGAGATGTGTGGAAAACTGCGTCATGCATGAATTTTAAATATATTACTTCTGTGCTACTAACTGTATTCGCAATAAATATAGCAGGTAGTATCCATAAATGCTGCTAAATGCACGTACAATAATATATCTTGATACTAAACATAGTTCAGGAGATATGGCATCATAGACACTGATATGCGTGTAAAACTGCCGTATTGTGGGTGACGATTAAATTTTTTATTTCATTTCTACTAACTCCGTTTCCAACATATTTTGTAGACATTATCCGCATGTGGCGCTACAAAATTATATTATTGTTTGACACACAGATCTGGAGACGTTGAAACCTCCCCTTAGAAAAAGTAATGAATTACTGTGCTGATAAACCTCTTACATAATTTGATTTTCAAACAGCTGAGCAGAACTGAACGTTCTCAGACATTTCGCTGTTTACGTATTCTGATCAACGCTAAACTGACAGCCAATATTTTTAGCGCAACGCAATCTGACTTTCAATAATCCCTACAAAAGAATGGCCCTGACTGACAATAACCTATACCTTTCATGAATCACTTACCTCACAAAAATCTTCGTTACTCAAACTACTGCAACACAGCGAGCGCCACTACTGCCAGCTAAATAAAAGATTCAAACTACTGAAGGCACTAACTACTGATAGGCATAGTTAGCAAATGAAAGTTTTGATAGAGAACAAACAATGTATTTACTTTAATAGTGTTCAAAAGTCCTGTCCATGATATCAAATATTACAAATTTACTCTTTCTGACGGACACACGTCCAGATCGTCCGCTCTCAAACTGCGCCATCTCTCTCCCCATATCCACCACTGCTGGCGGCTCACCTCCAACTGCGCAACACTACGCGCTGTTAACAGCCAACTGCCCAACACTGCAATAGCTAAGTCCAACAATGCAAATCAGCCACAGACTGCACACAGCACAGTCAGTGATTTTCATATAGAGCGCTACATGGCGTTATCAACATAAAAACCTAAACAGCCTACTTACAACTTGACGTCTGAAACACTGAGATGCGTGAAAAACTATCGAATCAAGCATGTCTTCTAAATTTATTACTTCTTTGCTACTAACTCTATTAGCAACATACTTTACTGACGGTACCCCCACATGCCGCTGAATGTACCTACACAAATATATCACTGTATGACACATAGTTTAAGAGATATAACGTAAGAAGCATCGGGATACGTGAAAAAGTACCACATCACGCAAGGTTTTAATACATATATACTCCTCATTACTAAGACGCTCCTACCGTGGAGTCAGCTTAAGGAACTCGCCGACATCTAGTAGTGCTTTTTGCAGTTTTCAGCTGCCTAGCGCAGACGACTGCAAACGATAGCTGTCTATACACGTACGAAGAGACGCGTTGAAGACACGCGAAGCAACAGCGTTCAGCATAAAGAAACTGTCCGGCATCATGTTCCTTAATTTGGATAGTTTACTTATACAGTTATAGATGATGCACATTCCTTTGTACGATGTTTAGTAAATTCTGAGAACTTTTGACGAATATGTGGAAATGAACTATTTCGATTGCTCACTACGAACACAGTTCTTTCCTTTGTTTTTTTTCTAATGGAAAATTGACAAAATGAATGCTCATTAAATGCCAAGTTTATCAGATAGTACATGCATAATTTTCGGATAAGTTCTGTAGTGTATGTGGATGGTCTGCAAAATTTGGTGCGAATGGAATTAGTAGTATATAAAATTCTCTCGAGCTTCCAGCTGCTTCCAGTACTTTAAGTCCACAAGTTTACTGTCGAGTGCTCCTCTTAGATCACAACAGTATTTAGGAAAACATCAAGTTCACGGTGGAGGTAGAGACAGGTGTGGTCTTGGCGTTGCTTGACGTTCTCGTCCGCCGTAAAGGGTATGGGTGTTTCAGCCACAGTGTTTACTGGAAACCCACCCGCACGAACCAATATCTGCTCACTAACAGCTATCACCATCTGTAGCAGGAACGTTCTTTTCTGAGGACCTTGGTGCCTCGAGCGAAAGCCAGAAGAACAAAGACGCTTGGGGATAGTTTTGAAGGGATGCTGCTCCAGCAGCCACCAGATTTTGCTGGCCATCTTTCCGAAATGTCCATTATAATTATCCGGGCTGTTATCCCGTGGTCGGTTGATGAATTCTGTGTCGATTCCCAACGTTTCGTCTCCGACTGCGGAAGACATCTTCAAGGGGGTCCGTAGCTCAATGGAAGGTCCAACACACCCACTGGCTCGCTACTGACTGCCGCTAAATTATGTGTCCGCGCGCTCCCACGCCGCGGGGTGATGCCCCGTGTTTTGAAAACATCAGTGCAATTGGCCGCTGTCCGTCGCCGGCGATCGCGGGTGGTACACATCTTCTTTAACACCGGCATCCATATGCCGTTTAATTTCACACCCTCCTCCATACGGTTGAAATTATTTGGGTGTTTAGCGATTTCGATTGCCTCCCTGTAGAGCCTTTCGTAATATCCGCTTGTGGCCACTGGAAAAAGCTGGAGTGCATAGGATCCCATGCAGCTGTGGTGATGTTTATGTGGGTACCACTAAAAGAACTGTTTCTAAACGTTTGGAAGAGCATAAGGGAAATTGTAGAAGAGGAGAAACGGAACGATCAGCTGTAGCGGAGCATGATTTCCAGCCAGGGAACCACAATATTCGTTTCGAGGAGACGCAAGTACTAGCGGCCACAAGCGGATATTACGAAAGGCTCTACAGGGAGGCAATCGAAATCGCTAAACACCCAAATAATTTCAACCGTAAGGAGGAGGATGTGAAATTAAACGGCATATGGATGCCGGTGTTAAAGAAGATGTGTACCACCCGCCCACTACTGGGTGATGGCAACGGCGATCGACGGCGACGGACAGCGGCCAATTGCACTGACGTTTTCAAAACACGTGACGTCACGCCGCGGCGTGGGAGCGCGCGGACACGGAATTTAGCGGCAGTCAGTAGCGAGCCAGTGGGTGTGTTGGACCTTCCATTGAGCTACGGACCCCCTTGAAGATGTCTCCCTCAGTCGGAGATGAAACGTTGGGAATCGACACAGAATTCATCAACCGACCACGGGATAACAGCCCGGATAATTATAATGGACATGATATTTCCGGCCGTGAGAGTCTACATTTTAGTAGCATCTTTCCGAAAACACAGAAGCAGAAGGATGCCCGGCAGGACTTGAAAAGCTTGAATTTTTGCCGTTCTGTAGCTCAGTAACAGGAAAGATCAGTCGGTTCCTAAAAAGGAATAAAATCGATTTGGTCTTCAGAGCTCCACCAAAAATTCACCAACTCATGTTGCCTGTGTAAGAGGATGTAGGCCTGAGAACGCCAGGAGTTATTAACATTTAAAACACCCCGAATTGACATAGATGATGCTCAAACAAATACTGAATATAAGCCACATGTGGCAGCTAATGTTGGAAAATACCACAAAAATGGATGACGACTGTAGACCATGTGACCTCAACAGATGAGGTATCACACCGCATTTTCAGCGGTGGAGTTTAGCGCTCTATCGCTCCCGACCATTTCAGTCCATATCAAGTATTGAGGCCGGTGTGACTCCAGACCTATGTGCGCAACTTCATCGCGTGTGGCTCAGTGTTCATGTCTTGCGTCTGGCAGGAAGTAATTTTTTATTTTTTTTACATTGAGGCAAGATTTATTATTTTATTTACCGCACTCGCGATCTCCACAGGTTAACTGCAAAGTACAGTACAACAAAAACCTGCTGCATTCCATCACAAGTATTCACGTATAAGCTACCGAACTACATCGCTAGCAGTAGATTACCTAAGTGTTCTTTCCTAAATAATGTCTACAAAGAAAAAAAGGGGGCCAAAAGGAATGAAACATAAAATCACAATAGCTTTTGCTTTGTGACAGTGTCGACAGTAATTTCGTACTTTGTACGGTTACAAAAGATGACATTTACATTAGATTTTCGAAAACAGGGTAGCCCAGTTGCGCCTTGTCTCTCATGTTTAACTACTTGTCTCAGCTTCATTTACGTCACTTCAGAGTTTTTGAAACGTTAATAATAATCACCGTGTGTTTGTGGACCAACTGGGAGGACGCTTAGAAAGTGAAGATGATCTACTAAAGAGATTGCCAACACTACGCTTGTCCGCCTCCCATTTAGTATATTACTGAGCAGTGTGGGATCCTTACCAGATAGGACTGACGGAGTACATCGAGAAAGTTGAAAGAAGGGCAGCGCGTTTTGTATTACCACTAAATATGGGAGTGTCACTGAAATGATATAGAATTTGGAGTGGACATCATTAAAACAGAGGCGCTTTCCATTGTGGCGCAATCTTCTCACTTAATTTCAATCACCAACTTCCTCCTCCTAACGCGAAATTTTTTTTTTAATTTTTTTTTTTTTTTTTTTTTTTTTTTTTGCCGCCGATCTACATCGGGAGAAATTCGTCATAATACAATAAGGGAAACCAGAGTTTGTAAGGAAATATATAGGTGTCGGTTTTTAAACCAGAGTTTGTAAGGAAATATATAGGTGTCGGTTTTTTCCTCGTGCTGTACGAAATTGAAATAATAGAGTTTTCTAAAGAAATGGCTCTGAGCACTATGGGACTTAATATCTGAGGTCATCAGTCCCCTAGAACTTAGAACTACTTAAAATTAAGGACATCACACACATCCAAGCCCGAGGTAGGATTCGAACCTCCGACCGTAGCGGTCGCGCGGTTCCAGACTGAAGCGCCTAGAACGGCTCGGCCACTCCATTTGTGAAGATGGCTCGATGAACCCTCTGCCAGATACTTAAATGTGATTTGCGGAGTGTCCATGTAGATGTAGAGATAGATGTGTAGAACAGGGCAGTTGCTTTCGTCTTCGGTACCCTGAGAAATGAGCAGCACAAGAGCACGCTCTACCAAACGGGCATGCTACTGGTTTCTGTCATAGCTTCATAAAAGAAGCGACGTTGATAAAAATTTGTGACATCACCCTCAGTAAAGATGGCGGTGGGATCTTATAGTCTGCGCGGCGGGCGCGCAACGAAAAGATTACCTTCCGTCGAGCAAGTGTGGGCACCAGTGACGTCACAGAAGGCAGCGCCGCTTTTCAGGCACGTAAGCAGCAATCAGAAGACAGCCACCGATTGACGATGGCCGAGCAATAGTCAACTGAAAGCTCGTGGATTTTAAACCACTTCACGCGAATTGAAGCTAGAGAGAATTTTATCAGGACATATTGCCGCAAATTCGTAGAAATGTTGGAACACGTGAGGCAATACTGACTTTACGACTTATCTTAGAAGAAAGATTAAGGAAAGGCAAACCTACGTTTCTAGCATTTGTAGACTTAGAGAAAGCTTTTGACAAGACTGGAATACTCTCTTTCAAATTCTGAAGGTAGCAGGGGTAAAATACAGGGAGCGAAAGGATATTTACAATTTGTACAGAAACCAGATGGCAGTTATAAGAGTCGAGGGGCATGAAGGGGAAGCAGTGGTTGGGAGGGGAGTGAGACATGGTTGTAGCCTATCCCCGACGTTATTCAATCTGTATATTGAGCAAGCAGTAAAGGAAACAAAAGAAAAATTCGGAGTAGGTATTAAAATCCAAGGAGAAGGAATACAAACTTTGAGGTTGATGACATTGTAATTCTGTCAGAGACAGAAAAGGACTTGGAAGAGCCGTTGAACGGAATGGACAGTGTCTTGAAATGATGGTATAAGATGAACATCAACAAAAGCAAAACGAGGATAATGGAATGAATGGAATGAAGTCGAATTAAGTCGGGTGATGCTGAGGGAATTAGATTAGGAAATGAGACACTTAAAGTAGTAAAGGAGTTTTGCTATTTGGGGAGCAAAACAACTGATTATTGGCTGGCAATGGCAAAAAAAGCGTTTCTGAAGTAGAGAAATTTGTTAACATCGAGTGTTGATTTAAGTGTCAGCAAGACGTTTCTGAAAGTATTTGTATGGAGTGTAGCCATGTATGGAAGTGAAACATGGACGATAAATAGTTTGGACAAGAAGAGAATAGAAGCTTTCGAAATGTGGTGCTACAGAAGAATGCTGAAGATTAGATGGGTAGATTACATAAATAATGAGGAGGTACTGAATAGAATTAGGGAGAAGAGGAGTTTGTGGAAGAACTTGACAAGAAGAAGGGACCAGTTGGTAGGACATGTTCTGAGGCATCAAGGGATCAGAAATTTAGCATTGGAGGACAGCGTGGAGGGTAAAACTCGTAGATGGAGACCAATAGATGAATACACTAAGCAGATTCAGAAGGATGTAGGTTGCGGTAGGTACTGGGAGAAGAAGAAGCTTGCACAGGATAGAGTAGCATGGAAAGCTGCATCAAACCAGTCTCAGGACTGAAGACCACAACAACAACAATTGCCGCAAAACCATGCCATCGTATAGCAGTAAATAAGCAATAAACAGAAACGACTCTTGTCTGTGAGACGCTGCTAAATTTCGAAAATGTATTCACGGTGTCTCGTTCAGAAATGTGCTGCGACTCTGCCGAAGATGAGTCTGTTATAAGAACGCTACGCCACAGGATAAGAGATACGTTATTGCATCGCGCTTGAAGCAGGGCGGAAGGCGGAGAAGAGGAGCTGCAGAAGTTGCGGAAAGAAAATTTTCACTCGCGTCGTCATGAACCGCATCCCGTAAATTCCTCAAGCGCTGGCAGGAGTCTGAAAAAAAAAAAGTGATGCCAAAGGAAAAGTTGGCAAGATGAGGTTTCACGTCGCCAGAGCACGGCGGCACGGCTGCGACAGACCTTCGCAGCTGATGCCGCGCGCTGGCCGAGCTCGCGTCCAGACATGCTAATGGGCGAACTTGTGTGTACGCGGCTGCGGCGGCGCCTCGCACGCACTTTGTGGGTCGCCGATCCGGAAAATGTGCGAGCTGGCGGTCCGCCCCATTACTGAAGAAACGGAAGGCGGCGCAGGATAGGATAGGGTTGAGGAGGGGGTGTGGTGGGGGTGCGTCCCGGCTCTGCAAAGGACCGAACGAGAGCGCGGGCGGCGCGCCATGAGAAAGGGGGGGATTCTTTTGAGCAAAGATGCGCCGGCGGCTGCTCGCTTTGATGCTTGGGCGTGCGTCTGAAAGGCGGTGGAAGAAAGCGGCAGGGTCGGTGGGTAGGGGGAGAAAGTTTGCAATATGGAGACGTGGCTGCATCGTGATGAGCGCTGCGCCGGTCTGCCTGCCTGCCGGCCCGCTGCAAATATTGTACCGGCTCGGCCGGCAGTGCGCGGTGGAGGGTGCTTACGGGGCCTATGTGGCCGTCCGTGGCGACAGTCTCCTTCCTCCCACTCGACTGCGACTGAAGCTGCTTGTAGCGCAGAGAGCAGGCGAATTCTACTAGCAAACCTTCGGAAACGCTTCTAGGGAAGTCAGGAGGGACGTTGCGATACGAGGTATTCAGTATTTCGAGCCATAGGATATATTCGCAAAGGACGGTGAAGTGAAATTTTCTAAAGCGCAGGGCTGAGCAAACCCATAGCAGCGCTACGATTGTGTTTCCGCGATACGTCATCGCCGCACGAGATTAGCCGAGCGGTCTTAGGCACTGCAGTCATGGACTGTGCGACTGGTCCCGGCGAAGGTTCGAGTTCTCCCTCGGGCATGGGTGTGTCTGTTTGTTCTTAGGATAATTTAGGTTAAGTAGTGTGTAAACGTAGCGACTGATGACGTTAGCAGCTAAGTCCCATAAGATTTCACACACATTTGAACATTTGATACGCCATCGAGTTCGATGCAGTGTCAAGTGCTGCTCGAATAATCACGTGTCATATGACTCACACGGTGCAGCAGCAAGTAATCACGAGAAACTAGGAAGATGCCACAAGAAAAAGCTATAGCTCTGTTTTACCTCGAAAATGGTAATAATTACTATCATCGTACCAACTCCTGTTGTGCTTGAAAAAATCAGTGATAAGAATCCTATACAGCATTTCTTTGACAGAAGCCCGAACAAGAGGGGACTGATGTACTAGGACATGCACTGATACCGAGAAATACTGCACTGATTATGGCTAGGCACTAACCGAAATCTAGGTTCGCCTAATAAAACCTGAAAGAAAATTACGACTGACTACAGTGCTCTATAATAAGTGAAAGGAAGGGAATATGCGGAAGATGGCGCAGGTATATGAAGAAATTGAAAAACAAGACGGCAGGAACAGATGGTATTCCAGCAGAACTGTTTAAGCAAGGAGGCAGAGAGCTGGAACGAAGCCTTTTGAAAATGGTCACCAGAATGTGGGAAGAGGAGAAAATGCCCTAACAATTGAAAGAGGGTATCATACGTCCCATATATAAGAAAGGAGATAAGATGGAATGTGTCAATTACAGAGGGATCACATTACTTAATTTGGGATATAAAATACTCTCTAATATGCTATTCGACAGAATACTCCCAATCGTACAGAGGGAGATGGGGCCGTACCATCACCAGAATGTGGGAAGAGGAGAAAATGCCCTAACAATGGAAAGAGGGTATCATATGTCCCATATATAAGAAAGGAGATAAGATGGAGTGTGCCAATTACAGAGGAATCACATTACTTAATTTGGTCGACAGAATACTCCCAATCATACAGAGGGAGATGGGGCCGTACCAATGCGGATTCCTTCCTGGGAAGTCAACCATAGATCAAATATTCTCCACAAGACAAATCCTGGAAAAACCAAACGAATACGGAATTGGCACTCATCACCTCTTTATAGATTTCAAAGCAGCTTATGATAGCATAAATAGAGAGCAGTTATATCAAGCTCTAGATGAACTGGGAATCTCTAGAAAGTTGGTAAGGCTGGTGAGAATGACAATGAGGGAAATGATGAGGAATGATGTCCAACACATTGAGTATTAAAAATGGAGTGTGACACGGGGATGCATTGGCATGCCTTTTCTTTAATGCCGCCCTGGAGAAGGTGATGAGAAACGCAAACCTTGTGAACAGAGGAACGATCTTCTATAAATCGGTGCAGATACTGGCCTACGCAGATGACATAGATATAGTAGCAAGAACCCAAAAAGCAATGGAAGAGACATTTACAGCTCTTGAACAGGCCAGTAGGAACAAGGGGTTAATTATTAATGAACAAAAAATAAAATATATGGCAGCTGGAAAAGCTCATAGAGAAAATATGCCAAATGCAATAACATTGGGCAATTATACATTTGAGAGAATTGAACATTTCAAGTATCTGGGCTCGACAGTTACACATCTAAATGATACCTCCTTTGAAATTAAGCAGAGATTAATACTGGCCAACAGAGCCTATTTTGCCCTAACAAGACTTCTGTCCTATTCTATCTATAAATCACTTATACCACCAGTGCTTGCATATGCCTCTGAAGTCTGGACATTAACAACTAAAGATATTGAAACACTGGATGCATTTGAAAGAAAGGTACTTACACGAATTATCGCCCGAATCTGTGAAAGGGGAAGATGGAGGTGGAGATACAACCGTGAGTTGTATACCATATACAAAACCAACCCATCAGAAGGATAGTGATCTCATCGAGGCTGAGGTGGGCGGAACATGTGGCTCTCATGAATGATACAGAAGTACCAAACAGAATATTACAAGGAAAGCCAGGAAGGCAGAGGGCACGTGGTCGACCAAGAGCCAGATGGGAGGATGGAGTAATCGAAGATCTTAGGAAGATGGGCTATGGAAACTGGAGAGTATTGGCAAAGGACGGAGAAAGATGGAAGGAAATTGTAGAAGAGGCCAAGGCTCATCTTGAGCTGTAGAGCCAAGAGAGAAGAAGACTTTGCTCTATCATTTGAAATACAAATTTATGGCTATTTATTTTGTAAAATATGGGGAAAATATGCTCTTTCGAAATTATTGCTCGATTCTGAACCCAATATAATATTTGAGTTGATTTTTAGACACTATAATAAATAATAAATAATTTACCATGTGAATTGCAGATGAGCTTATCGACACCTGTTCACATATTAAAGAAACGAGTACAAAAACTTACCACCTTTTAATCAGCTTCAATACAAGATAGTGACATTCAAATGAAACAAGGCAGAAAATCAGTTGGGAACTGAATGCCTAACAATCGAGAAGCCCTTTCATAAAGTGGAGTATCGAGCCATAATATGTTTTCTGAATTTGGAGAGGAATAACATGACGGAGTAGTTCGGTGGCGCAGTACTTTCTAGCGAGGTCAAACAAGTCTGAATGACTATGAAAGAAGTTTCAGACCGTCTATCTCTGAAGATCCAGCAGTCGCTAGAAAAGGACCCGGCTTTCGAAGACCCGAAGATGGGAGTATCCCAGTCGAGGTGATAGTAGTAAAAGTGTAAGTCAGTCATGGATCAGTTTTCGACATCTCGAACCACATTTCGGGCTTGGCAGAGGTCAAAACTCGCTTGTTGTCCCTGGCTATTTACGCCTAAGCAACGCAACAGCAGAAAAGTTGCAGTTCTCTTAGGCCAATACAGATGACGTCTTCACCCGCATAATCACCACGGACTGTTGCTGGATCTATCACTGTGGCCCAGTGAGCAAAGCAAGCAGTGGAAGTATATAGATTTAGCACCAGTGAAAGGGGCCAAGATCCATCCATCTACATCTAAATCTACATGATTAGTCAGCAATTCAAAATAAAGTTCTTGGTAGAGGGCTTATCGTAACACCTTGAAGCTGTTCCTCTACCGCTCCACTCTCGAACAGCGCGCAGGAAAAACGAACACTTAAATCTTTCAGTAAAAGTTCCGATTTCTGTTATTTTATTATGATGACCATTGCTCCCAACGTAGATGGGTGCAAAAAAAGTATTTTCGCATTCAGAGGAGAAAGTCTGTGATTGAAATTTCGTGAAACAATTCTGCCGCTACGAAAAACGCCTCTGTTTCAATTCGCATATCATATCCATGGCACTCTCTCTCCTATTTTGATATGATGCAAAACGAGTTGCTCTTCATTGAACTTCTTCGATCTCCTCCGTCAATCGAATCTGAAGTGGAGCCCACACCGCAGTAATTCAGAAGAGGACGGACAAGCATGGTGCAGGCAATCTCTTCACTAGACCTGTTGCATTTTCTAAGAAGTCTGCCAGTAAATCGTAGTCTTCGGTTTGCTTTCCCCACAATATTACGTACGTGGTAGTTCCAGTTTAAATAATTCGTAACTGTAATCCCAAAACACTTAGTTGACTTTACAGCCGTGATTTATCGTGTAACGGAAATTTAGCGGATTCCGTTTAGTACCCATGTGAATCACTTCGCGCTTTTCATTATTTAGAGGCAATTGCCAGTTTTCATGCCATCTAGATATCTTGTCTAAAATCATTTTCCAATTTTTTGATCATCTCACGACTTTAGAAGACGGTAAATAGCAGCATTACCTGCAAACAATCTATGAAGGCTGCTCAGACTGTCACCTAAGCAGTTTATATAGAGCAGGAACAGAAGGGGGCCTATAAACTTCCTTGGGGAACGCCAGATATTCTATTTTATATGATAATTAATTGAAACCCTCAGCTGCCGACAGGTGTTGTTGATATACCTCGATGGGGACAGTTGAAAATGTGTGCCCCGACCAGGCCTGGAACCCGGGTTCGAGTCCCGGTTGCGGCACACATTTTCAGCTGTCCCCATCGAGGTATATCAACAACACCTGTCGGCAGCTGAGGGTTTCAATTAATTATCATTTAATCTAGAGAAGATGCTCGGTCATCAATGGTATCTATTCTTGTGAGAACAGTTACTATCTTCACATATACTTCTATTTTACTCCATGACTTTCCATTAATTACAGCGAACTATAAACTTTCTGACGGGAAGTTACGAATCCAGTCGCCCAACTGAGACGATACTTCGTGGGCATGCAATTTTATCCCGTAAGGTGATGGTTAGTGATTTTTCGGAACATCGATGGTGTGCTGCTAACATATTATGCTGGTGAGAGGCAACCGTCACAGGAGAATATTACCGAACTCTCATTTCGAGATCGCCAGAGTTCGATTCTTGAAGTTTTCCTGGCGTAACGCGTATTCCATGAGGTTTCGGGCTGGTAGCGCGATGACGTCGAAACCTTGCCACGATATTACGGCTGACCGACATCCAGCCATCTAAAGACGAGTTCACATTGGGCACTGCTGGTTCAAGTCACTGACGCTGTATTGAAAGTTGGCGCGGTGGTGCATCGCGTAAGTTCTCTGTGAATGGCAGCCCTCTGTCGAGATTAGCGCCCTGTGTCGAATATTACTCCATCTGGCGGACGCAGACGCAGGTGCTAAGGTGCTACTACATACACGTCCTCTGTCGAATTTCGAGCCCACGGAGTTAAAATTTACTGTATCTGGCGTAGTTTTTAGGCATAAAATGTTGTCTGTCATAAGACAGTAGAGAAAATGACCGGATCTCGAGCCTTAAGGTGACCTGGACGTGAACGGGCTGCATTTTTATACTTAGATCTCAATGCACATTACTCTTGATCTACAATGCGGAGGAAGTTGTGGTCTTTTACCAACAATGGCTGACAGTAACTCAAGCTGTAAAAGGATATTTATTGAAATATCTGTTATAGTTTAGGAATTTAAGTATTTTGCCTAATAGATGTTTTTATAATACACTTTCCTATCCTGGTACCATTTTTTGGTCCATCATCACTCTAATAGCATTGAAACTGTGGCAGGCTGCTGTCAACATTCGTAGTGACACATTATGCCTCTGGATTTGTAGTCTGTAGTATATCTGAGGAAACAGAAAAACCCTTACTATACCACATTGCTATTTGCCTAAAAAATACCGCTAAAATTACATACAGAATGACAAAAATAGATAATTTCTGCGATGTATTAGGCATACTACAAAGATATTATCCTATTCTTCACTTGACAGAAACTTTATGAACATGGATAAAAACGTTATGAAGTTATATGTACCTAATGTTCTGAAAATGTAGTTTCGAGGAAATGAGAGAAGAATGTTCACAGTGATTTGGACTCACCGTATGGCCCTTTCAGAACATTCCAGCAGCATAATCTTGCTGGCCAGCTGCTTCTTTATCCTCTCTGAAGACATATTCTGGAACCTTTTCCTTACTCTGGACTCTTTAGTGTTGGCTTCCACAGCGCTTTCCTCTTCCAATAGTCACTGACGTCCTGTGGCAGTCAGAGCAGCTATCATATTATTTCCTGGCTGGATGCCTAATTTGTCTATTAGTCTTGTACTGCTGATTACACCATCATTGAAACAGATGACAGAATCCATCGCATCCATTTTGAGTACTGTCCATCCAACAAACACTGTTTTTGGTTCTCGTTGCCACACGCAGCTGTTGAAACTCTCATTAGGGTTTTGTGTGGGGCCATCTAGAGATTTGCTAAGTAATTTTGTATCTGCAAGGTCCCTGTATATTGGCTTTATTGTTACCATGACTGTGGCAGGCAAGAAATGTTTATGGCGATATTCCTTACCTGTCGCATGAGAGTGGCTGGTTTGCAGACATTTGTTCAAAGAGCGTTTAAGACCAAGTCAACAACTGAAAAGTAGATAAAGAAATACATTTTTTGAAACGGGATAAAATCGTCTTTCAGATGGTGACAAAAAAAAGTTTTCGATAATTTCAGTCATTTCATGTCCAAGTGCCCTTAACAGGTTGAATACATATATATAAGGCAGTCCGCAAAAATTTTATTTCCACGATCTCGTAGCAGTGTAGCCCGTAGAATGTGCTGTAAAGAGTGCTCACGTAAGGCTGACTTCCTGGATTGCGACAGGGGAAAGTGCCGAACATGTTCCACAGACTGTTAATGAGTAATTCTGCGTGGTGTGACTAATGTACCCTTTGCCACCTTGACAATGTGTTGTGTTGACTCCAGCCTACCTAAAACTGAGATCATCCTTTAGCTAGCTGAGAAGAGCACAGGTCTTTGTACGTGGCCAGAAGATTGCTTTAATAGAATATTTCTTTAGGATTCTTCCTAACTTATATGAATTGTAGCCCAGGTATGGCTGGGAAGCTTCAACAGATATTTCTCTCCTTATACTTTAAATTCTGAGAATAGTTATTGTGTTTCACGACGTATAAATACAAGGTGTCCGACCTAACTCTGCCACCTCGTACATTTCCGAAGAGAAACAATATGTGAAAAATGCATTATGTCAGGAGCTCGCGCAATGGGCAAAATGCACAATCAGCACAAAGTCCTTTTATGTTTCATCATGAAGATAAAAAAACTCTGGCTTCAGAAACAGTCACATGCTATCAAACTTGGCCAAGAGCAGTGCAAAATTCGCAGTTTTCTGCAGTGCAGGTGATGGTGTAGAGAAGTATTTATTGGAAGAAATCTATATCATGTACATTTGGCACATATAGAACAACAAACGGCTTGGTGAATTGGTCACAAAAATGAATACCACTAGAGACGCCTAATATTGTGGCGAAACAAGCGCTGTATCATTGGAGAAACACGGAAGCGTGCGAGAGTGCCGGAACTTACCCCAGTTCACTGCTAGTAGCGTCAGGTAACCTCAACGTGACTGTGCACCATAATGTAAGAATGGAAATAAAAGTTAAAGTTGCTTTTCCTAACTTTGTTAGCATTTGCTTTACTATAATAATTTGTAAACTGTCAAATCTCAGAATGATCAGGTCAATATTTTTCCCTGAATACGTCGTTTTAAGAAAACAAATAAGTGTCGCTAAATAATAAAGCTAGAAACCCAAAAATTGGTCAATGTGCTGATATATGTCAAAATTAACTGGCACAAGTCTCAACGTGATTAATCAAGTATGTTGGTCAGAATCCGCGTTTTTAAGAAAAATTGAAGGTGCTAAATATCACACTTATTTATATGAAAATTTGTATGAAACTTCAGTTAAACATAGAAACATTAATTATGTAACCCCATTGAGCTACCTCTAATAGTTTTCGGGTAGTTTGCGAAAAACTAAATTTGGACTAAAACTTCCTTACTTGTAGTAGATAAAGTACCTGTTACATTAATGATACAAAGTTTTGGTTACAGCATGTGAAGAAATCTATTAAATAATAGAAGTATAACAAGTTTCAAGGACTGGAAGTAAATAATAACAGATACAAGGTCTCTTAAAGTTGTGGTTCAGAGGTCTGGTTCTGCTGTCAGTTCCGTTCTGAAAATTCTAGTCGACTAAGTTTAAATGCAGGTGAGCTAAAGCTTTTTCTCTGATTTTAACCAACTTAACTGCATGCATATAAAAATTACCAAGATTATAAATTAATACACAACAGCCTTATAAAATATTATGTGTCCGTGAAAGCGGCCGTTTAGAGGCTGCTACTGTGGTCATAGGGCGGGTGACAGCAAGTGTTCCCTTGGCCGACCGCTACGCCACATAAATAAGTACAGCCCGAGAGGCAAGACGAGGCTTCACTTCGCACCCAGCCTCTGTACGATCCGTGTCAATCAAACGTCGAAGTGCGCGCTGCCTCGGATGACATCAGCGACAGGCTGTTACTGTACGCTTATTGTCAGTAATAATAGAAATTGAACTCGCGAGGACTGTACACCCTCCTGAATCGCTTAGATTTCGCAGAAGTAACTGCTAGTGTGCCGCCCATAAGGTTAACAAATCCGTGTGGCAAGTGGTGAAAATTATTTTCCACTTTTGTGGCGAAAAACAATTTGTTGGAATTTACTGTAGAGGTCCCCTTTGAAGTGCTCATAGTGCTGTTTAGGATAGAGAGATTTATTATCAGTACTAACACAATGCATATTGTAACGTCGTGTGTGTGAATATTTGCCAATATATCTATCAGTTAGAACTAAAAATCCTCATTTACAATCATATTCCTCATTCCGCTGAGCAAATAGAGAATAGAAACATTTCTTTCAGTGGGCTGGACAAGAATGTGGACTTCCAGACTGGGAACTATTGTCAGTATGTTCTGCTTCGCCTTCTGGCTGATCACAGAAATAGTTTTCAGTCTCTCGTAGAAGCTGGTGAACAATGTTAACAGCATTCCAAACATTTCTCAATTTCCAATATGTTATTTGTCAAAATTAGAATCTGATTAGAATTTCAATGATACTGCAAAGTTAGAACCATTTTATGATAACGAAGTAATTGACATACAGGTCAAAAACGAGAAGACAGAAGTAATACAGTTATCAGATCATGAAACTCAGCTTAATATGTCTCAAATTCAGCCAGGTCAGGGAACAATAGAAACTCCTTTAAAATCAGGGGAAGTGCCAAGTGGCAATTTAGAGGCTCCAAACTGGATGCAATTATAGTTTGCTAAACTTGAATTGCATCATAAAGAAGTGAAATATAAGATGAAATTCAATAGTAAACAATTAAGTAGTAAGATTGAGTCTTGTAATAAAAGATTTGAATGACTGTAATAAAGTATTAAAGGATAGTATGACCTGAAAACTGAATAGTTTAAATTATAAAATTTATGCTAATTAACATGATCTACAAATCAAAGGAGGGCAACAATTAAATAAACTGCATAGTACTTTCAAAAGCGGAATTGACAAAGTTCGCAGTAATTTCAAAGACGCAGATGAACTTCTGGGGTGGAGGTTGTCAGAAAGAATGGGCACCGAATCGAAACTTTGCTCTAATCGGTTTGCAGAAGTAACTAGTAGAGTAACTGTTTGTCAAAAAGATATTAAGAAAGTTAAAGCAGACTGTGTGTAATTATGTGCGGATATGGACAAAAGATATTCTGACAGAGTGGAAGCAGTAGAAGTAACAGTAGAAAAGTAGTACTAAGTACTAGTATTACTAACACAGAAAATAGAGTAACCTCTGGTAGTTTTAGTAATGCTATTGTACAGCATGTGGCTTCCAGAAAAACTAATTCGCCCATTACAATTGTGGAATGGTTCTGAGGATGTTTCGCCTAATGCATGGTTAGAGCGAGAAAAAATTTCTTTCATAAGAAGTCATTTGTCGGGAGATGCTTAGCGGTGGTCAGCTGACGTAATGATAAGATGCAAAACTCTCTGTGAATATAAATTTCCATTTCTTAATGAGTAATGGTCACACAACAAACAAACCGATGTTTCAAGAGAGTTTTGGAGTGGCAAAATGTTTCCTCCAGGGCATGAGTCAGTGAGAGAGTTCTCTAGGAAGTGGGTTACGCGGCTGTCACATCTGACAGAAAGATGAAACCGAAAATGATTATCATGGGACTAGAAGGTAAACTGCCTTGGTACTGGCAGAAGAGAATCATTTCCGCACCTAAGGATAATTTGGATGCGTTCACTTAATATAGAGCGAGCAGAAAGATTAGCTGCTGTTGAAGAGCAGATGAAAAGTAATAAATGGTCTTCTAGCAATCACGTAAACAGCAGAAATAATGACAGTGGGAACCTGAATGTTAGATGTGTGGAAGTATGGGTTAATTATTGTGATCGCGGCCGTGGCAGAGGAAGAGGAGGTAGACGGTCACCACGCTTTCGCAACAAATATTATGACGAAAACAGAAATGTAAATAATGTGCCGATGAGACAAGACGGAGAGCAAGATGCTGTTATTGTTGTTGTGCTCTTCAGTCCTGAGACTGGTTTGATGCAGCTCTCCATGCTACTCTATCCTGTGCAGGCTTCTTCTTCTCCCAGTACCTACTGCAACCTACATCCTTCTGAATCTGCTTAGTGTATTCATCTCTTGGTCTCCCTCTACGATTTTTACCCTCCACGCTGCACTCCAACACTAAATTGGTGATCCCTCGATGTCTCAGAATATGTCCTACCAACCGATCCCTTCTTCTGGTCAAGTTGTGCCACAAGCTCCTCTTCTCCCCAATTCTATTCAATACCTCCTCATTAGTTATGTGATTTAGCCATCTAATCCTCAGCATTCTTCTGTAGCACCACATTTAGAAAGCTTCTATTCTCTTCTTGTCTAAACTATTTATCGTCCATGTTTCACTTCCATACATGGCTACACTCCATACAAAAACTTTCAGGAACGACTTCCTGACATTTAAATCTATACTCGATGTTAACAAATTTTTCTTCTTCAGAAAAGATTTCCTTGCCATTGCCAGTCTACAAATTATATCCTCTCTACTTCGACCATCATCAGTTATTTTACTCCCTAAATAGCAAACCTCCTTTACTACTTTAAGTGTCTCATTTCCTAATCTAATTTCCTAAGCATCACCCGACTTAATTCCACTACATTCCATTATCCTCGTTTTGTTTTTGTTGATGTTCATCTTATACCCTCCTTTCAAGACACTGTCCATTCCGTTCAACTGCTCTTCCAAGTTCTTTGCTGTCTCTGACAGAATTACAATGTCATTGGCGAAACTCAAAGATTTTCTTTCTTCTCCATGGATTTTAATACCTACTCCGAGTTTTTCTTTTGTTTCCTTTATTGCTTTCTCCGTATACAGATTGAATAGCATCGAAGAGAGGCTACAACCCTGTCTCACTCCCTTACCAACCACTGCTTCCCTTTCATACCCCTCGACTCCTTTCTGTACAAATTGTAAATAGCCTTTCGCTCCCTGTATTTTACCCCTGCAACCTTCAGAATTTGAAAGAGAGTTTTCCAATCAACTTTGTCAAAAGTTTTCTCTGAGTCTACAAATGGTAGAAATGTAGGTTTTCCTTTCCTTAATCTTTCTTCTAAGATAAGTCGTAGGGTCACTATTGCCTCTCGTGTTCCAACATTTCTATGGAATCCAAACTGATCTTCCCCGAGGTCGGCTTCTACCAGTTTTTCCATTCGTCTGTAAAGAATTCGCGTTAGTATCTTGCAGCTGTGACTTATTAAACTGATAGCTCGGTAATTTTCATATCTGTTAACACCTGCTATCTTTGGGATGGGAATTATTATATTCTTCTTTAAGTCTGAGGGTATTTCGCATGTCTCATACATCTTGCTCACCAGATTGTAGAGTTTTGTCAGGACTGGCTCTCCCAAGGCTGTCAGTAGTTTTGTTGGAATACTGTCTACTCCGGGGGCCTTGTTTCAACTAAGGTCTTTCAGTGCTCTGGCAAACTCTCCACGCAGTATCATATCTCCCATTTCATCTTCATCTACATCGTCTTCCATTTCCATAACATTGTCCTCAAGTACATCGCCCTTGTATAGACCCTCTATATACTCCTTCCACCTTTCTGCTTTCCCTTCTTTGCTTAGAAATGGGTTTCCGTCAAAGCTCTTAATATTCATGCACGTGGTTATCCTTTCTCCAAAGGTCTCTTTAATTTTCCTGTAGGCAGTATATATCTTACCCCTAGTGAGATAAGCCTCTACATCCTTACATTTGTCTAGCAAGCTGCTACCCTATCTGATTAGAGTAGAATTAGATTAGATTAGTTTTTCGTTCCACGGATCCGTGCTGAGGAGATCCTCGTGGATGTGTAACATGTCAATTTATTTTAAGCTGAAATAACAATACTAATAGTAAGAATATATAGAAAACATCGTTTTTTTAAGCTGAAATAACAATACTAATCGTATGTTTATATGCAATACATCATTTGTTTCTATAACAAAAGTTTATCGTTAGCCACTAGTAAGTCAGTCATGCTCCTTTTAAACTGAACATTATTTGTAACTAAGTTTTCTATGTTTGCTGGCAAATTTTGAAGATGAGTGTTCCTGAGTAATGGACCCCTTTTTGAACTAATGTATGTTCTTTTAAGTCCTTGTGCAGATAATTTTGTTCCTGATACTGTATATATGAACTGAGCTGCCTGTTGGAAAAAGAGATACATTATTTAGGACTAATTTCATTAAGGAGTAAATATATTTAGAGGCAGTAGTTAGTATACCCAGTTCTTTGAAGAGGTTTCTACAGGACGTTCGTGAATTTACTCCACAAATAATACGTATTACACGCTTTTGGACTCTGAAAACTTTTGTTTGACTTGAAAAGTTACCCAGAAATGTTATACCATATGACATTATGGAATGAATTAAGTACATTTTCACTGTAGGTGTAAATAGCCTTCTCAATATCAGAACCCTTCAGAAATCCAAACTGTTTTCTTGATAATATGTTATTTGTGGTCAGATGGTTGCGAAGCTGTCTGCACATTACATTTTCTAATGTTTTTGAGAATGCAGGCAACAGTGAAATCGGTCTGTAGTTTGATGGCATCTATTTATCCCCTTTTTTGAATAGAGGCTTAACATCTGCATGTTTTAGCCAGTCATGAAATGTCCCAGTTATAATTGACTAGTTTCACAGGTAACTAAGAGTTGTACTAAACTCACAAGAACATGCCTTAATTAACTTTGTTGATGTTTCGTCATAACAACTAGAATTCTTTGTTTTTAAAGATTTTATTATGGAAGTTATTTCTTTTGGTGAAGTGAGTGACATATTCATGTACCTGAAGCTATTTGTAAAGGCTAGTTTCAGATATTCAAGGGCATTATTTACTGATTCTGACAATCCCATTCTATCAGTAACAGATATAAAGTACTTGTTAAATAGAATTGCCCATCGGTTACTAATGTCTCATCAATCCTTAATGCTATTTGCTCCTGTTCCTTTCTGGTTCTACCAGTTCACTATATCCCATATTGTTTTTATTTTGTTCCCTGACATTGCTATCGTCTTCCTATAGTGCATTTTTTAAGATGTCTGAATTACTATTTTTAATATTTTACAGTATTCCTTGTATTTAGCTAAATCATCAGGATTGGAGCTATTCTTGATCGTCAGATACGTTTTCCTTTTTGTCTTACAGGAAATCTTTATTCCTTGTGTAATCCATGGTTTTATTATAGACTTCTGTTTAATTTGAGTAACCTTTAGAGGTAAACAGTTTCCAAACATGGTACCGACATTGTTCATGAATGTGTTACATTTTTTCATTCATGTCATGAGCACTATAAACATCTTTCCAGTTCATATCTTTGAGCAGTTTTATAAAACACTCACTTTTTAGTTGATTGACTACTCTCCTGTACTCAGATTTAGGAGTCTTGATAATCTGCTTACAATTTACATCTAAAACAAGGAGCTGCGTGTCATGATCTGATAGTCCATTTATTATAGGTTTTATGATAGATTTTTGTTCCTTTGATTTGTCTATAAACATGTTATCAGTGGCTGTCCTTGAGCATTTAGTGATCCTAGTTGGAAAGTTTGCAGTGTGAGTTAGATTGAAAGACAACATTACTAATTGCAGTAAATGTTTACTGGAAGATTGCACGAGAAAATCTGTATTAAAGTCACCAGGAATCAAAATTTTCGTGTTTCTTCTTGTTAAATAACCCAAAAAAGCTTCTAGATGATTTATGAATAGATTATAATTTCCTACAGGTGCTCGGTAAATAGTTACTATTATATAGGATCTGTTACGGAACTCTACTTCTGTTGCACATGCTTCTAGATGCTGCTCTAAACAGAATTTATTAATGTCAATGTTCTTGAATTTATGGCAGTTTTTAATAAATGTGGCAACTCCTCCTCCATCCATATCTAATCTGCAGAAGTAGGAAGCTAGCTTAAATCCTGAAATGTCTAACATATCTATACCAGGGGTCACATGATGTTCAGAGAGGCAGATGATGTCAATTTGGTTAGATGAATTCATTTCATCAATACAAATGAGTAGTTCATCAACTTTATTTCTGAGTCCTGGAATGTTATGGTGTAATAAAGATAACTGATACTGCATACTAATGGGATTATAACTGCTTTGGCGAAGATGAACTGGTAGTTTCTGATTACTTTCTGTTAAACATTGTTTAAATGGAGGCTGTATGATAAAATACGACTCCTGTTCATCTGTTTCCTCGAACCTGAGTGTGTCTCTCTTAAAACTCGTTTTCTTCCCCTGTTCCCTATCCTAAAAAAGGCATCCCTCTGAAACCTGCGACCACTGGTGTTATACCACTTGTGTCAGTGTCCCGCCTTAAGTTTTCTGCAATCAACCCAGACTGTTTTCCCTTCCTTTTCCTATTCAGGTGAAGGCCTCGCCTAGTGTAGTCCCACCTATCGATAGCATCCGCAGGAATCAAACCAATATGGGACCCTATATCCGTCCTAAACAGCCACTCCAAGTTCACCCTCCCAACGGAAGGGTTGAAATGAGGCCGATCATGGCGTCTCAACACAGACACAAATCCCATTCTCGTATCCTTCGTTGGTGATGCTATCTTCACCGGGTCACTCTCTATGCGATATTCAGAGTCTCTGTCAGTGCTATTTCCTCGACCACCCACTATAACCACGGCATCCTCCTTTGTGAAATCCTTGCATAAAGAACCTGCATCCTCTGTTACCTGACCCAGATCTACGCTAGGCTTGAAAAAGTTTGTGACCTGGTACTCTGGACCTAGATTTTCCCGCAGTAGTTGGCTAACACCTCTACCATGGGAACTACCTAACAACAGAACTTTCTTTCTCTTTACAAATTTCCCTACCTTTTTCAAGTCCTTGAAAGCTTGTTGTGCCCTTTCTACAGCTTCAGCTACATGAGGCTCATCCGATTCTGACTGAGGCAACAAGTCAAATCTATTTTCAAGATTTATGACAAAGCTGTCTGATGCTTCTCCTTTCCGTGGTCCCCTTATTACCTGTTGCCACTTCCCACCTCTGTTCACTCTTTAACCTTTCCAGTTCCTCCCTTGCCTTGTCTAAGTCAGCTTGAAGAGCTGCAGTTTTCCCTTCCTGATTAGTATTTTCCTATCTCTACTGCAAATCCTACAATACCACCGGTGACCCTCATTTATGTCTCTATTTCCCACGCCACTACATTCGCTCCAATGAAAGAAACTACAGCATCCATCATACCACACCCCGCAACTAGCGATCCTACGGCATGTCGCACCTTCCTCACTGATTTAAGTACTGACTAAAACGTAAACAAAGGACCCTAGAAACTATTCAGGCAGATATAAATAAATTGAAGGAGTACCGAATAAAGAAAACTGGTGATAAAATACATATAAGTGTAAGTCACTGTTTACTTACGATACGCGAGCGTGAAATGAAGCCCAAAATCCGTGCTACAGGCGCGAGAAGGAAAGTAAACTTCTTACCCCGTTTAATCTCCTTTAACACTTCACTAACACCTCCACTAATGTAACAACACTTATATTTATAGCAGCTCGAAACGTTTACCTATAAGATTAATTCACTGCTTACTTACGATTCGCGCGCGTGAAATTAGGCCTAGGAGTCGTGCTATAGGCGCGAGAAGAAGAATACGCTTCTAACCCCGTTTAATCTTATTTTATACTTCACTGACACTTCCACTAATTTAACAACACTTACGTTATATTTATAACAACTGTAAACGTTTAAAAACAGCTTAATAGCAACGCTTTTTATAATTATTTATTGCAGCAAGTACTCGAAGAGTCGGCGTCGGCGATTCAAAGCTACACACAGGCCAATACATCTGATTCTGGCGCTTGCAAGCTGGAAATAGTAACACAGGCAGTAACAAAAACACAAACCACAGTCAGCCAACACACGCAAACAGAAAACAGGGATGATGAAAGAGGAACAGTCAGTACCAGGGAAGTGTTAAACCACTCTCATAATATAGTTGACAGCATTTTGGATACTTCAGAAAAATGGTTCAAAGATGAGAAAAGAACGATATAGATAAGAGGGATAAACAAATTATCGGATCTGTGTCGCACGAAGATGAGGTAATGACTTATATGTACGACAATGATGCGTAGAGGGAGTAGAGTCAGTTTTGCGAAGTTTCAAAGCGGAGGAATTGATGAATGAAGGGGGTAGCAATAATAATGAGGTCAAGGAGCCTGAAAGCTGCATTGACTTCCCACAAACTGTAAAAGCCGACTACAGTGTTATTGGTAGCAATGTTGCGCAGGGACGCAGTTGCTCCGAGATAGGGAATAGTTTAGTTGATGTGCAGCAAACAGAAGCATAGGATGTTGTCAAGTTCTTTGTTATAAAACTGGTGGACAGGTTGGAAAACGCAACTAACAATGTAGAGATGGATGAAACCCAGAATCTAAGTTTGAATGTACTTGCAACTGAACAAAACTACTTCTGATGGAAAGAAACTGAGAATGATTTATTTGAAGATGTTTATTGGAAACCTGTTTAGATTAAAGTAACGCACCCTATTATAAAAAATTACATCTCAGGAGTAACAGTGCGTTGTCTTCTTTACAGTGGCAGTGAAGTAAGTGCTTTGTCCTAAGCATTTTTTGATTCTATTCCTAATAAGAGTGAACTAACTGTCATGAAAGTAAGTGGCTTCAAAATAATACGTGACACTGTAAAAGTTTCTAGACCAGTACAACACGAGGCTTTGATATCAGTTGATATAGATAACTTAACAATAGATCAGATTCCGGATAAACAGAGAGGCAGTAATAATAAAGCATGGGAACTCTCTTTTACAGTAATGAGAATTAACGGATATTTGCTGGAAGATACTGAATTCAATAGTAAGGTGCCAGATGCCAATGCAGAAGAGATGCTAAGGTACGGGCAACAAATCAGATTTCGAATAAAAGGGTTTTGTATAGAAAAAGAAGGCTTGACGCAAAAGATTCATCCAGTAGTCTTAGCATTGTTGAGCTAGTATTGGTCAAAGCTAAAGAAAAATCTAAGAAACTTTCAGCGGAAACAAAGAAGTTTATGCATGCTTATAAATGACCATTCAGGGTAATAAGTAAGCCTCATGCAAACGCATACCGCTTGGAGTACCCGAAGAGTAAGAAAGAACTAGGTCTGCGAAATATCGTAGATCTGAAGAAATTTAAAAGTAGCAGTAACTAGTTACTGTAGGGAGTCTGCCACTCTTCGGCGGATGCACTGTTTGGCGTACTGTGCGGTCCCAGCTGGATGAAACTTTATTTCCCTTTCAAGTTTCATTCCCTTCTTCTGTTCTATCATAGTAAGTAAGGAATCTATGTCTTCGTCTGGTATATACATTATTAGCTTGTAATGTCTTCAAAGTGAATAATAGTGATTCCCGAATATGACTATGCCCAAATGAGGACTTGGAAAAGAATGTGAGAGGTAGTTTTCAGGGGTAAATTATAAAGGTCTCAATAACAATGGGTAACTTTCGAGCACCAATAAAAGAAAAAGCACGACTGAAATATATAATTTATAAATAAAATCCCTAAAAAAGGGTAGTAGCTAAGAAACCCGGAACATTTGGCATTAACAGAAGTTATTAAAGATGGAATTTCCTAAAATCTTAACCAATAGTCTCTGCATAAATTAATAACTTTCATTTAGGGGTAAGGTTGTCTGAAGTTAAATGAGAATAATAATGTGATGTTATTGCCACAGCGTTTTAATAATAAAGGAGTTGTGTGGAAATAGTGTGATGATCACTCCAAATGTGTACGTAAATAATTAGGTCTGTAGGCTGTTGGAGGTAAAATAGAGAGAGAATCGTCGAAATACATATTTAAAAGAAAATGGAGGGAAACAGGACAAATGAAGTCGGTAGGCTGACATAAATGGTAAAAAGGTAAAAAGTTGATGAGTAATTCCCAGGTGTCTCGTGAAAAGGTTTGAGAAACGTGTGGTCTTGCTTAAGGCAGATTGTCATGTAACAACAAAATACAAATAAACGGAAGTATTAAGAAATGTAAAACGTAAAGTTGATATGTTAAAATGAAAACAGTTTTCTAATGATATAGCAAAGTAACTGCTGTAAAACAAATGATTTCTGTAGCATAACGATCCGTACGATAATTGAGTCAAAGGAAGGAAAAACTTAAAATGGTTACTCAATTTTCTAAGTAAAGCAACACCTAAGTAATAAAACACATTCCAAAATAGCGCTAAAAGTCATTATTTAAGAACAGAAATTGGCCTTCAGTATAAAATAGCTATGGTTTAGATATAAAAGAAAAGGAACATGCAGAGTTTGTAATTCTGGCTTAATAATGATGTAGAATGTCACGTTTTTCTTATGTAACTCACTTCCAATTATTCTTTCTGGTAACTTCTCAGTTATTAGAACTATTGCAAGAAAATAGATTTTGAAATGTGTTTTGTCTTTCCTTAGATGTAAGTTGAGAACAGACGCTTAGGCTATGTTATCTGTTTCTCAGGGACATGGAGGCTTCATCAAAGGCAGCCTGCGAGCTGTAGTGGAGAAGGAAGCAAGGACGACACAAGCTACAGTCAATACCCCCCCCCCTTTTCCATTCTTGTAGTAAGATATAATGGAGAAGTGAATTCCCACCCCCTCCTTCAAATGACTTAGTGAAAGTGTCGTTCGGACGTTCACATTGGTGCCTACGATTGTGATTCAATATGTGAACACTTAAAAGTGAAAGATTTTGTGTATTTCTCTTTCAGGTAAAGACTAAAAATTTTACGCAAAGAGAAAGGAATTTTGTAACTATCGGAAATTTTATTTCATATTCCTATGTATTTTATGTATTTGGTTTTTTAAAAACCGATTATGTCAGTTTTCCTATGTGTATATGAATGGTTATTTTGTAAGTATAGTGTTAAGGAATTTTGCTAAATATCAAGAGGTCAGCTATAACAACAACAAATGTTTTTAATATTCAGTTTTGTTTAAAAATATAATTTTTTCACGAAAATAAATAGGGGTGATGTGGCGAAACATGCGTTGTGTCATTGGAGAAACACAGAGGCGAGCGAGAGTGCCGGGACTTACCCCAGTCTACTGCTAGAAGCGTCATCACAACGTGACTGTGCGTAGTACACAAGTATTGCACCATAATTTAAGAATGGAATTAAAAGTTAAAGTGGCTTTCCCAAATTTTGTAAGCATGTACTTTACTATATAAAATTGTAAACTGTCAAATCTCAGAATGATCAGGTCAATATTTTTCCCTGAATACATCATTTTAAGAAAAAAAGTGGTACTAAATAATTTAGCAAGAAAGCCAAAAAATTGATCGAAATGTCCAGATGTATGTCGAAATACAACCACAATAGAGGGGTATCTGTTCAGAGGCCAGACAAACGTGTGGTTCCTGGCAAGGGCAGCAGCCTTATCAGTGGTTTCAGGGGCAACAGTCTCGGAGATTGACTAAACTGGCCTTGTAACACTAACCAAAACGGCCTTGCTGTGCTGGTACTGCGAACAGCTGAAAGTAAGGGGAAACTAAAGTCGTAATTTTTCTTGAGTACACGCAGCTTTACTGTATTGTTAAATGATGTTGCCGTCCTCTTGGGTAAAATATTCCAGAGGTAAAAAAAGTCCCCCATTGGATTCTCTGGACGGGAACTATACAGGAGGATGTCGTTATCAGCAGAAACAAAACTGGCGTTCTACATATCGGAGCGTCGAATGTCGGGCAGCTACGTTAGAAAATTTAAAAAAGGGAAATGGATACATTAAAGTTAGATATAGTATGAATTAGTGATGTTCGCCGGCAGGAGGAACAAGATATCTGGTCAAGTGAATACATGGTTATAAATAAAAAATCAACTAGTGTTAATGCGCGAGTAGGTTTAGTAATGAAAAAAAAAAAAACAAGGAACTCGGATAAGTTACTACGAACATCAAAGTGTACGCATTATTGTAGCCAAGATAGATCCGAATCCCACGCCTTCGACAGTAGTACAAGTTTATATGCCAATTACCTCCGCAAATGAAGAGATTGAATAAATGTATGATGCCACAAAAGAAATTATTCAGATAGTTGAGGGAGACGAAAATTTAAGTCATGAGGGACTGGAATTCTACAGAAGGAAAAGGCAGGCATGAAAAAGTAGTAGGTGATTATGGACTGGCGATGAAGAATGAAAGCCTCCTGGTAGAATTTTGCAGAGAGCATAACTTAATCATAGCTAACACTTCGTTTCAGAATTATTAAGGAAAGTTGCATACGTGGAAGAGGCCTGGAGGCACTGGAAGTTTTCAGATAGACTATGTAATGGTAAGACCGAGATTTAGGAACCAAGTTTTAAATTGTAAGACATTTCCAGTGGCAGATGTGGACTCTGACCACAATTTATAAGTTATGAAGTGTAGACTAAAACTGAAGACAATGCAAAAAGGTAAGAATTAAGGAGATGGCACCTGGTTAAACTGAAAGAACCAGAGGTTGCAGAAAATTTCAGAGTGAGATTTAGGGAACGATTGACAAGAACAGAAGAAAGTGAAGGAGATTGGGTAGCTTTGAGAGATGTGATAGTGAAGGCAGCAGAGGATCAAGTAAGTGAAAATATGAGGGCCATAGAAAACCATTGGTTACAAAAGAGATATTGAATTTAATTGATGAAAGAAGAATATATAAAGATGCAGTAAATAAAGCAGACGAAAACGAATACAAACATCTCAAAAATGAGATCGATGGGAAGTGCAAAATTGTTAAGCAGGGATGCCTATAGGACAATGCAAGTACGTAGAAACATGTATCATTAGAGATAATATAGATACCAGCTACAGGAAAATTAAAGATACCTTTGGAGAAAAGAGCACAACGTGTATGAATATCAAGAGCTCAGATCGAAAACCAGTCCTAAGAAGAAATGGGAGAGCAGAACGCTGGAAGTAGTATATGGATGGTCTATACAAGGGCGATGTATTTGAAGGCAATATTATGGAAATGGAAGACGATGTAGATGAAGATGAAGATACGATACTGCGTGAAGAATTTGACAGAGCACTGAAAGACCTATGTTGAGATAAGGCCCTGGGAGTAGACAACATTCCATTAGAACTACTCATAGCCTTGGGAGAGCCAGCCACGACAAAACTCTTCCATCAGGTAAGAAAGACGTATGAGGGAGGCGAAATACCCTCACACTTCAAGAAGAATATGTTAATTCCAGTCCCAAAGAAAGCAGGTGCTGACAAGTGTGAAAATTACCGAACTATCATTTTAATAAGTCACGGTTGCAAAATGGTAACACGAATTCTTTACAGACGAATGGAAAAACTGGTACAAGTCGATCTTTGGGAAGATCAGTTTGGATTGCGTGAAAATGTTGGAACCTGTGTGGCGAAACTGACCCTACGACTTAATGTTAAAGGTATGTTAAAGGTATGTTAAGGAAAGGTAAACCTACGTTTCTATCATTTGTAGAATTAGAGAAAGCTTTTGATGAAGTTGACTGGAATACTCTCATTCAAATTCTGAAAGTGGCAGGGGTAAAATACAGGGAACGAGAGGCTATTTACAATTTGCACAGAAACCGGATGGCATTTATAGAGGAAAGGGGCACGAAAGGGACCAGTGGTTGAGAAGGGAGTGAGACAGGGTTGTAGCCTATCTAAGATGTTATTCAGTATGTGTATTGAGCAAGCAGTAAAGGTAACAGAAGAAAAATTTGGAATTGCAATTCAAATTTGAGATTTTCCGAAGACATTATAATTCTGTCTGTGACAGCAAACGATCTAGAAGAGCAGCTGAAAGGAATGGGCAGTGTCTCGAAAGGGAGAAATAAGATAAACATCAACAAAAGCAAATCGTTGATAATGGAATGTCGTCAGATAAAATCAGGTGATGCTGAGGGAATTAGATTAGGAAATGAGACACATGAAGTAGTAAATGAGTTTTGCTATTTGGGAAACAAAATATCTGATGACTGTCGAAGTAAGGAGAATATAAAATGTAGACTGGCTATGGCAAGGAAACCGTTTCTGAAGAAGAGAAATTTGTTAACATTCAGTACAGATTTAAGTGTCAGGAAGTCTTTTCTAAACGTTATTGTATGGAAGTGAAACACGGACGATAACTAGTTTAGACAGGAAGAGAATCGAAGCTTTCGAACTGTGGTGCTACAGAATAATGGTGAAGATAAGATGGGTAGATCATGTAACTAATGAGCTGGTGCTGAACAGAATTGGAGAGAAGACTAATTTGTGGAACAACTTTACTAGAAGAAGGGATAGGTTGGTAGGGCATGTTCTGAGGCATCAAGGGATCACCAATTTTGTATTGGAGGTAAGTGTGGAAGATAAAAATTGTAGAGAAAGACCAAGAGATGAATAATCAGATTCTGAAGGATGTAGGTTGCAGTAGTAATTCGGAGATGAAGGGGCTTGCACAGGATAGAGTAGCATGGAGAGTTGCATCAAACCAGTCCTTGGACTGAAGACAACAGCAACAACAACAATACTTTAATTTACTTGCATTTTGTTGTTAGATGACCATTTGCCTTAAGCAAGACAACAACATCAACAACAAGTCAAAATTAACTGGTACAAGTCTCAGTGTGATTAATCAAGTATTTTGGTCAGAATCCACATTTTTATAAAAAAATATAGGCGCTAAATATTAGACATAGAAACATGAAAATTTGTTTGAAGCTTCAGTTCAACATAAAAATATTAATTATGTAACCTCATTGGGCTACCTCTTATTGTTTCCGAGTAATTTGCAAAAAAACTAAATTTGGAACTAAATATCCTTATTTGTAGTAGATTAAAAATCTATTATATTAATGCTAGAAAGTTTTGATTACAGCATGTAATGAAACCTATTAAATAGTAGAACTACAAAAAATTTCAAGGCCAGGATGTAAATAATAACAAATATAAGGTCTCTTAAAGTTGTAGTTCAGAGGTCAGGTCCTACTGTCAGAACTGTTCTGAAATTTCTAGACGACAGACTTCAATTGCAGGCGAGGTAAAACTTTTCTATGATTTTAACCCACTTAAGTACCTGCACACAAAAATTATGAAGATTCTAAATCAATACACAACAGTATTGTAAAATATTATGTGTCCATGAAACTGGCCTTTTAGAGGCTGATATGTGGACATAGGGCGGAAGGCAACTGGTGTTCCCTTCACCGTCCACTGCGCCACATATACAAATACAACCGGAGAGGCAAGACGACGCTTCACTTCGCACACAGCCACTGTACGATTTGCGTCAGCCAAACGACGAAGCGCGCACTGCTCCGGATGACATCAGAGTCAAGCTCTTACTAAACGCATATTTTCAGAAATAATAGAAAGTGTACTCGTCCTGGATCGCTTAGGTTTCGCAGAAGTAACTGTTAGCGTGCCGCCCGTAATGTTAACAAATCCGTGTGGCAAGTGGTGACAACTATTTTCCACTTTCGTGGCGAACAATTATTTTGATTATCAGCAGTAAGGACGAAAGGCAGTTGAGTAGGAATTTACCGTAGAACTCGCCTCTGAACTGCTCATAGATAGATTTATTATCAGTATTAACATAATGAGAACTATAATGTTGAGCATGTGGAACTTTGCCAAATATATCTGTCAATTAGATGGCAAAATCTTCATTTGTAATCATACTCCTGATCCTGCTGAACAAGTTGAGAACAGAAGCATTTCTTTCAGTGGGCTGGACAAGAATGTGGACTTGCAGACTGGGAACTATAGTCAGTATGTTCTCCATCGCTTTCTGGCTGATCATAGAAATAGTTTTCAGGCTCTCGTAAAAGACGGTGAACAATATGCCAAAATTTACAGTAATTCAAATATTTCCAATTTCCGGCTTACGATTTCTCCCACGATTTACGACTGAATAAAATTATTGTTTAATTATTATTGATTACTAATAATCCGCGTCCCACAATATGAATAGGAGAAATATGTCAGCTACTCAAGAGTAAATCTCAGTTACAAAAGACGGAAGTTTTTTATTGTGTTGTTGTTGTTGTTATGGTCTTCAGTCCTGAGACTGGTTTGATGCAGCTCTCCATGCCACTCTATCCTGTGCAAGCTTTTTCATCTCCCCGTACCTACTGCAGCCTACATCCTTCTGAATCTGGTTAGTTTACTCATCTCTTGGTCTCCCTCTACGATTTTAACCCTCCGCACTGCCCTCCACTGCTAAATTTGTGATCCCTTGATGCCTCAGAACATGTCCTACCAACCGGTCCCTTCTTCTAGTCAAGTTGTGCCACAAACTCTTCTTCTTCTATTCAATACCTCCTCATTAGTTATGTGATCTACCCATCCAATCTTCAGCATTCTTCTGTAACACCACATTTCGAAAGCTTCTATTATCTTCTTGTCTAAACTATTTATCGTCCATGTTTCACTTCCATACATGGCTACACTCCATACAAATACTTTCAGAAACGACTCCCTGACACTTAAACCTATACTCGATGTTAACAAATTTCTCTTCTTCAGAAACGCTTTCCTTGCCATTGCCAGTCTACATTTTATATCCTATCTACTTCGACCATCATCAGTAATTTTGCTCCCCCAATAGCAAAACTCCTTCACTACTTTAAGTGTCTCATTTCCTAATCTAATTCTCTCAGCATCACCTGACTTAATTCGACTACATTCCATTATCCTCGTTTTGCTTTTGTTGATGTTCATCTTATATCCTCCTTTCAAGACACTATCCATTCCGTACAACTGCTCTTCCAAGTCCTTTGCTGTCTCTGATAGAATTACAATGTCATCGGTGAACTTCAAAGTTTTTATTTCTTCTCCTTGGATTTTAATACCTACTCCGAACTTTTCTTTTGTTTCGTTTACTGCTTGCTCAATACAAAGATTGAATAGCATCGGGGAGAGGCTACAACCCTGTCTCACTCCCTTCCCAACCACTGCTTCCCTTTCATGTCCCTCGACTTTTATAACTGCCATCTGCTTTCTGTACAAACTGTAAATAGCCTATCGCTCCCTGTATTTTACCCCTGCCACCTTTGAATTTGAAAGAGAGTGCTCCAGTCAACATTGTGACAAATCATAATTGAAGTTATTATTAGCAACTGAGGAAAATGGCCGTAGATACTAACAATGTAATCCATAAATTGCAACGAACACCGCTTTCAACATAAAGCTAGCTTTTTAAAAATGGCGCACGTATTTTTTTTTTTTTGTACAGAAATGAAAACAGTAGGTACATTTAGCTATGGCAAGCATATTTTTTTCTGTTCTAAGCCTCATATATTCTAAGGTGCGGTAATTTAAACGATGGCAGCAGCGCTGTGGTTTCTGCCTCAATGCGCAGAGTATGAGTTGCCTGCACTGTCCTGCAGCTTGCTGTATACAGACCACAACCACTATTCGTGTCCTACGTACAACGTTCAGTCTACTGTTGTATATTACTCGAACCTGCTCTACTGTTGCCGGAGTCAAACAGGAAAATAAACTTTGATGCATTTCACGTATGTTTCGGACAGAACTTTACCTTTTTTTTGTATAGCTTGTGACGTTTGCGGTCGTTTCGTTGATATGCCGTTCTATAGTAACGAAGAAAAACTAGATGTGATGTTATTTTACAGCGAATGCTAAAGAAATGCTACGGCAGTTGTAGCAGTGTTTGCTGAACGCTACCCTTATCGACGGCATCCTTCACGTAGTACTGTTTCCCTGCAGAAGACTCGTGGAAACAGGCATCTGGCAGCACGGGAAGTGTCAACGTACAAGCACAGTAATCAATATTGACATCAAAATTACAGTTCTGTCTGCCGAAGCGAAGAGTCCTGAGGTGAATGTGCGACATATTGCGTGCTGTTCTGCCGTAGTAGTGTATGTAAGAGTAATGAGAAGTAGCCGAAATTAAACAGCGAGAAACTTAACATCACGATTGATGGTCACAAAGTAGATGAAGGTAAGGATTTCTACTATCTAGGCAGCAAAATAACCAAAGGTGGACGGAACAAGGAGGACGTCAAAAGCAGACTATCACTAGCAAAAAGGGCGTCCATGGCCAAGAGAACTCTACTAGTAATAAACATAGGCCTTAAATTGAGGAAGAAATTTCTGAGAATTGACGTTTGGAGCACAGCATTGTATGATACTGAATCATGGACTGTGGGAAAACCGGTAGAAGAGAATCGAAGCATTTGGCATGTGGTGCTACGGACGAATGTTGAGAATTGGGTGGACTGATAACGTAAAGAACGAGGACATTCTACGTAGAATCGGAGAGGAAAGGAATATGTGGAAAACAATGACAAGGAGAAGTGACAGTATCATAGGACTTCCATGGCACTAGAGGGAGCTGTAGAGGGCAAAAATTGTAGAGAAAGAGACAGATTGGAATACATCCAGCAAATAATTGAGGACGTAGGTTGCAAGTGCTGCTCTGAGATGAAGAGCTTGGCACAGGAGAGGAAATCGTGGTGGGTCACGTCAAACCAGTCAGAACACTAAAAATATGTGTGTGGAGAATTTAGCTTGGGAATACGTTCGATCCGTATCATATTTCACTCCATTAAGAACTGTATGAGTAACTGAATCCTACGTCGAAGTCTGTCGTTTTGCGCTTCAGCGGCTCCAGTGTCATAACAACGTGATACGAAGCTACTTCCACAAATCATTAACTTTACGGAACATACACTAGCGGCGCGTTCAAAGCACTCTTGCTTCGCGCGGTTGGTCATCAACGACTGTGAGGAGTCAATGTATGGTTCGGCACCATTGGTACTTGCATTGTAAGCCCCTATTTTTATCAGGGAACATAATGCAATATGCATCGTTTCTACAAGACACTATACCCCTTCTCAAGGCGGACTTGGCACTGGAAACGGGTCCATCAGTGTCCTTCCAACATGATGGATTCCCCGTACACGACGTATGTGTTTCCAGGGAAGTTATGGGTGCAATGTTTCCAAACAGGTGGATAGGACGGGGAGGTCCTGTGAGCTGGCCAACTATGCATCTCCACATGAGCCTGTGAGACTTCGTTTTCTGGGCTCAGTGTAATAGTGTGTGTACTGTGAACCTCCTACGACATCAGAGGATATGTAATAACATAATACCGCTGTGTGTGGGGCAATGTCTGTAGGAACACTACAATCTGCGCAGCACTCACTTCTTCACCGTCTCCTCAAGAGTACTTATGAAGACGGTGGGCACCTCGAACGTCTGTAGAGGTGACGCAGGTTCACTGGATGTGACATTAGCGGTTATGCACTGTGCAATGCAATGTGCAAGCTGGTGGTGCCTCAATAATGGTAAGGATAGAGTTTACGTGGAATAAATTCGGTGCTCTGGATGTTTGGCTGGTCGGAATCCATTTCCAGCCATTCACAGACATCATGTACCCAAATAACGATGCCGTTTTTATACGTGGCAATGTCTGTAGGAACACTACAATCTGCGCAGCGCTCACTTCTTCACCGTCTCCTTAAGAGTACTTATGAAGACGGTGGGCACCTCGAACGTCTGTTGAGGTGACGCAGGTTCACTGGATGTGACATTAGCGGTTATGCACTGTGCAATGCAATGTGCAAGCTGGTGGTGCCTCAATAATGGTATGGATTGAGTTTACGTGGAATAGATTGGATGCTCTGGCTTTTCGGCTGGTTGGAATCCATTTCCAGCCATTCACGGACATCACGTTCCCAAATAACGATGCCGTTTTTATGCGTGACAATGTCTGTAGGAACACTACAATCTGCGCAGCACTCACTTCTTCACCGTCTCCTCAAGAGTACTTATGAAGACGGTGGGCACCTCGAACGTCTGTTGAGGTGACGCAGGTTCACTGGATGTGACATTAGCGGTTATGCACTGTGCAATGCAATGTGCAAGCTGGTGGTGCCTCAATAATGGTATGGATTGAGTTTACGTGGAATAGATTGGATGCTCTGGCTTTTCGGCTGGTTGGAATCCATTTCCAGCCATTCACGGACATCACGTTCCCAAATAACGATGCCGTTTTTATGCGTGACAATGTCTGTAGGAACACTACAATCTGCGCAGCGCTCACTTCTTCACCGTCTCCTCAAGAGTACTTATGAAGGCGGTGGGCACCTCGAACGTCTGTTGAGGTGACGCAGGTTCACTGGATGTGACATTAGCGGTTATGCACTGTGCAATGCAATGAATGCAATGTGCAAGCTGGTGGTGCCTCAATAATGGTATGGATTGAGTTTACGTGGAATAGATTGGATGCTCTGGATTTTCGGCTGGTTGGAATCCATTTCCAGCCATTCACGGACATCACGTTCCCAAATAACGATGCCGTTTTTATGCGTGACAGTGTCTGTAGGAACACTACAATCTGCGCAGCGCTCACTTCTTCACCGTCTCCTCAAGAGTACTTATGAAGACGGTGGGCACCTCGAACGTCTGTTGAGGTGACGCAGGTTCACTGGATGTGACATTAGCGGTTATGCACTGTGCAATGCAATGTGCAAGCTGGTGGTGCCTCAATAATGGTATGGATTGAGTTTACGTGGAATAGATTGGATGCTCTGGCTTTTCGGCTGGTTGGAATCCATTTCCAGCCATTCACGGACATCACGTTCCCAAATAACGATGCCGTTTTTATGCGTGACAATGTCTGTAGGAACACTACAATCTGCGCAGCACTCACTTCTTCACCGTCTCCTCAAGAGTACTTATGAAGACGGTGGGCACCTCGAACGTCTGTTGAGGTGACGCAGGTTCACTGGATGTGACATTAGCGGTTATGCACTGTGCAATGCAATGTGCAAGCTGGTGGTGCCTCAATAATGGTATGGATTGAGTTTACGTGGAATAGATTGGATGCTCTGGCTTTTCGGCTGGTTGGAATCCATTTCCAGCCATTCACGGACATCACGTTCCCAAATAACGATGCCGTTTTTATGCGTGACAATGTCTGTAGGAACACTACAATCTGCGCAGCGCTCACTTCTTCACCGTCTCCTCAAGAGTACTTATGAAGGCGGTGGGCACCTCGAACGTCTGTTGAGGTGACGCAGGTTCACTGGATGTGACATTAGCGGTTATGCACTGTGCAATGCAATGAATGCAATGTGCAAGCTGGTGGTGCCTCAATAATGGTATGGATTGAGTTTACGTGGAATAGATTGGATGCTCTGGATTTTCGGCTGGTTGGAATCCATTTCCAGCCATTCACGGACATCACGTTCCCAAATAACGATGCCGTTTTTATGCGTGACAGTGTCTGTAGGAACACTACAATCTGCGCAGCGCTCACTTCTTCACCGTCTCCTCAAGAGTACTTATGAAGACGGTGGGCACCTCGAACGTCTGTTGAGGTGACGCAGGTTCACTGGATGTGATATTAGCGGTTACGCACTGTGCAATGCAATGTGCAAGCTGGTGGTGCCTCAATAATGGTATGGATTGAGTTTACGTGGAATAGATTGGGTGCGCTGGATTTTCGGCTGGTTGGAATCCATTTCCAGTCATTCACGGACATCACGTTCCCAAATAACGATGCCGTTTTTATGCGTGGCAATGTCTGTAGGAACACTACAATCTGCGCAGCGCTCACTTCTTCACCGTCTCCTCAAGAGTACTTATGAAGACGGAGGGCACCTCGAACGTCTGTTGAGGTGACGCAGGTTCACTGGATGTGACATTAGCGGTTACGCACTGTGCAATACAATGTGCAAGCTGGTGGTGCCTCAATAACGGTATGGATTGAGTTTACGTGGAATAGATTCGGTGCTCTGGATTTTCGGCTGGTAGGAATCCATTTCCAGCCATTCACGGACATCACGTTCCCAAATAACGATGCCGTTTTTATGCGTGGCAATGCCCCTTGTCACCGAGCCACAGTTTTTTTCGATTGGTTTGAAAAAAAAATACTCTGGAAAATTCGGTCGAATGATTTGGCCACCCAGATCGCCCGACATGAATCCGAATATTTACGGGACATAATAGAGAGGTCAGTTCGTGCACAAACTCCTGCACCAGCCGCACTTTCGCAATTACAGACGCCTTCAGAAGCAGCATTGTTCAGTATTTCAGCAGGGGGCTGCCAACGACTCGTTGAGGCCGTGTCACGTCGAGTTGCTGCACTATGGCGAAGAAAAGGGGGGTACGGCACGATAGTGCGACGTATCCCATGCCTTTTGTCACATCAGTATGCAGTGGACACTGAATGCAAGTCGTGCACGTAATTTCACTGGAACTGATCGAACAGAGTTGGTGGCACTGTACACCACAGAGCAGGCGCGGCTCGTAATTAAAGGCTCTGAAGCGGAGCCGCCCCAAAATATATGTTAAAGTAAATTTCGCAAGAACGTATCACATAATTAAAATTATCAGGACGAATTTCGCGTAATTCCCATTCCCATTAAAATAACGACGGTCAACGTTTTTGGAACTGTTTGTGTCGATGGATGTTTTCCGAACGGTTAGTAGTGTTTAGGCTGCGCCTTGGAACTAGAGATGGGGGATGCACTCTTGAACTGATTCATAGAGTTGAATCTTTCAAAGGAGTGAACAATCAGTGATTCAGAAAAAAAGAACGGTAGCTCCAAACGTTTCCCACGGCAGAGAGAGAGAGAGAGAGAGAGAGAGAGAGACGGAGCATATCAGCAGCGCCTCTGCTGGTCACAGCACAGTGCACGCCACACAACACAGCCAGCGCCGGCCTCTGCCCTGCTTCTACCTTGGCTGCCTCCATTGTGCAGAGCCCCATTGGATTTTGTGTTTCACATATGCCGTGCTGTCTCTGTGCGTCGTTTGCCGCGTGCAGTGTCTGGCGCAGCATAACTTCGCATCGCACTCTGTCGGCGATCGTTTCAGTCTCACGTCCTGCCCTCTGGGCAGTTGATGCGAGCAACAGGACAGAGAGCCACCTAGCAGATAACGTAGGAACTACTTGCAACAACCTGCTCGCAAGGGAACGGACGATTTGTCTCGGAGCGGGTGAGTGGTGGCCATTCACCGCTCCCCCCACCCTCGGAAGTTGCCCGCTCAACGCTCACCCCACCGTTCTCGTCTCTAGCCAGAGCGTTGAGCAAAGCAACTCAGGTGTCACTCTGGTCTCTGCGGTCTTAGCTCACACAGTAATACAGCTCGCGGCTCGACCTGCTCGGCTCAGTGCTTCTGCATCGGAGTTCGTCTCTACTGGATATTGTTCTTCGTAGTAATACCGCTATGTATATTACATTATTATGTTATGTATACATCATTTGTTTTTATTTTATTTTTATTTGTTTAAACTGATCAGATTAGGTTCCTGACGACTCCTCTTACTATAGGATTTTTATTATGGACACTCGAATTTACGCTTTAATTACGAGCGAACCGATAAACGTATCACAAAATGTGATACGCCAATATTTTCCTTGTTTTATTCTGCGTAAGGCTATATGCAGCACTTTCGTTTTACAGCCAAATTTATATATTTTTTTCTTATTCTGGTACGGATTTTGCGATTTCAGGCGTCTTCGGAAGGAAACGTTCACTTTAAAAATATATGGCTTGCGATGTATTTGTATGAGGTTAATGAAATTTTAATACATTATAGTCAAATATATTGTTAATGTAAATCTCAAGTTACAACATTTTCCGATCACCCAAAAAACCACGATAGTGCAAAATAAATCAATAATCAAAAAATTTGTCATATCGTGGAAATTTCAATAAACAATACAAAATTCTTACTCATTATCTGTGTTACTTCAAAATAGGATGAAATAAGATCAAAATACAGGTATAGTACTGGAATAAACCAAGTTTAAAGGGCAATGTGCCTTCCATTTATTTTCTGTTGTAAATGAGTGGTGAGTCATGAAAAAGAGCTAATTCATTTCAGGGAGTGAACAGTTCTGATCCGATCTCTGAAATGAACAGTTTTGCCCATCTCTACTTGGAACATCTGTAAGCTGCATGTAGTAGCGGTTTGGGGGCGTGGCTTCTACTTAGTACTGCTCTTTACGGGCGACCCGAAGGCTCAGAGCTTGCAGCCTAAGGGTGTCATACCAACCACCACACGTTTTTCACGTTCCACTATCTATGTAATAAAGGACTGAAGAGTGGCCGAAACTTCGCTATCCAATCTCTGTCTCTGCACATCTCTACTACGCTTCGATGTGTCATTAATCGACGTTTAGTATTATTGTTTTGATAATCTTTTACGTAGTTGTTTTGTTTCTGCCATTGGCTATTTGATCTACATTTAGAATAAGTTTGCAAATATCCCGCCAGAGTGCACTAGACTACAGTAACATAACAGTACTGCCATCTAGCGAGAGCTTCATAAGTGATTAGAGGACAAAGCGCCAGAAATTTGTCCCATAACTTTACTTTCCTTGCTTGCTGATGCTGACTGCTTTTGTCGATATCGTGTGATATTAGCAAGTTTCTTTTTCGGAGTGTATTTTGCAAGATTTTAGTGAGTTTTACTTGCACAAGACGTGTGACGTCACCAAAACATCACAGTATCGTCATGCGAACTCGTAAACGTTGAGCTTTGGAGGTAAACCACAATAAACGCCTTAAGTTTAGAAGTGAAAACACCTAAAATATTAAGCAGCCGCAAAGTTAACATTCATCGCATTAAAGATCTCTCCGAAACGCGCCTTTTCATATGATTTGCTGCGAAGTGTCAGAAAATGTAATGATGACGTTTAGAAACACTAACCAAAGATTTTAACTCGACGTTAGCTTCTAATGATGTTTAATACTTAATTATAGAAGATACAGTACGTAAAATTATGGGTAGAGAGTGATATGCCCACCCCCCCTCCCCCTGAAATCTTAGTTGTTTATGTCAGACTAATCTGTAGCGTAACCCGAGGTCTATGGTGGCTCCGATCGATAAATACCGCAGCCTTCCCCAGTATATAAACCACGAGCCGCGCCTGCCATAGAGTAAAAGAGTACCTAATTCTGAAGAGCTGAGGAAAATTATAATACAACTGAATCTGTTGTGTAGACAACTGCCGACGGTGTATTATTACTTGCGCTGAAATAAGAGAAGCAGAACGCGGATGCCTGGAGTGAGTCTGGCGGATAACAGTGTGTATCTGAGGCTCCGCTTGTACAGGAAATGAGACTCACCACCTGCGGAGTAACACGCGGAGCCGGTCCTCCGGGTCCCCAGAGAGGCAGGGCCATCGCTATGCGCCGCGGCTCCCTCTGACATGCCCTTCTCGTTAGCCCTGCCTGAGGCCTTCCTCTCCATATCGCGTCTCCCCTCGGTGGCAGTTCCGTTGATGAGACAAACAGCCAGCTACAGCGCTGGAATGCTGGATACTGTGAGCTGGGAAGAGGTGCCTGCCTCTCTAAATACTGGTCTCTATAGTAAACGATGATCAGGCGCTATGCCCCTCATGCCCTTAAAACACCATCAATCTACTCCTGTCCCATGTCTGTAGCTGGTCTCTGATGTTGCTATACTCTCTGCCTCCACGCAGAACTTGGAAGTGTACCGTATCTACGGATGCCAAGTTCCCTGGCGGTATAGCAGACAGTCTACAAGTTCCTCTCTATATTTTTCTGTATGAAATGTAACCCAGACTTACCTCCCACTCTATAAAAGATATACCTATTACCAAAACTACCTACTCACCAGATAATGTCCAACTTAAACTCTTGTACTAACCTTTGACTATGCAGAACCTTATCTGAATCGAACTGTAACTTATCTGCACACAACTTGTCATTATATTAAATGCGCAACGCTTACCTCGTGTCTTGGCAACACTGGTGCAGATTTCTCCAAAGCACAACAGCAAACAACAAGCAGACCGTGGCTAAGTTACATTTTTATTTTTTAAATACAATTTCCAAACAATATTCAAACTGTTGATACCATATGGTGCAATGTGGTAATACGTAACGATAAATCCTCTGTAAATAGTGGGGTGGGGTGAGTAACTATTGCTATGAAACGATATTCCAAGACAACGATTGTAGAACGAAGTATGTATTCAAAAAGACACAGTAAAACTTCACTTGATCCTCACACATAAAATTGATCTGAACAGTGCTATGTTTAACAGTGTGAACAATGATTTAAAATGGGGACAGTGTTAACAGAGAATTTCTCTGAAAACCAGACAGCTTAAACAGTTGATATGTTAACGCGTGAATCAGGGAATTGGGGTGGTCTTTGTCTCAGCTCTGGGCAAGTGAGCAAAGTTAACTAGCTAACAATCATTCTGAAAAACTGATTGCGCAGTGCTGCTTCTTGCGACTAAATTTCTTATATTTTTCACAAAAAAATAACATTATTCAAAATTTAAATTCCTTTCGCCCTTCGTCATATACAACACATCATCTTTGATGTCCTTTACATCTTTCTTCATCTAACACATACAATCGTAAGTCAACACATCGCTACCGAAAAGGTCCATCACCTACCACACTTCAGTTTAGAATGTATCGGACTGCGCAAAGGCAAAGATTCTGCCACAACAAGACCGAAGATTGCTTAACAGTGACATAACTTGCTCTGTCTCTGGTGTGAAAATCGATAGCTTTGCAAAAATACAATGACATGACTACCTTACAGGAGGCAGTCATTGGTGGTTGTGGTGTTGACAATCATGGTAGTGTGAGTTTGTACACCCCCTCAGTCAGAGAAGTTTCGGAACTCGGTTAATAGGAAGTAGAGGAAAGTTAAGTCATAGTGCTTCAGGTGTTCTACACCATCTCACCCCCACCTGAGTGCAGAAAGCAGCACGTTCATACTAGAGATCAGAAATGAGCTCTGTATACTCGCTTTAAACTCGCCAACAGTTCCTCTGACGTCCCGTCCGAACTCACCTTCTCTATACACTTGGAGACACGATTTGCCACTCTTTCTCACTCGCTAGTTAACTCTAAACTCATCGCTTGAGTCTGTTGTGGAAGGCAAGTAGATTACAACGTCGCAGAGAGTACCCAAGGATAAAATCGCGGCTCGTTTTATGCAGCCTCCAATATTATATGTCGTAGGTGGCCTTCATAAAATGCGCGAGGTTTTCATGTTCCCTCGCTCGCTGCCCGGAAACTATTAGTGCTAACAGGATGTGGTTGCAGGAAATTTAATGTAGTACAATTTTGTACTCGGATACGTTTTCGCTAGACGCCGTAGCATTGAGTTATTCAAGAAAACGTACAAAAGTGACCTTCAATCGCACCGCCACTCCCACGCTGCCGGCCGGTGTGGCCGAGCGGTTCTAGGTGCTTCAGTCTGGAACCGCGCGGCTGCTACGGTCACAGGTTCCATTCCTGCCTCGGGCATGGATGTGTGTGATGTCCTTAGGTTAGTTAAGTTTAAGTAGCTCTAAGTTCTAGGGGACTGATAAGCTCAGATGTTAAGTCCCATAGTGCTCAGAGCCATTTTGAACCACTCCCACACTCAGCCCCCAGCCCTTTGCATTTCTGAAGCTGGAGAGGGGAAGGACATCAGAAAGAGAGGGAAAAAAATTCCAGCAAAGGAAACGGCCCAACACCAATCATAGCAGGTGTAGAACTTTCAAAAGCGAAACTCTCAGATGTGAAAAAGCTTTTGGAGCTCCACTTTGGTAAAGACTGAGTGACCAACGACAAACCCAAATTCACCGAGGTGTCGGACGAGCAGGAAGACACTCCTGGAGTTGCTCCTGCCGCTGCCAACTCTCAGAACGAGGAAGAAGCCGGAAGCGATTTTGACCCGATGGACAGTATTGAAGTAGGTGTCATTTAAAAGCAATTTTCAGTCAGTTTCATTTTATAGAAATTTTTGTCGCTGTTTTAACCAAGACGCAACTTTCGCAAATTTTATCATTTTCTAAAATTTTCATGATGTTTTAATAATATGCAATTTGGAGCTTATTTTAGTGTCTACAATATCTTCTGATGTCGGAAGCATGACGGTGTATTTGAAGAAAAAGAAAAACCCCAATAATTAACTTTTATTTCTGTTCTGTTTTCTATGTACGACGGTCATTTCGTCAGTGAGAGAGCACCTCAAATTCCTTCTGCTAATAAGGCGAGCACACCGTTCGTTTGTTATATATATTTTATGAGCTTCAAACAGGAGCGAATTATTTTTAGTTATCTGTGTAGTTACTAGTTAATTTTTGTAATTTCTTGCGTGTTTGAGTGCTGACTAGACACAACCTTTTTTATTTTAATGACAGTATAGTGTACAGTACCACTGCTGTTCTCGACGCTTGTATCGAACGTCGACTCGTACAGGCTTTTGTTTGTTTCGCTTAGTGTAGCTCAGTGCCAGTTAGTGAATTGCCCCCTCTGTTTATTAATTGGATACCAACTGAATTGTTATTTATTTATTTAATGGGATAATACTATTTATTAAAAGGTGGCAATTTTCTCTTTCGATTGTTGCGAGTCAGCGATAGTGCAATGCTGCTCGCTTTGGAGAATACACATTTTATAAGAATTATTTGGTCCAGGAAACACTTTTGTGATCACGGTTGCGATTTAGACGGTATTCGCGTAATTGTACTTATTAACAGTTATCGTTTCCGAAAGACGCTGGTTCGATTAAAGCTGTGTGCACTTTTGCGCGTATAATGAAAATATTCATAACACGTCGCGTAACAAAAAGAAACATGCGAATCACAACCGTGGTCAAACAAAGAAATTATATGATAACATAAATGTTCTTCGCTGTTATTCAGTACAGGCTCAGATTAGACCTTGCAATTTTTAGTTATAGGAAATGACAAGAAGTTGCAGTTAGGAGATATTTGTTTTGAAAAACTTGTATTTACCTTTTCTCTCTCTCCTTTTTACAGCCTTTATACCTTCACATCGATTAAGGAACTTTTCCTTCGCTACCGACCAGTACGAGAAGAAAATTCAGACTCAACAAAATGTCTTACATGGAATTATTACATGCTTAACCCTTAATAATCATATATAGCTTCGTAGTACAAACAATGCTAATGTCTTCCGTGCAGTAGAAAGTCTTTGATACACTGAGCACAAAAATGAAAATAATAAAATTATAATTACATTTTTACTATCATGAATACTTTTTTAAATCATGGAAATAAGGTTTGACATCGTCGTAATGTTAATTTTCATTGTTGTAGCACTACATTAGACAGCCAATGACAGAGCATCTCGACTTCCTACTAGTAATAAGCCAAGCACACCTTTCGATTGTTACATATTTATACGAACTTCAAACAGGAGCTACTTAAGTAATGGATAGGAACTGTGATTGCTGTGTACAGATGCGAGCTGAGTTGGTGACTCTTCGCTCACAGCTCCGGGCAGTGTTGGCTGCTGCCCAGGGGCTGCACTGTGGGGGGTCGGAGGCGGGGATGTGAGGCACGTGGTTCACGTCCCAAGTACGCCCTGATAGATCCACTGCTATAGCCACCCTGGGTACTGCCTGCGCTGAGGTTGACCCCTCACCTGTCGTCGAGTGGGAGATCATTCCAAAGTCTGGCAGGCAGTGAAAGACTTTGAGGGACTGATCATAGGACCTCCCCAGTTCGTTTGACGAACAGGTTTCAGGCATCTGTGGCTGACAAGGTCTCTAAGCTGGATGCAGTTGTCCACCCTGTTCCAGAGGAAGGTTCTCGGCCCACAAGGCGTGGGTATTCACAGAGGGTGAGTTTGCTATTTGTTGGGAACTCCAACATTAGGCACGTAATGGGGCCCTTTAGGAACATGGCTACCAAGGAGGGAAGTCATTTGGGATGTGGAAAAGGTGCTTCCGAATGCCATAAAGGGTACAGGGAGCAGCTAACTGCAGGTGGTGGCTCATGCCAGTACCAATGAAGTGTGACGCTTTGGATCGGAGGAGATTCTCTCTGGTTTCGGGCAGCTAGCATAAATGGTAAAGACTACCAGTTTTGCTTGCGAGATTAAGGTAGAGCTCATCGTATGCAGCATCGTCGACAGAACCGTCTGGTGCAGAGCCCAGTGGAGGATATGAATCACTCAGGCGGTTCTGTGACAGTGTAGGCTGCAGATTCCTTGACTTGCGTCATCGGGTAGTGGGTTTCTGGGTTCCACTTAAAAGGTCAGGAGTCCACTATGGACAGGAGGCGGCTACACGGGTGGCGGGAGCTGTGTGGAAGGGGCTGGGCTTTTTTTTTTTAAATTTAGGTTAGAGGGTCTCAGAAAACCACAGAAAGGGCGTCCCTCTGAAAGGGTGCACGTAAAAGATAGTAAGGCAGTTGTAGAAACAATCGGTATTGTAGGATGTAAGGTCCGCCAGTTATGCAAAACTTCGCTTTTTACAAGTTCCTAAATACGTTTCATCACCACCCCCCCATCACCCCCCCCCCCCCCATGAACCATAGACCTTGACGTTGGTGGGGAGGCTTGCGTGCCTCAGCGATACAGATAGCCGTACCGTAGGTACAACCACAACGGAGGGGTATCTGTTGAGAGGCCAAACAAACGTATGGTTCCTGAAGAGGGGCAGCAGCCTTTTCAGTAGTTGCAAGGGCAACAGCCTGGATGATTGACTGATCTGGCCTTGTAACAATAACCAAATCGGCCTTGCTGTGCTGGTACTGCGAACGGCTGAAAGCAAGGGGAAACTACGGCCGTAATTTTTCCCGAGGGCATGCAGCTTTACTGTATGATTAAATGATGATGGCGTCCTCTTGGGTAAAATATTCCGGAGGTAAAATAGTCCCCCATTCGGATCACCGGGCGGGGACTACTCAAGAGGATGTCGTTATCAGGAAAAAGAAAACTGGCGTTCTATGGATCGGAGCGTGGAATGTCAGATCCCTTAATCGGGCAGGTAGGTTAGAAAATTTAAAAAGGGAAATGGATAGATTAAAGTTAGATATAGTGGGAATTAGTGAAGTTCGGTGGCAGGAGGAACAAGATTTCTGGTCAGTTGACTACAGGGTTATAAACACAAAGTCAAATAGGGGTAATGCAGGAGTAGGTTTAATAATGAATAGGAAAACAGGAATGCGGGTAAGCTACTACAAACAGCATAGTGAACGCATTATTGTGGCCAAGATAGATACGAAGCCCACACCTACTACAGTAGTACAAGTTTATATGCCAACTAGCTCTGCAGATGACGAAGAAATTGAAGAAATGTATGATGAATTAAAAGAAATTTTTCAGATAGTGAAGGGAGACGAAAATTTAATAGTCTTGGGTGACTGGAATTCGAGTGTAGGAAAAGGGAGAGAAGGAAACGTAGTAGGTGAATATGGATTGGGGGTAAGAAATGAAAGAGGAAGCCGGCTGGTAGAATTTTGCACAGAGCACAACTTAATCATAGCTAACACTTGGTTTAAGAATCATGATAGAAGGTTGTATACATGGAATAACCCTGGAGATACTAAAAGGTATCAGATAGATTATATAATGGTAAGACAGAGATTTAGGAACCAGGTTTTAAATTGTAAGACATTTCCAGGGGCAGATGTGGACTCTGACCACAATCTATTGGTTATGACCTGTAGATTAAAACTGAAGAAACTGCAAAAAGGTGGAAATTTAAGGAGATGGGACCTGGATAAACTGACTAAACCAGAGGTTGTACAGAGTTTCAGGGAGAGCATAAGGGAACAATTCACAGGAATGGGGGAAAGAAATACAGTAGAAGAAGAATGGGTAGCTCTGAGGGATGAAGTAGTGAAGGCAGCAGAGGATCAAGTAGGTAAAAAGACGAGGGCTTGTAGAAATCCTTGGGTAACAGAAGAAATATTGAATTGAACTGATGAAAAGAGAAAATATAAAAATGCAGTAAATGAGGCAGGCAAAAAGGAATACAAACGTCTCAAAAATGAGATAGACAGGAAGTGCAAAATGGCTAAGCAGGGATGGCTAGAGGACAAATGTAACGATGTAGAGGCTTATCTCACTAGGGGTAAGATAAATACTGCCTACAGGAAAATTAAAGAGACCTTTGGAGATAAGAGAACCACTTGTATGAACATCAAGAGCTCAGATGGAAACCCAGTTCTAAGCAAAGAAGGGAAAGCAGAAAGGTGGATGGAGTATATAGAGGGTTTATACAAGGGCGATGTATTTGAGGACAATATTATGGAAATGGAAGAGGATGTAGATGAAGATGAAATGGGAGATATGATACTGCGTGAAGAGTTTGACAGAGCACTGAAATACCTGAGTCGAAACAAGGCCCCCGGAGTAGACAACATTCCAACAGAACTACTGACGGCCTTGGGAGAGCCAGTCCTGACAAAACTCTACCATCTCGTGAGCAAGATGTATTGGAACAGGCGAAATACCCTCAGACTTCAAGAAGAATATAATAATTCCAATCCCAAAGAAAACAGGTGTTGACAGATGTGAATATTACCGAACAATCAGTTTAATAAGCCACAGCTGCAAAATACTAACACGAATTCTTTGCAGACGAATGGAAATACTAGTAAAAGCCGATCTCAGGGAAGATCAGTTTGGATTCCGTAGAAATACTGGAACACGTGAGGCAATACTGACCTTACGACTTATCTTAGAAGAAAGATTAAGGGTAGGCAAACCTACGTTTTTAGCATTTGTAGACTTAGAGAAAGCTTTTGACAATGTTGACTGGAATAATCTCTTTCAAATTCTAAAGGTGGCAGGCGTAAAATACAGGGAGCGAAAGGCTATTTACATTTTGTACAGAAACCAGATGGCAGTTATAAGAGTCGAGGGACATGAAAGGGAAGCAGTGGTTGGGAAGGGAGTAAGACAGGGTTGTAGCCTCTCCCCGATGTTATTCAATCTGTATATTGAGCAAGCAATAAAGGAAACAAAAGAAAAATTCGGGGTAGGTATTAAAATCCATGGAGAAGAAATAAAAACTTTGAGGTTCGCTGATGACATTGTAATTCTGTCAGAGACAGCAAAGGACTTGGAAGAGCAGTTGAACGGAATGGATGGTGTCTTGAAGGGAGGATATAAGATGAACATCAACAAAAGCAAAACGAGGATAATTTATTTATTTTATTTATTTATTTATTTATTGATTTATTTAACCTGGCAAGATTAGGGCCATCAGGCCCTCTCTTACATCTAACCAGGCATTCTACTTATTTTACATTCATACGTTTTAGTAGGCATGTTAAACTACATCTAGTACAAAAAGTGAAATAAACAATTAGAAATACATACATATAGAGTTTATATTCGTAGATCATAAGTACTGTTATAATTAGACATTATTGAACAGACGAATTTTAGATAGGAGTGCTGGCATCAGGGAGTATGAGGGAGACTCATGGTGAAGGGAGGAGAAGAATAGAGAGACATGATGAAACATAATTAGGGAAATATAAAGGAAAAGAAGATTGCGTGGCTAATAGAGATAGATGAAGAGGAAGGCATCTCAGGAGCAGGATAGGAGATGCTAGCTTTGCTATTTGACAGATCAGAGGATTGGCCTGGTACATTAATTTTGCGGAGAACTTTATGAAGATGATAGTAGGAAATGCTTCAACTTCTTCTTAAAAGCAGCAGGAGATTGAATTTTGCGCAAGGTAAGGGGCAGTTTGTTCCAGAGGCGGACAGCGGCAACTGAGAAGGAGTTTGCAAAAGTTTTTGTTTTGTGAGTGGGCACAGTTAGGATACCAAATAAGAGTGACCTCGTGTTTCGATTATGATGGCATGACAGGTTTTTAATCTCTGAAGCAAGGTATTGGGGTGCTTGCGCGACGAGGAGTCTGTGAAGTAGACATAGAGTGTGGTAGTCACGCAATTTGTCCGGCCGCAGCCACCCTAGCTCGGAGTATGAAGCACTAACATGATCATATCGGCGAATGTTGCAGGTGTAACGCACACAGGCATTCATGGTTAGCTCTAGCCGTCTTTTGTTTTCACTACTCGTGCCTTGCTGAATCACATCACAATAGTGGAGGTTCGGTAGAACGAGTGCTTGCACGAGCTGGCGTTTCAAATCCTGTGGGAATATGTTCCGAAACTTTTTGAGAGCATAGAGACAAGCAGACGTCTTTCGGCAGACTGCGACTGTATTCTCCGCCCAGTTGAGATGCTCATCCAAAGTTACACCCAAGTTATTCACTGTTTTCTGATATGGTATTGGAGTACCGTCGAGCAGAATAGGAGGTAGCCGTTCGCGGAAATCTGAACTTATTAGTTTCTGATGGGCTATTAAGATTACTTGCGTCTTTTTTGCATTTAGTTTAAGTCCCAGGTTTTTCGCCCATGTCACTACTGAAGACAGATCATCATTCATCTGAGCGATTGCAGTGTTTACGTCTTCAGGTCTGACGCTTAGGTAGAGTTGGAGGTCGTCGGCATAGAAATGATATTTACAGGAGGACAGAACCGACGAAATATCGTTGACATATAAAGAAAACAAAAGTGGTCCTAAGACTGATCCTTGTGGCACTCCCGAGGAAACATGTTTCCAGGAAGATTTTTCATTTAGGCAGACAACACATTGCTGTCTGTCTTTTAAGTAGCTTTCAAACCATCTCATTGCACTATCAGAGAAATTAAGCTGTTGCATTTTTCTGAGCAATATGTCAAAGTTAACAGTGTCAAAAGCTTTGCTGAAGTCCAGTAGCGTCAATACTGTTGCCTTTCGATTGTCGATGGCACGTTTCAGGTCATCAGTTACTTTAATTAGAGCAGTGTTTGTGCTGTGATGTTTATGGAAACCGGATTGAAATTTGTCATATAGGCTGAATTCATGCAAGTGTTCAGTGATTTGGTCATGAACAATATATTCAAGTGCTTTGGAAACCGCAGGCAGTATGCTAATTGGTCGGTAATCACTAGGCAGTTGCGGGTTTTCGATCTTAGGGATGGGTCGAATTATGCTTCTTTTCCATGCAGTGGGGTATATTCCGTTCACGAGGGAAAAATTAAATATGTCAGTTAAGACAGGTACTAAGATATCGGCAACATTCTTAATCATGGTTATACCGATACTGTCGTTGCCTATTGCATCAGAAGAGATTCTCATAATTGCTTTTCTTACCGTATTTGTTGTTACATGTTTTAAATGGAAGGTATCGTTTTTAGTTATCATGTTTGGGGATTCTTGTGGACGGTAATTATCAGCCGTGCTGGTATTCAGAGGTGCAGAGAAGAATTCATTTAATTCGTTAGCTGACACATGAAAAGTAGTTTCCGATTTTGCCTTTCCGACCCCCAAGCTACGGAGATTCTTCCATAGAGTCGTGGGCGTCAGATCGCTGCATACAAGGGAGCGAGCGTGCCTGATTTTAGCATTGCGAATGCATTGTTTCACTCTGTTCCGTAGCTTTCTGTATTCTTCGAAACGCTCGGGTTTCGGATCTGCCTTGAAACGCCTGTGGGCAGCATCCCTATTAGTCATCATTTGACGTAATTCAGCTGTCAGCCATGGAGCAGGAGATTTTCTTACACGGATTGTCCGCACAGGTGCATGTTTGTCATAGAGGGCAGTGAGTTTATCACCAAGTTCATTAATTTTGCCGTCGATTGTAGGTTCTCTGATTATTTGATGCCATGAGATTTCTGAGCAATCGGCTGTTAGAGCGTCAGGGTCAATGCGTTTCATATTCCTACAAGTTATGTAACGCGATTTGATCCTTGGGGGTTGCACAGAGTAGGCCAGGAATATTACATCATGTGCTGAGAGGCCAGGGGCCGATGTTTGACCAACATCTCTTACTTTGTCAGTCTGTTTCGTTGCGATTACGTCTATAAGAGTATGACTGTGCGCCGTATGGTGTGTAGGTTGTAATGGAAGAATGTTCATGCTATTGCAACTAAACAGTCTTCTTAGGTTTGTTGCGGAGGGAGTGTCTCTTAGCAGGTCTATGTTCAAGTCACCCATTACGACGACATGTTCGTATTGACACTGAAGTGAATGTAATTCCGACTGGAAGGAACTCATTGAGTTTATTTTTGGCGGCTTGTACACGACGCCAGTCAAGAATTTCCGACTTTGTATATTTATTTCAATGAACATGAATTCAGCCTCTTTTTCTTCATCAGGATTTGACGTACATAAGACTTTCGCTTTGAGATCTGTTCGTATATACGCGCCGACCCCGCCACCTCGCTTTTTTGATCTGTCTGCCCTAAGAAATGTGTACCCTGGGAGATGAATAGATGCAGAGGATATGTGTGGTTTCAACCACGTTTCGGATAAGAGGATTACGTGGTAGTTTAGTTGGTTGAAGAGGAGGCTAAGTTCCTCGTAATGTGCAGGTAAAGACTGGATATTGCAGTGAGCTGCTAAAAGCTCTGACGCGTTCCGCTGGGCGGCCTGGAACAGGGTGGCAGACTGGTTTGTCCCTTTGTTGGGCACTACCTGCCGCGAGGGGCACTGGCCGGTGCTTCCGCCGAGTGACATAACACAGGGGTGTCCAAGATTTTGCGCGCCCTGTTTGTGACTCCGCGAGTGCCGAAAGAAAGGCGACTGCAAGAGATTTCCTGGGGTTGCGGGAGTATAGAAAATGGATTAGTGGTATTCGGTGCAAGGAGAATATGACCAAAATAGTGACGGCTGTGTGTCAGTGTGTATCCTATGTCGTAAGAGGAGAAATGTAATTAGCGTATTTGAAACAGGTTAGGGTGGAAATAAGGAAAAGGGGAGTGATTTAATAGGCCGATGCTGCCAGCAGAGAGAAGTAGGCTTAATAATTAATAGATTATCGTAGGAAGCTAGAATTAAACTGAAATTTACTAAAGTGATACTGGTAGTGATTATCGTAGGAAGCTACAATTAGAATGAAATTTGCAGAAGTGATACTGATGGTGATTTTTGTTATGAACAATCTAAACCGAAGAGATGGATGATTACTGAGCTAAACGAGAGAGTAATAATTGCAATAGAACTATTACAGAATGGAAGAGAATAAACTGAGAAAATGAAAAAAGTATTAGCAGTAACTAAAAGTAATGGTTAGAGCTACAGACACAAAAAATAGTTACAAAAACAATTTGTTGAAGGTACAAATATGGGTATAATTGAAAAGTTAATACAATTACAAGACTATATCTGAGTATAGGGCTGTTACAATTTGCAAATGGTGTTAAGTTTGCACTTTTGGCTCGAGTAGCTTCACTTAATACTATTCAGTTCTGTCATGTTTGTGACTGTCTTCTTTCCAGCTGCTGTCTTAATGATTACTCTGCCATCCTGAGTCCACACATTCTGAAGACCGAAATGGGATATGGCACTGTTTAAAATCTTTAGCCGGTCGTGTGTCAGATCTTCCCTTATTGTAAGCCCTGTCCTTGCTAACTTCTTCTTCTGGGTAAAGATCTCTGCCCTTTTTCGGTACGAGAGAAATTTAATTATTATTGGACGAGGTTTGGTAGCACCTGGTAGTTTTCGTCCCACCCGATGGCTCCTGTCAATGTCTGCCTTGGTCACTTCAACACCTAATTTTTCACGCGCAACCTCTATAAGCAGGGTGTCTGTGTCTTCTTCCTTATTTTCTACTACTCCAAACAGTCGTAGACTGTTTCGCCTTTGGTACTGTTCTAGCTCGTCTGTTGCGGCAGATAGTTTCACTTCCAACTCTCGTGCCTTTTTCTCGTATTCAGACACAGACTTTTTTAGTGCTGTAATTTCGGCAGTATTAGCCTCAACAGTTTCACGCATTTTGGCCAATACTGCTGCCGTTACAGTATCTGATATAGTGCCTGCTATCAGATCGAGATTGTTTTTATCGCGAAGCGCAGCGTTTACCTCAGAGCGGACCAGCTCCGCTATACCGGGAGCCGCGGCCGCACCTTCCGCCAAGAGCAGACCCGCCGCACCTGCTGCTTCCCCGCTGCTGGACGCGCTGCTGTTGACTCTTCTGTTTACCATTTTCTCGAAGATATTGGCGGAGCACAGAAAAAAATAGCACTACTGCACAGAACACTGTTGTTTACACGATTTCCACTTGTACTAGACAACACCACCTGCGAGAACACCTTCGAAATCAACTAAATTTCGCGAGCCGAACTTAACACGTGTTACACTGCAGCCGCCATGACACTGGAATGTAGTCGAATTAAGTCGGGTGATGTTGAGGGTATTAGATTAGGAAATGAGACACTTAAAGTAGTAAAGGAGTTTTGCTATTTGGGGAGCAAAATAACTGATGATGGTCGAAGTAGAGAGGATATAAAATGTAGACTGGCAATGGCAAGGAAAGCGTTCTTGAAGAAGAGAAATTTGTTAACATCGAGTATAGATTTAAATGTCAGGAAGTCATTTCTGAAAGTATTTGTATGGAGTGTAGCCATGTATGGAAGCGAAACATGGACGGTAAATAGTTTGGACAAGACGAGAATAGAAGCTTTCGATATGTGGTGCTACAGAAGAATGCTGAAGATTAGATGGGTAGATCACATAACTAATGAGGAAGTATTGAATAGGATTGGGGAGAAGAGAAGTTTGTGGCACAAATTGACCAGAAGAAGGGATCGGTTGGTAGGACATGTTCTGAGGCATCGAGGGATTACCAGTTTAGTGTTGGAGAGCAGCGTGGAATGTAAAAATCGTAGAGGGAGACCAAGAGATGAATACACTAAGCAGATTCAGAAGGATGTAGGTTGCAGTAGGTACTGGGAGATGAAGAAGCTTGCTCAGGATAGAGTAGCATGGAGAGCTGCATCAAACCAGTCTCAGGACTGAAGACCACAACAACAACAACAACAACACCACTGTAACATCAACAGTGGGTTCTCTTTTTGTTTAATCTGTAATGAGAACATTTTTACTAAATGATTACAAAATTGATATTTAGTTCAAACAATAATTCGTTTCTTTTTGTTAATACCTTTACAGTTGGTGTGCAAGATTTTTCATGACCACTTCTGTATTATTTATTACAAGTAGCTTCTCATCTGCAGCCAAACAATGTTGATGAGAAATGTTGTTGCGAGTTGATCTATCATTTAAACGTAATTTAATTTGTCGCAATATGTTGTGCCTACATTCGTTTTTACTTACGTTTACATTTGGTAAGCCCTTTTATTCACAAGCATCATGGTAAAGTGTCGTGATGCCCATGTAAATATAACACGTATTTTTACAAATAAGGTCGTAAAAGCACTTTGCACCTCATCAAAACAAAGAAATTGTGATTGATGTGTGTGCGACCCAGGTCAGTGTTAATTTGTTCACCAGTGAGATCGGCGCCAAATTTGACTTTTGTACACATTTTATCATTGTGTGTGTGTGTGTGTGTGTGTGTGTGTGTGTGTGTGTGTTGGTATGTTAATATGTTAAATAGTGTCTCTTGGAGAGTGTAGTGTTTTCCTTCTGTTGTTGCCTTCTGTGTGTGCAAGTTTTCCTCAATGGTCAGTCTGCTGTGTAGGCTGTGGATGGGTTTTAGTATTCCTAAGTCTGTTTCTATGGGTGGTGATTGTGAGCTATAAGATGGTCAGCAAATGTGCTGTGGGAGCTGTTACTTTTTAAAGCTCTGAGATGTTGTGAATATCTGGTTTTGAATTTTCTGCATGTTTGTCCTATGTACACTGCCTGGCAAGTGTGCCATGTGAGTTCATATATTTGTGATCTGTTAAATTATCCGTGTGTGTACATAGGGCAAAGATGCAGAAATTTCAAAACCAGATATTCATAATATCTCAGAGGTTTTAAAAACCAACAGCTCTCATAACACATTTGCTGGCCACCCTATAGCTCACAATCATCACCCAACTAGTACAATAGAAACAGACTTAAGAATACTAAAACACAGCCACAGCCTGCACAGCAAACTGAACACTGAGGAAAACGTCTAAATACAGAAAACAATAGCAAAAGGAAAAAAGGTCATAAATGCACTACACTCAGAAAGGGCACACTATTTAACACATTAAAGACACCTTACAAAGAAGGTAACACAAACAGATAAACTCTACCCACATACACACACACACACACACACACACACACACACACACACACACACACACAAACATACACTACACGCCGCAAAGACTCACCATTTCACACACAAAAGGAACACCATGTAAAAGTCAACACAAACAGCTAACCAGGGAACCTCCCCATCGCGCTCCAACCAGATTTATTTATAAGTTGGCACAGTGGATACTTGACTTACTTGACTTAATTTCTTTGGCCTCTATGGGGGCATAGGGCATCCAGGAGAACTCGCCATCCGTCTCTGTCTTTGGCCATTTGCTTCAATTCTGCCCAGGTCTTGCCAACTCTTTTTGCTTCCCCTTCCACTGTCCTCTTCCATGTGCCCCTTGGTCTTTCTCTCTTCCTTGTTCCCTGGGGATTCCATTCCAATGCTTTTTTCTCGATGGCTCCATCTGGTTTTCTCAAGGCGTGCCCCAACCAGCCCCACTTTCTCTCTCGTATCTGGTCTTCTATAGGTATCTGGTTTGTTATTCGCCAGAGCTCCTCATTATATATTTTTTCTGGCCACCAGATATTCATGATGCGTCGACGACATCTATTTATGAAGCTTTGTAACTGGGTTGTTATCTTTTAATCCATTTTCCAACTTTCACTGGCGTACAGAAGGACAGCCTTCACATTAGTATTAAAAATACGGATTTTTGTTTTGAATGTGATATTTCTATTTTTCCATATTGGATACAATTGTATGAAGGCAGCATTTGCCTTTTTAATGCGGTTTTTCACGTCATCTCCAGCTCCACCATCTTCCGCCACTATACTACCCAGATACAGGAATGAGTTGACAGTCTCCACTCGCTGCTCACCTATTACCAGGGGCATCTCCATGTTACCTGAATTTACTCTCATTTCCTTTGTTTTGCCTGTATTTATCTTGAGGCCAGCAGTCTCTGCTTCTTCTTTCAGGAAGCTTAATTTAGCTTGCATATCAGTCAGCCTTGGAGCTAATAAAACTATGTCGTCTGCAAAATCCAAAACCTCCAGACGTTCGTGGATCCCCCACTGGATTCCTCGTCTCCTGCCTGCTGTGACTCTTCTCATAACAGAGTCTAGAATGGGTAGAAAAAGTGTTAGTGACAAAATGCAACCCTGCCGGACCCCAGTTGTTACTTTTATGGGCTCTGTCATATTTCCCTTGTGGAGTATGCAGCATTCGTAGCCATCATATAGATCTTTTATGATGTTTAAGATCTTCTGTGGTATGCCATACTTCCGCAACACCTGCCAGAGCACTTTATGTTTCACGGAATCGAAGGCCTTTTGAAAATCAATGAATGCCAGGTACATGGTTGCTTGGAATTCTTTGCTTTGCTCTAAGATGATCCTAAGAGTGTTAATAAGATCAACACAGCTGCGTTGTGCCCTAAAACCGGCCTGTTCTTTACGCAGTCGCTTTTCAAGGGATTCTTTAATTCTGTTTAAAATAATTCTGGTGAGGACCTTACTGGGCACTGACAACAATGTAATACCACGCCAGTTGTTACAGTCTGACAAATTTCCCTTTTTTGGGAGCTTTACCACCAAGCCATTTTTCCACTCCTTTGGAGATTTCTCTTCAAGCCAAATATGCTTCAGCAAAGGATGGAGCATTTTAACAGTACTTTCAGTATCGGCTCTTCAGAGCTCCGGTGCTATGTTGTCTAGGCCTGGAGCCTTTGTATTTTTTAGTGTTTTCAAGGCAATCCTAATTTCGTCCATTGTGGGGCACTGCAAATTTATATTTTGTTCTTCTTCGACTTCCTCTGGAACATCTCGTACTTGTTTCTCTTGGTTGTCTTCACAATTTATCAGTTCCCTGAAGTGCTCCTCCCATCTCTGTAGCTGTGCCTGTTGAGTTGTAAGCATCACACCATTCTTGTTCTTAACTGGTCCTTCATGTCTGAAGTTCTTCATTGACAACCGTTTGGTAATGTTGTAGAGGTCTTTCATATTTCCTTGTCTTGCTGCCTCTTCTGCTAATTTTGCTTGCTCATCTATCCATTTCCTTTTATCTCGACGTAGCAATGTTTTCACTTTTTTGTTTGCCTCCATGTATTCTTTATGCGCTTCGCTCTTCTGCGCTCTTGTCTTACAAAAATTTAACTTAAGTTTTAGTTCTTTCCTGTGGCTGATTTCATTCCACGTAGCATCGGAGATCCATTCCTTCCTTTGATGTGCCTTAAATCCTAGGATTTTTTCTCCCACATCTAAATAACAGTTCTTGATTTTTTCCAGCACGTTTCAATTCCCTCTTCCATAAAGTTTTCTTCAGAGAGGACCTGGAATCTGTTTTGTAGTTCAAGGGCAAATGTTTCTTTGATCTGTTGGTCTTTTAATCTTGCCACCTCTATTTTCTTGCACCTATGATTGAGCTTGGTTCTATTTGCCACTATCTTCAGTCTGAATTCCGCCAAAACTAGGTGGTGGTCACTTCCAACGTCTGCCCCTCTTCTATTTCTGACATCTAACAGAGAGTGTCGGAACTTGCGGCTTATGACTATGTGGTCTATTTGATTTTCGGTAACGTGGTCTGGAGAAACCCATGTTATCTTATGGCAGTTACGATGTGGAAACAATGTGCCTCCAATGACTAGGTCATGTTGAGCGCATGATTCTATCAACAGTTCACCATTTACATTCCTGATCTCCATGCCATGCACGCCCATGATATGTTCAAGCCCTTCATTTTCTGAACCAACTTTTGCGTTCAAGTCACCCATTAATATTTTTATGTCCCTAGAATTTATCTGTCTAAGAACTCCGTTAAGCTCTGTATAAAATGCATCTTTTAATTCTCCTTTAGCTATTTCAGTAGGTGCATAGCATTGAATTACAGTGACATATCGCACATTTGTTTTAAAGCGTGCGGTTATTATCCGTTATGAGACTGGTTTCCACTCCAGTAAGCTCTTCTTGCTGCTTTTAGATAGTAAGAGCCCTACACCATTCTTGTGCATCGCGTCCTCACCGGTCTGACCCACATACAGCAACACTCCACCATTTTGTGTTTGGAATTACCCAGATTCTGGCCACCTTACTTCACTTAGTCCCAATATATCTAGTCGATAGTTCTCCATCTCTTTTTCAACTTGTCTTAGCCTTCCTGCCTCTCTCAACGTCCTTACATTCCAAAAACCGATACGGGTTTTCCTTTTCAGGCCAAAGGTCATATCCTTAAGATCCATCCGGCTGTTTCTCCTTTTAGTTTCTGTGATATGTGCTTTTTGATGGTGCGGGTTATCAGCCCTCAGCCCCCGAGTGTCCTGGTGGGGCTGCCACCTCATGGCCTGGACACCTGCCAAGGTTTTATTTCAGGGCCTTACCCCTTAGATAGCTTGCCTTCACCACGACTACAGAACGCTATCCATCCCTTCGCAGTAGGGCCTATGTGCATCAACGTTGTTCTGGTTTCCAAGGATCTTCCGCTGTCCACATTAGGGGACTGTGTCTGCTGCCACACAACCACAAGGAGGAAAAGGAAATGAAGGGAATGTATAGGATGGGACAGAACAGAATAGGATAGGACAGGACACTAGACGGGACGTTGTGAGACACACTTTGTCTGGATCCTCTATGGAGACCTGTCCGGCTTGGAAGGCCCTGCCGGTAGTTACACCACCGCCGGCATAGCCCTCCACTTCATTGGATCACACAAACCCCCTCGCCCACACGGACAGTGTTTCGTTAAGGCGGTGTCTCCTGATGGGGGGCACAGTGGATAGGCCTTGAAAAACTGAACACAGATCAATCAAGAAAACAGGAAGAAGTTGTGTGGAACTATGAAAAAAATAAGCAAAATATACAAACTGAGTAGTCCATGCGCAAGATAGGCAACATCAAGGGAAACTTGAGCTCAGGAGCGCCGCGGTCCCGTGGTCAGCGTGAACAGCTCCGGAACGAGAGGTCCTTGGTTCAAGTCTTCCTCTGAGCGTGAAATTCTATTTTTTATTTTCAGACTATTTACAAAGTTCAGGCACTCACACGTAATCAACTTCGCTCTCCAAAATTCCAGGACATGTTCAAATTTGCTTGGACATATGCAGGATTTGACGGTCTACACACGGAAAAATTTGAAAACGTTAAAAACATATGTCTTGACAGAGCACAGGGAAAAGTGTGCGACTGTGAAACTGTTGGATTCATTTGTTGCAGTTTATGTGACAAACTCTTATGTTTTCATCACTTTTTTTGGAGTAATTCTCACATCCACAAGAAAACCTAAATCGGGCAATGTAGAAGAAGAATTTTTTTACCCATTCGCCAAGTGTACAAGTTAGGTGGGTCGGCAACATATTCCTGTCATTTGACGCACATGCCGTCACCAGTGTCGTAAAGAATATATCAGACGTGTTTTCCTGTGGAGGGATCGGTTGACCTATGACCTTGCGATCAAATGTTTTCGGTTCCCATTGGAGAGTCACGTCCTTTCGGCTACTAATCGCACGGTTTTGCGGTGCGGTCGCAAAACACAGACACTAAACTTATTACAGTGAACAGAGACGTCAATGAACGAACGGACAGATCATAACATTGCGAAAATAAACTTTTCACTCGAGGGAAGACTTGAACCAAGGACCTCTGGTTCCGCAGCTGATCACGATAAACACGGGACCACGGCGCTCCTGAGCTCAAGCTATCCTTGATGTTGCCGATCTTGCGCATGGACTACTCAGTTGGTATATTTTATTTATTTTTTTCATAGTTCCACACAACTTCTTCCTGTTTTCTCGATTGATCTGTGTTCAGTTTTTCAAAGCCTATCCACTGTGCCAACGTATAACTAAATCTGAGGGGGGGTGCGATGGGGAGGTTCCCATGTTAGAAGCTTACAGCAAACACACACACACACACACACACACACACACACACACACACACACACACACACACACAAAGATAAAATGTAAACAAAATTCTAATTAGTAGTCGAACTCACTGGTGAACAAATGACCACTGGCTGGGCTGAGACACACATCAACCACAATAACTGTGTTTTGGTGAAGTGCAAAGTGCTTTTACGACTTTATTTGTGAAAGTACATGTCATATTTACACGTGCGTCACGACACCTCAACAGAATGCTGGGAATAAAAGGGCTTGCCACACGTAAACATAGGTAAAGACGAATATAGACATTTAAATTATAGATTAACTCCAATCAAACTTCCTCATCAACATCGTTTGGTTGTAGATGACAAGCTACCTGTAATAAATAGTACACAAGTGATCCTGAAAAATCATGTACACCAGGTGTAAAGGTATACACAAAATGAAACGAATTATTGTTTGAACTAAATATTCACACAGTTTGTAATCATTTATGAAAATGTTCACATTATAGATTAAATAAAACGGAAACGCACTGATGATGGCACAGATGTTCTGAAACATGTTTGGGAACTTGGAAAAAGCGGTGTTTTGCATAACTGGTGGACCTTACACCCTACAATTTTAAATGCAAACATGGTAAACACAAGGGGCTTCAAATCCAGATGATGAAAATCAGTATTGTAGTTGTTAATTTTTGTAGCTGTCTTGGGGAAGAACCAGAGCTCCAAGCGATAATACAAAGCACTGAAGCTAAAATAATTATAGATACGGAGAGCTGACTAAAGCCGGAAATAAGTTCAGCCGAAATTTTTTCAAACGACCTGACAGTGTTCAGCAAAAATAGATAAAATGCCGTTGGTTGTGGAGTATTTATTGCTGTCAGAATTAGTTTACCTTCTAGTGAAATTGAAGTAGATAGCTCCTGCGTAATAGTATGGGTAGGGGTATACTTGACAATGGAGAAAACTATTAATTGGATCGCTATACGGACCCCCGTCTCAGAAGACGTATTCGCTGAACAGTACAAAGAAAATTTGAGTCCAATTTCAAATAGGTACCCCACTCATACAATTATTGTCGGTGGTGACTTCCATCTACCCTCAATATGCTGGAAAAAGCCGGCGGCAGGCATAAAACGTCATCCCAAATTGTAATGAATGCTTTCTCAGAAAATTATTTTGAACAGTTAGTTCACGAGTCCATTCAAAGCGTAAATGGTTGCGAAAGCATACTTGACTTCTTAGCAACAAATAATCCTGGACAAATAGCGAGTATCATGACGGATACAGGGATTAGCGACCACATGGCAGTTGCTGCTAGGCTGAATACCACGACACCCACAACTACCAAGAAGAAACGCAAAGTACATCTATTTAAAAATGCTAATAAAAACGCTCTTAACGCCTTTTTAAGAGACAGTTTCCACTCCTTCCTATCTGATCTTGTAAGGGTGGAAAATATGTGGAATGATTTCAAAGAGATAGTATCGACGGTAATTTAGAGATATATACCACATAAATTATTAAGTGATGGTACTGATCCCCTATGGTACACAAAACGGGTCAAATCGCTGCTGCAGAAGCAAAGAAAAAAGCATGCCAAATTTAAAAGAACGCTAAATCCCCAAAATCCTTAAAATTTTGCGAAAGCTCCAAATATAGCATGTATTTCAATGCGAGATGCTTTTAACAATTTCCACAACGAAACTCTGTCTCGTAATATGGCAGAGAACCCAAAGAGCGGTGAAATCACAGATGACAGTGCCACTAAAGCAGAGTTAGTAAACATGGTTTTCCGAAAGTCCTTCGCCAGACGCAGTAAATATTCCTGAATTCGAATCAAGAACAACTGCCAAGATGAGAAACATAGAAGCAGATATCCTCGGTGTAGCAAAGCAGCTTAAATCACTTAAAAAAGGCAAGGTCTCCGGTCCAGACTGAATACCAGTCAGGTTCCTTTCAGAGTATGCTGATATAATAGCTCCACATTTAGTAATTATATACAAAGTCTCGCTAATAGAGAGATCTTACCTGAAGACTGGAAGATTGGTCAAGTCACAAAATTCCCAACAAGGGAAATGGGAGTAATCCGCTGAATTACAAGCCCATATCACTACCGTCGTTTTGCAGTAGAGTTCTGGAACATATTCTGAATTCGAACAGCCAGCCGGAGTGGCCGAGCGATTCTAGGCGCTACATTCTGGAACCAAGCGACCGCTACGATCACAGGTTCGAATCCTGCTTCGGGCATGGATGTGTGTGATGTGCTTCGTTAGGTTTAAGTAGTTCTAAGTTCTAGGGGACTGATGACCTCACAAGTTAAGTCCCATAGTGCTCAGAGCCATTTGAACCAATTTTGTATTCGAACATTCTGAGTACATCGAAGAAAACGATTTATTGACACATAGCACGGATTCAGAAAATACCGTTCTTGCAAAATACAAGTAGCTGTTTATATTCATGCAGTAATGAGTGCTATCGACAGGGGATGTCAAATTGATTCCATATTTTTAGATTTCCAGAAGGCTTTCCACGAAGTTCCTCACAAGCGTCTTCTAACCAAACTGCGTTCCCATGGAATATCGCCTCAGTTGTGCGACTGGATTCATGATATCCTGTCAGAAAGGTCACAGCTATTAGTAATAGACAGAAACTCATCGAGTAAAACAGAAGTAATATCTGGCATTCCCCAAGGAAGTGTTAAAGTCCCTCTATTGTTCCTGATCTATATTAACGACGTAGGGGACTATCCGAGTAACCGTCTTAGATTGTTTGCAGATGATGCTGTCATATACCGTCTGGTAGAGTCATCAGATGACCAAAACGAATTGTAAAATGATTTAGATAAGATATCTGTATATTGCGGAAAGTGGCAGTTGACTCTGAATAAAGCAAAGTGTTAAGTGATTTACATGAGTGCTGAAAGAAATCCACTACATTTTGATTACACAATAAGTTACACAAATCTGAAGACTGTAAATTCAACTAAATACTTAGGGATTACAATTACAGATAACCTTAACTGGAACGATCACATAGATACTGTTGTGGGTAGAGCAAACCAAAGACTGCGATTTATTGGCAGGTCACTTAGAAGGTGCAACTAAAGAGACTGCTTAAACCACGCTTGAGCGGTTTGTGGTCCGCATTAGGTGGGACTGACGGATAACATCGAAAAGGTTCAAAGAAGGGCAGCTCGTTTTGCATTATGGAGAAATAGGGGCCGGCCGATGTGGCTGAGCGGTTCTAGGCGCTACAGTCTGGAACCGCGCGACCGATACGGTCTCAGGTTTGTATCCTGTCTCGGGCATGGATGTGTGTGATGTCCTTAGGTTAGTTAGGTTTAAGTAGTTCTAAGTTCTAGGGAACTCATGACCTCAGATGTTAAGTCCCATAGTGCTCAGAGCTATTTGAGAAATAGGGAAGGTAAAGCCACAGGCATGATACCTGAATTGAAGTTGGAAGCATTAAAACAAAAATGTTTTTCGTTGTTAGGGGATCATTTCATGAAATTTCAATCAACAATTTTCTCCTCCGAGTTCGAAATCATTCTGTTGTATCCAACTACATAGGGAGAAATGATCATCACGATGAAATAACAGAAATCAGGGCTCGCACAGAAAAATTCAAGTGCTCGTTTTTTCCCGCACGCCGTTCGAGAGTGGTACGGTAGAGAGACAGCTTTAAGGTGGTTCATTTATTCCTCTGCCAGGCACTTCATTGTGAAGAGCAGAGTATCACGTAGATGTAGAAGTCAGTTTTTCCTGGTAAAATAGTCACTTTCGTATTTTTGTAGAATTTTCAGACTTTTCTTTGAAATGAAACATATTTTGCTTACATTCACAATTATTACATTCCGTCCTTCTGTTATTCCTAACATATGACCGTTTAGCGGGTTTTGCAACCGAATGTTTGTTTCGTAATTGGATCGATATGTTTGGAAGACCTGCTAACTGCATAAATCGGGAGCAAAAACCGCTAAGTCAATATTTCAGTTAACATTTCAACGAGTAAAACATAATCGCATTTTTCTGAATTAATGCCGAGTAATTAATTATTTTTTTACTTATTTTTAAAAAACGAACCTAGCTTTGGTAGCTTGGCTGGGACGAGTTTTACTTGATTATCTCTGTTTCACTTATCATATATTTAGCGGCTTTCGCATCTGGGATACTGAATTATAACATCGCGGATTGCATAAAATGACAGCGGTAGGACCATCAGAATCACACGAAACGTATGTAGTATGATTAACATGGTCATACCGCTGTCACTGTAATGTGTAGCTGATGTCAGTCCAAATAGAAACTGGTCATCGAGCCTTTCAAGCATTTTTGTGTATTTAGAATGAAGCGGCGAGTGAAAATTTGTACCAATTCCGGGAATCGAATCTGGGTTTCCTGCTAACTAGACAGGGGGTAAATGGGGTGATCCAGCGGGTAGCCATAAAAATAAAATTAAACACATACTTTACTGGTCTCAGACAGCTACGTTTGATGCTAAGGTGCTAGCACAGAACATGGGGAGCCTCGGCAGTTCTGTTCGTATGTAAGGGGGAATTCAGAAGCAGACTGGGGTGTTAGTGAGTTGGGATCGAGAAGGGTGGTTTGCCAGGGTAATCCGTGCAGCTGTTTGAACCACTGCTTAGTGGTAGCTTAGTGGCTACCTTCCTACCTTCCGCTTCAGTCTACATACTTAAAATCATATCTGCATGAGACCAGGAAACTCTCAGAAATGCGTCATTTCCTTACATGCGGTGTCGAGTGTGGACGGAATGCATTGCTTTGTCTCCAGTTATGAACAAAACGATTTTTTTTCGCGGAATTTTACGTGCCCTCTCCATATGTGGTCCCATGCGGCATTCCTTTTTGCAACATGTGATCAACAGGTATATTGAAACACGATGCATAACCATACTCTAGCACTGACAGCAATACGACAGCCTCGCCGTCACTGACTGCTACCGCCATGCAACACAACTGCTCAGTCAGTGCTGGAGTATTTATAGTTCTTCACGTTTTTCTGTCCCGACTTAATATGGGTGTCGAATGAAACTGGTGGTGAGCAGTATATGTCTGAGCTGATTCCTGCTACAGATTGCAAAAAATAAACTACAAATGTTTGCCGAAACACAAGAGAAGATGCACAGTGAAGCTTTTATGTTGTTGTTGTTGTTGTGAACTTCAGTCCTGAGACTGGTCTGATACAGCTCTCCAATATACTCTATCCTGTGCAAGCTTCTTCATCTCCCAGTACCCACTGCAACCTACATCCTTCTGAATCTGCTTAATGTATTCATCTCATGGTCTCCCTCTACGATTTTTACCCTCCACGCCGCCATCCAATACTAAATTGGTGATCCCTTGTTGCCTTAGACAATGCCCTAACAACCGATCCCTTCTTCTAGTCAAGTTGTGCCACAAATTTCTCTTCTCCTCAATTCTATTCAATACCTCCTCATTACTTATGTGACCTACCCATCTAGTCTCCTGAATTCTTCTGTAGCACCACATTTCGAAAGCTTCTGTTCTCTTCTTGTCCAAACTATTTTTCGTCCTTGTTTCACTTTCATATATGGCTACACTCCATACAAATACTTTCAGAAACGACTTCCTGACACTGAAATCTATACTCCGTAATAACAAATTTCTCTTCTTCAGAAACGCTTTCCTTGCCATTGTCAGTCTACATATTATATCCTCTCTACTTAGATCATCATCAGTTATTTTGCTCCCCAAATAGCAACATCACCCGACTTAATTCGACTACATTCCATTATCCTCTTTTTGCTTTTGTTGATGTTCATCTTATATCCTCCTTTCAAGACACAGTACATTACGTTCAACTGCTCTTCCAAGTTGTAATGTCAGGCAAATCCAACACCTTCCATGAAAACCCTGACATGATAAGCAAATCCGGCAGTATGTCACATAGCTCTGAATAAATCCTGACATTAAATTAACCAAAGTAATACGAGTAACGAGTGAGCAAATGGAATACCACAGACTAACAAAAGAATGCCTAAATGCATGTCATACCTTCCCACCATGAGACAGACACAGTACCAAGGGGAGAAACGAGAACAGAAGCCGAGAGCAGAACCGTGTTAAGCTATAAGGCCCTACGATAAGGGACGGTCACCCACGTCGCTAGCTAACCACCAGGCCCACCCCGAGCCCATGTTAAAAGCTAGAGCCCTACAGAAGAACAGTATAGATCTTACGATAACACTAAAAGGGCCACACAAGCCGCAAGTTTTAGCGTGAGACTTTTTCGCGTCTCTGTTACGTTGCAAACGTTAAAAACATTGCCCCACCACGAAAACTAACCGTCAGGACCACCCCCAGCCCATGTTAAAAGATAGAGCCCTCCAGAAGAGCAGTATAGATCTTACGTTAACACTAAAAGGGCCACACCAGCTGCATGTTTTAGCGTGAGACTTTTTCGCGTCTCTGTTACGTTGCAAACTTTAAAAACATTACCCCACTACGAAAAGTATGACGTTTCTCATTAGATAGACAGAATTTTTGTAGGCGGAGATTAACCCTAGCATTACCAACGTATTTTTTGTTACATGTAATACCAACGGGGGGGCCTCAAAGGCCCATAAAGAATACCACAATTTATTTTATCATAAATCAAGTTTATTTACTTCTGATACCTCTAATAACAATTCAAAATGCTTAGACATTGTTTTTGTATACTGGATAATAAAAGATGTTATTATAATAGGAATAAAATGAACAAATCACGAGATTCAGTTTATATATTTTTTGGAATAATGTTTCAAAATAGTGTTTTCTTATAAAAACGACTTTTTTAATTCGATACACTACATGAAGCAAACAAAATTTACTGTCTCATTCTGCAACGCATTTTTCACACAACACTGTCTTCCTGCAGTGTTTCCCACAGACGTGTTTGTGGCACTGAGAGCAGGTAACAGTTGACTTTCCCAGCTTGTTGTACTTGATCTTTTTAGATGCAGCTTCTTGGCAGCATAGGTGGCACCGTCCACGTGTTCCTGGTTCTGCTGTTGAGGATGATGGTTCTACAGAGCAGCTGAGCTTCCGTTGTGTGATGCTTTCCATTGCCATTATTACTGGCTTCTGAAGTCCATACAAATTTTGTGCCCGTTTATCTACTTGAGATCTTATTAGTTCGAGACCTAAGTTAGTGATAAAAACTCTTCTGCGGTTTAGCAAATTCTTTTTCCAATTCGGAAAGTTGAGGAGGAAGAGTGAATATGCATTTATTGCTGCTATGTCAATGAGTGTGTAGAAGAGGGACAAAGGCCATCTTCTCGTTCCTCTCTTTGTGCTGTAGTGTCTTGCCATCTGGTCTATGGTGTCCACTCCTCCCTTTGTAGAATTATAAAAAAGATTTATGTTAGTCTTTTTTGAGTCTTCATTCAACACCCCTTCTGAGTGATAAGTTGAAAGCATCAACAGCAGTCGTTTTGGCTTCTCGCGGACTAGCGTTGATGCAAGAGTAACTGGTGGCCTCTGTGTCTGAGGGTCAGTATAAGCAAAGATGGAAGAGTGTAAACTGCGGCCAGTTGTAGTCTTCAGCTCTTCAGGTATGTGTCGTCTGTTAGACTGTAGGGTGCCAACAAGTGTGAGGTGAAAATCATTCCATAGAGTCTCAGCAAGCTCCACTGAAGTATAGTACCGATCTGTGGTAACATTACGGCCTGATTTTTCAATAGGTTTTATTAGTCTCTTTACAATTTCCATCGGTCCATTTGAATGCTGTGTATTTCCTGACTTGCCTGTATAGATGTCCATGCTGATCACATATCTAGTCTCAGAATCAGATAGCATTCGAATTAGAATGCCGTATTTTCCAGGTTTTTCTTTTAGAAACACCTTGAATGGACAGCGACCACGGAACAAAGACAACATCTCATCCACTGTTGTATGTAGACCAGGAATGAAATACAATGGAAGTGAAGAATTTAAGCTTTCAAAAATTTCCCTCATTGGAGCAAACTTGTCAGTCTGGCGACGAATTTCTCTTGTGTTCTTATCATCAAACCTCAATATTTTAGTCAATTCGAAAAATCGGGTCCGACTCATTGACCCATAGTACACTTGTCGGCCCTGAAGCAAAGACCATAAATCTTGGACAGGTATCTTATTGTCATGATTTGAACCCATGATTAGCAAGAGTCCTATATAACAAAATAACTCATCTTCATCTGTGTGCTGAATACCTAGTCGAGAAGCCTCTTCATTTGAGTGTAGTTTTATTAGATTCATAATTTGAGGTGTAAAAAAGAGCTCTATAGCCTCTTTCGGAGACGCAATTCTTCCTTGTTGTCCTAGCCCCATTCTTTCTCGCACTATATTTTGTACAGAACGCCGATATTGTCGAGATGGCTTCGTAATATACTCTCGTCCACTTTTTGCAATGAATTTATCACATTCCGTATCATTATCATCTGGTGGATTGGCTTCAACCTCATCTTCATTCTCAGACGATGAATCAGTTCTAATTTCTTCCACATCATCATCCACTTCACTTTCCTCTAAATCTGATTCGTTCTAAACTTCTTCTAGCACTCTTTCAATGGAACTATCACGTAAACGATGTCTACTCATGTTGCTGGTTCAACAGCAGCAGAAACACTGAAAATAACAATGGTCCGCTTCATAATAATATGTCTGAAGGCAACAATGCCAAAATTCGTTTCATGGTAAGAATTTGAAACGAGAGACTCAACCTCGTAAATCTTTCCTTGCTATTACCAACGGGTGGGCTTCTAAGGCCCACAGAGAATTAAATCAAGTAAATTAATTTTAATTACATTTTTATTCCGAAATTCTGTAATGACTCAATAGTACATTCAATAACGAACAATTACTTTTGCTTTCAAGTTCATATATCAAAGGGTGTGGATACAACATAGAAAAACTGAGTCAGTGGGCCTACAAGGCCCCCCCCCCCCCCCCCCCCCCGTTGGTAATGCTAGGGTTAAGGTTAACATTGAGACCCTGATTGGTCAGATGAAAACACAACCTGATAGTTTTTTTTAAACCAACTTCGGTAAATTGTAGTAAGGAGAAGTTAGGAGAGAGTTGCTTCCGAGACGATGAGCTGTATGGAGCTGCGCCGGCCGCTGCCCCCTGACGAACTCCGACAAGGTAATGAACGCACAGGATGCCGCATAACAGAGCACAAGGCTTCACTCAGAACTGCAGAAGTCTCATCTGTTACATCCGCTATTTACGTAATGCTAGTGTCGATCGTCAATTGAAGCTCATGGTAATCACATTTGCTACGTAAGTTAAAATCTGAAACGCGATGATTTTTCTGTTATATAATTATTGAGAAGCCACAATGAACAATGTTTTGTGAGTAGAATAAAATTTCCAATGGTAAACTTAACTGTTTTTTCGAAGTTATGTTACCAGCTAACTAAAAATAGGAAAGCCTTGAACCCCTTCCACTAAATTTAGTTAGTATTAAGATTCTTTTACAGGGAGTGCAGTGGAGCTGACGCTGAAATCATTAAGTATTTGGTTATATCATCGCTAGTCTTACTAAACTCCTCTGAACTCTACATGTCATATGTGGTCTGGCGTCTCCTTACCAGGAACAGGTCCCAGGTTCAAACTAGTCAATTCCCTAAGAAACACGCTCAGAGCGTCGTTGCGCGAAAGTGGTAGGGAGACACGACATAGAACAGACAGACACCACGCGGAATGTTAGAAAGTCCTTTCCTGTCTCTGACAGAATTACAGTGTCATCGCCGAACCTCAAAGTTTGTATTTCTTCCCCATGGATTTTAATTCCAACTCCGAACTTTTTTTCCTTTAGTGCTCGTTCAATATACACATTGCATAACAATGGGCATGGGCTACAACCCTGTCTCTCTCCCTTCCCAACCTCCGCTTCCCTTTCATGCCCCTCGACTCTTATAACTGCAGTCTGGTTTCTGTACAAATTGGAAATAGCCTTTCGCTCCCTGTATTTGACCCCTGCCACCATCAGAATTTGAAAGAGAGTATTCCAGTCACCATTGTCGAAAGCTTTCTTTAAGTCTACAAACGCTTGAAACGTAGGTTTGTCTTTCCTTAATCTATCTTCTAAAATAAGTCGTAGGGTCAGTATTGCTCACGTGCTCCAACATTTCTATGGAATCAAAACTGATATTCCCTGAGGTCGGCTTCTACCAGTTTTTCCATTCGTCTGTGAAGAAGTCGTGTTAGTATTGTGCTGCCGTGACTTATTAAACTGATAGTTCGGTAATTTTAACATGTGTCAGCGCCTGCTTTCTTCGGGATTGGAAATTATTATATACTTCTTGAAGTTTGAGAGCATTTCGCCTGTCTGATACATCTTGCCCCCCAGATGGTAGAGTTTAGTCAGGGCTGGCTCTCCCAAGGCTGTCAGTAGTTCTAATGGAATGCTGTCTTCTCCCGGGGCCTTGTTTCGACTTAGGTCTTTCAGTGGTCTGTCCTACTCCTCTCGCAGTATTATAACTATCATTACATCTTCATCTACATACTCTTCCCCTTACTTAATATTATCCTTAAGTACATCGCTCTTGTATAAACCCTATACATACTGCTTCCAACTTTCTGCTTTCCCTTCTTTGCTTAGAACTGGGTTTCCATCTGAGCTCTTGATACTCATGAAGTATATATCCACTACTAGCTATTAAAATTGCTACACCACGAAGATGACTTGCTACAGACGCGAAATTTAACCGACAGAAAGAAAATGCTGTGATACGCAAATGATTAGCTTTTCGGATCATTCACACAAGGTTGGCGCCGGTGGAGACATCTACAACGTGTTGACATGAGGAAACTTTCCAACCGATTACTCATACACAAACAGCTTTTGACCGGCGTTGCCTGGTGAAACGTTGTTGTGATGCCTCGTGTAAGGAGGAGAAATGCGTAACATCACGTTTCCGACTTTGATAAAGGTCGGATTATAGCCTATCGCTCTTGCTGTTTATCGTATCGCGACATTGTTACTCGCGCTGGTCGAGATTCAATGACTGTTAGCAGAATATGGAATCGGTGGGTTCAGGAGGTAATACGGAACGCCTTGCTGGATCCCAACGGTCTCGTATCACTAGAAGTCGAGATTACAGGCATCTTATCCGCATGGCTGTAGCGGATCGTGCAGCCACGTCTCGATCCCTGAGTCAACAGATGGGGACGTTTGCAAGACAACAATCATCTGCACGAACAGTTCGACGACGGTTACAGCATCATGAACTATCAGCTCGGAGACCATGGCTGCGGTCACCCTTGACGCTGCATCACAGACAGGAGCGCCTGCGATGGTGTACTCAACGACGAACCTGGGTGCACGAATGGCAAAACGTCATTTCTTCGGATGAATCCAGGTTCTGTTTAAAGCATCGTGATGGTCGCAGCCGTGTTTGGCGACATCGCGGTGGACGCACATTGGAAGCGTGTATTCGTCAACGCCATACTGGCCTATCACTCGAAGTGATGGTATGGGGTGCCACTGGCTACACGTCTCGGTCACCTCTTGCAGTGGACGGCACTTTGAACAGTGGACGTTATATTTCAGATGTGTTACGACCCGTGGCTCTACCCTTCATTCCATCCCTGCGAAATCCTACATTTCAGCAGAATAATGCACGATCGCATGTTGCAGGTCCTGTATGGGCCTTCCTGGATACAGAAAGTGCTCGTCTGCTGCCCTGGCGAGCACGTTCTCCAGATCTCTCATCAATTGAAAATGTCTGGTCAACGGTGGCCGAGCAACTGGATCGTCACAATACGCCAGTCAGAACTCTTGATGAACTGTGTTATCGTGTTGAAGCTATAAGGGCAGCTGTACCTGTACACGCCATCCAAGCTCTGTTTGACTCAATGCCTAGGCGTATCAAGGCTGTTATTACGGCCAGAGGTGGTTGTTCTGGGTACTGATTTCTCCGGATCTATGCACCCAAGTTGCGTGAAAATGTAATCACATGTCAGTTCTAGTATAATATATTTGTCCAATGAATACCCGTTTATCATCTGCATTTCTTCTTGGTGTAGCAATTTTAATGACTAGTAGTGTATATACGTATAACGTTGCCCTAGACTAATCTGTGACCGCTCAATCAAATGGCCACGTAATAATTTAGTCAGTACCGAGAAACACTCTTGCGCTTTCCGTCGACCACGGGTGTCGCATGAAAGACGTAATGAGTAGTATTTGTTTGGGCTGAGTCCTGCTACACAATGAAAAAAATTAATTGCAAATATCTGCCTAAACGCCAGAGAAAATTCACGCGTTCTCTCAAAATTTCTCATCATACGTTTACTAACACGATTACGACGAGAGGGAGAACGTCACTGCAGCGGGAAAGATGGAAATTAGTATAACAAATATGTAAAAGCGATACCTTGATTATTAATGTATGAAGTCCTCAACACTGAACCCCTACTCACCCCATTCCTGATCTCTAGTTCATACAATCATGTTAATCTGTCACGACAGTTCTACTTTGGGATGTTGTTTAACTATTGCATCACAATGGGTTGAATGTTAGTCATGTCGGCAAAGAGCTGTCCCTTCGTGTGTATTTATGCACTTTGTTGTTCTGTGTTAGGTTAATATTGATAAGAATGATAACGTCTAGTCTCATCAGCCATAATGATTTTTCCATTACACAATTTTCCTCATTTAGCGTTTCAATAAAGTCTTGGAATGGACCCAAACCGTCGTTTTTATCTGGATGCAAGACGCACAGGAAAAATGTTTCACTCACTTTTCTCTTCTTCAGAGCGTTCTGGAGAACGTCTCGACCATTTGATTTTGCGAAGTTGCTGGATTGCTATTTGTGCCACAATGACGTTAAGACACTTTGGGTGCACATCCATAACTTAACACTGTGTGCTCGCAAGTCAGTAGTCGAATGCGGACGTGTTGTTTATAGCTTTTAGTTCAAGCTGCCACGGTAATTACAGCGCTGGCGTCTCTTTTACGCCTGGATTACAACCAGTTGCGAAAATTTTTGGACGGACGGTGTAAGTCAATGAGTTAAGAGTTGGGTGGAGAGATTCAGCATTTTAGTTGACGACTCATGTTACTTGGAAAAGTATTGGTGTGAAAACTAAGATTAACTTCTTGTTGAAACTTCCTGGCAGATTAAAACTGTGTGCCGGACCGAGATTCGAACTCGGCGGAAGTAAAGCTGTGAGGACGGCGCGGGAGTCGTGCTTGGGTAGCTCAGTTGGTGGAGCACTTGCCCACGAAAGGTAAAGGTCCCGAGTTCGAGTCTCGGTCCAGCACACAGTTTTAATCTGCCAGGAAGTTTCATATGAGCGCACACTCCACTGCAGAGTGAAAACCTCATTCTGGTAACTTCTTGTTGTTTAGTAATGGGCATTTTCAGTAGGGAAACTTTATCCGTTGTTGTATGATGAAGCATTTTGTTGTATACGTTTCCGAAAAGGTTGGTTTTCCCTGTCACCAGGGACCTTTCGACGTAATTCTCCAGTGCACTAACAGGTATCTGTAGCGATTATTAGGCTCGCGCGAAGCTTCGAGCCTTATTGTTCTTAATGAAGCCTGGCCGGCATAGTTCAAGTTTCACAACTGCTCTGGTTCACTGCAGATCATATAGAGTCTTTGGGAATGTAGTTTCATGATTTGGAGATGCTATGTGATATTTTTAAGCATCAGTGAACACGTTTGGCAAATTATTGTAATATATGGAAAGTTTTTAAAAGAAGAAACATTTTCGTCCCTTCTAGGAAGGAAGTCTGAAAGTTTTTTTAGTAGAATAAAAAATTACTTTAACATTTGTATTTAGAGTAATGACGTGGTTTTTGGGAAAGGAGAACCGAATACTTGTCACCGAAGGGGTTCTTGAGGTAATAAATTCAGTATGGCAAACATCGTCTTCCACAACACCTGTCAACAGGTGGAAGCCAAAGTTAGCGACTGCGATGCGATGATCAGCATCGATAAAAGGAACCCAGTGGTCCACACAAAGAAGATGTGTTCTGTGCAGCAACAAAAAGAATCCAGCACAGACATCCGGGATGTGCAGCACTTGCAGTTGCGACGTTACCTAACGGTTAGTGCTGCTGTGTTGTTTTCCCAAACAGCATCACACAGATGCGTCTTTACTTGTCGTTACTCGTACCTTAGCTACTTGGGCTATGCACGGATCTGTTTCAAACGAATAACTGGATGTAGTCACAGCATCGAGCCGAGCACGTCTGCTTTCGTGCCCGGCAGTTGATTCGCTGCAAATAGTAGTTTTCTGCTGTGATCCTGTAGTCAAATAGTTATGGATGGGCTAGAATTTAGATTTAATAAAATGCACAGAAATACAAAGTAAAAATTAAACGACTAATTTAATAACAGGGGTTCTGTTCTAACATCTGTAATTGATATACACTACTGGCTATTAAAATTGCTACACCATGAAGATGACGTGCTACAGACGCGAAATTTAACCGACATGAAGGAGATGCTGTGATATGCAAATGATTAGCTTTTCAGAGCATTTACACAAGGTTGGCGCCGGTGGCGACACCTACAACGTGCTGACACGAGGAAAGTTTCCAACCGATTTCTCATACACAAACAGCAGTTGACCGGCGTTGCCTGGTGAAACGTGTTCTGATGCCTCGTGTAAGGAGGAGAAATGCGTGCGATACAGTTTCCGACTTTGATAAAGGTCGGATTGTAGCCACTCGCGATTCCTGTTTATCATATCGCCACACTGCTGATCGCGTTGGTCAAGATCCAATGACTGTTAGCAGAATATGGAATCGGTGGCTTCAGGAGGGTAATACGGAACGCCGTGCTGGATCCCAACGGCCTCGTATCACTAGCAGTCGAGATGACAGGCATCTTATCCGCGTGGCTGTAACGGATATTGCAGCCACGTCTCGATCCCTGAGTCAACAGATGGGGACGTGTGCAAGACAACAATCATCTGCACGAACAGTTCGACGACGTTTGCAGCAGCATGGACTATCAGCTCGGAGACTATGGCTGCGTCCACCCTTGGCGCTGCATCACAGACAGGAGCGCCTGCGATGGTGTACTCAACGACGAACCTGGGTGCACGAATGGCAAAACGTCATTTTTTCGGATGAATCCAGGTTCTGTTTACAGCATCATGATGTCGCATCCGTGTTTGGCGACATCGCGTTGAACGCACATTGGAAGTGTGTATTCATCATCGCCATACTGGCGTATCACCCGGTGTGATGGTATGGGGTGCCATTGGTGACACGTCTCGGTCACCTCTTGTTCGCATTGACGGCACTTTGAACAGTGGACGTTACATTTCAGATGTGTTACGACCCGTGGCTCTACCCTTAATTCGATACCTGCGAAACCCTACATTTCAGCAGAATAATGCACGACCGCATGTTGCAGGTCTTGTACTGTCCTTTCTGGATACAGAAAATGTTCGACTGCGGCCCTGGCCAGCACATTCTCCAGATCTCTCACCAATTGAAAATGTCTGGTCAATGGTGTCCGAACAACTGGCTCGTCACAATACGCCAGTGACTACTCTTGATGAACTGTGGTATCGTGTTGAAGCTGCATGGGCAGCTGTACCTGTACACGCCATCCAAGCCCTCTTTGACTCAATGCCCAGGCGTACCAAGGCCGTTGTTACGGCCAGAGGTGGTTGTTCTGGGTACTGATGTCTCAGGATCTACGCATCCAAATTGCGTGAAAAAGTAATGACATGTCAGTTCTAGTGTATTATATTTGTCCAATGAATACCCGTTTATCATCTGCATTTCTTCTCGGTGTAGCAATTTTAATGGCCAGTAGTGTAGACGACAGAGAATAATGATGAATAATGTTTATTCAAGAAAGGTCATGTCCAATGAACGGGAAGCGGTCCTACGATATTCAGTTAAAATACAGGCAACACGCTTATCACATGCAGTATAGTTACGCTGAGAGCATTACGAGTATGGTAACAAAATTCCCAATCTAAAGTCATCATCGACTCCATATTATGATCACAATACACGAAATTTTCACAAGCTGAAAATAGTTCAGAGTTCAACACGATGATTTACAAATTAATTAACGTGGTACAAAGTATAGTAACCCATACTCTGTCCATTCTCAGTTACGTAAATCAAGCTGAAGTAGTTAGTGTCCTATTGTGGAGCACTTTCAGTCTTCTAGAAGTATAAAGTCCTCTCAAAAGTTAGAGTGTTGTAGCAGCCATTCACCGCCCAGAATCAATCACCTGTACGACTGAATCAGTACGTTAGTATAGGCAGCTCTGCCTTCTTCCAGCAGTCCACACAAAGTGTCCAGGATCGCTCCCTCGAGTTAGTCACTCAGTTAGTCCCTGTCTCCACTTGACTCACGCAGCGTTCCGCTTTTGCCTGCCCCTCCATTTCTTGAAGATTGTCCCCATGAAAACTACATCGTCCTTAAGCTCTACAAACATGGTATTACTCATCCTGACCACTTTCCCACCCCAAACATATATACTGCGACAGTAAAGAAATGTTATAATGTCATATTCAGATAATTTACAATAATTAAAAATAAGGGTTTTTCCATAAACAAATAAGCCAGTGTTCTTATGCAGGTGCGTTCAAGATAAATCCCAACAGATTTTCGTTCTATATTACTGAAACAATGAGTAATGACAGAGGTGTGTTTTGGTTTTCTTTTCGATTGTGCGATCTGCTAACATACGCGACTGACCACTTTTAAATTATCAGGCTTGGTGGCCTCCATTACAGCAGTTGGCAGAGAATTCCTGTGATGATATTCTTCTCCACCAGCAGTTGACCATTGGTAGGCACATTTGTTCACAGGGTTATTGTCTGTGGACATTTTGTGGAAGTGTAAGACCCAAAATGCTTATTTCATATTTTTCAAGTTCCCTGTGTTCCATAAAACAACACAGCCAAATGAAAATCTTTTCGAAATTCACAACACCACACTGCAAGTATTTCAAAACAGAGAACAAACAAAATCAGCGATCAAAACAACGCACGTCGACAGCAGCAGAGAAAGCAGCAGAGAAAGTATCGTTATCAATAGTCCTTTGTTTCACGTTGACAATATCTGGCGCAAATATAAACACTTGTATTCTAAAGAACGAAATACAGTTACGTATGACAGAAGAATGCTATGCAAAGGGGCGTGGCGCTGCCACTTAGTACACTTAAGACGAAATAGCGTGCCTTATAATCTCTCAAATATACATGTTTTATACATCAAACCATTCGGGAAGATGTGTGCTACAAAATTGGCATATTTTAAAAACGACATTTTTTAAATTTTTGACTTTCTACCCCTCCCCCCCCCCCCCTCCCTCTTTAAAGATGTTGAAGTATTGTTTATCTGAGTGGGGTCCCAAATGTATTCAGATTTACGTTAATTTTTGATGTGAAGTGCTGTCGAATCTCAAAGAGATGCAACTCAACCATCTTTAAGATTGTTGCACAGTCCACCATTTCTCGGAGCATGATAGTAACAGCCGTCCAGATCACCAGGGATTTTATCCATTTCCGGCCATGCGCTCCTTGTCCCTGCACATCTTGTACATCTTACCTCGTAGCAATTCTGGTGGCCAATTAGCTCGCGTAACGTTACACAGTGTATCGTTCTACTGTGTACTGGAGAAAAGATGGTATCTTTCCTAAAGTTTCACATTTAAATTGAAAATATCAGTTTTGTATTTTGTACACAGCTTCCTGTAAATGTAGTCGTAAAACAATAAAACACTCATTATGACTTTATTAGTAAATATGTGTCTGCTTCAACTGCTCAGTAATACATTAAGTGCATCACCTAGTTTTTAAGAAATGCACAGTACAGAAAACTTGTGGATATTTGCTGAGTTATGGTTAACTGTCAAATTTACTACGGCAGAAGTAGCACAATGCCGTTAATTTCTTACGAGAATAAGCTGCGCTGCAGAAACAGTAGCTCACTAAGGAACAATGTTGTTACTAATAAAAACTAAGGCCACATTTTTGCTAATGTACAGAGCGAATGGATGGTGTTTTGTACCAACTGGTACAGTAGATAAGTAATTCTGAACTGAGACAATAATGAAAAAGAGAAAAGAAATTACATTTTAAATGCTTTATTTTTTTCGAAATAACATCGTTACAGAAGATGTTCGAAATATCTGCCTCCAACATCGAAACATACGTGAAATCGTCAAAGAAATCAAAGAAGTAGTTTAGCTGAGCCAAAAAAAGTGCTGGAGACGCACGAATATGTTCGTTTACTGGACAATCTGTTTGAAGAAAAATGTACTAGATGTAAGACATCTGTGACAATGAAAATTTGAGATGGTCCTCAGGGCATGTTTGGATGATCTAAGTGGTTACTTCAACTGCTAGTGAAGAGCAGGCTCGAACCTTCCTAAATGGATCTCTGTGACTTGTTATTCATTTCATTGATTTACTCCCAAATGATTACAGTTATTCTAGTTTAGCAAATTTAATAGCAGTTAAAAATATAATTAAAAGTTACAAGTGTCTAGCCATGCTAGCCATAAAAACGTTATTCCTAACTTCTCCTTTTCGCTTTTATGACTATAAACTGAAAATTGTTCTGTGCATGCAGATAACCATAAGACACTGTGTGTAGAAAGTTCCTTAGATGAAGTTCAATATTTCTTAAGAAACTTATTGTCTATTCTAAAAATTCTACCTTCCGTACTGTAGCTACCCATTAAGCTCACTCCCCCAGTTTCATACTGAAATAGTACATAAACGTAATTCTAACATTCAGTTTTGAATTTACCTTGCTCATGAGAGGAATATTACCAGATTATTGAAGTTTCATAGATGTATAATGAGTTTCAATCACCCATAAGCTTCCAGGAGAACCCTGTTAAGCTATAAACTACTGTAAATATTTTACTCACATTCAAGTTCAGTACTGGACTCAGCAGATATTTTTTAAGTGATATATCTGTGTATGTAAGTGAGTTTGTGCTCTGATGACCAGTAAAACACATTTCTTGAGACACAATTGCTGCATGTCTTTCCTCTAAACATAATGTGTGATCGACGAGCTGTTAATTGAGCGACGTTGTTTACAAACAGCTTTCAAGTGCAAATATCTGAATCAGTAAATTTCCTGTAACATTTGATTAGGAGAAAAATGCCATTTCTCGATCGGGCGAATCAGCTTTGTAGGCTACAAATCGTGTGACGTATTATCTAACTCCAACAATATCCGAACAAACGAATAGCTTTCACTGATGTTGTTCATCGCATACTAATTTCACAAAATTCGTCTTCGAGATTCGAAAGTTCAGAATGAAGGAAAAGAGCGGAGTATAAAATAAAATGAAAGGATGGTACGTTCTTCCAAATTTTAAACCTTGCTTCTTTAATAACGAACTACTGATTTGACTTCAGAAGAGATACATCTTTTTTTGTAATTTGTGTTGCGGCAAAAACATTCCTTTTTATCAAATTAATAAATACTTCAGTAAAACATCTCTGCTTTTTGACAGTTTTTTTGTAATTTTCAAGTTATTTCACTCAAAAAGTTGGACGTTCGTCGTTTCTTTTCACGTAACGTTTATCAAAGCATTAAGTTAATGCAGTGAGTTTTCTACAAAAGTTGAAACTCTGATGAAGGCAGAAAGTAACACTGGTCCTCTACCGTTAACACTGAAACGCTGTTGGAATTTAAATAACGCTACATAAATTTCTGGAGAAGAATTAATGCGTAGGAGGCAAAAGATCAAAGCTGCAAATACTTACGCAAGAAAGGCTCCCCACCTCTTCAATTTTGTAATAAGTTCTCAGGCGGAGAAGGGAATTCTGCTGTGCGACTATATTCGTTTTGCAGAAACGTTATATTACACTTCAGGTATCCTAGGATGGAAGTCTTTCGAGAATTTATGGTAAATCGAATCACAGGAGAGGACGAACGGTACGTATTATTCGTGCTGCTACATAACACGCTAATATTAAGGGGTTCGTAAAAGTTTTTCTGGAATGAAGATGCAGCTCGATTGTTGCGTTGGTTGAACTGAAGCTGAGTTACGAATAGAATCTGCTTCTACATTTGGAAATATCAGAAACAATTAACTCACCAGCTTTCCAGGAGAACGCTGTTCAGCTATTAACTACTGTAAAGATTTTACTCAAATTCCCGTTTAGTACTGGACTCAGCAGTTATTATCCTGCAATGATAATCTCGTCCACATTTGACGTGACTAAATCTCTGGGTGGTGTTTAAAGCGTTTTCCCAAGGAACAGTTCCCAGACTCTGTTAAAATTATATCTCATTTGATAGGATTTCTGTATTGAGGACCTATTATCCATGTTCTTTTAATTAATAAAGTTTACTGAAATACGTAATTCGTGCTTGTGATAATCTTAAGAACTACGACGTGACTAACGATCGAACACTTAAATAATCATACCATGCTAATATGTTTAGTATACAAAATAGGACATTTCTCTGCAAATTGGAACTAATGGACGACGCACACAGTACTTAACTTCTACGTTTCACACATATATGAGTTGTTCTTGTGGTGCTGTGTACTCAGCTACTGAAAATAATAGTCAAGTCCAACGAAACGTAACCAACTGTTCAAGAATAACTTCGAACCATGGTACTTTATTGCGTACCTTCGTGTTTCTAACTCAAAGCAGTTCTGTCTTTGTTGTCGAGATCAAACAGGAGACTAAAATATGTAAGTTCTTTCCCGAGGTAATGCTTTTTTCCTTTTTTTATGTCCATTGATGCTGAGATTTGTGAAGAATATCATTCTTCAATACGTCAAATGATAATACTTAATTCATTAAATCTACAGAGTACCCCTTGTAAAGGTTTACATGAAACGAACCCTTTCACAGGTAACGCAGAGTTCCTAATAAGAGATGAACCTGATTCAAAATCTATGAGTTCCATATTCTTTGAATTTGATTTTCTTGTATTAATAAAACTGAACTTCTCAATGTCTCTCCTTGGCGTGAGTTTCTTCCATCGAATCATCTGCACTCAATTCTACGACCGTCGACAGTCTATTTCGGAAGTTCCTGGAAAGATTTATCTCTTCAGTGTTCGATCACTTGCACCCGCTACGTTCTATATGCTACACTGTACACTTTTTGCGAAGCTACGTTGGGAAGCTGTGAGATATACCTTTCTGTAAGACCACTTTGCAAAACTGTTTATGTGGTTATGGATTTTTAACCTCCTCCCTCGGTAAGCTTCTTGATGTGATAGTTAATTAAATTAATGTCTTATACGCTGGAAGCTATAATCAAACCCATTAGTTAAACTTGAAATGCTACCTTCTCTCTTTGATTTACTGTTTCTGTAGTGGTTTTATTTTGCAAATGAGACTTTCTGCGCTTCTGCAGCGATTGCGCAATCTGCTACTTTCACGAATTCCGCGCGGAAAGGACAACTCTCCCAGCGATTTCACGATTTCAAAACTTAATCAGATCTCTGCTCGATGAATAATCATTCATACAGAATATAACAAACAAATATTTCCAGTGAAAATCGCCGGCACGAGGAAAGCACAGATTAAAATAATCAAAAATTGACCAGACATATTTATAAAATTTTCGATAATTAAGGGTCACCTGTTCTAAGTCATAAAGTTGAGCGAAATAGGTTAGGTGGATCACTTTTACTTAATCTAGTTTATTTCGTTGATGTAGAATCTACAATATAGCCTGTAGGCAATGATATTCATACAAAATAGAATTTGTTGCAAGACTGATAAACTAAAAATCAGTGAATCTTAACGGTCCACAAAACGCGAAAAGAGTCACAGTCTTGTGTGTGCAATACTATTTAACTAATTATTAATGAAGACTCTTCACGAAGAAGATCGATTTATCAAACCAGATTGTGATTATTTGAATAGCGCACAAGTTAGCATGGATAACACCCGAACTATTTATGACTATTAAAAATAATAACAAGGAAGACTGCTAGCCGATATGCAGGTGGTATTCCAATAAGTCTGAGCAGCTCACAAATCCTATTGAATGAAACTGTTGCATACTAGTCGAACTCTGAATTAATACAAATGCAGCACAGGTTGTGATTTAAAGGACACACAAGTCACGAATTGCTCAAAGGTAAAAGGACTGTCCTGCTGCAAAATTACGGCACTTAGACGAGCAGAGAACGCGTCCAAGGCTGCGGAATAGCGTCTGGGCAGTCGAAAAGCGTACCTAACTGCCGCATGCCACTCTGCTGCACCCTCTCTAGAGTCACATTCCTACGCTCCATATGAGTGGCCACGTTCTCGATGGAGAAATCTGTAACGATTACCAGCCTGACAACTAAGGATTTCTCTTTCTAGCACAAATTGCAAGGGAGAAGCTGGATACTATTCTTTAATAGCTCTCAGTGCATATTACTTAGTTATCTGAAGGTTGGCACACCGATTGCTATATTGCCGCTCATTGCTTACACTAAAAATGGTTGCGGGCGACTATTGGAGCTCCGAGAAAACGAAAAGTTCTCATGTGATACGAGCATAAGATGAAGGAGTCACATACTCGTACGTCAGAGTCTTGCAGGGGGAGCAGATTCCTCACTTCTCAATCTCAACGGAAATTCCTGACTTCAAAAGGCACTCTGTCCTGCGTACAAATAAGAATGGTCACAGGCATCCTGCGAGTTCTTGTAATTTGGCGACCCTTGAGAAGTTTAGGGAAAGAGCCCTATGTGTCGAAGCGATCAGCCCTTCCAGGCAAGAGGATGACTAACCTGAGCTGCCTCATAGAAGAGAAAAATACTGTAACTTGGCTCCAACGGTCACTAGATGTGTCTCTTATCCCACCAGAGTTAAGAAAACACAGATATTTTCAGACACAATTAAGATCACGCGACAACATGCAACAGACTAGTTACGTTACAAAGTAGAACCCATCACTGCGAAACTCTCCAGAGGCGTGATCACAGGGAAGGTGAATTATTATGCCTTTGTTAGTATAAGAGCCATGTACCAAGTTTGAATGCTAGAACAACCAACCGCTTATGGAAAGCATCTCCAAAAAGCAATGGCTTCCGTGTACCCACTTTAATTTCAACTACTCTAATGTACTATACAGCAAATCTACCTGCAGTGCATGCACCAAAAGACAAGAGCAGTAGATAGTACGTATATTAAATACATCTAACATCACTAAGAGAACTAATTTTAGCGTTCAAAACTTTGGAAACTTCAGCTCGTTCGGCATTTACTTGAAGTTGCAATATCATCGTACCAAGACAATTAAGTAACGACAGTTAAAAGCCAGCGTCAAGAGACGTAAATGGTTCTTCTGGCGAACACGAATGCATTTACACTTATCACAACCGCAACATAACTCAGAGCTGTTAGCTTACTCAGGCACTTGCCCATCCGATAGTATTCAATCAGTTCCTGAACAACATGATATCGCACAGTATGGCTAAGCAGGGAATAACTCATTCACATTAACTGAACATGGCATGGTCCGAATGCGTACACGAGATGAGAAGGGTTCAAATCATATTGCCATTTTCTGAGAACCAGGATGGCGGATACTGACGGTATGCTGCAGGAATTAAAAACCCAAAGTAGTAAAGACTAATGTTTAGTCAGGTGCTCACCAAATACAGCACATAAATCCCTACAGAAACAGCACAAAGCCAATCTCTCACAATTCAGTCCTTAGAGCTGTCAGAGTAATTAGAGTCTGAGCTTCAGAACTGCTGACTCCTTCTAGTACAAGCAGCGGATCCTAACAAAGGGCAGCAACCATACTGGAGGTAAGAACGTCTGCTGCACGCCTGCAAGCGAACCCTCTCGCTGAGTCAATCCCTCGACCGCAATGCCGAAGCACAATGCTCACTGCAGACCACCACTGCCTCATTGCAGCGCGGGATCCGCCAACGAGAATAAAGCAGATCTCTCTACTCCTAGGGAGGGCATGCTCACGCCTTTATACCATACTGTAAAAATATCTATGCACTGACCGTTTGGATGCGCAGAACGAGAATTTTGTCAGCAATTTCTGCTCCACCTCATGTCACGTGATTTTGGTACGGCACATTTTAGTCCCTAAAGCGCTTACAGTAATTTGAATGTTATTACTTTGCTCCCACAGATTGACCATCTCCGGAAGTACAGTGAAACCTTGTATACGCCTTTTAAAGATATCTTAAGAATTTGACACTGGGAACTGAAGCTGGCTTAAAAATATGAAGAGCAATGGTATTGTGCTTTTTCGCGGCAGCTTCATAGGTCAGATATCACTTTATTTACGGTTTTTCGGTAACTGCTGAATAGCCAGCAATATTTTTGTACGTTTTCTGTTGCACTTATTTATATTGTGTAATCTCTGTTCTAATTAACAACATTATAATGACACTGTACACGGCACCGAAGTGTCATGAAAAAACAGCGCTCTCTTAACTTGAAATTGCTACAGTAAAAACGGTCAGCGATTTGCACCACCTCCTTGTCCATTAAGATTTTAAATTTTTCTTTATTAACCATTCTGCTTTTTATAGACAAGTAAAATACCCATAACAGTTTTTCGCCATCTCATCATAAAAGTAAAGCCATACACTAAGCACAAAAAAAGGAAAATAAAATAAAAAAATACAAGGTCAAAATGGCTAAATGGCTCTGAGCACTGTGGGACTCAACTGCTGTGGTCATAAGTCCCCTAGAACTTAGAACTACTTAAACCTAACTAACCTAAGGACAGCACACAACACCCAGCCATCACGAGGCAGAGAAAATCCCTGACCCCGCCGGGAATCGAACCCGGGAACCCGGGCGTGGGAAGCGAGAACGCTACCGCACGACCACGAGATGCGGGCAATACAAGGTCAGTGGTCGTATTTTGGAGTGAGAAAAGAAGTTGCAACCAACAATAATTTTTTAAGTAATTAATTGGAACGCCTGCAACCATCGTTATGTTGTCGTTTATTGTGTGGCTAGCAGTTTCGGTCCTTCTGTGCACCATCTTTTGGTCTTAGCTGACGCTGAGATATTAACACCACCCGTGTACACGATGCATCAGTGGCCAACATCTATAACTGGTTTTCGCAGACTATCTGTAGCAGCAATGTTGTCTCTCCAGCCATTAACTATCAACTGACTGGAGAAACATTCCAAATTTAACGTGCAAGATTACCTGCTACAGGTAGTCTGTGAAAACCAGTTACAGATTTCGGCCACTGATGCATCGTGTATACGGATGGTGTTAACCCACTCAGCGTCAGCTAAGGCCTGAAGGTAGTGCTCTGAAGCACCGAAACTGGTAGCCATACAATAAATGAAATCATAAGTACATCATAAGGATTAATTATTTAAGTGAACAGCCGAAGTCCCTCGGACCTCCACTCACAAGGAATTATGTACAAAAATAATTATTGTTTAGTTCTCCTTTTGCACTGATTCATATTGTCGAATCTGTCCTAATTCATTATGCTATAATGAAAATACATAGGAAACTGCCTCATGCCGAAATAATTAGATACACACAATAGTTTGAGAACGTGCATAAACTGCAGGAAATTTATTAGACTATCATGTGTAAATTTTACACACTGGCTGGCAGTTCACTCAGACGCACTTGCAGATTTAGCTAGCACTTCTGCCATAAACACATGACCGTAAAATCACGGAAATTATCTCTACAGTACATGACTTCAGAATACCACGTCTCGCTATTTCTCAACATATAAAGTGCCTCATGTCAATATGCCATTTACAATTACACGTTTTCTGTACATACATACGAAAAGTAACTGGTACTCCTATAACATGCTTCCCTTAGCATTCTTAGCAACGGCAATATTGCACCAAGGCTGTTACTGAACTCAAACGTGCGGAAACATATATGAAACTATGCAAATACAGGGTTATTACAAATGATTGAAGCGATTTCACAGCTCTACAATTAACTTTATTATTTGAGATATTCTCACAATGCTTTGCACACACATACAAAAACTCAAAAAGTTTTTTAGGCATTCACAAATGTGCCCCTTTAGTGATTCGGGAGACATCAAGCCGATAATCAAGTTCCTCCCACACTTGGCGCAGCATGTCCCCATCAATGAGTTCGAAAGCATCGTTGATGCGAGCTCGCAGTTCTGGCACGTTTCTTGGTAGAGGAGGTTTAAACACAGAATCTTTCACATAACCCCACAGAAAGAAATCGCATGGGGTTAAGTCGGGAGAGCGTGGAGGCCATGACATGAATTGCTGATCATGATCTCCACCACGACCGATCCATCGGTTTTCCAATATCCTGTTTAAGAAATGCCGAGCATCATGATGGAAGTGCAGTGGAGCACCATCCTGTTGAAAGATGAAGTCGGCGCTGTCGGTCTTCAGTTGTGGCATGAGCCAATTTTCCAGCATGTCCAGATACACGTGTCCTGTAACGTTTTTTTCGCAGAAGAAAAAGGGGCCGTAAACTTTAAACCGTGAGATTGCACAAAACACGTTAACTTTTGGTGAATTGCGAATTTGCTGCACGAATGCGTGAGGATTCTCTACCGCCCAGATTCGCACATTGTGTCTGTTCACTTCACCATTAAGAAAAAATGTTCCTTCATCTCTGAAAACAAGTTTCGCACTGAACGCATCCTCTTCCATGAGCTGTTGCAACCGCGCCGAAAATTCAAAGCGTTTGACTTTGTCATCGGGTCTCAGGGCTTGTGGCAATTGTAAACGGTAAGGCTTCTGCTTTAGCCTTTTCCGTAAGATTTTCCAAACCGTCGGCTGTGGTACGTTTAGCTCCCTGCTTGCTTTATTCGTCGACTTCCGCGGGCTACGCGTGAAACTTGCCCGCACGCGTTCAACCGTTTCTTCGCTCACTGCAGGCCGACCCGTTGCTTTAAACTGCGCATACCATCGCCGAATGGAGTTAGCAGTTGGTGGATCTTTGTTGAACTTCGTCCTGAAGTGTCGTTGCACTGTTAGGACTGACTGATGTGAGTGCATTTCAAGCACGACATACGCTTTCTCGGCTCCTGTCGCCATTTTGTCTCACTGCGGTCTCGAGCGCTCTGGCGGCAGAAACCTGAAGTGCGGCTTCAGCCGAACAAAACTTGATGAGTTTTTCTACTTATCGGTAGTGTGTCAAGGCCATATGTCAATGAATGGAGCTACAGTGAATTTATGAAATCGCTTCAATCATTTGTAATAGTCCTGTACATGTAATATTCAAGTTTCGCAAATTACCCGAAAACTGGAAACAGACACTGTCGCTTCATAATCACGTGACTAGCCCGATTTGATGCTGAGAAAATACTCTGTGATTTATACAACCAAGGCGAACAGCCGACAGCCGGTCAAAGCCCATAGCCCCACAAAGAAAGTGTTTTGGACCACAGTTAGCTTATTGTTATTTACCCATTACAGTCGAACTCATACATTATCTTAAATTAAAGTTTAGACTAAACAACCGGAAGTTTTTATCACAAACGAAGCAAGCAACTGCATTAACAACACTCTCACTTCCACTATCCTGTATGTTAGACACACACAGGAAATAAGCAGGCAGACTTTTAGTTATGTGCATTAACAAATCTTATCAAAGACCGAAAATATGTCAGCTGCATACGGCTTTCATTCTGCATGTGAATTGAAAACTCCTTGTGTTTCCTCTAAAACTTAAAAACTGTTTAATAAAGAAATTGGCCAAACAACCGTACAAATTTGAAGTTATTTCATTTTCTTTTCGCTGCAAGTTCCGACAATTCACTATGGCATCTTCAGGCCCCTTATGCACCTCTCAAGAGTTATCGATATTGGCATACTGAGACCATCTCTTTCCGGATGTCGTGAATTCTCAAGTACTTCCTTTGAAGACTTTACTGCAGCTCTAAGATGGCATACTGAATTACAGAAACTGATAGCGAAAATAAAATGAAATAACTTCTCAATTTCCTCGGCTGTTTGGCGAATTTCTTTGTTAATTATCTGACCAGCCGCTGTCCCACGTCCACAAGAGATCAACAGAGACTAAAAACTGTTGGTTACGTCAGTATACGAGGAGATTAAATGAGTAAGAAACATACATTTTTGTGAAAGCAAATTGGTTTTATTCATGATTCCTACACACGATGTTATTCCCCACTCTTTTGGCTACAAAACACTATTGTTCAAGATAATATCCTATCCATGCGACCGCCTTACGTCACCTTACTGTGGGGACTGTGTACGCCCACGGTACCACTCTACTGGTCGAAGTCATGGCCAGCGTCTTGCTGTATCAATAACTTCCCCTTTATCCACGTACTGCTGCCCACAGAGTGCATCCTACATTGGGTCGAAGAGACGGAAGTCTTTAGGGGTCACATCGGGGCTGCAGAGTGGATGAGGAAGAACAATCGAATTAATTTTATGAGATCCTCTGGGATGCGCAGACTTGAGTGAAGATTTGTGTTGTCATGGAGAAGAAGAAGATTGCATTTCTGAGAAGCCCTGAATGAGAGTGTCCGCATGTTCCAACGTTCCACGAGTCAAAGTTGGTTGTGGCTGTCTGGCATGTGTGATATCGGATTGTTAGCACAATCTTGTTGCGATGATGAAGGACACCTCACACGACTCACTGTGCTTTTGTTCACTAACAGGACTCCGTAGACATTCTGCAACCACCTATGAATATCTAGAATGGTCTGGTTTTCCACCTAAAGAAACTCAATGTCCGCTCGGAGTGGCCGTGCGGTCTAGTCCGCCATGTCACGGATTGCGGGGCCCCTCCCGCCAGAGGTTCGACTCCTCCCCCGGGCATGGTTGTATGTGTTGTTCTTACCGTAAGTTAGTTCAAGTAGCGTGTAAGTCTAGGGACCGATGACCTCAGCAGTTTGGTCCCTTAGAAATCCACACACAAACATTAAACTGAATGACGGCTACCTCTTTTGGAACACATCTCCACTACCTATTGGAACTTGACGAAACTATAGGGGCCGAAATGGGAATATTTCACGATGTCCGACAGTATATTCTTTATTTTCCGTAGTAGAATGGCCCTTGCAATGTCGTTTCGACGTATGTACAATATTTAGCTATGGTTGACTGACAGGACTGCAAAGTGGATGAGGAAGTAACAGTAAGGCTTGTGGGTTCTGGGGACAGTGTTTTTGATACATAATCAAGATGTCCTCAGGCTCGGAATCGAATCCTGCTACTGCTTAAATTTTGATTAATAATCAGCAATCAGTGCACCTTCAACGCAATGTGTGCGTTGTCTGACCCAAGTAGACTTTGTCACATTGGCGAAGTATTCTGTAGACTGGCCGAGAAAACATTATGTTTCACTGTTTATTGAACGTCCGTTGTACGACTGAGGAAACGCTGGTGTGTCAAATATCCAACAGCCGGCCACAGACCGTAACCCCAAAGAGACAGGAATCGGAAGTACCTACACCAAGGCTGAGTGTTTTGCGCCACAGTTATTTCTATTTGTCCTTTACAACAACTCGTAAATTGTTTTGAAATAATGTTTACACTAAATAAGTGAAATAAGTTCGTCAAAAACTAAGATAGCAATTGCGCTAACAACACTCTCAGTTCCACTTACCTGCATGTTAGACATACAGAAAAATGACAGCCGAATTTTTACATAACAGTAAGGCTTGTGGGTTCTGGAGATAGTGTTTTTGATACATAATCAAGATGTCCTCAGGCTCGGAATCGAATCCCGCTACTGCTTATATTTTGATTAATAATCAGCAATGGCTGCCGAAGACTTCCGGCGTAAGAGGTCACTCTCACTCTGCCAACGACCTTGTTGAAGAGGGCGGAGCAGCGGACAGATGTTAAAGGCACTCTCTTGTCGTAGGGTTGGACACTGCCCCTAAAGGATGAAGTATAAGCAATTATCAACGGCATGAGGATGCAGAAGGCAATTGAAACCACTTAATTAAAGACTCGAAACGTGTATCCACAGGACAGCCTGTAATTGAAAAAGTGTCATGATGATCTCTCCATTGGCAAAAGATTCCGGAGCAGTCTCCCATTCGGATATCCGAGAGGGGAGAGCCAAAAGGGAAATGACCATGAGAAAGAGATTGAATAATCAATGAAAGGATAGCCTTCTACAAGTCGGCGCTTGGAATGTCAGAGGCTTGAAAGTGGTAGTGCAGATAGATAATGTGAAAACGGAAATGCGAAGGCTCAATCTAGATTAGTAGGGGTCAGTGAAGTGAAACGGAAAGAAGAGAAGGATTTCTGGTCAGATGAGTATAGGGTAATATCAACAGCAGCAGAAAATGTTATAACGGGAGTAGGTTTCGTTATGAATAGGAAGGTAGAGAGGAGAGTGTGTTACTGTGAACAATTCTGTGACACAGTTGTTCTTATCAGAATTATTCTTATCAGAATCGACAGCAAACCAACACCGACAACGATAGTTCAGGTATACATGCCGACGTCGTAAGCTGAAGATGAAGAGATAGAGAAAGTATAAGAGCTTATTGAAAGGGTAAACCAGTACATAAAGGGAGATGAAAATTTAATAGTAATGGTGGACTGGAATGCAGTTGTAGGGGAAAAAGTAGAAGAAAACGTTACAGGAGAAAATGGGCTTGCGGCAAGGAATGAGAGAGGAGAAAGACAATTGAATTCTGTAATAAATTTCAGCTAATGTTAGCGAATACTCTGTTCAAGAATCACATCAGGAAGAAGGATAGTTGAATAAAGATAGATTTCATATGGATTACATCAAGGCCAGACAGAGGTTCCGAAATCAGATACTGGATTGTAAGGCGTACCCTGGAGCTGATCACAATATAGTAGTGATGAAGAGTAGGCTGAAGTTTAAGATATTACTCAGGAAGGATCAATACGCAAAAAAGTAAGATACAGAAGTTCTAGGGACTGACGAGATATGCTTGAAATTCTCTAATGCTATAGATATATTAATAAGGAATAGCTTAGTAGGTACAGTTGAAGTGTAATGGACATCTCTGGTAGGGGCAATGACAGTAGTAGGAAAGAAAAAGTAAGTACAAAGAAGGTAACTCCGAAGAAACCATTGGTAACAGATGAAATACTTCAGCTCATTGATGAAAGGAGGAAGTATAAAAATGTTCCGTAAACTCAGGAATACAGACATACAAGTCACTGACGAATGAAAAAAAAAACAGGAAGTGCAGGGAAGCTAAGACGAAATGGCTGCATGAAAAATGTGAAGAAAATGAAACAGAAATGATTCTCCGAAGGACAGACTCAGCATACAGGGAAGCCAAAACAACCTTCGGTGACATTAAAAGCAAGGGTGATACCATTAAGAGTGAAACGGAAGTTCCACTATTAAATCCAGAGTAGAGAGCGGATAGGAGGAAAGAATAGATTGAAGCCTCTATGAGGGGGAAGATTTGTCTGTTGCGATAGAATGAGGCGTAGCGCCGTATAACGATCCAGCCTAGGAGGCAGTTAAGAGGTATGTAACATCCACGAGATAAATTTTAGCTACAGTGCGATGAGAGAAAATTATGCCTCTAGCAGTTATAAACATTATCTATTCGACGTATGCAAAAACAGTGAAAACGAGTGAAAACGATGATAAATGTTAATTATTTATGTAATATTCTATGATGTAATTGGACATATCGATGTGTATCATACAAAGACAATGATAATTGTAAATTCCTTTTACGATCTGCGTTTGTCTTCCTTTTTTTTTTTTTTTTACCTTTTGTTGGTTTGCTTTTGTAGGTTGCGAACGCATATCAAACTGAGATCTGTTCAGAAATTGCAATTATTTGTTAATTGTTACTTGAAAATAGAGTTCATTATTATTATAAATATGAGTGAATAATTATTTGTAACTTTAATTCCTCTCTCAGTAAGCATTATCTGGGTTAATTATTTCTTTCCGCTGCAACAAGCGCAGCCATTGATGATAGCGATTTGTATCGCGTTTTTGTCTGTGTTTTCCTTAGAAACAAATCAAATGTTTGCTTGATGAAGTCTAAATAGTGCATAATACGAAAGTAGAGTTTATAGCGTTTAATAAGCATTTCAAATACTTACTTATTTGGTCTAACAATAGAAAGTCTCTATCAATTGTCTGCCGCCATCTTAACAATTATCTCAGCGGCAAATTAAAATTACGTAACTCTGCAGACATAAATGCCGAAAGGATATGAATGTGTAAAAATAAATGTGCACCGGTGGTCCCGAATTCATGTTAATGAAAATAATTCGAATCAGATTGGTTCTTTAAAAACAGTGCTCATAGCACGATCGTTATAACAGACTTTTCTAGCTGATGTATGGAGCCGAAATTAATTACGCACGAGTTGTGAAGAATATTGTTTCAGGTAACATACGTCAGCGTTGTGCGCGGCTGATATTCAGTGGTTTTAATGATCATTTTGCTGAAGATAACTGTTTCCATCATAATCCACAGTTGTATAGAATCTGTTGCATGAAATGTGATTTAGTGACACTTACACAAGTCACAGACAACACTTTAACACGACGTTAACTTGGAGTTCTTGAGCAGCTTGACCAATTCTTTAGCTGGGAAAAAAATTATTTAGTAATTGCTCAGTGTAATAAAATAAGATTATCATTTTCATTTACAAATTAGTTAAATATCAAACTAATGAATAACGCAGTGAACACCACAGGGAGATGTAACTCAGAGCTGGATAGTGACAGATCGTGACGCTTGACTGGACGCGCACGTAGTTTATGTATCAGCTGATAGAGGACAATAGTGGATAGGGGGACTGTGATTTTAGTTTCGATTGTGCCCACTAGAGTGCACTAAAGTAATAGAACGTTTTTCATAAACTATTCTAGTACTTTCATAAAGTGTTATTATGTCTTTTGTGTATGTAAAATGTTATAAATGTGTTTTATCAGTATGAGTGATGCGTGAGTGTGGTTTAAGGTTAATATGAAGATAATTGTTTAACGAGTTATGTAGTAAGATTAAGTGTGGGAACATGTTGAAGAATTATGGATATGAACAAAGGGGATTTTTGGAGAATAGATTTGTAAAGAAAGTTTAGGGAAAAGGAAAGTTAATTCAGGTATAAATAACAATAGTAAATAACTTTATGCATAAACAAAACTTCACCATATTAGATAATTACATCGGCAAAATGTTCAGTCGTGAGGTTTACTATTTTGCGAATCGTTATGAATGAAAAGCGCGGACTGACGCGGGAGAATGTTATTTTGCTATTGGCTGTTAAGTAAACTGACCAATGGTAAAGCAATATTCTTCGCGCACCTTTCTCTGCTGGTGGAGAAGACTGAGAGTATTCGAGAGAGGAGTGGGAACCTAGCCATGAAACAGTTCGGATGTGTGCAGTAGTAGTAGTTTCGATGGAAATGATAAGTTGCCCGATCTAGCAGTGTTCCATACATCAAAAGTGTGGTGAAGTGACAGCGTAATTATTCCGATGGGCGTGTAGAAATTTCGGAAATTTTAAGTGAATTTTGTGCCGAAAAAAGACATATATTCCACGTGGCGTATTGAGCAGCTCGGTGGCTAAAATCTGTGACTGCATTTGGTACCGACAGACTTAATATTTGGCGAGCGTTCTCAATCAAAAAGTATTTTTGTAGCTATTACGTTTTCGGGAAATGCAACACCATAAACTTGCTAACGTGAGTGAAAGGGATTGTGAGTGACTGTGTTAAGATTAGCACGGGCTTGGCAGTGATACTTGTTCACCTAAGTTTCAGAATATATTAATTGAGGACAAACTTTGCAAACTTTCATTTCGTGTTTCTCCCGAAACGTAGATTAGTGACTTAAATTGCAGACTGGTTCACGTAGAAGTACAGTAGGTTTCACTCGGCTTTCCTACTGATGATCTGCTGAGACAATGTTCACAGGTAGGTGCAGGTACGTCGTAAAGTGACGGAAAGAACCGCGCCGCCGCAAGAAGAAGGAAAAGGAGTCGGTCTAAGGACACAGAGGTTCCAGCATTAGAATCAGAATTTAACAGAGCTTTGAAGGATCAAATAAGGCGGAAGGGATAGATAACAGTCAATCAGAATTTCTAAAATCATTGGGTGAGGGGGTAACAGAACGGCTATTCACGTTGATGTGTTGAATGTATGAGTATGACGACATACCATCTGACTTTCGAAAATATATCATCCACACAATTCCGAAGACTTCAAGAGCTGACAAGTGCGAGAATTATCGCAAATCAGCTAAACAGCTCATGAATACAAACTGCTGACAAGAATAATATTCAGAAGAATTGAAAAGAAAAATGAGGATGTGTCAGAGGACGATCAGTTTGCTGTTAGGAAATATAGGGTCATCAGAAAGGCATTTCTGGCGTTGTGGTTGATAACAGAAGCATGCCTAAAGAAAAATCAAGACACGCACATAGGATTTGTCACCCTCAAAAAAGCGTTCGACAATGTAAAATGATATAAGATGTTCGAAATTCTGAGAAAAATTTTTGTATGCTACAGGGAGAGACGGGTAATATACAATATCTACAAGAGCCAAAAGGGAATAATAAGAGTGGATGACCAAGAACGAAGTGCTAGGATTAAGAGAGATGTAAGACATGAATGTAATATTTCACCCCTAGTGGTCAGTCTGTACATCGAAGAAGCAGTAATGGAATTACAAGAAAGGTTCAGGAGTGGAATTAAAATTCAAGGTGAAAGGACATCAATGATATCCCACTGAGAACATTGCTATCCTGAGTTAAAGTGAAGAAGAGTTACAGGATCTGCGGAATATAATGAATAATATAATGAGTACAGAATTTAGATGGAGAGTAAATCGAAGAAAGACGAAAGTAATGGGAAGTAGCAAAAATGAGAACAGGGAGTAACTTACCACCATGTTTGATGGTCACGAAGTAGATGAAATTAAGTAATCTTGTTACTTTGGGAGTAAAGTAACCAGTGACGGACGAAGCAACGAGGACCTGTACGTCTGGCATGTACGTGCGGTAGTGAAATACGGATTGTGGGAAAACCGGAACGCAGCGCTGAGTGGCCACGCTGTTTGAGGCACCATGCACAGATGCCCCTCACGCTGGAGGTTCGAGCCTCCCCTCGGGCATGGGTGTGTGTGTTGTTCTTAGCATAAGTTAGTTTAAGTAGTGTGTAAGTATAGAGACCGATAACCTCAGCAGTTTGGTCCCCTAGGACTTTAGAGACATTCGAACATTTGAAAACCGGAACAGAAGATAATCGAGGCATTTGAGATACGGTGTTGCAGACGAAAGTTTAAAGGTGGATGGACAGATAAGGTAAGTAATAAGTTCCTGCGTAGAATCAGAGAGGAAAGGGGTATGTGGAAAACACTGATAAGAAGAAGGGACAGGTTGATAGGATATCTGTTAAGACATCAACGAATTACTCCCGTGGATCTAAAGGGAGCTGTAGAGAGCAAAAACTGTAGAAGAAGACAGAGATTGGAGTCCATACAGCAAATAATTGTTTAGGATGTAAGTGCTACTCTGAGATGAAGAGGTTAACACAGGAGAGGAATTCGTGGTCGGCAGCATCAAACCAGTCAGATGAAAAAAAAAGAAAGAGAGAGAGAGGGAGAGGGAGAGAGAGAAAGAAAAAATCAACTCTCATCAAGGAGCGAAAATACGTCAGCTGCATCCGGCTTTCGTTCTGCATATGAGAGAAGACAGCATCGGTTCCCTCAAAAACCTATACACAGTATTTTAGGTCAATATATCTTGCCGAATTACTGTTACATTGATATTGAAGTTTCTGTCGATGAGTTCTCATTTAACTTGCCGCGTCCAATCTGGGAACAATACTATTTTAGCAGCTTCTAGTGGTAGATCGAAAGTCGTCTGCCAACCGGCTCAATGCGTCCTCCATAGAAATGCGGTGTTCCAGCGGTGAGGATATTTCGCCCAAGATTCGATTATTTGACTTAACAATTGTTCGTAAACGTCTCTCACAGTCGGTCAGTGTGAACATCGTATGCCTTAAAATATGTTCCATCAACCTGCGGCGGGGCGGGTTATAAGTTCTCATCTCCAACTTTTCAGTCGACGTACCTTGGTAAGCTTCTTGAAGTCAGTCTCCTTCACTCTGCGTTGGTAGTTACTGAATCAGCAAATAAAAGTTTCGCTGAAGAAAAATCGACTAAATACTAACTAAAGGCCGCATAAATCAAGCTTGGGGGCAGAATCACTAGGTTCGAATAGCTTTCTAGAGCTCTGGGGTCTAAACAACTTATTTGAAAATGTTTTGAAGTTCAAATAATTTTGCTTTATTGCCTGTAAAACATGTTTTGAATGGCTGTCAAGTACATATTCATTGTTAACGTAAAGAAAGCATTATTAAGTGGCGCTAATGTTACAAGTTATCCATATGAAAGCAGCCAGAAGTTTATCAGTCCGACCTGAATGATTTCAGCGTTCTAGCCGGTCTCTGACCCACAGCTATTTGCGAGACACTACATCAACTCGTTCGCTGGTCTTCTTATAAATGTCTCTTGATCTGTACGAAACACGCCACGTGGAGTCTGAGACGACAAGGAAGTTCACTCGCCAATAACTTCCAAACAAAACCACTTAAAATATACAAACTTTCACTGAACTGTTTAATACTGCAGTCGCTTTACATTTACGATGCGAGAAGCGACAAAAAAGCAAAATTTCCTTCATCTTCGCACAAATTTATGTAGCGCTGTCTAACATTGATGAGCACCGTCAGAAGGTTCCCTCACTCTCCCACAGATGCATAGCGGTAGAACAAAGCGTTCCACAGAGCGCGGGATATGCTTCATTCCTATTGGCTGATGATTTAGGCAGCCAATCGGAACAACTCCAGCCCTCAAATACTGGTGGTAATCCCTAAGTTATTTAGTAGAATCACTGACAGCATTTTATAAAAGAAATTATGAATTTACGAAAAGAAATTTGATTCAAATGAAACAAAGATCCGTTTATCATCAGATATGAAATACTAAATGCTGTAATACCTAACTTCTGACTCCTTTTGAGCAAATGCATGCACAGTAGGACGTACGGAACATGATTAATGATTGCACAATATACCTGTACTTCCCACGCATACAGTTTATATAGTTTTTAATAAAAGAAAGCATCCACAATTTACGTATGCCACCTATACAGTCTCTCGCTCTCTCCACATTATTCGCACAGCAAAACGTAATTAAATAATAATTTTGAAATTGATTACAGTTGTATCAGAAATCTGTAGTAAAAAAAAACCGGAAAAATAATTACTATGAACTCATTCTTTTTAGTTATCGTTTCAAACGGTCTTATAAATGAAAACATTACAATCCCTAGTTCAGTTTCCTAGAAGCAGAGAAAATATTACGCGTTTAAATAAATTTCTATATAAGAAATACTGAAGACGCTTAACTGAGATTTTTACAATATTGTTGTATTATCGATACAAGTCTTAGTATACGGAGCATGAAAAAGCTCACATAAAATTAAAAACTAGTTTTTAGATTCATAGACAGTGTGTGTGACGTATCTTCGCACGCGGTAGACAAGCGACGTGCCCCAGCGGCCACCTACAGTTGAACTGATGTCAGAATAAAATAACAAATCTCTCTCTGTGTACCCGGTAAGATGGCAAGGTTAAAGACTCGAAATGATTTGCTACATTACAATCCGATTTTGTTCAATTTGAGCTATAAACTTCTTTCTTCTTCAACTCAATTCAGTGCCTCTTCATTACTTATCCAGTCTACCCATCTAATCTACAGTCGTCTTCTGTAGCTCCGCATTCCGAAAGCTCCTATTCCCTTCTTGTCTGAACTGTGTATCGTCCAAGTTTCACCCCCGTACACGTTTACAGTCCAGACAAATACCTTTGGTAAAGGTTGTCCATCATTTATATTTATATTCTGTGTCATTAAATTTCTCTTTTTCCGGAAATTCTTTCCTTGCTATTGCCAGTCTGCATTTAATATCCTCTCACCTTCTACTATAACAGTGATTTTGGTGCCTAAATAGTAATATTAGACAATTTTTTTTTCACTTATCTTTTAAATTGGCAGTCGAAGACTGATTTTAATACAACAAATATTGACAACTAGGTCGCTGATTACTTCACTGTGATTATGTCACGTTTCATCAAACGGCATAACACATCTGCTTTATTAAGCGTTTCGTTTCTTAATGTAATTCCCTCAACATGGGCCTGAATTAATGCGAGTACATTCTATTATCCTGGCTTTACTTTTGTTCGTTATCATGTTACAATCTCTGTTTAGGACAATATCCGTCCTGTTCAGCTGACTCTCCAAGTCTAGCAATGTCAAATACCGAAACTTTAGTTTTTTCTCTCTGTATCTGCACTTTTAAAGCCTTCCAGACTTGTTCATTGTACAGACTAAATAACATCTGGGAAGTCTACAACCCTATCTGACTTCTAAGTTTTAGCTTGTCGCTCATTTCCTTCGAGTATTTTAACTGTAGTCCGGCGTTTGTTCAAGGTGTAGATAACTTTTCGCTCCGCGTATCTCTGCTACCATCAGAATTTCAAAGATGAGTTCTAGTCAAAACTGACAAAATTTTTATAAATTTAGAAGTGCTGTTAGCATAGGCTTGGCTTTTTTTAAAGTATCTTTTGAGGTAAGTTGTAGCGTTAGTATTACTCCGCTAGCTGCTACACTTTTCCTACACTGAAACTGATGTTTCCTGAGTTCGGCTTCAACCCGTGCTTATTTCATTCAATTTATGTTCGTATTCTGCATACCGTACCCAACGTTTCGATAATATTGATACCTTATATTCTGTGTCATTAAATTTGCCTTTTTCCTGATATGCTTTCCTTGCTATCTTAGTAGATGGTGGTATTTACATTCTTCTTTAATTCAGAGGGTATTTCACCTCTCATATCTGGCAGGCAGGATGAAATAGGTTTCTCATTGTATGTATTCACATGGATTTCAGCAATTCTGAGATAATGTTGTCTGTTCAAGCTGGCATCTTTCGACACTGGTATTTCAGTGCTCTGTAAAACTTTTCACATGAAATGGTATCTCCCATCTCTATTTCATGTACTTCCCCTTCCATTCTCGTAACATATCTTCAAGCTTGTTTCTACTGTTATAGCCAGCTACTTCTCAGCCATCCCTTCTTTGCTTAGTACTGGCCTAGTATCACAGGTATTAATACTTATACAGACGGTTTTCTTTTCTTTTCTTCAGATGACTATTCCTAGTGTAGGCGACATCAATCTTGCAGTTTGTAAGTAGGCTGTTTATGTTTTCTTATTGGGAACGTTACATAGCGCTCTGTATGAAAATCACTGGCTGTGCTGTGTGCAGTCTGTGGCTAGTTTGCATTGTTGTCTGCCATTGTAGTGTTGGGCAGCGGCAGCTGGATGTGAACAGCGCGTAGCGTTGCGCAGTTGGAGGTGAGCCGCCAGCAGTGGTGGATGTGGGGAGAGAGATGGCGGAGTTTTGAAATTTGTAACACTGGATGTCATGAACTACTATATATATTATGACTGTTGAGGTAAATACATTGTTTGTTCTCTATTAAAATCTTTCATTTTGCTAACTATGCCTATCAGTAGTTAGTGCCTTCCGTAGTTTGAATCTTTTATTTAGCTGGCAGTAGTGGCGCTCGCTGTATTGCAGTAGTTCGAGTAACGAAGATTTTTGGTGAGGTAAGTGATTTGTGAAACGTATAGTTTAATGTTAGTCAGGGCCATTCTTTTGTAGGGATTTTTGAAAGTCAGATTGCGTTGCGCTAAAAATATTGTGTGTCAGTTTAAGCACAGTCATGTATTATTTTTCTAAGGGGACGTTTCAAGTTTTGCGTTTCTACTCCATTTTGCACTCTGTGTGAGTCTAATTTTTAGACATCTGCATTCCCTTCAATATGGTTAATATGATGAATTTTCGTATTTTCTTTTAGGGATTTTATCTTTCTTCATGAAATTGAGAACGATTATTTCTATCATTCCCTTGTTTATTTCAGAAGTTACTGAGCTATACTGTCGCTAGATGTTGACTTTTTTCGCAGGAGGGTGATCCTCGTTAGAGGTAGATCGTAACAGTAGATAGCCATTTACCTCGAATTTCTGTAAGCATTAATACGTGTGCCAGTTGTAGGCTAAAGAGTAGCCAACACTAAAGAGTCTCCTTACAATTCTCCATCCAAAGACGTGAAGAAGCATTAGGCCGACAAGGGTATAGTGGGCCAACGGAGCGGAACAATCTTTAGTGATTAACGTGCGATGATTATGGTGAAAGGTACTCTGTTGTGAGTGGTCAACATGCATCGAAACTGCAATCTGCTTCCCGTTTATTCGATTAAGATTAGCGCAATGCTCTGACTCGCCACGTGTCCATGCATCAACATTTCCCGCCACAGAAGCTTTCTCTACATCTACAGCAATACCCCGCAAACTTCTTGACTGTATGTGGCTGAGGGTACTTCTTATACAAGTAACTGATTCCCCCACCACTATCCGTTCCACTCGCGAATGGCGCGTGAGAAGAACGAATGTCGGTAAACCTCTTTATTGGCTCTCATTTCTCGAATTTTCTCCTCGTGGTCTAATCGAGAGAGGTATATACTGGGAAGTATTATTGTCCCTCTCTTACCAGGGAAGTACTATCTCGACATTTCAATTATAAATTCCTCGGTGATGCGCAACGCCTCTCTCGTAGCGTCTGCGACAGGAGTTTGTTGAGCGTCTCTGTGAAGCCCTCGTGCCGACTAAATGATCTCGTGACGCAACGCACCGCTTTTCGTCGGATCTTCTCTATCTCTTCTATCTGTCCTACCTGGTAGGGGTTCCAGGTTAATGAAAAATGTCCAGGTATCGGTCGAACTAGCGCCGTGTAAGCCACTTCATTCCAATTAATTTAGCTAGTCATTCCAATTAAAGATGCTACAGGGTAGTTAGTCCTAGATATTTTACGGGAGATACCGTTTCCAGCAGTTTGTCATCAATAGTGTAATTTTACAGCATTGGTTTTTTTGTGTGCGCAATGTGCTACATTTATTTACGTCCAGAAGCAATTGTTAGTGCCTGCAGATTCATTAATCTTGTGTAGGTAATTTCGCAAATCGATATGGTCATCTATCATTGACGTTTTCTTATACGAGGTGTGGCTAGAAAAAAACCGGACTAGTACTGGTGAAACAATAAAACGAATGCAATAAGGCTGAAAGTCGCGTGGCCTGTCACGTGACAGTCGCTCCGCCTACTGCTCGAGTTTCATCTCCCTCCTGCACTCAGTCTGCCTGTGGCGTCTGTTTTAAGTAGTTGACGTTTTGTCTGTGCGTCGGAAAATGTTGAGTGTACAGAAAGAACAGCGTGTTAATATCAAATTTTGTTTCAAACTAGGAAAATCTGCAAGTGAAACGTTTGTAATGTTACAACAAGTGTACGGCGATGATTGTTTATCGCGAACACAAGTGTTTGAGTGGTTTAAACGATTTAAAGATGGCCGCGAAGACACCAGTGATGACACTCGCACTGGCAGACCATTGTCAGCAAAAACTGATGCAAACATTGAAAAAATCGGTAAACTTGTTCGACAAGATCGCCGTTTAACAATCAGAGCAGTGTCTGAGTTAACAGGAGTTGACAAGGAAAGTGTTAGGCAGATTCTTCATGAATGTTTCAACATGAACAAAGTGTGTTCAAAAATGGTTCCAAAGTGTCTCACAATTGAACAGAAGGAACGCCGAAGAATGATTTGTTCTGACATCCTGGAAAACATTGAAAGTGATCCCACCTTCTTACAAAATGTTATTACTTGCGATGAATCGTGGTTTTTTACTTACGATCCCAAAACTAAACGCCAATCGATGCATTGGAAAACTCCTGGTTCTCCAAGACAAAAAAAAGCACGAATGTCAAAATCGAAATTCAAGGCAATGATGATTTTTTTTGACATCAAATGGATTGTGCACATTGATTGGGTACCAGAGGGACAAACAGAGAATCAGCATTACTACATTAGCGTCCTGGCTATCCTACGTGAGCGAGTACGGAGAAAACGGAACGATTTGTGGAGAAAAAAGTCATGGATCCTTCACCAAGACAATGCCCCAGCTCACAGTGCGTTGTCAGTGAAGACGTTTTTGGCAAAACACAACATTCCCATCTTAGATCATCCACCCTACTCACCTGATTTGGCCCCCTGTGACTTTTTTCTTTTCCCTAAAGTCAAGTCAGCTTTGAAAGGAACTAGATTTGAGACTGTTGAAGCAGTAAAAGAAAAAGCGACGGAAGTAATGTATGGACTTACCGAAAATGATCTGCAGCATTGCTATGAACACTGGAAAATTCGTATGGAGCGGTGTAGAGACCGAGGAGGAGAGTACATTGAAGGAGATAACATGAAATTGTAAATAATTGTAAATAAATGTTTTTTCCAGCATCATTCCGGTTTTTTTCTAGCCGCACCTCGTAGTCAACCTTATCATCAGCGACAGCCTAAAGAGCATCCGACGATTTCTACCATATTAGTTACATACACTGCAAACAGCTACGTTCCTATTACACTTCCTCCGGAAACTATCTTTACAACTTGTCAATTCTGTTCTGTCAAGCGCGATATGTTGAGTTCTGTCTGCAAGCAGGTCTAGAATCGAGTCGCAAATCACGATACGCAGTAATCTCGAATGTTTTGCACTAAACAGCAGTGTAGAATTGTAGCAAATGGCTTCCTGAAGTCGAGGAACACGGCACCAACCTTAGCGCCGTTGTCTACAGCGCTTTGAATCTCATGGAGGAATAGAGCGAGCTGAGTTTCACAAGATCTTGATTTCTGTAGATGACATTTTCGTTCTCCAAAAACCTCACGATTCTTGGGCATAAAAATGTTCCATAATTCTACAACATATTGAACGTCAATGAGATAGGCCTGCAATTATACAGGGTTATTACAAATGATTGAAGCGATTTCCCAGCTCTACAATAACTTTATTATTTGAGATATTTTCACAATGCTTTGCACACACATACAAAAACTCAAAAAGTTTTTTTAGGCATTCACAAATGTTCGATATGTGCCCCTTTAGTGATTCGGCAGACATCAAGCCGATAATCAAGTTCCTCCCACACTCGGCGCAGCATGTCCCCATCAATGAGTTCGAAAGCATCGTTGATGCGAGCTCGCAGTTCTGGCACGTTTCTTGGTAGAAGAGGTTTAAACACTGAATCTTTCACATAACCCCACAGAAAGAAATCGCATGGGGTTAAGTCGGGAGAGCGTGGAGGCCATGACATGAATTGCTGATCATGATCTCCACCACGACCGATCCATCGGTTTTCCAATATCCTGTTTAAGAAATGCCGAACATCATGATGGAAGTGCGGTGGAGCACCATCCTGTTGAAAGATGAAGTCGGCGCTGTCGGTCTCCAGTTGTAGCATGAGCCAATTTTCCAGCATGTCCAGATACACGTGTCCTGTAACGTTTTTTTCGCAGAAGAAAAAGGGGCCGTAAACTTTAAACCGTGAGATTGCCCAAAACACGTTAACTTTTGGTGAATTGCGAATTTTCTGCACGAATGCGTGAGGATTCTCTACCGCCCAGATTCGCACATTGTGTCTGTTTAGCTCCCTGCTTGCTTTATTCGTCGACTTCCGCGGGCTACGCGTGAAACTTGCCCGCACGCGTTCAACCATTTCTTCGCTCACTGCAGGCCGACCCGTTGATTTCCCCTTACAGAGGCATCCAGAAGCTTTAAACTGCATATACCGTCGCCGAATGGAGTTAGCAGTTGGTGCATCTTTGTTGAACTTCGTCCTGAAGTGTCGTTGCACTGTTATGACTGACTGATGTGAGTGCATTTCAAGCACGACATACGCTTTCTCGGCTCCTGTCGCCATTTTGTCTCACTTGCGCTCTCGAGCGCTCTGGCAGCAGAAACCTGAAGTGCGGCTTCAGCCGAACAAAACTTTATGAGTTTTTCTACGTATATGTAGTGTGTCGTGACCATATGTCAATGAATGGAGCTACAGTGAATTTATGAAATCGCTTCAATCATTTGTAATAGCCCTTTATACATCTGTCCTACGACCCTTCTTGAACACTGGAGTGGCCTGCGCTTTTCCAATCAGTAGATACACTTTGTTGCTCCAGCGAACTACAATAAACTGCCGCTCCAAGGACAGGAAGTTCTTTCCATAATCTTTGTAGTATCTTACCTAGTCCTGATGCCATTACACTATTAAGCGATTGTAGTTGCTTTTCTATTCAGCGATTCGTTATCTCAGTATTTGCCATTTCACCGTCGTACGATGATTCCGTAGATATTTCTACAGTATTCCCCATATTCCGCTTGCCCACCTCCCCCCCCCCCCCCCGCCCCATCTTCTTATCGAGGCACATAAATTCTGGAATAACGTACGCCTGAGCAAAGAATTCGTAAAGTGTGACTTGCGGTTTCATCTCAGACTAAGACAAAGACCTACTTTTGCCGGTGGTGTCACTTAGTACCTAACTTTGAGTAGTTCCTTCCCCGTAGAGTCACACACTTCGCACAAAATTGCTGAGAAACTCTATTATAAAGTCTTCCTGCGGTCGTCCAATACAAAGTTTTTGGAAGCCGGCAGTATAAAGTTTCCTCGTTGGGTTCTTCTTTCTAATTAGTGCTCCTCACACACAGCTGAAGTCCCCTGGCGTCGGGTTTACAAAGAGTTTTCTTATGTGTAGATTCCACACTTTTCTGCATTCACAGATGATACTTCGCGCGTTCTTTACAAACTTATACGTCGAAATCGTCACATGAAACCGACTGTACAGTAGTCTACATGCACGTGTGCAGAGTGACGTCACACCACACCTATTTTATCGTTGTGTGTTCACATAAATTCGAATGTAAAGGTGGATGGGAAAAATAAAAGTAAGCCGTGTTTATTACATTAGAGCAGAAATTGCGAAACTGCCGTTGTATTAACAATTTCAAACGTATTGCAGCTGCGTGCCGTTTCTGAGCGTTTAAAACTCTAAAGCAACGTCTTTCGAAAGCGCGTATTCAGCGAAATTGTGGAATTTCTGTTTCTCTCTTTGCAAATTGTGTATGAACGGGCCTCTTAGCTTTGTTCGTGTGTGTTTGTTGGCGTTTCAGCCACGAGTCATAACTCGCTGCCACAAAAAAGACCTTGTGGCGTACTAAAACCTCTCTCTAAATACAAATACTGTGCATTTCAAAACACAGTCTCCAAAAAACCTGAGCTGCCTACCTGTGAATCTCAGTTGATGAATAGGATAAAGGAAAATGCTCGAATGAGGATTAAAAGGGAGAAAAACTGTGCCTTCCGCGACGAAAAGCGGAGACTCGAGGCTACATTTTCGCTGTGTTTTGTAACACCATTATCGATATTACTCTTTTCTTTAACTTCTTTGTCTGTTTTTACTGTGGCTTCTGTATAGCCTTGCTCTTTGATGTAACATTCGTGTAAATATTTTTTTGGTTATTCATAAAAGTTTATGTAGGCATAATTGTAATTAATCTATGGATGTAATTTCAAGGGAAATATACTGTAAGACAATGAAAACGTTGAAACTTTACTTGTAATACTGATTCATGGATAGGGAAAGTAGATCGGTAGTCATGTCAAACTTGGAGGCAAGTCCCTCCTCAACGGAATTGGCTAGACAGGAATAGCAAAGGTGGGTCTGGCGGTCGAACTGTAAGGATATCTGTGCGGCATGGGTCAGTCGGTGGACAGCGGGAAAAACGTGCGCATCTTGTGATCTGAAAGAGGCAGGAGAAACAGCAAGATTAAATAATATACCCTCGTACGTGGAAGTAATTTGGCTTATTATCCATGACATACTCCTCCGGCTCTGTACTACGAAAATCCGACGTTAAGAAGAGAATTTTCATAGCATGGACTTATTTGACTTTTTTTTTTTACCAGCATAGGAGACAAGCTCTTGCACCACCTTCATCATCAATTATCAGTTGAGCGCTACGTAATTGCATGATATAGGTACGTGGTTTCTTTTTCAATAATCGTGTTCCGTATATCTTGTGTTGAGCCACTGTGATTTACCTAGACAGAGCTCTATCACACGCGTTACGATAATTCCGTGTATCTTATTTTATGGAACTTGGAAGTAATTACTAGCCTTAACAACAGTCAGTAAACTTTGTGGAGTTGTAAAGAATATAATTATGCATACATGCATTTCCGGCGCGACTGCGTACTCAGAGATCACACTTGACGATGGTGGCCAGATGAATGGCCGAAATTCGGTAGCATACCTGTGAAAAGCGCCTGGAAATTCTACGGAATTGCAACAGAACAAACTTGTCAGTAGTTGCAGACGACTGTTTACGAATAATTGAGGCACTCCCCACACGACGCTTTACTTCATTAGAGCCAAAAAAATGACAGCTCAGACGAAGAGCAGCTGTGAAAGAAAAAGAACGAATAACAGTAGGTTAAAATCCAGTCTCGGAGTATTTAAAACCCGCCGAAAGATCTTAGAACCGATTAGTGAGCCGGAATGGTCAGATATAGAAGATAGTTAGGATGAGGAAGTAACATGAATCAAGGAATGTGTGACGAAATATTGTTTCGAACAACCAGACGAAGCTGCTTCAAATCACGAACGTAGGTAAACACAGACCCAATAAAAGACGAACCACACTATATACGACTGATACTACCAAAAACGGTCTCAAATCGTAAAACACTTTGAAATACCAAAACCGAAAAGCCTCCAGGTATTGCCAAATGATACGTAGTGAACATCACTTGGGATGAAATTATACCCTCATAAGACTTGTTATGGTAAGACGAGAAAAATATAATTATTCTTTGAACAGTAAGACATATAGCCACAGTAATTACAGGGTGTGTGGCAGGTTTATTTCAAAATTTAAAGTTATTTACAATGGACCTTTTGAAGTGAATGGAACTCCTCACACTAACGCATAGTACCTGGTTTATATTCATATGCTTATTTGTGCAGAATGTGTTTCGTAACGTACGTTATCCTGTTGGGACGTCCTACCGCTATAGTTTTACTGACATATGTCTATAACTTTTCGATTCTCAAAGACGTAAGTGTAATAGAAGAAATTGACATTCTAAAAAAGTGAAATGACATACTAAAAGGCTGCTCTGCGTAATGAGCGCAGCTTAATAAAACAGACGGCCAAAATGTGAAATAGGCAGCATAATTTCTTGCTACGTGAATAGAGCAGGAAGGCTGTTTACAACGGACTGCTAAAAATCTCAAAGGGACTCCTAGTGTTACCTTGCTAAAACAAGGTTTGTAAATAATGATGTTGATTTGGACGCCCTGAAATAATGAAGAGGCAATGAAGAAATATGTGAGTCTACAGAAGATATCGCTTGTCCGTGGAACATCGGAGAAATGTGCATGTACACTACTGGCCATTAAAATTGCTACACCACGAAGGTGACGTGCTACAGACGCGAAATTTAACCGACAGGACGAACATGCTGTGATATGCTAATGATTAGCTTTTCAGAGCATTCACACAAAGTTGGCGCCGGTGGCGATACCTACAACGTGCTGACATGAGGAAAGTTTCCAACCGATTTCTCATACACAAACAGCAGTTGACCGGCGTTGCCTGGTGAAACTTTGCTGTGAAGCCTTGTGTAAGCTGGAGAAATGCGTACCATGCGTTTCCGACTTTGATAAAGATCGGATTGTAGCCTATCGCGATTGCGGTTTATCATATCGCAACACTGCTGCTCGCGTTGGTCGAGATCCAATGACTGTTAGCATCGGTGGGTTCAGGAGGGTAATACGGAACGCCGTGCTGGATGCCAACGGCCTCGTATCACTAGCAGTCGAGATGACAGGCATCTTATCCGCATGGCTGTAACGGATCGTGCAGCCACGTCTCGATCCCTGAGTCAACAGATGGTGCCGTTTGCAAGACAACAATCATCTGCACGAACAGTTCGACGACGTTTACAGCAGCGTGGACTACCAGCTCGGAGACCATGGCTGCGGTTATCCTTGACGCTGCATCACAGACAGGAGCGCCTGCGATGGTGTACTCAACGACGAACCTGGGTGCACGAATGGCAAAACGTCATTTTTTCAGATGAATCCAGGTTCTATTTACAGCAACATGATGGTCGCATCCGCGTTCGGCGACATCGCGCTGAACGCACATTGGGAGCGTGTATTCGTCATCGCCATACCGGCGTATCACCCGGCGTGATGGTATGGGTGCCATTGGTTACACGTCTCGGTCACCTCTTCGCATTGACGGCACTTTGAGCAGTGGACGTTACATTTCAGATGTGTTAGGACCCGTGGCTCTACCCTTGATTCGATCCCTGCGAAACCCTGCATTTCAGCAGGATAATGCACGACCGCATGTTGCAGGTCCTGTACGGGCCGTTCTGGATACATAAAATGTTCGACTGCTGCCTGGCCAGCACATTCTCCAGATCTCTCACCAATTGAAAACGTCTGGTCAATGGCGGCCGAGCAACTGGCTCGTCACAATACGCCAGTCACTACTCTTGATGAACCGTGTTATCGTGTTGAAGCTTTATGGGCAGCTGTACCTGTACACGCCATCCAAGCTCTGTTTGACTCAATGCCCAGGCGTATCAAGGCCGTTTTTACGGCCAGAGTTGTTTGTTCAGGATACAGATTTCTCAGAATCTATGCAAGCAAATTGCGTGAAAATGTAATCACATGTCAGTTCTAGTATAATATATTTGTCCAATGAATACCCGTTTATCATCTGCATTTCTTCTTCGTGTAGCAGTTTTAATGGCCTGTAGCGTACATTGTAAGCATACGAGAGGCGTTCTTCTTCTTCTTTCGATTTCGGCCATCTTTGGACCACGTTCAACAATTCACTTGCCCGGCTTTTTGATCTTTTTTTCTCTCTTCCCAATATTTCCTCATCATTTTCGAGTGGTTCCTCCTCCGCTCTTCCGACCATTTCCTGTTATTATTCTTTAGTTTCGTTTCTTCTGGAAAACACTTAATTTCGTTCACTATTTGTCTAAACTTTTCCCTGTCCCTGATTGACTCACGGGTGACATTAAAATAGGCGAAATCCTTTTTCACCATCTGTATCCATTTATTGTTGGTTTTTTCGTTCCTGTTACTATGTTCAAACACTTTTCTTGTTAGTCTGTTTCCATCCATCCTCGACAGGCGACCATAAAACGTTAGTCTGCGTTTACGCATTGCCTCACTCACTTTCTCAATAGTTTTGTATATTTCCTTATTACTCTTAACTTGTACTCTTCCCCAATCTTTCTCGGTCCTAATATTTTTCTCAAAATTTTCCTTTCTTTCTTTTCCATGTTTTCTATTTCCCCCTTTTTGTTAAGAGTTAGGCACTCCGATGCATACAGGCATTCTGGTCTAATGACAGTTTTATAATGTCTTAATTTAGCTTGAATCGAAATGTTTTTTTTGTTATATATGTCTTTGGTTTTTTGAAAAGCAAATTCCATTTTCCTTGCTCTCGCCTGGTTTGCACTCTTGTCTAAACCATTCACTTGAATTATTTCACCTAAATACTTAAATTTTTCTACTCTCTTAATATTGCCGTATTTAGTAATAATACTGTTCCCCACTCTTCTGGTTTCAAAACCCTGTTTTTCCGCACAGTCTCCGTCCAGTGCGACAGCTTTACGACACCTTACTGGGAGGATCTGTACGCCCGCATGGTACCACTGTACTGGTCGACGTGGGAGCCAACGTCTCGCTGCGTCAGTAACCTACCCATCGCCCACCTACTGCTTCCCACAGAGTGCATCCTTCATTGTGCCAAATAGACGGGAGTCGAAACCCTCAAGATTCGGGCTGTAGGGCGGACACACACCTTCGAGAACACCGAGTGTATCAGTACTGCCAACACACAGCAGCGAGGTGTCTGATTCTGATCCGCCGATCACCTCTATTGAGAGTGTCCGCACGTTTAAACACACGTGAGCCAAAGCTGTGCGCGGTCGTGCTGTACGCAGGACATGAAAGAGGTTCTTGTTGCGATGATGATAGGCGTTTCGTCCGACGATTCAGCGTTCTTTCGCCTACTGATTGGTCTCCTTAGACATTCTGCAAGTTCATTCGAATACCTGCGGTGATACGCTTTTGCGCCAAAAGGAACTCAACAAGAGCACTCTTCTTGGAACACACCTCCATTACAGGCTATGTATACTCCGCCACCTATCCTAACTTCATGATATTGTAGGAGCGGAAGCCAGAATGTTTCACATGTCCCACAACAAACTCGGCGTTTTTTCAACTGAAACTGGCTGAGAAAATAAATGTTTGGCATTTCTTATTGGACGGCCCTCGCATATGAAGGCGAGCACAGAAGAAGCTCGTCAGTCTCCTGTCGATATAAGACTTGCTGCCACAGCTGGTTACAAACCCCCGGCTTACACAGAGAGCGACAGACAATTATAAATTTGGTCGCTACTGATTCTCATTAGACTGAGATAGAGTAGCATTATTGACAGACAGAGTGCGAGACGTAATTAACGAGGGAATTTCCAAGTACTCGAAAGTTAGAATTCATGAGCGGATATCGATACAGCTGAAACTAAACACCGTGATGTTTCTTTATTATAATCTTTAATTGAAACAACTTTTTATTTTGGTGTCATGGAAGAACAACTATTTTATGCAATTTCGTCTATGTTCCATTACCTTCAAACTTCTTCGAGATAAGTAAGATTTCATATCCACGTTGTAACTTTTACGTGCTGCTACAATTTTATCTGGCTGAGTGTCTGTCTGGCGTAACTTCGTGCTTGTTGTTGCCTATGTGTAACCATTAGTTGTAACTGAGTCAAGTTTCCGAGTTTGGAGTTACTACCTACGAGGGTTGTCCAGAAGTAAGTTCCGATCGGTCGCGAAATGGAAACCACAGTGGAAACCAGAAACGTTTTATTGGCAGCAGTTAGGCACAGCATCCACCTACTTCTGTACATAGTCGCCGCTCCAGCTTCGAGTTTTGTCGTAGTGTTGTATCAACTTCTCAGTATCCTCGTCATAGAAAGCAGGCGCTTGTTCTTTCAGTCAGTTATCAGCACTTGTGTGCAGCTCGTTGTCTGTAGAAAAATTTTGTTTTCATAGCCAGCGGTTCTTTTGAGCAGAGATGAGACTCAGTGGGAGCCAATTACGGTGTATATTGTGTGTGATCAAACTCTTCTCATTGAAAACACTGCAGAAGCGTCTTCATTGCGCCTGCAGTGTGCGGCCGAGAATTGGCATGAAGAAGGAACTGTTCTGCAGTGGTGTTATGTGGGCTGCATGACACAGGCGAAATCTCTAACCACGCCCTCATACTTGGCGGGAGACGCTATTCCCTGCGCATCTTTACGTGCTCACTGTTCACTCAAACCTGAAAAGAGGGACGCGACACTATCGACCGCCATACTAGAGACACTGCCCAACACATCTGTTCAATGCTTTACTGGATTTTTCCAGTCGTTTCCATTTCGCGCCCGATCGGAACTTACTTTCTGGACAACCCTCGTATACAGTTACATCTTCTATATCTATATATCTATATGTACATAATAGTATATACCACATGCAACCTCTGTGAAGCCTGCTTTCTAGATTTGGTTGCTGGTTAAAGGCATAAACTTTGTGCATATTCTTTATCTTTAGGACTCTAATGCAAAATATTTATACAACTTTTAACTGTACGTCGTACTGGAAATTCTACGCAGAAATATTGAGTCACGCCGCCTCTATAGCCATATGTAATTGCGAAAATGCTGCCGGTACAGGATTTTGCGTACGGGATGACCTCTCGATTACGTCCCATAATTGTTCGAGTGGGATTCAAGGCGCGAGTGGCTAAATTATACGTTCGAAATATCCAGAATGTTCTTCAAACGAATCACAAGCTATTGTGGGCTCGTGACATATCGTATTCTCATCCATAAAAATTCCACCCTTGTCTCAGAACATGGGGTCTATGAATGGCTGCCAATGGTCCCGAAATAGCCGAACACAGCCATTTCCAGTCGATAATCGGTTCACTTCTACGGGAGCGCCTAGTCCATTGTATGTAAGCATGTTCCATACCATTATGGAGCCACTAACAGCTTGGACCGTGTCTCGTTGACGATTTTGGTCCATGGCTTCGGGTTGGGGTCCAACTCGAACCTTCCATCAGCTGTTATCAATTGAAATCGGGACTGACCTGACCACGCTTTTCCAGTCATCCAACCCCTGGGGTCACGGGCCCAGCAGAGGTGCTGCAGGCTACCTTGTGCTGCAAGCAAATGCACTAATGTCGTTGGTCTGCTGCCGGAGCCCAATAACACCAAATTAACCTGCGCTGTCCTAATGGATCCGTTCGTCGCGCGTCCCACATTGGTTTCTGCGGTTTCTTCAGACAGTGCTCCTTGTCTGTTAGCAGTGACAACTCTACACAAACGCCGCTGCGCTCGGTCGTTAAATGATGGCCGTCGGCCACTGCATTGTCCGTGGTGACAGGTAATGCCCGAAATCTGGAATTCTCGGCACTCTCTTAACACTGTTGATTTTGGAGTATCGAGCTCCCCAACAATTTCTGTTCAATGTTACCTAGTTGTCAAATATGGGGTGTCTGGGAAACCTGCTTTCTTAGATCGCTAGAAAACATTCAAACAAGTCTTGTTAGTAAGTTTTATTAAAAAACGGTAAGGGTTACAATACTTAATTCTGTTCGTTACACAGAGGTGTCGCAAGCAAAAGGCGACCTACGAAATAAACTAACTTCTTCAGTAAGACGATACCTAAGCCGCTGATATAGAAGTGCCTAACCTTGAAGCAGGCTGTTCAACTGGGGCGCGACAAGTCGGGAGCGGTGCTTACGTCCTCTTCACCTAGGGGCCGCTGCTGCCGCGTTGTCGTCCTGGAGGGAGGTCCGGTCACGGTGTGATTGGCTGACTTCTTCTCACAGCCGTCTCTGCTCTATCGTTCCCGACTGGCGTACCGGCGGTTAGCTTTATGCCGTAACAATTTCCGAAATGTGTTTTTAGGAATACCCTATGCGTTTCTTCTTCTGCTTGTCGATGTAAATTTGTTTGTGCCAATTATTAAATTTAATTAAAAATCGTAAGAAGTCATATAACTTGAAATTCACTAGAACTTTTGTCAAATGCATGACGTTCTTTATTATATTACATTTAAAATGTCGTATACATTACATAATGACCAGTGAATAAAAAAATGGAAATTAAAGGTTATCAGTTTGGATACTGTAGAAATGCTGGAACACGTGAGGCAATACTGACCTTACGACTTATCTTAGAAGAAAGGTTAAGGAAAGGCAAACCTACGTTTCTAACATTTGTAGAGTTAGAGAAAGCTTTTGACAATGTTGACTGGAATACTCTCTTTCAACTTCTAAAGGTGGCAGGGGTAAAATACAGGGAGCGAACGGCTATTTACAATTTGTACAGAAACCAGATGGCAGTTGTTAGAGTCCAGGGACATGAAAGGGAAGCAGTGGTCGGGAAGGGAGTGAGACAGGGTTGTAGGCTCTCCCCGATGCTATTCAATCTGTATATTGAGCAAGTAGTAAAGGAAACAAAAGAAAAGTTTGGAGTAGGCATTAAAATCCATGGAGTAGAAATAAAAACTTTGAGGTTCGCCGATGACATTGTAATTCTGTCAGAGACAGCAAAGGACTTGGAACAGCAGTTGAACGGAATGCACAGGGTCTTGAAAGTAGGATATAAGATGAACATCAACAAAAGCAAAACGAGGATAACGGAATGTAGTTGAATTAAGTCGGGTGATGCTGAGCGAATTAGATTAGGAAATGAGACATTTAAAGTAGTAAAGGAGTTTTGCTACTTGCGGAAGTAGAGAGGATATAAAACGTAGACTGGCAATGGCATGGAAAGCGTTTCTGAAGGAGAGAAATTTGTTAACATCGAGTGTTGATTTAAGTGTCAGGAAGTGGTTTCTGAAAGTATTTGTATGGAGTGTAACCATGTATGGAAGTGAAATATGGACGATAAATAGTTTAGACAAGAAGATAATAGAAGCTTTCGAAATGTGATGCTACAGAAGAATGCTGAAGATTAGATGGATAGATCACATAACTAATGAGGAGGTGTTGAATAGGATTGGGGAGAAGAGAAGTTTGTGGCACAACTTGACTAGAAGAAGGAATCGGTTGGTAGGACATGTTCTAAGGCATCAAGGGATCACCAATTTAGTACTGGTGGGCAGCGTGGAGGGTAAAAGTCGTAGAGGGAGACAAAGAGATGAATGCACTAAGCAGATTCAGAAGGATGTAGGCTGCAGTAGGTACTGGGAGATGAAGAAGCTTGCACAGGATAGGGTAGCATGGAGAGCTGCATCAAACCAGTCTCAGGACTGAAGACCACAACAACAACAATTTGAGCGACAGTGGTATCGTCGCCTTAAACACAGTCATCTTGCAAAGCTCGAGCGCTAACCACTTAATCACCACAAACTCTCTCAACCAGCACCTACGCATTGATACATGCACCACATAACAGCCGAGTAAAACTTCTCTTTCGATTTTCAGGGAATTGCCAGGGTAGTGCACCTTACTACTTGCTCATTATATAGTTTTAATGGCCTACTAAAGGTGTACAAAGTTTGAAGTAAAACCAAGGTCCCAACTTGCCTCTCCTCCTCCCCCCCCCCCCAGCCCCCTCATAGTTAAGAAATCTTGTGAATAGGCACGTGGCATGTACAGCGAATACAGTCCTGGAAATGGAAAAAAGAACACATTGACACCGGTGTGTCAGACCGACCATACTTGCTCCGGACACTGCGAGAGGGCTGTACAAGCAATGATCACACGCACGGCACAGCGGACACACCAGGAACCGTGGTGTTGGCCGTCGAATGGCGCTAGCTGCGCAGCATTTGTGCACCGCCGCCGTCAGTGTCAGCCAGTTTGCCGTGGCATACGGAGCTCCATCGCAGTCTTTAATACTGGTAGCATGCCGCGACAGCGTGGACGTGAACCGTATGTGCAGTTGACGGACTTTGAGCGAGGGCGTATAGTGGGCATGCGGGAGGCCGGGTGGACGTACCGCCGAATTGCTCAACACGTGGGGCGTGAGGTCTCCACAGTACATCGATGTTGTCGCCAGTGGTCGGCGGAAGGTGCACGTGCCCGTCGACCTGGGACCGGACCGCAGCGACGCACGGATGCACGCCAAGACCGTAGGATCCTACGCAGTGCCGTAGGGGACCGCACCGCCACTTCCCAGCAAATTAGGGACACTGTTGCTCCTGGGGTATCGGCGAGGACCATTCGCAACCGTCTCCATGAAGCTGGGCTACGGTCCCGCACACCGTTAGGCCGTCTTCCGCTCACGCCCCAACATCGTGCAGCCCGCCTCCAGTGGTGTCGCGACAGGCGTGAATGGAGGGACGAATGGAGACGTGTCGTCTTCAGCGATGAAAGTCGCTTCTGCCTTGGTGCCAATGATGGTCGTATGCGTGTTTTGCGCCGTGCAGGTGAGCGCCACAATCAGGACTGCATACGACCGAGGCACACAGGGCCAACACCCGGCATCATGGTGTGGGGAGCGATCTCCTACACTGGCCGTACACCACTGGTGATCGTCGAGGGGACACTGAATAGTGCACGGTACATCCAAACCGTCATTGAACCCATCGTTCTACCATTCCTAGACCGGCAAGGGAACTTGCTGTTCCAACAGGACAATGCACGTCCGCATGTATCCCGTGCCACCCAACGTGCTCTAGAAGGTGTAAGTCAACTACCCTGGCCAGCAAGATCTCCGGATCTGTCCCCCATTGAGCATGTTTGGGACTGGATGAAGCGTCGTCTCACGCGGTCTGCACGTCCAGCATGAACGCTGGTCCAACTGAGGCGCCAGGTGGAAATGGCATGGCAAGCCGTTCCACAGGACTACATCCAGCATCTCTACGATCGTCTCCATGGGAGAATAGCAGCCTGCATTGCTGCGAAAGGTGGATATACACTGTACTAGTGCCGACATTGTGCATGCTCTGTTGCCTGTGTCTATGTGCCTGTGGTTCTGTCAGTGTGATCATGTGATGTATCTGACCCCAGGAATGTGTCAATAAAGTTTCCCCTTCCTGGGACAATGAATTCACGGTGTTCTTATTTCAATTTCCAGGAGTGTAGTTTCAAAAGTATTGTAACTTGTATGTCTGTGAATTTGCGAATTTGATAATGTGAACATGAATAAGTTGCCGATCAACGTTATTAACTTTAGCAGTAGTTTTCCATATAGTAAGGAAAGTTCGTGAAATGAACAGATAAAACATTCTCCTTCATTCAGTACTTTTAAAGAAAAGGGGTAAAGAGCGATGTGAACCTTTCCAGAGTTCATGAATATTATGAGGTGCTTAAACCGACTGCGTTCTGGCAGCCAAAATACAAGTAACACTATTGAAAAAGCTAAACTAAAACTGCTTCCTAAATGCGAGATTCCATTTCTTGCAATGCCAGCGCACACCGATGCATAGCCAGATACCGAGAAGGGTGACACAGTGGTGAGCACAGTGGACTCCCATTCGGGAGGACGTTGGTTCAAACCCGCATCCTGATTTAGGTTTTCTGTGACTTCCCTAAATCGCTTCAGGAAAATGCCGGGATGGTTCCTTTGAAAGGTCACGGCCGATTTCCTCGCGCTTCCTTCCCTATTCCAGTGGGACCGATGCCCTCGCTGTTTGGTCCCCTACCCCAAAGAAACCAACCGGTTCGATACGTTTCAAACTGCAGCAGTTGTATCCGAAATCAAGCCTCCAAACCAGCACGTCCCGAGTCAAAACTTGTGATTCTACTATCGCTCGACAATGAACAGCTCGCCAGCGCTTGTTGAGTGGAATCCCACCTCCATATACGTACTCCGAAGATACGCTTCCTGTAGCAAATAGTACTAAATAAACCCTCCTCCATCTGGAGGACCCTCGGCATCAAACAATTTTTAATCAGATCCCAAACACAGCCAAAATATGTTTAGTAAATGAGACTTTGTCCGCAGTTTGAGATCAAAAACACAGGTATATATTTACCTATTATCGGGCCGTGGGAATTGTCAGCGGGTGTGTTCAGAATTTTTAGATGGGTTCCAGATGCCCTTACTCTACACGAAACGTATTTTGATAGCTGTTGTTGTTGTGGTCTTCAGTCCTGAGACTGGTTTGATGCAGCTCGATAGCTATGCCACCTAAATAGGTATACAATATTGCACATAATATTAAAAAATAAGCACGTAGAGCGTTAAGAGTTCGACGAGTAAATAAATAAAACTGACAAGTTCGTAGGACCAAATTGAGGAACAAATCTCTGAGATCATGGAACGTGTCAGTACATGAAATTACAACATAAAAGTGATAACAGATAAAAATAAAATGGTTTTGAACTCGAAAAAGTCTAGCCATAATTTTAAGTGAACGCGATCAACAATACAACAAGAATCAGCTTCATTTTCCAATGAACTTCTCGACAGAATATAAGGAGGGACCCATGAGGAAACTCATCAGCTTCGGTTTGAAGGCACGTGCATTGCTACCAAGGTTTTTTTAATTCTAGTGGTAGCTTATTGGAAATGGATGCAGCAGTATACCGTACACTTTAAGGAAGAGCGATCCAAGTACAGGTTTGATTTCTGGCGAGTATTAACTGAGTAAAACCGCCTTATTCTTGGGAATAAGTTAACATTGTTAACAAGAAATGACAGTGAGCAATATATATATTGAGAGGCCAATGTCAAAATACCCAGACTCGTGAACAGGGGTGGACAGGAGAATAATACCATACGACATAAGCGAATGAAAATAAGCCAAGTAGACTAATTTTCATGTCGGATAATCACTCACTTCAGATACCGTTCGAATACTAAAAATGGCAGCATTAAGTCGCTGAACAATATCCTGAACATGGGTATTCCACGACAGCTTACTAACTATCTGAACATCTAGAAATTTCAACTGTTCAGTTTCATTAATCATATGCCCATTCTGTGAAATTAAATCATCAGGTTTTGTTGAATTGTGTGTTAGAAACTGTTAAAACTGAGTCTTAGTGTGAGTTAGAGTTACTTCATTTTCTACAAGCCATGAACTTATGTCATGAACTGCACTATTTGAAACCGAGCCAGTATTGCACACAACAGCCTTTACTGCGACGCTACTGTCTTCAGCAAACAGAAACATTTTAGAGTCACATGTAATACCAGAAGGCTCATCATTTATGTAAATAAAGAACAGGAGTGGCCCCAAGACTAATCCCTGCCCCCCCCCTCCCCGCCTTGACCGTACCCCACTCAGACCCCGCATTTCAGCCATTTTCTACACTGTGAATAATGACCTTTTGCTGTCTGTTGCTAAAGTAAGACGTGAACCAATTATGAGCTACTCCCCGTATTCTGTAATGTTTCAACTTCTGGCGCAATATTTTGTGATCAACACAATCAAATGCCTTAGTTATATCAAAAAATAAGCCTAGATATTGAAATCTTTTGTTTAACCCATCCAGTACCTCACAGAGAAAAGAGAATATAGCATCTTAAGTTGTTAAACGACTTCTAAAGCCGAATTTTACATTTGATAACAAATCGTGTGATAAAAAATGATCAATTATCCTTACATACACAGCCTTTCCAGTAACTTTAGCAAACACTGATGGCATAGAAATAGATCTAAAATTGTTTACATTATCCCTTTCTCCCTTTTTATAAAGCGATTTACAATTGAGTACTTTAATCGTTCAGGAAACTGACCATTCCTGAAGGAAAATTTACAAATATTGCTAAATACAGGGCTAAAATGTGAAGCACAGTAATTTAACATTCCGCTAGGCACTCCAACATATCCAATAGAGTCCTTGGCCTTCAGTAATTTAATTATTGACTCAATCTCTCCATTGTCTGTATCACAGAGGAGTATTTCAGACATCATTCTCGGAAAGGCATTTGCTGAGAGAGTTATATGATTCCCTGTAGAAACTAAATTTTTATTTAATGCACCATCAATCCTCAGAAAATGACTGTTAAATACTGTACATATATCTGATTTATCAGTAACAGAAATATTTTTACTATGAACTGACTTTATATCGTCGACCTTCTGCTGCTGACCACACACATTCTTCACAACTGATCATATGGTTTTAATTTTATCCTTTGAATTAGCATATCCTATTTGCATAACACATACTCTTTGCCTTCCTAATAACATATTTGAGCACGTTACAGTACTGCTTATAATGGGCTACTGTAGCTTGGTTGTGGCTACTTCTAACATTTTGATATAATTCCTTCTTTGTTGGCCGGCCGGAGTGGCCGTTCGGCTCTAGGCGCTACAGTCTGGAACCGAGCGACCGCTACGGTCGCAGGTTCGAATCCTGCCTCGGAAATGGAGCAGGTCTAACACCAACTACTACAGGAATAATACATTCTGAAAATTACTTTTTGAAATATTACACATAATAATTATATGCCTTAGTTTATTTTATGAACATGAAAATCCAAGTAAATGAACCAGTCATTCGATTTAAGCAACGATTTTTATCAGCTGTAGACATTAAAATCAACCACATAGTCATTTACACTTTATGTGTCAGAACTACTCGTAGAAAAAATATTTGGACTGTTTTTTTCTGTTGAATAGGCCTACCATATATCGCACAAACGTTTGTCTAGTTATGGTCAGCGCCTTGCAAAAGAGCACCCCGCTCATTCTATGGCGGCTTCCTCGCAGAACACAGACATCTAACAGACCTGAACAACACAGGAATTATCTAATGATTTCTTTCGTAAGAGGAATAAAATGCCTATTAAGGAGTTGCAAAGAGGGCTATCAGTTTGAACCGTATTGTCGTGAAATGATGTTGTAACTTGTTAGAAGACCAATGAAGACATAGCTGCTGCGAGATTATCATTCGACTTCCATTTGAAACTCTCAGGGAATATCTATCATAATGGGAAAAACTCAAACAATCCGTTTGCTCTTTTGCCGTATAATAACCTGACTTTGATATTAATTTCCTTCAATTCTTCACAAAACTCAGTTAGCAATCGTAAGTAATGAATATGATTCTTTCTTTGATTTTTGCTGTGTGAAGTTGAGTTTAAAGATTGATTTGTATTTCGTATATCTAAGAAGAGACCAAGAAGTAAGTACTTATATTTATGTTTTAGGTTTCTACCATGCAGTACAAATTTATCGGAAGCAGAAATGCATGGAAACTTAAAGTTCTAGAATCCTTCTCAAACATTAGATTTTTTTTACATTGTTTTGTAGCAAGTAACACTTCGTTGTGTCATATAAATGCGTTACAAACAGTGGAGTTATTATGTTCAAAAAGACAAACAATGGTTTATCAAATAATAATCTTCTTATCCACTGACAGTACCTGTTTTATTTTCAGCCGCAATATAAACGCTATATACAATATTCATTTCAAAATAACAATGCGTTTATGTTCATGATGACACCTATTTGCTCTCAATATAAGCCTACAGGCTACATAGAGAGAAAATATTAATGGTAATGGACGTGTAGGCCATGATCTGTCACGAAAATAATCTTCTGAGACCCAATTTTTTCTTTTTATTTTTGAAAAGAATTCACCCTTTTGGCACTCAGAAAGGAAGACAGGAAAAACAAGAACTGAAGAGGCTAAATGGAGGCTCGTGGAGAAAAGATCGATGACGAAGGATTATTTTATCGAATTGTTGAATTTGGATTCAGCGTAAAGATAAGTATTGATGTTGAGACAAAAATACCGGTGAAAGGCCTACTATATGTGATTTTAATGAAGACTTTGACGTGACAGTGAAAAAAAAAAGTGATAAAGGAAGTGATGGTGAGATAATTACTGAGAATGAACGTATTTCTTGAACATCTAAGTTCGACTCCTATTCTTCCAGTCATACTGCACAAAAACCAATACCTCTTCCAGAACATAGCAGAACTGTGATTAGTGAAAAGAGTAGTGAAGCGTATCAGAACAAGTAGTGACCTCTTGGATTTACAAAAAGTCCAGGTGAACACACTAAAGGAACATATTGTTCTCTAACTTCGACATGGTTTTGTTCGCAACTGAACGAGAGTAAACATTTAAGATAATGGATACTATGCTCTCCATGAATAAAGAAACTGTGCTGCATTTCCGGACGATTTTTTTTTTGTCAGAGGGCGATACGAACAGAAACAATTTTTTTTTTCTGTCAGTTGCAGAAACTGAATCCCAGCTTATGAAACCATGAGTCATCGCATGAACGTCTATCAGATTTACGTAAAGGAAAACTCTATATGGGAGCATGAAACTTAACAAAACTTGACAAAAATAGTCAACTGATAGTTGATGATGAAATCAAGAAATGTAGACATATTCTACGTCGACTTTTAGGTGTTGTACTATTTTTAGCCAAGCAGAACCTTGCTTTTTGCGGTCGTCGTGAAGACGTTCCATCGGAAAACACAGGAATTTTCTTAGAACTGGAGCAGCTGATGGCTAAATGTGAGCCAATATTAGAAGAGCATTGTTTAAAACTCGAAGTGTCCGCTGGTAGGCCCAAGAGAGTAACTTCTTTCCTGTCAGAACTGATGCCGCATGAATTTGTTTTTAATCTGGACGAACATGTTGAGAAACTGGTTCAACACTGGTGCAACAGAAGAAAGAAACAAGATTAGAATGTCTCCAACGAAATACGAGAATTAGCTAGGCTACGTATAAGGGAAAGAGGAATAAGCGGTAAATGCATACAGAAGAAGGAAAATAGGAGTCTTAAAAGGAACGATAGAAGACATGAAAGAGCACTACGATAGAAATGAGAGTAGAAAATTTTATAAGAAGTTAAACGGAATAAAAGACTATAGACCTAAAACAATAGACTGCAACGAAGCTGGAAACCTCCTGGCAGAAGAGGAGAAAATGACGAGGAAATAAAGAGAATATTTTAAAGATATCCTGAAGGGTGATCCCACCTATGGGGAACAATGGATATAATGCAAAGTAGGAAAAAAATTAAATAGATTACTCTCAAGGAAGCACAGAATGAGGTGAAATGTAAAAAAGAAAATCACTATTCCCCAGAAAAGAGGGAATAATTGCCGAGCTGTTAAAGGGAGTGGCATTACTTTACAGAAACGGATACAAAAACTTACCTGTTTAATCTGGAATCAAGAAAGACTTCCAAAAAAAGCCTATACATGAAGAAAGGCGATTAGGCATGTTGCTCTAATTGCGGAGAGATCTCTCTGCTCAATGTGGAATATAAGGTTTTATCTGAAATCCTGTACAACAGACTAGTCCCATTTGTAGAAGCTATGGTTTTAGGTCTAATAGCTCAACTGTAGACCATATATTTATACTGAGTAAAATACAGGAAAAAGTGTATAAATATAATGTAGAACTCAACAATATGTACGTGGTCTTCAAGCAGGCCTTCGATAATCTAAGTAGGGAAGAGAAGTTAGAAGATATAAAACTTTTTGGTGCACCATCCAGATACATTTCGGTAACGAAGGCAACCTTGGCTGATTCCAAGGCAATGATGAGAGTGGATGGGCAACTGACAAACTGCTTCAACTTCAGTAAGGGAATTAGACAAGCTGGTGCTCTTTTCAGAATGCTTTTCAGCTTGACCTTAGTAGCAATTATACCAAAATCGCAATATCTGGGTACACAGGTATAAGAACCACACACTTAGGTACATATACTGAAGACGTTGCAGTTTTTAGTAGAGGAAGGATGACATTGGAGTAAGTAGTAGTGGAACTGAAAGAAGCCATACACCACATAGAACTTGCAATTAAAGAATCCAAAACTAAATATATGTAATTCTATAGAACATGGGACAATAAAATGAATAACTTGTTAGCAGCAGTAGTGCATTTTGAATACGTAAAGGCCAATAGTAACAAAGTAAATTCTATTCCCACTGAAACAAAAGCTCGCATTTTAAGTGTTAATAAGTATTAAAATCATGCATTTGAAAAGTTAATGACATCTATGATGGTTAACCAACAGTTCAAAATGGATGTCTTTAAGGTTATAATTAGGCTGATAGATACATACTGATGTGATGCATGGACACTAAACAGTACTGATGAACACCACCTCTGATTATTTGAACGAATAATGGTACGTAGAATTTATGGAATGATCCGATATAATGAAGGACCATGCAGAAGAAGAGCTAATTGCGAGTTAGATCATCTCATACGAAGAACTGGTATTGTAAGGCTAGTTGAAAGTAAAAGAATAGGCTAGCTTGGGGACGGTCTACGGATGGATGACACTTGAACTACAAAGAATGTCTTTGTAAAATGACAGAAAGAAGATTAGAAGGAAGACCACGTGGTGATGACTGGACGACGTGGAAGAAAAGATCAGAGTCCTAGGAATCAGAGGGTGGAGAAGGAAAATAAATGAGGGGGCAGAATGGAAGGAATTTTTTAAGTAGCACCACGCAGTGGTTGAAGCCGCAAGAAGAAGCAGAAGAAGAATAAGAGCAAGAGTATAAGGAAATATTACTGCAAATATAAAAAAGGCTAAATATTTCGGATTAATTTTGTCAGCAGTCACGGTAAAACAAAACTGACCAGACTAATTAAGTAATTAGAGACGTCCATGTAGAAGACAACAGTGCGGACGTCCGATAATCTTTCTTAGGATTTTTTAATGTCGGGAAAGACTGCAGAGGTTACGCCAAAAGATATTCAACAGCAGCTGGCGCAAGACGGACTAGATACGGCGCTGAGCGAGGCCCAAGGTTGTGATAACGCCGAATGAATGTCGAGTGTGCGGGGAGGATCATATCAAAAGATTCAGGGAGTCAATCCATAAGCTCTGTCCAGTCCCTGTACTAATCATTCCTGAAATCTCTGTGGAGTTCGTGCATTATTCTCTTTAGCATCATCTGCTTTGAAACTGTAGAGAAGTTATATTCATTCTTCCCGTCCTCTACATGTAGATAAATTGGAATTATTTCGAGAGAAAAAGAAAACAGGAAAAAAATTTGAAACAGTTGTCTAATACTGACTGGAGTGCTCGTTAAAATTCAGTTAAAGTCATAGAATAAAACGTGAACAGTTTGGAATGTATGGAAGATCCACCCAATGCAAACTTTGGTACTACATCTGCAAAAATTTTGCTTTTTACAGTCATATGCGATTTTATCTTTTTGGCCTACATCAAGTTTTGGTATGCGGAAGTAAATTTAGTCCAACAGTATCTACAATCTCCAAAACTGACTTTGCCAAACTAGAATCCATAAATGAGTTTTTAGTGATGGAACGAAACGCAGCTATAGCAAATGATTTTACTTTTGGTATTGGTTAGAAACAGTCTTGGCTGCAATTTTATTTCTTTTTTATTTTTCAACGACGCGTTTCGCCTTATTTAGGCATCTTCAGGTTATCTGCGTAGAAAACAGAGAACAAATACATCTATTTAAGAATTGCGATCGCGTTGTGCAGACTTGGATAACCTATAAGCGTGTATAAACAGATCAACTATTGAAAGAGCAAATACCTTAATTTGGTATTACTTAGAAGACTCCTTTAGTCAGTGTAGCCAAAAGGAATCGTCAAATATATCAGGCCAACATCGCCTTCGTTAAACTCAGTAAGAACTAGAAATATAAAATAGTAAAATCATTACCTTTTCTAGATGGACGCTAGAGGCACCAAGATCTGCATAACGCTTTCCCGTTCACAGGAGTGAGTAACAGAGTAAGATGGGGGCTCAGGTAGTAAGCATAATGCGCCACAGCGTCGTGTGCTAGTACTGAATCCTAATACAGAATCACCTCAAGAAGTAGCGCTGCGACGCAGCAGTGATAAAAATGATAGATCGTAAACTGAATATACATACCCACTAAAACTTTATAAATGTAATGCACATAAAACGCACAGGTGTTGCCCTCGTAATTCCATATTATCAATTTAGCGTAGCGAATACAAGCGAATGAGTAAGAAAACACTTTGCTTACGTTCATGGTATCTGTAATTTAATTATATGACGCTTAAATCATTGTTATTCGATATGTTTTTTGTGCATTACCAAAGTAAATAAATATCATTTACCAGCTATAAAGCTAATAAATTATACAGCAGATTTTATCAAGTAGTCCATGTACTACAGGTTGTACGTATGTTTCAAATTTCATTAACCATACTTGGGACCTTAATAAAACTCTTGAAATGCTATCAGTGAAGCATTAGGCACCAGGTCAGATATAGCAGCTATTTAAATACGAAACAATAACTAACACAGATATACCCCTCTACTAAAAAATGCTAGCACTTAAATGTTAGCTGTTCTTCAGCTTATATTGATCACCAGTAACTGATAATCTGCTTTTAAATTTGTTCCTCAGTTGCAACAAGAAGTCGGCGAGAAGCGTCAACCGACGCAAGAGCATCTAATTTTACGTTTGTTTCGTAGGTGTCATAGCAAAACAGTGTGAAAATTGTTAGCGCCAAAAGAAAACCACTAACACATCGTTCGTACTGTTGGTATGCTCTGCTGGTTCTTTCGTGTTCCCTTGCGATCCCTTCGCAGTAAACACTTGATCACATTGTGAAAATGAATGGAACTGAACAGTGCCGAAATATCTGCGACTGTTCTATCGGTTTTGTTCGATCCGGTGTAAAGGGTGCTATACAAAATCGTCTTGTTGGAGTTGAAGACTCGTGCTGACTTTTCATCCTTGTCTGCGAATTAAATTTAGAGAGGTAAACTCTGACTTCTGCTAAATACAAAAATGTTTCGATACCTCTGTGCTACCTACTGTGAGTCTTGATCTATTTCTGTAAAAATATTGTACTAAACTGGTAGTAGGTTTCGTATTTTAGGTCTAAAACTATAGCACGTGCTCTTTTTTATTTTCTTTCCGTTTCTTACCCGAAACTACAATGAATGAGGAAGTGGAATTGCACAGCTCGACTTTTCATTCACAAAGCAATGTGAAGAATTTGCTTAAAGAGTTATTAGCTTAGAAATACTTTGCGAGATTTGTAATTGTGTGGGGGGGGGGGGCATTTACGTTTTTTGTCCTTTTGTGCATCTTTGGAGTTTTTCGTTTTCAAACGACCTTTACACAAAAACTGAAATCTGAGAAAACAGATATTCACCGACAGACGTTATGTTATTGTCACTGCTCATTTGTTCATCGGAAGATTTGGCAGCCTATACCAGTGTAACGGGAAAAGCTAGTGGCGAAATTCGGTAGCCTTTGACAAGTGAATAACCTTGGAGACGATGTACTGGATTTCGTCGTTTTCACTTACGCTCTATGTACGTTCTACGTGTGTGCTGTCACAAATACGTTACCCTTGGTACGATTTCTTATACTTAAATGTCAGTTACTGACCTATCGGTGGTAAAACCCTTCAGGAGATCCTGTGATGAAAATGTAAAACGAAATTTTAGTATGAAAGTTGATCAGTGAGTTCACCGTGGTGTAGTGAGTAAAGACACGCGGCTACGAAGTCTAAATAAACATCATCGTATACTGATGCATTCAAATACTTTTCTGTACGTATTCCCGTTTGTAAAATATTCTGCGACTTCCGTATTAAATACGTAGATGTTCTGCAGTATCCAGCGTTATATAACATAACAGAGACTTGTCGTGAATGAGTACTTCGATTTTGTGACAATGGCAGGGAACATACAGAAATAAATTACATGAATGGTCGTCTAAATCATCCCCATTAGCTGCGAAAATTGCAGATATAGCTTGAAAAAGGAATATTAGAAAATAAAGCCTGATATACACTCATGACCGAAGACGTAATGACCAATGCCCAACGCGACTCTGAACGCCGGCTGGTGGCTTTGCAGGTACGTGACGCGGTAGGAAAAGAATATAAGCGGAGCTGGGGCAGACGGGGGATCACCCTAACGAAGATATGAGCTACTAATGTGGAAATCCATTCAAATAAACAAAGGGCAGATTATTATTACGCAGGGCCTGTCAACGAGTGTCTAGAAAACGGCGAAGCTGGTCGAATATTCGCGTGGTACTGTCGTGGGCAGCTATGGAAAGAAGTAGAAAGTCAGTGAAACTACCGCTAGCACTAAACGGCTGAACGCCCACGAATCTTCACAGAACGTGGGGTTCGAAGGCTTGTATGCTCCGTATAGTAATATAGGTCGTTATCTTTGGCATCTCTGCCGGAAGAGCACAATACTGGTACACACGCTTCATTCATCGTACATTGCTGAACAGGGAGATTCGCAGCAGACCACCCCTACGTGTTGACACGTTGAACAACGGCGATCGCAGTGGGTAAGGGAACATCGGGAATCGACCGTCGACCAATGGACACATGTCGGAACTTTGGGTCAATCACGTTATTGATACACCAGGAGCCGCATTATGGTATGGGAGACATTCTCCTACGCTTACATGGGTCCTGTGGTAGCAATAGAAGACACGCTGAAAGCTGCAAATCCTCTGCGTAGCTTCATGCTTTATGTCTTCCCCGACGGTGATGTCTTTCATCAGTATAACTGACCGTGTGTCGGAGCCAGAACCGTGCTATAAAGGAGCATTGTAATAAACTCCCGTTGATGTCTCGGCCACCAAATTCCCCTTATGTAACTGCTATGGACCCATCTGGTTGGCTATCGGGTGCCGTCACCGCGTGAGCAAATCAGCGGCCCATTATTTTCGTGAATTACATGAACTGTGCGTAGACATCTGATGCAACATACCACCGCAAAATGTCGGCAACATACCTCCGCAAAATGTCGGATCCCTTATACGCAGAATCAGTGATGCATTTCGGCCCGAAGACGGACAAAGTATTTTTAAGCAGGTAGTCATAATGTGCTTCTTTTCCTGCCAAAGCTATTATATGCGCTTTTGGAGTCTCCGTGCACTGTTTCTGGAGTACGTGTGCTAACGCACAATTCATCATTCAGGTGTGGACGACACATAATATTCTGGAAATGTAAATGAAAGACATTTATAGAATGCATTTTGTACCACAAATGAATCAACAGAAATAGCATAATTAAATCGAGTACGAATCATCCCATGTAGGCTTTCACGGCCGGCGTCTTCATCAGTAAACACTTTCGGGCTAATTTGCCGTGGTCGATCTGTAGGACTTCTTCTCCCTGACGTTTCGTTCTCAACTACGGAGAACATCTTCCGAGGTGAGTCGACGACTCACCTCGGAAGATGTTCTCCGTAGTTGAGAACGAAACGTCAGGGAGAAGAAGTTCTACAGATCGACCACGGCAACTTAGCCCGGAAGTGTTTACTGATGAAATCGAGCACGAGTTCCTGAGAGACACCCTCCACTCCCTCAAAATTATCAATGTACGTATATACCAGTTGAGGCTTGAATTCTAAGAAATGGTGTCGACAGCAGTTGAGAGATTTGTACCAAATAAATTAACAAACGACGGAGCTTATCCTTCTTCGTACACAAAGCGTATCAGAACATTGTTGCAGAAACAACAGAAAAGTCATCTCAAATTCAAACGAACGCAAAACTTGCAAGATTGGCGATATTTTACAGAACCTCGAAATTTAGCGCTGATTTCGATGGGAGATACTTATAATAGCTTCCACAACAAACCTTGGATCTAAACCTGGAACCAAATCCCAAAAGATTCTGGTCGTATGTGAAGTATGCTAACGGCAAGACACAGTCACTGCCTTCTCCGCGCGATAGCAATGGAAATACTGTGGACGACAGTGCTGCCAAAGCAGATTTACTGAACGCAGCCTTTCGAAATTCCTTCACCAACGAAGACGAAGTAAATATTCCAGAATCCGAATCAAGAACAGCTGCCACAGTGGTATCCTCGGATACTTAACAAAACCAAGTCTTCCAGTCCAGACTGTATACCACTTACGCTACTTTCAGTGTATGCTGATGCAATAGTTCCATTTTGAACTATCATATACAATCACTCGCTCCTCCAAGATTGGAAAGTTGCACTGGTCACACCAATATTCAAGAGAGGCAAGAGTAATCCACTAAATTACAGGGCCATACCATTAACGTCGATATCCAGCAGGGCAATGGAACATATATTGTGTTCGAACGTTATGAAATACACTCCTGGAAATTGAAATAAGAACACCGTGAATTCATTGTCCCAGGAAGGGGAAACTTTATTGACACATTCCTGGGGTCAGATACATCACATGATCACACTGACAGAACCACAGGCACATAGACACAGGCAACAGAGCATGCACAATGTCGGCACTAGTACAGTGTATATCCACCTTTCGCAGCAATGCAGGCTGCTATTCTCCCATGGAGACGATCGTAGAGATGCTGGATGTAGTCCTGTGGAACGGCTTGCCATGCCATTTGCACCTGGCGCCTCAGTTGGACCAGCGTTCGTGCTGGACGTGCAGACCGCGTGAGACGACGCTTCATCCAGTCCCAAACATGCTCAATGGGGGACAGATCCGGAGATCTTGCTGGCCAGGGTAATTGACTTACACCTTCTAGAGCACGTTGGGTGGCACGGGATACATGCGGACGTGCATTCTCCTGTTGGAACAGCAAGTTCCCTTGCCGGTCTAGGAATGGCAGAACGATGGGTTCGATGACGGTTTGGATGTACCGTGCACTATTCAGTGTCCCCTCCATGATCACCAGTGGTGTACGGCCAGTGTAGGAGATCGCTCCCCACCCCATGATTCCGGGTGTTGGCCCTGTGTGCCTCGGACGTATGCAGTCCTGATTGTGGCGCTCACCTGCACGGCTCCAAACACGCATACGACCATCATTGGCACCAAGGCAGAAGCGACTCTCATCGCTGAAGACGACACGTCTCCATTCGTCCCTCCATTCACGCCTGTCGCGACACCACTGGAGGCGGGCTGCACGATGTTGGGGCGTGAGCGGAAGACGGCCTAACGGTGTGCGGGACCGTAGCCCAGCTTCATGGAGACGGTTGCGAATGGTCCTCGCCGATACCCCAGGAGCAACAGTGTCCCTAATTTGCTGGGAAGTGGCGGTGCGGTCCCCTACGGCACTGCGTAGGATCCTACGGTCTTGGCGTGCATCCGTGCGTCGCTGCGGTCCGGTCCCAGGTCGACGGGCACGTGCACCTTCCGCCGACCACTGGCGACAACATCGATGTACTGTGGAGACCTAACGCCCCAAGTGTTGAGCAATTCGGCGGTAAGTCCACCCGGCCTCCCGCATGCCCACTATACGCCCTCGCTCAAAGTCCGTCAACTGCACATACGGTTCACGTCCACGCTGTCGCGGCATGCTACCAGTGTTAAAGACTGCGATGGAGCTCCGTATGCCACGGCAAACTGGCTGACACTGACGGCGGCGGTGCACAAATGCTGCGCAGCTAGCGCCATTCGACGGCCAACACCGCGGTTCCTGGTGTGTCCGCTGTGCCGTGCGTGTGATCATTGCTTGTACAGCCCTCTCGCAGTGTCCGGAGCAAGTATGGTGGGTCTGACACACCGGTGTCAATGTGTTCTTTTTTCCATTTCCAGGAGTGTATATTGAAGAGAATGGTCTATTGACACACAAAAAACATGGATTTGCAAAACATCGTTCTTGTGAAACACAATCAGATTCAAATTGACCCTGTATTTCTAGATATCCAAAAGACTTTCGACAGTGTACCACACAAGCGGCTGGTAGTGAAATTCGTGATATCTTGTCAGAGGGGTCACAGTTCGATGTAAATGATGGAGAGTCATCGAGTAGAACGGAAGTGATTTCTAGCGTTCCCTATGCTGTTCCTTATATATATATATCATATATATCATATATATATATTATTATTATATAATTATTATGTGCGATTGGACCCATACGGATCACGCAAAGCTTTTCCGATTCAATTTTTTAATTCTCCAAACTTCTCTCATTCTTTCCCCATGAATTCTCTTTCTTTCCTCTGTCCATTTTGTCCCCTGTCTCTTGCAAACTTCATTCTCGGGTTGTACTTTCCAACTATTGATTTTTTGCCTGTATACATTTCTGTTTATAACTTCTGAAGAATTTATTTGTGCATTTGCTAGATCTGTTTTGTTTTCTTTTATCCAGGGTATGGTTTTCAATTTTTCAATGTATATTAAAATTTTGTGGGAGAGTCTGGGTGTTGGGAGTCTGTGGATATGACCGTAAAATTTTAGTCTTCTTTTCCGGATGTCTGCGGCGAGGTTAGATAAGTTTTCTGTAGTTTTCCGAGACTGTAACCTGTATCCATCTTCAGTTCTTTTTGGGCCAAGAATCTTTCTGATAATTTTGCGTTCCTCTTTCAGGATGCCTTCCAGGTCGCCTTTTCTATGGAGTGTGAGTGTTTCGCTGGCATATAGTGCTTCGGGCTTGATTACTGTATTGTAGTGTCGTATTTTTGAGTGAATGGAGAGACATTTTTTATTGTAGATGTTGTGGGTTTCCAGTATGCCCTTTTCAGTTTTTGCAGTCGAACTTTTTGTGCAGTTTTCTCTCCCCCTGTGGGTTCTAGGACCTCGCCTAAGTATTTAAAGAATGGAACTCTCTCAATTTGTCCATATTTTGTAGTCAGTTTTTGAGTTTCAAATTTTGAGCAGATGAATTTGGTTTTTTGGAAGGAAATTTGTAGCCCAACTTTTTCGGCGCATTCTTTGAGAATGTCTATCTGTTTAATTGCTGTGGTCTCGTTTTCTGCTAGAATGGCCACGTCATCTGCAAATGCCAAGCATGAAATTTTAATACCATCTTTCGATCTTCCTAGTTGTATAGGCTTCCAGTAATTTTGATTCTTCAGTTCTTTTTCCCAGTGGAAACACTGGACCAAAACTTACAAGCTATCATGATTCGTGAGAGTAATGACAGAATATATATATATATATATATATATATATATATATATATATATATATATATATATATACGACTATATAAACTGTCATTTATCGCCCAGTAAACTCATCAGGAAATGAAAACAAATTGCAAAACGATATAGAAAAGATATCAGGATGGTGTAAAAATTGGCAATTGACCCTAAATAGTGAAAAGTGTGAGGTCAACCACATGAATGCTAAAAATAATCTGTTAGTCATCGGTTACGCGATCAATAAGTCAAATTTAAACGCCGTAAATCCAACCAAATACCTAAGAATAATAATTACGAACAACTTAAATTGGAGGAAACACATATAACATGTTGTGGGGAAGGCTAACCAAAGACTGCATTTTATTTGCAGGACATTTAGAGAATGTATCACATCTGCTAAAGAGACTGCCTACACCACGCTTGTCCGTCCTCTTTTGGAGTACTGCTGCGCAGTGTGGGATCCCTACCACATAGGATTAAAGGTTTGCACCGAGAAAGTTCAAGAGAGGGCAGCACGTTTTGTGTTATCGCGAAATAGGAGAGAGAGTGTCACTGACGTGATACAGGATTTGGAGTGAACATCATTGAAAAAAAAAGGCATTTTTCCTTGCGGCAGAATCTTCTCATGAAATTTCAAACACCAACATTCTCCTCTAGATGCTAAAATGTTTTGTTGACGCCGACCTACACAGGGAGAAACGATCATCACAATAAATTAAGGAAAATCAGAGCTCTCACGGGGAAGATACAGGTGTTCGTTTTCTCCGTGAGCTGTTCGAGATTGGAATTACAGGGAATTACTGCGAAGGTGGTTTGGTGAACCCTCTGCCAGGTACTAGAATGTGATTTGCCGAGTATCCATGAAAATGTAAATGTAGACAACAAACGACTTCATGATGTATCCAAGTATAGGGTACATGTTATTATTTCGGAATTGTGAATTCACACCCTTTACAGATTTATCGTGTAACCGAAATTTAACTGATTCTTTTTTAATAATACTGATGTAGATGATCTCACACTTTTCATTATTTACGGTCAATTGCCACTTTGTCGACATCATTTCGCTGGTTTTTTTGTTCTTTCGACGATTTAATTAGACGGTAAATGACAGTAGCCAAAGAGATCTGCTCAGATTGTATCCTATATCATTCATGTATATTAAGAACAGCAGAAGCCTATAATATGTCCTTGGGGAACAATAGATATCACTTCTGCTTCACCCTATAACTTTACGTCAGTTGCTACGAAAGTATATCTGACAGCAGTTCCCGAATTCAGTCCCCCACCTGTGACGATATTCCAGAAGAACACAATTTGATCAAAATTTAACTGATTCTTTTTTAATAATACTGATGTAGATGACCTCACACTTTTCATTATTTACGGTCAATTGCCACTTTGTCGACATCATTTCGCTGGTTCCAGAAGAACGCAATTTGATCAAACTTCGTTTGTGAGGGACGGTATCAAAAGCCTTCTGGAAATCTAGAAATATGGAATAAATTTCAGATCCGCTGTCGATAGCACATAATTATTCATGAGAATAAAGAGCTCGTTGTGTTGCACAGTAATGGTACTTTCTGGGTTAGTACTACGTCTCACTAGATCCTTTTCTTCGAGGTAAATCATAATGTTCGAACACACTAAATCTTCTAAATTCTACAGCAAATCTGTGATATGAGTCTGTAACTGAGCAGATTACTCTTATTTCCTGCTTTAACAGAACGAGATTTGAGTTAGAATCTCCCTTAATGATTAAGAGGCGCAATGATACTGTCGCTTCTAAATTTTTCATAGTTTTGCTTCTGTTCAGAGTGGAGCAACTTTTGAATGTTTCGTGAGAGCTATTGTGGTGTGTCTGCTGAAGGAGAAGTTACATGATCTCTCTCTCTCTCTCTCTCTCTCTCTCTCTCTCTCTCTCTCTGTGTGTGTGTGTGTGTGTGTGTGTGTGTGTGTGTGTGTGTGTGTGTGTAAAGAGAGAGAGAGAAACGTGGAAAAAGTGGAATGGAGATTAGACGCATATGTTTTTGTATGTTTTCGGCTGTTTGATAAATACATTTTAAGTGGAGAAGTGTCTGCTTGCAATTCACTTAGTGTTGCAATGTTTTGTTGCACAGTGACATGTTTTCGTTCACGACTTACTTTCTTATATAACAGCGGTTTTTACTTGGTTGTTCTCAGCTGTTGTGAATTTTGATAGAGACTGATGCTTTGTCTGAGGATCTTAAGATCAGTCTCAGTGTTCTCTCGGTAGTGGTTTCCTTGTGCGAGATGCCCTGCAAAAGTGGAGTGTGTACTGTGACATTTAGGGCTCCATAGATGTTCAAGAGGACTAAAATGTAAATACACTGACATCCACAATCAACACCCACGTAGAAAATTGTCAAAAATAAATATAGTTCTTCATGACTATTTCGCAGATGACGTACTGTCAAAACGATGATGGAAGTGCATGAAGAAGGCGATCTGTAAAAACCTGTTTTCGCTAGTGTCAGGTGGAGAATCGTGACAAACTAAACGAAACGCACATGTTGTGGTTTTTACACCTAAAGTCGGTAAACGACCGTGGACTTTGTACTACATTTTACAGGAACACATTTGACCCCCGAAACATGTCACATAGGTGGACGGAAAGAACGACGCTACGCAGTATAATAACGAATTTGGAAAATGCAGAGGCATCAGGGTTGTTGCACTCACGGTTCAAACAACAGCGTGCAAATGTTGAGAGGCAAAGTTAGTAGAAATGTGTGTGACCGTAATAAGAGCAATGCGCGAAGCATACAACATCTTTCACTGTCTTAACTTAGAGAAAGATCTTGGCGAGAACCCAACAAAATTCCGGTCGTACGTAAAATCACTCATCAACCATTCTGGGAAGGCAGTGGGCGGGGGGGGAGGGGGGGGGGGCGGCCTGGAGGCAGCAAAAAGAACGCTGAAGTTTAAAATTTCTCGTTTCGAGCAAGAGGATCTACACATATACTGTCGTTTAACTGTCGTAGAGATTGTCGCATGGAGGACAGAGATGTTCCGTGGCGTAGAGAAGCACCTGTAAAAATTAAAAAATAAGTCCTCAGGTCGAGGTTGAATCCCATTTAGGTTTTACGGAATTCTGCGGTATTTATCGCGAATCTCTCGCCCAGCGATAATTCCCAAGCGAACGGAAAAAAGGGCAGGTGACTTCTGCAATTAAGAAAGGTAAATGTAGTGACCCGCTTAATTACAGACAAATATCCTTAATATCGGTCTGCTGCATAGTTCTGGAACTCATTCTGAGTTCGCATAAATTCCCTCGAGGCAGAAAAGATTGTGTCCACAAATCACCACCTATTTACAAAGCATCGCCCGTGCTAAACTCTACTTGTCCTTTTTTCACATTATATCGTACATATTATATCGTACATACCTTGGATGGAGGATAACAGGCAGATTCCGTATTCTTAGATGGCTCAAATGGCTCTGAGCACTATGGGACTCAACATCTTAGGTCATAAGTCCCCTAGAACTTAGAACTACTTAAACCTAACTAACGTAAGGACATCACACACACCCATGCCCGAGGCAGGATTCGAACCTGCGACCGTAGCAGTCCCGCGGTTCCGGACTGCAGCGCCAGAACCGCTAGACCACCGCGGCCGGCGTATTCTTAGATTTCCGAGATTTCCGGGAAACATGTGACACTGTGCCCCATTGTAGATCGTTGACGAAGGTCCGAGCGTACGGATAAGGTTCTCAGATATGTGATTGGCTTGGATATTTTAAGTAATAGAACCCGGAACGTGGCCCTCGACGGCGAGAGTTAATCAGAGACAAGAGTATCGATACAAGTGCCCCAGGAACGTGCGGTGGGACTGCTTTTATTCTCTATATACATAAGTGATCTGACGGACACGGTGAGCAGCACAGCAATTTATGGCTAGTTGTCTATGACGTTGCGGTGTACGGGGAGGTGTTGTAGTTGAGGACTGTAGGAGTATACAACACGACTTAAGAAAAATTTGTAGTTGGTGTTATAGATGGCAGGTTGTTCCAGTGTACAATAATGTAAGTTAATGCGGATGAGTAGGGAAAAGTGGCAGTTTTTTTCGGCATTAGTAGCATGCAGCTTGACATAGTCAAAGATTAGACTAGATTAGATTCAGCTTTCGTTCCATAGACCCAATATTAAGTGAGATGATTCTCGTGGGTGTGGAACATATCAGAAAGTATATCGGGATAATTTTTGGAAAGTGCAGTTCATTCGTAAAGGAGATGGCTTATAGAATGTTAATATGTCCCATTCTTGAGTACTGTTCGAGTGTTAGGGATCACTGCCACGTCGAATTCAAGGAAGACATGGAAGCAATTTAGAGGCATGCTTCTAGATTTGTTACCAATCTCGCAGGTATTAGAGAGATTTTTCCTGTACTCAAGAGGGTATCCCTGGAGGGCAGACAAAGCTCTTTCCGCAAGCCACTAGTTCTCAAATTTAGAGAACCGACATCTGAGGCCGATTGCAGAACGATCCTCCTGGCAGCAACGTACATTTCGCGCAAGGACGACGAAGAACGTACGGAGCCCTGTCGTCACTCAGCTTTCCTTCGCTCTATTTGAAAAGTGGACTAGGAGAGGATATGGCTGATTGTGGTACAAGGTACTCTCCACCATGGCTCCTACGGTGGTTTGCGGTGTATACAGGGTGGTCCATTGATCGTGACCGGGCCAAATATCTCACGAAATAAGCGTCAAACAAAAAAACAACAAAGAACGAAACTTTTCTAGCTTGAAGGGGGAAACCAGATGGCGCTATGGTTGGTCCGCTAGATGGCGCTGCCATAGGTCAAACGGATATCAACTGCGGTTTTTTTATAGGAACCCCTATTTTTTATTACACATTCGTGTAGTACGTAAAGAAATATGAATGTTTTAGTTGGAACCACTTTTTTAGCTTTGTGATAGATGGCGCTGTAATAGTGACAAATATATTGCATGGGGGCTCAATTAAAATAAATATGAATGCAAATATTTTTAGTAGCTGTAAGTCCGATTACGCAAGTCTCGTAAACGGCTGGCCCTGACTAGTATTAGTACGCAATCTGACTGCTTAGAATGACAACAAAGAATGTAAGAAAATTTTCGTTAACACAGTTAATTAATTAAGTCCCCAGCAACTATAAAATCTACGAAGCCAACAAAGCACAAGTGTAGCTGTTCTGTGTGTGGTAGTGTGACTCAACGCACATCTGGCACGGTTCTTCTTCAACAAGACAAGAATTTTTAAATACCAATTATACTGACGTGATAAAAGAAAATTACAAATACTGTAATTGTGCAAGAAAACCAAAATTCCACTCTAATACAAGAACACACGCCAGATGCTTTGTTGACTGAACCTGTAATGACACATTATTCAGGTCACCGAAAGAATAAAAGAATAAAAGAAAATACCTCCATATATATTGACGAAATGCACTCTGACCATTACAATATCTCCATTAGAACAACATCATCTCTCCCATCAAACCACTGCATAAAACATGGAACAACACTCTCCACTACCGCATCTCACTCTGACTTCAGCTACAAGCAGTGTCCACCACAACTTCTCGGCAAGAACTGCCTGTCGCTGCGTCTCAATAATCACTGCCAGTGGAGGCGGCGGAACAATACTCTCTGGCGCGATTTCTGGCGCTGTGGCTCAGTGTAGCCACCTTTCAATATGGCTCACAATTTTAGACGAACAGTTGGTAACAGGTAGGTTTTTTAAATTAAAATACAGAAGTAAGTACGTTAGAACATTTTATTTCGGTTGTTCCAATGTGATGCATGTACCTTTGAGAACTTATCATTTCTGAGAACGCATGCTGTTACAGCATGATTAACTGTAAATACCACATTAATGCAATAAATGCTCAAAATGATGTCCGTCAACCTCAATGCATTTGGCAATACGTGTAACGACATTCCTAGCAACAGCGAGTAGTTCGCCTTCCGTAATGTTCGCACATACATTGAGAATGCGCTGACGCGTGTTGTCAGGCTTTGTCGGTGGATCACGATAGCAAATATCCTTCAACTTTTCCCACAGAAAGAAATCCGTGGACGTGCGGGCCATGGTATGGTGCTTCGACGACCAATCCACCTGTCGTGAAGTATGCTATTCAATACCGCTTCAACCGCACCCGAGCTGTGTACCGGACGTCCATCATGTTCGATGTACAACGCCATTCTGTAATGCAGTGAAACATCTTGTAACAACATCGGTAAAACATTACGTAGGAAATCAGCATACACTGCACCATTTAGATTGTCATCGATAAACTGGGGTCCAATTATCCTTCCTCCCATAATGCCGCACCATGCATTAACCCGCCAAGGTCGCTGATGTTCCACTTGTCGCAGTGATCGTGGGTTTTCCGTTGCCCAATAGTGCATATTATGCCGGTTCACGTTACCGCTGTTGGTGAATGACGCTTTGTCGCTAAATAGAACGCCTGCAAAAGATCTGTCATCGTCCCGTAATTTCTCTTGTGCCCAGTGACAGAACTATACACGACGTTCAAAGTCGTCGCCATGCAATTCCTGGTGCATATAAATACGGTACGGGTGCAATCGATGTTGATGTAGCATTCTCAACACCGACGTTTTTGAGATTCCCGAACTCACGCACTTTGTCTGCTATTGATGTGCAGATTAGCCGCGACAGCAGCTAAAACACCTACTTGGGCATCATCATGTTGCAGGTCGTGGTTGACTTTTCACATGTGGCTGAACACTAGCTGTTTCCTTAAATAACGAAACTATCCGGCGAACGGTCCGGACACTTGGATGATGTCGTCCAGGATACCGAGCAGCATACAGAGCACGCGCCCGTTGGACATTTTGATCACAATGGCCGTACATCAACACGATATCGACCTTCTCCGCAATTGGTAAACGGTCCATTTAACACGGGGAAAGTATCACGAAGCAAATACCGTCCGCACTGGCGGAATGTTACGTGATACCACATACGTTTGTGACTATTACAGCGCCATATATCATAAAACGAAAAAAGTGGTGCAACTAAAAGATCCATATTTCTTTACGTACTACACGAATATGTAATAAAAAATGAGGGTTCGTATTTTAAAATACGCAGTTGACATCCGTTTGACCTATGGTAGCGCCATCTAGCGGGCCAACCACAACGCCATCTGGTTCAAGCTAGACAGGTTTCGTTCTTTGTAGTTTTTTTCGTTTGACGCCTATTTCGTGAGATAATTGGCCCGGTAAGGATCAATGGACCACCCTGTATACACCGCAAACCACCGTACGAACCATGGCGGAGAGTACCTTGTACCACAATCAGCCATTTCCTCTCCTAGTCCACTTTTCAAATAGAGCGAAGGGAAGATGGCTGTCGAAAGGGCTCCGTACGTTCTTCGTGGTCCTTACGCGAAATGTACGTTGCTGCCAGTAGGATCGTTCTACAATCGGCCTCATATGTCGGTTCTCTAAATTTGACCCGGTCACGGTCAATGGACCACCCCTGTATATGTAGATGTAGGGACATGTCTGCTAAACTAACAACAAACTAAGAAGAAATTAGTCTTTTGCCTAAGACGAAATTAAATGGCAATCGCGAAAGAAAAAGCCGACAGGAGCTTCCATCCCTAGCAACGCGCTGCGCTTCAATAGCAAGTGTCTTTCGCCGGTTGATACCCCTGCCCAGTCGCCGTGACCAAGCCGCCACGCCGCCGCGGCCAGCGCAGTGCCAGGCTGATAGCCGCGCCAGCAGGTGGCGCTCGGCGGCTCGCTGTGCTGAGCCGTGCTGCGTCTGCGTCCCATCGCCCCCTCACCGCCGCCCCCTCACCCAGCACCACCACCGCCGCCGCCGCCACCTCCTCGCCGACGCTGCTAGCCGGTCCGGCGCCGATCGCTCCGTTCGCCCGGCCATCAATCAATTGCCTGCCAATCGCCTCCCAATCGCTTCCCCACACCCTGCCGATACGTCCCTTCCGCACGGCGCAAATACCTCCCACCCATTTTACTGCCTGTATACAGACGAAAAATACTTCCCCGAGACATATCTTCTGTCTCATAATCACGCACCTTAACCCTCTTAGCTGCATCGCTACTACTTAAATTTAATTGCGTGCATTCGATAAGATTACCGAAGGATTCACAGGAAATAACGAATGCTAATCGAATTCCGATAGCCTATACGCAGTATCCGTGAGGACTGCTGGATGTTCCTCCACTATTACAGTTAAGCACCTCCCCTTTACGGTCTGAGGGGTGGAGAGCCTCGCTGGGGGAGGGAGGAACTAGCTAGCGGCCGCTGTTAATTACGTGAACCACAAAGTGATGCCAATTACCCAGTCCACCACTAACCTGTATTTCCGATCGCCTTTGCATCTATAGCTCCATAGGGGGGTTGCTGTTTTGACAACCTACAAGCAGATTATGCGCACAAGAGTCAACTTCAGTTTTTACTTTTGCCTTTTCTCTAAGATATTTTTATTATTCTCCACCTGCTAACCGCATGCTATTATTTCTCGCCCTTCCTTTGACCACTGAAATTCTTACAAAAGTTCATCACTGTATAAGTTATCCTTATTTCTTTCTTCATTTTACAAAGTAAAGAAATTTGGGAGTTGGTTCAATGGTTTCTCCCTTCTTACTCTAGCAAATCATGAATTTACTATGTTTCTTCTCACCATTGTTTGTCAGTCTTCTTTCTTAAGCTTCTCTGTGGTTTTGTGCTGCACGATTAAGTGTTTCAACGACTGGACGATTTATTTATTAATCTTGCTTCTGTGATGTTAATGCCTTGTGAATCTTCCATTATTCTTATTATTATTGCTGCTATTATTCTTATGAACTGTTCTTGTACTATGCATGTTGACTCATTAATCACGTCTGGTCACATGAAAGACAAGGAACGAAGGCCCAAATGTATCAGCATGAAATAAATGCTTAAATAAATTATTAAAACCCGAAATAAACAACGTTAATGTTCCACAGTAATATTAAAGTTATAATTTGTTGTGAACTGTCTTTCGGTTTTTACGCCATCGTCAAACAATTTAAGACTGAATAGCTTGTAACTGTACAAAGACTGATATTTTCATAGACGTATAAAATTAGCACCTTGTAGAGCTACACTTAAATTCTTGTAGATTATCACTTAGAACTCAAATTTATATACACTATAAGTAATGAATATATGCATGCCTCCAAGCACTAAAAAATTGGGTAATTGTGCTTTAAAAACCTTCAAACATGCATAAAAAATAAAACACATAATTCCAGCTTTCTCATATTTATTGACTTTAATGAAGTAAACAAATCTAAACTGGTTCTTAAACTCAGTCATTAACAAACTTAGTATTTATTTCCCTCTCCGTCTCTGCTTCTCTTAATTTACTTATTAGTTGTTTCTACTGCAATAAAAAAATATTTTACACAGTTTACTGGAAGAAATGATTTCCTTCTGTCGCTTAAAACGTTTTCGTATGAAGGGAAATATTTCACTGCTTCACACCAAGTCACAGGACATTGCCCCTAGGAGACCCTGTCACAGTACGAACATTGTTTTTCAGATTCTCCTTCCAGCACCTTATTCACATCCCAAATAAACATTTAACCTGGTTTCTTTTCTTAATTTTGTTACGAGGACTCTTCCTTCTGTACCCTGGATTGCCCCTGGCGACAGCTGCTTGCTATTATGTGCAGGCCAGAAGATAGAAACACACCTTTTTTCCAAATGTATGATTCCAGCCTCAAGTTAATTAAAATAGGTCTTAATATACCCTTATTTACTGTGAAGACTATTGTCATTGCAAGCACTAACTGCAGTACGAATGCTTGCTGCTTTATTTTTCTCTATCACGTCGAGCGCTTTCTTCATAACTTCTAAATCATCACTGCGATGTAAAATGGTCCAATCCATGTTTCCCATTTATTGAGGAGTAAACGTGGTTCGTGCTTCATGTCAGTAAATAATTTCACTCTTTATGGCGCCTCCACAAATGCTTCTTTCGGAGAGGAAATTAAGGCCTATACGTCAGGAAAATTCGGACGAATTTTCTCTGTCAACCGGTGAAGAGCATGTGCTTAACAGGACATATAAACTACCTTCGGTTACAATACCGGCTAAGCCTTAGCAGCCCCGAATCATGCATGCTGCTGCATCTGTAAAAGAACAAGGAGTTTATCTTCATTTTCTTTAGATGCCCACAAAACATTAAGGCGTCACGCGTAAACTGTAGCAATCGAATTGTTTGATTCTTCCCGTACGCTGGAGACAATGAGATTGTAATTCCTGGTTCAGATTTCGTAATTTTTACCACGACGACGTTGACTATATATCTCCCGCAGAATTCAGTTGTCTCATCTAAAGATAAACGTAATTTTGAGTCGCCACTACCATCAATTATTTTTTGTATTACCTGAATAGAATTATGTTATTGAAATTTAATAAAAATCAGGTCTGACTTTTAGGGGGGAAAGAAGATTTAAAAATTTAGAGAAAATATATCCCTGGATTTCGTGAATTCAAACCATTTCACAAGTGCTTCATTCGAAGACTTGGTAGCAACTCAGGTCTTTGAATAAAGCACTTGTGAATCATTGTCAACTTTTCGCGGCGTAGTGAATAGACCATTAACTTTTGGGCATGCAGCCGCGCATGTTTGTGGAAGTATGTGCCTTTACATGTCTATGCAAAGACATCTAATTCGCGTAAATGACGAGCTACTGATTTTCGTACGCAGTGATGGTGTCAGATAGCGACAGGGATAGTTACTTAGGATTTAGATCAGGCAAATCTGTTTGCCCAAACATCAACGTGAGTTCTGTATGTTGTTGTTGTGGTCTTCAGTCCTGACACTGGTTTGATGCAGCTCTCCATGCAAATCTATCCTGTGCAAGCTCCTTCATCTCGTCTGTACCTACTGCAACCTACATCCTTCTGAATCTGCTTAGTGTATTCATCTCTTGGTCTCCCTCTACGATTTTTACCCTCCACACTGCCCTCCAATGCTAAATATGTGATCCCTTGATGCCTCAGGACATGTCCTACCAACCAGTCCCTTCTTCTAGTCAAGTTGTGCCACAAACTTCTCCCCAATCCAATACTTCCTCATTAGTTACGTGATCTACCCATCTAATCTTCAACATTTTTCTGTAGCACCACATTTCAAAAGCTTCTATTCTCTTCTTGTCCAAACTGTTTATTGTCCATATTTCACTTCCATACATGGCTACACTCCATACAAATACTTTCAGAAACGACTTCCTGACACTTAAATCTATACTCGATGTTAACAAATTTCTCTTCTTCAGAAATGCTTTCCTTGCCATTGTTATTTTGCTCCCCAAACAGCAAAACTCCTTTACTACTTTAAGTGTCTCATTTCCTAAGTAATTCCCTCAGCATCACCCTACTTAATTCGACTACATTCCATTATCCTCGTTTTGCTTTTGTTGATGTTCATCTTATATCCCCCGTCAAGACACTGTCCATTCCGTTCAACTGCTCTTCCAAGTCCTTTGCTGTCTCTGACAGAATTACAATGTCATCGGCAAACCTCATAGTTTTTATTTCTTCTCCCAGGATTTTAATACCTACTCCAAATTTTTCTTTTGTTTCCTTTACTGCTTACTCAATATACATATTGAATAACATCGGGGAGAGGCTATAACCCTGTCTCACTCCCTTCCCAACCACTGCTTCCCTTTCATGCCCCTCGACTCTTATAACTGCCATCTGGTTTCTGTACAAATTGTAAATAGCCTTTCGCTCCCTGTATTTTACCCCTGCCACCTTTAGAATTTGAAAGAGTGTATTCCAGTCAACATTGTCAAAAGCTTTCTCTAAGTCTACAAATGCTAGAAACGTAGGTTTGCCTGTCCTTAATCTTCCTTCCAAGATAAGTCGTAAGGTCACTATTGCCTGACGTTTTCCAACATTTCTACGGAATTTCTTTATAACGCACCTCAAACTATTGTAGTACGGTACTGGGCCCGAGACACGGACAATTATACTGTTGAAAGATGACATCGCCGTCGGGGGAGTTATCGACTTGAAGACATGCTGGTGGTTCGCAGCTGTCGTCGTGTCTTCGATTCCCACCACATGTCCCATGCAAGCGCAGGAGAACGTCTCTCACAGAACCACACTGCTCCCACCAGCTTGCGTACGTGGCGTGCTGCACGTTTCAAGCCGCCGTTCACCTCGATGACGGCATTCGTGTAGAAGGCCATCGACCTAGTGTAGCTAATCTGTGGTTCACCCGAAGAACTGACACGTTTCCATTGATCGACGATCGAATCCCGATGGTCCCGTGCCCACTGGAGTTGTAATGGACGATGTCATTTGGTCAACATGTGAACATGTAAGAGTGGTCTGCTGCGGAGCTTCATGTTCAACAATGTACGATGAACGATGTCGCCTGAAACATTTGTACGAGCACCAGCGTTGTGCTCTTTCGGCAGAGACGCCACAGATCACCATCTGTCCTGCTTTAAAGAGCAGACAAGCCTCTGAACTCCACGTTCTGTGAAGCGTCGTGGACGTCCAAGCATTTAGTGGCTAGTGCCTAGTTGTCCTACCTCTATCCGTAGAACCTCACGTCAGTAGCACGTATACCATGTAAGTAGGCTGTTTATGTTTTCTAATTTGCAACGTTACGTAGCGCTCTGTATGAATATCACTGGCTGTGCTGTGTGCAGTCTGTGGCTACTTTGCATTGTTGTCTGCCATTGTGGTGTTGGGCAGCTGGATGTTAACAGCGCGTAGCGTTGCGCAGTTGGAGGTGAGCCGCCAGCAGTGGTGGATGTGGGGAGAGAAATGGCGGAGACTTGAAATTTGTAAGACTGGATGGCATATATATTATGATTATTTAGGTAAATACGTTGTTTGTTCTCTATTAAAATCTTTCATTTGCTAACTATGCCTATCAGCAGTTAGTGCCTTCAGTAGTTTGAATCTTTTACACTCCTGGAAATGGAAAAAAGAACACATTGACACCGGTGTGTCAGACCCACCATACTTGCTCCGGACACTGCGAGAGGCCTGTACAAGCAATGATCACACGCACGGCACAGCGGACACACCAGGAACCGCGGTGTTGGCCGTCGAATGGCGCTAGCTGCGCAGTATTTGTGCACCGCCGCCATCAGTGTCAGCCAGTTTGCCGTGGCATACGGAGCTCCATCGCAGCCTTTAACACTGGTAGCATGCCGCGACAGCGTGGACGTGAACTGTATGTGCAGTTGACGGACTTTGAGCGAGGGCGTATAGTGGGCATGCGGGAGGCCGGGTGGACGTACCACAGAATTGCTCAACACGTGGGGCGTGAGGTCTCCACAGTACATCGATGTTGTCGCCAGTGGTCGGCGGAAGGTGCACGTGCCCGTCGACCTGGGACCGGACCGCAGCGACGCACGGATGCACGCCAAGACCGTAGGATCCTACGCAGTGCCGTAGGGGACTGCACGGCCACTTCCCAGCAAATTAGGGACACTGTTGCTCCTGGGGTATCGGCGAGGACCATTCGCAACCGTCTCCATGAAGCTGGGCTACGGTCCCGCACACCGTTAGGCCGTCTTCCGCTCACGCCCCAACATCGTGCAGCCCGCCTCCAGTGGTGTCGCGACAGGCGTGCATGGAGGGACGAATGCAGACGTGTCGTCTTCAGCGATGAGAGTCGCTTCTGCCTTGGTGCCAATGATGGTCGTATGCGTGTTTGGCGCCGTGCAGGTGAGCGCCACAATCAGGACTGCATACGACCGAGGCACACAGGGCCAACACCCGGCATCATGGTGTGGGGAGCGATCTCCTACACTGGCCGTACACCACTGGTGATCGTCGAGGGGACACTGAATAGTGCACGGTACATCCAAACCGTTATCGAACCCATCGTTCTACCATTCCTAGACCGGCAAGGGAACATGCTGTTCCAACAGGACAATGCACGTCCGCATGTATCCCGTGCCACCCAACGTGCTCTAGAAGGTGTAAGTCAACTACCCTGGCCAGCAAGATCTCCGGATCTGTCCCCCATTGAGCATGTTTGGGACTGGATGAAGCGTCGTCTCACGCGCTCTGCACGTCCAGCACGAACGCTGGTCCAACTGAGGCGCCAGGTGGAAATGGCATGGCAAGCCGTTCCACAGGACTACATCCAGCATCTCTACGATCGTCTCCATGGGAGAATAGCAGCCTGCATTGCTGCGAAAGGTGGATATACACTGTACTAGTGCCGACATTGTGCATGCTCTGTTGCCTGTGTCTATGTGCCTGTGGTTCTGTCAGTGTGATCATGTGATGTATCTGACCCCAGGAATGTGTCAATAAAGTTTGCCCTCCCTGGGACAATGAATTCACGGTGTTCTTATTTCAATTTCCAGGAGTGTATTTAGCTGGCAGTAGTGGCGCTCGCTGTATTGCAGTAGTTCGAGTAACGAAGATTTTTGGTGAGGTAAGTGATTTGTGAAAGGTACAGGTTAATGTTAGTCAGGGCCATTCGTTTGTAGGGATTTCTGAAAGTCAGATTGCGTTGCGATAAAAAATATTGTGTGTCAGTTTAAGCACAGTCGTATATAATTTTTCAAAGGGGACGTTCCAACCAGTCAACCAGCTTCGCCGTTTTCGAGTACTCGTTCAAGGGCTGTATATAATAATTAACTGCCCTTTGCCCAAGTCACTTATCTCAGTGAATTTCCCTATTTGCAGCCCATATCTTCGATAGGGTGATCCCCTGTCCGTGTCCACTCCGCGTACGTACTTTTCCTATCGAGCCACGTTTCCGGAACGCAACCAGACGGTATCCAAACTCACGCTGGACAGTGTTCATAATGTCTTGTCTTACCGGTGTAGATCAAGAACAGCAGAAGGACTATAACACTGGCTTGGGGTAACTAAGGTACAACTTACGTTTCAGGACACGCAGACGATTACTACGAACTATGACATTTGTATCACGGATAAAACACTCAAAAGATAAGATGTTAATAAAAGGCCGCTAGTGAGGTACAGTACGAAAAGCACTCGGGAAGTCTAGAAATATGGAATCAACTTTTTATGTAAGGCATACCGCAATTTGTCTGCAAGCAACAAATGTTGAATTGCGTTTTGGCGAATGAGGGACCCGCTGCGTATCTTTCCTTGTGTAAAGAATATAAGAGACTTCGCCCGTATGGCTATGCTGAAACTGTAACCAATGGCATACCCGATGGGGTCATGCCAGCATGACGATTGTCCCATGCCACCTTCGTAGTATGGGAACTTTAATGTCCAAATGCGTTCACTAAGGTTTTCTTTTTCCTTTGGTGTCAGTGTTAACTATAATTTGGCCCAATTCGAGCGTCTGACACCTAGTGAATTTTAGAGAAGCTGCAATATTAGTGGCTCTTGGAACCACAAGGTTTATTTCCATGTTTCGTATTTTAGATGAGCGAGCAATGGTACAGCAACTCGTGAATGACGTTATAAAGTGGAGTGTAGTTAGGTACATCAGATGCTATCATAGTTATACCTATCGTGAGAAACTGCGTCAGATGAATAGTCTTGTGATCTCATAGGCTGCTGGAGTACAAGGTTGAGGGATTACGTCGGGCCAGTGCTACAAATGGTTCAAATGGCTCTGAGCACTGTGGGACTTAACATCTGAGGTCATCAGTCCGCTAGAACATAGAACTACTTAAACCTACCTAACCTAAGGACATTACACACATCCATGTCCGAGGCAGGATTCGAACCTGAGATCGTAGCGGTCGCGCAGTTACAGACTGAAGCGCCTAGAACAGCTCGGCCACAGCGGCCGGCCCAGTGCTACAAAACTCATAATGATCTTGATTAACTATTGTTACATTATTATTGAGATTTTGATTGTAATAATAGGGGAGAGCCATCAGTACATAGTGGAAACGTCCTTCTTATTATCAGCTCTAAGGAAATATTTCAGTAATTAGAAAGAGCCACATCACTTCATGTGTCTTCGGCTTAGCGCCAAAATGACCTACTAGGGAAGCGGTTATTGCTCAGTAGTTTCCAGTGGAAGGATGGGCTGAACTGTTACACTGAGCGGATTTTGTGCGCGTCTAAGGCGGGGGCTCCGCAAGCAACACAGTATGAACTTGTTTAGGAAACTGTATTTGTGAATTGCTGACAATATTTGATACCATAATTAACAGTGTGGGAGAGTATGTTGTTGTTGTGGTCTTCAGTCCTGAGACTGGTTTGATGCAGCTCTCCATGCATGCTACTCTATCCTGTGCAAGCTTCTTCATCTCCCAGTACCTACTGCAGCCTACATCCTTCTGAATCTGCTTAGTGTATTCATCTCTTGGTCTCCCTCTATGATTTTTACCCTCCACGCTGCCCTCCAATACTAAATTGGTGATCCCTTGATGCCTCAGAACATGTCCTACCAACCGATCCCTTCTTCTGGTCAAGTTGTGCCATAAACTTCTCTTCTCCCCAATCCTATTCAATACTTCCTCATTAGTTACGTGATCTACCCATCTAATCTTCAGCATTCTTCTGTAGCACCACATTTCGAAAGCTTCTATTCTCTTCTTGTCCAAACTATTTATCGTCCATGTTTCACTTCCACACATATCTACACCCCATACAAATACTATCAGAAACCACTTCCTGACACTTAAATCAATACTCGATGTTGACAAAATTCTCTTCTTCAGAAACGCTTTCCTTGCCATTACCAGTCTACATTTTATATCCCCTCTACTTCGACCACCATCAGTTATTTTGCTCCCCAAATAGCATAACTCCTTCACTTCTTTAAGTGTCTCATTTCCTAATCTAATTCCCTCAGCATCACCCGACTTCATTCGACTACATTCAATTATCCTCATTTTGCTTTTGTTGATGTTCATCTTATACCCTACTTTCACTACACTGTCCATTCCGTTCAACTGCTCTTCCAAATCCTTTGCTGTGTCTGACAGAATTACAACGTCATCGGCGAACCTCAAAGTTTTTATTTCTTCTCCATGGATTTTAATGCCTACTCCGAACTTTTCTTTTGTTTCCTTTACTGCTTGCTCAATATACAGATTGAATAGCATCGGGGAGAGCCTACAACCCTGTCTCACTACCTTCCCAACCACTGCTTCGCTTACATGTCCCTCGACTCTTATAACTGCCATCTGCTTTCTATACAAATTGTAAGTCGCCTTTCGCTCCCTGTATTTTACCCCTGCCACCTTCAGAATTTGAAAGAGAGTACTGAAGGCAACATTGTCAAAAGCTTTCTCCAAGTCTACAAATGCTAGAATCGTAGGTTTTCCTTTCCTTATTCTTTCTTCTAAGATATGTCCTAAGGTCAGTATTGCCTCACGTGTTCCAACATTTCTGCGGAATCAAAACTGATCTTCCCCGAGGTCGCCATCTACCAGTTTTTCCATTCGTCTGTAAAGAACTCGCGTAGTATTTTACAGCTGTGACTTATTAAATTGGTGGTTCGGTATCATCTGTCAACACCTACTTTCTTTGGGATTCGAATTGTTATATTTTCTTGAAGTCTGAGGGAATTTCGCCTGTCTCATATATCTTGCTCACCAAATGGTTGAGTCTTGTCACGAATAGCTCTCCCAAGGCCGTCAGTAGTTCTGATGGAATGTTGTCTGTTCCCGGGGCCTTGTTTCGACTCAGGGCTTTCAGTGCTCTGTCAAACTCTTCACGCAGTATCATATCTCCCATTTCATCTTCATCTACATCCCCTTCCATTTCCATTATATTGTCCTCAAGTACATCGTCCTTGTGTAGACCCTCTATATACTCCTTCCACCTTTCTGCTTTCCCCTCTTTGCTTAGAACTGGGTTTCCACTTGAGCTCTTGATATTCATGCAAGTGGTTCTCTTTTCTCCAAAGGTCTCCTTAATTTTCCTGTAGGCAGTATCTGTCCTACCCCTCGTGAGATAGGCCTCTACATCCTTACATTTGTCCTCTAGCCATCCCTGCTTAGCCATTTAGCACTTCCTGTCGATCTCATTTTTGAGACGTTTGTGTTAATTTTTGCCTGCTTCATTTGCTGCATTTTTGCATTTTCTCCTTTCATCAAAAAATTCAGTATCTCTTCTGTTACCAAGGGTTTCTACTAGCCCTCGTCTTTTTACCTACTTGATCCTCTGCTGCCTTCACTATCTCATCCCTCAAATCCTCCGCTGCCTTCACTATCTCATCCCTCAAAGCTACCCATTCTTCTTCTACTGTATTTCTTTCCCCCATTCCTGTCAATTGTTCTCTTACGCTCTCCCTGAAACTCTCTACAACCTCTGCTTCTTTCAGTTTATCCAGGTCCCATCTTCTTAAGTTCCCACCTTTTTGCAGTTTCCTCAGTTTTAATCTACAATTCATAACCAATAGATTGTGATCAGAGTCCACATCTGCCCCTTGAAATGTCTTACAATTTAAAATCTGGTTCCTAAATCTCTGTCTTACCATTATATAATCTATCTGAAACCTTTTAGTATCTCCAGGGTTCTTCCATGTATACAACCTTCTTTCATGATTCTTGAACCAAGTGTTAGCTATGATTAAGTTATGCTCTGTGCAAAATTCTACCAGGCTGCTTCCTCTTTCATTTCTTAGCCCTAATACATATTCACCTACTACTTTTCCTTCCGTTCCTTTTAGTACTGTTGAATTCCAGTCACCCATGACTATTAAATTTTCGTCTCCCTTCACTACCTGAATAATTTCTTTTATCTCATCATACATTTAATCAATTTCTTCATCATCTGCATTTCTTCATCATCATCTTAGTTGGCATATATACTTATACTACTGTAGCAGGCGTGGGTTTCGTGTCTATCTCGGCCAAAATAATGCGTTCACTATGCTGTTTGTAGTAGCTTACCCGCACTCCTATTTTTTTATTCATTATTAAACCTACTCCTACATTCCCCTATTTGATTTTGTATTTATAACCCTGTATTCACCTGACCAAAAGTCCTCTTCCTCCTGCCACCGAACTTCACTAATTCCCACTATATCTAACTTTAACCTATCCATTTCCCTTTTTAAATTTTCTAACCTACCTGCCCGATTAAGGGATCTGACATTCCACGCTCCGATCCGTAGAACGCCAGTTTTCTTTCTCCTGATAACGACGTCCTCTTGAGTAGTCCCCAGCCGGAGATCCGAATGGGGGACTATTTTACCTACGGAATATTTTACCCAAGAGGACGCCATCATCAGTTAATCATACAGTAAAGCTGCATGCCTTCGGGAAAAGTTACGGCTGTAGTTTCTCCTTGGTTTCAGCCGTTCGCAGTACCTGCACAGTAAGGCCATTTTGGTTAGTGTTATAAGGCCAGATGAGTCAATCATCCAAACTGTTGGCCCTGCAACTACTGCAAAGGCTGCTGTCCCTATTCAGGAACCATACGTTTGTCTGGCCTCTCAACAGATACCCCTCCGTTGTTGTTGCACCTACGGTACGGCTATCTGTATCGTTGAGCCACGCAAGCCTCCCCACCAACGGCAAGGTCCATGGTTCATGGGCGGGCGGGGTGGGGGGGGGGAGGGGCGGGAAGTATATGTTTTGATAATAAATCTCGTTCGTAACTGAACATGTGATCCTTCTCGATGTATGCACTAACACGACATATCATTGACCAGTTTTATATTTTGTCTGATTCAGTAAGCATAGGTGGCATCCCTAACAGCCTAGAAACTTATCATTTCAGTAACAGAAACCTTAGCTAATTTTTTTTTAGAAGATCTAATTTCATTCGTGTTAGCTGTGCGGCGGGACGTCATCACTTGTAGACGCCAGCCAGTTTGGTGCACAGTTTTAGAAATTCTGTGTTCCACAAATTTCTCTCCTGCGCCAACCTGTCCATTTCAGAGCAGCACTTGCACCCTGCGTCCTCAGTTATTTGCTTCATGTTTTCCAGTTTCTGTTTTACCCCACAGATTTTATCCTCTATAGGTCCTTCTAGTTTTCCTTGTCAGGGTTTCATATATGCCTTTGATAACCGACCTGTGGAGATCCTCCTCATTCATTATCGTCTGATACCAATAAAAGTGGCCAGGAACGTTCTCTTCGCCTGTGCCAGACTGCTTTTTATATCCTCCTTACTTCGTCCGTGATGTGCTATTTTGATTTCAAGATTCCACAATTCCTTGGTTCGATATTGCAGTACCTCTGTCGTTCCTATGCCATGTTCCTTTCGATGGCCAGACGCAAACTTCCGTATTTCGTCAACCATGTGCCTACAACCTTTACTCGTACATCCATTATGTACATGCCCGTACAGAGGATGTCGGCTGATAAATACGATGTTGCAGTGACTGTGCTGTTCCGAATTATGGTGCAATGTTCCTTCGGATGCCATGAATGCCTAATGTGAGGGAGACCGCCGTGATAAGCGGGAATTCCGGGTTCGACTCCCTGTCTGGCACAAATTTTCACTGTCAACATTTCATTATACAGCTGATGGTTGTTAATACTAGCTACTGAGAATACTGTTCACGCATTTCACACTGGCTGTAATCGCCGCAGTGCCTGTTCGGGACATGCATGCGTTTGCGAAGGAAGATTTCAACTTAATTCAGAATAACACAGGCACTGCAATACCGTATATATTCTCCGATTTTCGAGTACCATGTCTCCCCAGTACGCGAATATACATAATGGATGTGCGGGTATAGATTGCAGGCACATGATAGGCGAGTATGGAAGTTTGTGTGTGGCCGTGTGTCGTGGTTGGAAAGCCAAATAGTAAGGCGATCGCTCGCGATTAGCGGGAAAGCCGAGTTTGATTCCCGATCGCAGAAATTTTCATCGTCGTCATTCCATTGTACAGTTAATGGTTGTTCATATTCGCATCTGTGAGTACATTTCAAGTATACAGTCCTTGAATCCTTCTACTCGTTGTTCTCGTTTCTACTACTTCTCATTATTTTTGTCTTTTAACAATTTATTTGCAATCCTTTAATATAATCATTACACTAGTCATTCCATCCAACAGCTTCAGGAATCCTTCTTTACTTACACTGAGGGTAGCAATGTCATCGGACAATCTTATCGTTGATATCCTTCCACCCTAAATTTTAATCCCACTCTTGAACTCTTTTGGTTCTGTCATTGCTCATTCGATGTATAGATTCAGCAGTAGGGGCGAAAGACTACAACCCCGTCATAGACCCTTTCTAATCCGAGTACTTCTTTCTTGGTCTACCATTATTATTGTCCGGTCTTGTTTCTTGTTCTTATTGTATAGTTCTGATCTTTTATTTCCGTCATTGCTGAATCGATGTTTAATTTGAACTATAGGGACGAAGACTACACCACCCCTCTTCGACACTTTTTAATCCATGGGGTTCTCTCTTGGTCTTCCATTCAAATTGTTCGCTCTTGTTTCTTGTGTGTATTGTTTATTTCTTATCTTTTCCTACAGCTTACTGCTATTTCTCTCAGAATTTGGAACATCTCACTGCATTTTACATTGTCGAACACTTTTTCCAGGTCGACATATCCAATGAACGTGTCTTACTTTTGCCTCAATATTCTTTCCACAAATAAGCGTATCGTCTGTATTGCCTCTTTGGTGCCCTTTCATTTCCTAAATCAAACCGATCGTCATCTAACAGATCCTCCACTGTCTTTCCTATTTTTGTGTACATTGTTCTTGTCAGCAGCTTGGCTGTATGAGCGGTTTTACCTCATTGTGCGACTGTTCTTGCAACTGTCTTGCTATCTTCGGAATTGCATGAATGATATTTCTCGGAAAGTCTGCTGGTACGTCGCAAGTCTCATAAATTGTCCACACGAACTTGAACAGTCGTTTGATTGTCATTTCTCCCAATTACTTTAGAACTTCTGAAGCAAAGTCGTCTTGTTAAAGTCCTCTAGAGCGCTTCTAACTTCGACTCCAATAGTGGCTCCGCTATGTCTGCCATAAGGAGTCAATTTCTTCATCCATCACGTCATCCGACCAGTCCTCACTCTCCTAGAAGCCTTAACTGTGTTTTTTCCACCTATCCACAGCCTCCTCTGCGTTTACAAATGCTATTCCCATTGAAATCGTAATATTAGCTCTCTTGCATTTAATTTAACCGAAGGCTGCTTTGACTTTTTCTGCTTGCTCAGTCATTTCTCCCGACGGTCATTCTTTGTTCCTCGCATCTTTATTGTAGCCATATTGCCTTTGCTGCTCTGCACTTTCTATAATTCGTTTCTTAGGGATTTTTGCATCTTAGTGATTTATATTGCTGTATTCCTGCCTTTTCTTGAACGTTTTTGTACTACCATCTTTCATTGAACATTTGAAGTATTTCTTCTGTTACCCAAGCTTTTTTTCTCAGCTACCTTCCGTGTACCTAAAGTTGACTGTGCAGCATCTGTGGTTTCTCTTGTTACAGATGTTCTCTCCTCTTAAACTGAACTGATTACACTGATATTCCTTATCGCAGTAGGCACATCTGTAGAGAATTTCGAACGCGTCTCCTCGATCTGCAGTACTTCAAGTACCCCATTTCCTTCCACACTAAGTCTTCCGGACGATTCTCTTCACCATTAAGAAATTGTAAACTGAACGTCCTGCTTGTACAGTATGAATGGAGAGAGTTACTTGGCGTCTGTGGTAACACAGGAAAGGGAGTCGCAAACGGGGCAAAAACACAATAGTGGCGTCCCCCCCCCCCCAACTACTGCCCCCCCCCTCCCGAGCGTTTAAGTTAAGACGACAAAAATTAAAACAATTTTTTTTCAAACATATGTTCATTTTATAGCGCACATCTTTCTGAAGGTTATGATATATAAAACATACGTGTTCGAGGAAATGTAAGACACGTTGTTCGGTCGTAAGTGCGCCAAAGTGCAGTGTCACGCCTTGTCATACTGCATTCTTCTATGGCACGTCAGCTGTATTTCGCTCTGTGGAATTCAAGCGTGTATATTTTGTAATGGAAGCCGTCAAACCTAAATTCAGGACAGTGGAAATTAAAATGTCCTGTGTAGCATTTCCTGTGGTTGTCCTACTTCCAGTTGGCCAGTTTGACATCCTAAGCACCTTAAAAAAGCAATTTATACTGGGTATGATTATTTGTGACCGGGAGAATAAGAGCTCTTCAGAAAATTTGCACTCTTTATAGCCTAGTAGCTAGTAACTTTCACTTTTGTGTGACATAAAGTTAAACAGAGGAAACATACGAGTAAAGCCAGTAAAGGCGAGAGACAAGCAAGGAACTACATGTTCTTCAATCCTTTGGTCCCAGTATTTTTTTTCTGTCTAATCTGGCTACAGCTTTATATGGCGTGCTTTCCTTTCTGCGAAATAATCTATTACCTCATCCAAGTTCGTCAAACGTTTTGCTACATGAAAAATCAAAATGACGTTGTCTAACACTGAAAAAGTTGTTGATACGAATAGTGCCCAAGACTGGTATGGTTTCTCAATTTGATTACGTCTATTTTGACACTGTCTGCTAGACAAGACGAAGTAGGCCTTTGCAATATTGCTGCAATTGTAGCACAGACCTAATAAGCGAGATCGTTTTGGCAGAAAAAAAAATGGTTCAAATGGCTCAAGCACTATGGGACTTAACATCTGTGGTCATCGGTCCCCTAGACATAGAACTACTTGAACCTAGCTAAGCTAAGGACATCACACACATCCATGCCCGAGGCAGGACTCGAACCTGCGAGCGTAGCAGTAGCGCGGTTCCGGACTGAAGCTCGGCGACAGCGGCCGGTATTTTGCTACAAACGGTCCATTTTGTGTACCTTATTTACATAAATAACACGACAGAATATAATTGACGAAGTACCAGTTTCAAATGCCTATTAGGCCTACTACAAGCAAAGCGTTTTATATTAGAAGTAGTTTCACATTTCATACGCTTCAGTTTTTTAATCATGAGATCGAGAAGTAGTAGTGCGAATTTTTAATTTAACTTAGGAATCGTCATATTCTTCAACATAATTTGTGTTACGTCACCGCCGGCCGGGTATTCCGAGCGGCTCTAGACGCTGTAGTCTGGAACCCCACGACCGCGGCGGTCGCTGGTTCGAATCCTGCCTCGGGGGTGGGTGTGTGTGATGTCCTTAGGTCAGTTAGTTTTAAATAGTTCTAAGTTCTAGGGGAATGATTACCTCAGAAGTTAAGTCCCATAGTGCTCAGATCCATTTGAACCATTTGTTCAGTCACCGATTCTTCTCCTTCCTCGTTCTAACAAACAATCTTGTCATCACTAATTCTGCAACTATTTCTGCCACTGTGAAACCTTATCCTTCGGTTAACTTCACTAAACCTTCCAGAATCACAAGTACGGTTACCCCGCCCTATTCTCTGGTTAGACGTCATTACGTGTTCGCACAATGTGTTTTCCGCGCTGGAAAAGAATTTTCTGACAAAATTTCATTTTCTTTGGTACACCGAGAAGATAATACATAATTTTTCTCACCTTTTATTTCTGTTAGTTGTTTATTTCATCTCCGATGATCTGAATCTGTGGATTTCGCCAATGATTACAACAATACAAAATTGTTAAGGCTTTCGTGGCCACTTGTTGACAAACTGCCTGTTGGCTTCTGTCTCGGGTTTTTCGGCCGACGTTCATCTAATGATTTTACTGACGTTTCGCCAGCACGAGTGGCTGGCATTGTCAAAGCTTCACCCTCCATTGCCAGTGGTGAACTGGAGCCGAGCTCGCGGCTGCACACTATATGTACCTGGCGCGCCAACGTCCGAGGGCTTCTCCGCGGTCATTCCGGTGCGATTCTCCCCTTGCTACCTGCGACGATCGTTCGCTACGGTACGGGAAGCCAGGATCCGTTTACCTTAAGGCTTTCCTCTTTCTTGTTGAAACTGTTCGCGTGTTTTTGTATTTCTACAGCTTCTCTGAACAAGCGCGTGTGATAGTACTTCTCTACAGCCTGAACTTCCGTATCAGCGAATTTTATTACGTGGTCGGTCTCACTCAGTGCTTGCTCTGCCACGGCCGATTTCTCCACCTGCCCCAACCTGCAATGTCGCTTATGCTCTTTGATCCTGGTGTTAACTGATCTTCCAGTCATACCGCCATAAACTTTTCCGCATGTGCATGTATACAGTATATTCCCGACATTGCAAGTGGGTCGCTTTTCTCCTTCGCCGATCTAAGACACCCTTTGATATTCCTTGTCGGTTTGAAAATCGTCTTTACGCCATGTTTGCGCAGTACACGGCCGATTCTGTCCGTCACTCTAGGAATGTAAGGCAGAAAGTCCGTACACGACGTTTCTTTTTCTGATTCCTTACTTCGCCGAGTGTTTGGCTCTGTTACACTTGTAATATAATTTGTGGAGTACCCATTGCTCCTCAGAACACTTCCCAGGTGTTGTATTTCTCGTCTGAGGTGCTGCGGCTCACATATTCGTCCTACTCTCGTTACGAGGGTATTAATCATGCCTCTTTTCTGATTCGGTTGGTGGTTTGATAGATTGTGCAGTTATCGGCACGTGTGTGTCAGTTTTCGATACAAGCTGTGCCTCAGGCTTTCGCCGTCCCTTGTGACCAGCACATCTAGAAATGGCTGTTTCTTGTCCTTTTCTACTTCCATGGTAAATGTTATGATGGCTTGGAGGCTGTTCAAGTGTCTTAGGAAGTCACCGAGCTGTTCTTCATCATGGCTGCACACTACGAAAGTATCATCGACGTACCTGCAGCACACCTTAGGTTTGCAAGACGCCTAGTCCAGTGCCTGTGCTTCGAATTGTCCCTCGAGGAAGTTGGCCACCAATGGACTAAGAGGACTACCTATGGCGACACCTTCCAGTTGTTCGTAGAAATCGCCATTCCACGTGAAATAGCTCGTGGTGAGAGATGTATGGAAGAGCTTCTTGATGTCTTGCGGGAAAATGGAACTGATGTGCTCCAGAGCGACACTGAGTGGCACTTTCGTAAACAACGAAACAACATCAAAACTGACCAGGATGTCGTTTGGTGCAAGTTTCTGTTTCTTCAGCTTCCCAGTCAAATGTCCTGAGTCCTTTATGTACGTGTCGGTCCTCCCCACGTGTGGCTGGACCAGAGAGGCCAAGTGTGTTGCCAGCTTATACGTCGGTGGGCCAAGAGCGCTGACGATCGGTCTCAGGAACGTGATCATTCGCACACCCAATCAATCATATAACAGCGATTGGCACCCACCCGTTCGGGTTTATACGGCTCGGCTCCTGTCCTGTTTTGTCTGCGGGGAAGCCGCGAGGGATTAGCCGAGCGATTTCGGGCGCTGCAGTCACGGACCGTGCGGCTGGTCCCGGCAGAGGTTCGAGTCCTCCCGCGGGCATGGGTGTGTGTGTTTCTCCTTAGGATAAGTTAGATTAAGTAGGGTGTAAGCTTAGGGACTGATGACTTTCGCAGTTAAGTCCCGTAAGATTTCACACACATATGATTTTCTGCGGGGAAGATTTTTATTTATAGACGCGACGGGTATTCTCCAGGCAGAGGCATCTCGTACACTACGCACGCATTCAGAAATAAACTTATCATTCGTTCTGAAATCGACTTACAATGCGTTCAAAAACCAACTGGAATGCGTTTCAAAATCATATGAATAATCGAGAAACGAACGTGCGGTGGATGCTACGCGCTATGTCACACCAGGTTTTTTGCTCCAAGAACATGAATTTGGGCCCCCTGAAATTACCGCCCGGGACAGATATCACTGTTTGCTTCCTACTTCGCCCCCTCCCCCCTCTCCTCCCCGCCACCCGTCTAGATCCGGGCCCGGCAAACGCACTCGCTCTGATGACTGACTGACGCGCTATTCAGTGGCGATGTGTATCTGACGCGTTCCCGTGGACCACCGTGGAACGCGGCCCGTGGAATGGGCGCTCCCCTCCTGCCAGAACTGAGCCGCTCGGCGCCCGCTATCGCACGCAGGCTTTTGTGGCGCCGCTGATGGGTTTGCAGACCCGCCGGCTGTCTTATCACACCTCCCAGGCCACCTGCGACGCCCGTGTTGGGCCGCGATACGGCAAACTCCACTGACAGCCCCTCACCTCTCTGCTTTGCTCACCACGGCGGACTTCGACACGGGCGCCGACAACTGTCGCCTCGAAGACGGCTACGAGTTTGAGCGGGAAATTACCCAGAAACTTTAGTTAGGAATGTTACTACCCCCGGCAGAAAACTCTCTTGCTTTCTCATACAACATATTCCGTAAAAATACCTGCCTGTTTCGTCGTCCTTTTGTGACTGCAACTGTGCGCAATCGTTATCTGTCAACATACCAAGAGGTGCAACGCCGTTTATGCTCTCACGACCACTTGCTGACATACTGCTCGCTTTTTTTTACAGTTGTTGGATTCTTTAATGATGTTTCCGACGACCTACTGACAGCTAAGAGTGGATCTGATTAACAATAGATCAAATTTCATACGAATCTTTTCATCAAGGATTCTCTCTCTCTCTCGGCAGATGCAAAGAGGAACTTACGCAGAACAGAGGCTCTGCTGCTTCGCCAGTACGACTTACCAAAAATCCATAAACATAGTGTGCCGTTAAGACCTAGGTACTTAGTTACATGTTCCATAGGTCATATGACGATTCTTTCATCCAAATGTCAGTTTGAAAGGTATGTGCTAAGGTCAAATGGCTCTGAGCACTATGGTACTTAACATCTATTGTCATCAGTTCCCTATAACTTAGAACTACTTAAACCTATCTAACCTAAGGACACCACACACATCCATGCCCGAGGCAGGATTCGAACCTGCGACCGTAGCAGTCGCGCGGTTCCGGACTGAGCGCCTAGAACCGCGAGACCACCGAGGACGGCGTGTTAAGGTCTGATCAGGGTAGCTCCAGAATATAGTCGGTAGTTGCCAACCGCAAGGTGGAACAAGTGTAATATCTTTGAGTTGGAGGTTCTTTGATGGTTAAGAGAGCCGGGCGCGTGCAGTAAAAAACCGATGAGTCGAAGCTAGGTGCCCGGAGGAAGCAAACGTGTGGTGACGGCTGTAAGGTAGGTCGCGCTCGCTGCCCCACACCAAACCTTAGCAGGTAAGTGAGAGAAGATATATAATGATTTCAAATTGGTTTTGTTAGGTATTCCCACGCCCGGGTTCCCGGGTTCGCTTCCCGGCGGGGTCAGGGATTTTCACTGCCTCGTGACGACTTGGTGTTGTGTGATGTCCTTAGGTTGGTTAGGTTTAACTAGTTCTAAGTCCTAGGGGACTGATGACCATAGATGTTAAATCCCATAGTGCTCAGACTCATTTGAACAATTTTTTTTTTTGTTAGATAATATTCAGAGTTCGGATTTGTATGTCCAAGGTTTGACACAGTAAGCGTTTGGTAAAATTTTTTGTAAGATCGTTTCGTGCTACAAAAATGTTGGAAATGTAGGTTTTCTGTACGACTTAAAATTTTAACAATATACATATATATTGAGATCAACATTGTATCCTTTGCTTAAATTGAATATGAAAATGAGTAGTAAAGTTACCCACCAATGAAAGAACCAAGTAAACTCCGGGCCAAAAGTTAATTTTCCAGTACCATCTTACCAGTACCATCTTAATGCCATTGCACAAACGGCATTATTCTCGTAAAGTTTATTGCTGAGTCAAATACATGTTGCATTTCTGGCAAAATGGAGGAGTGCAAGAAACAAGTTCACAGACGCAGTCAGATGCAGGTTTGCTGAATAACTACTTTAGAACAATCTTATCAATGATACTTTCAAGTTGACAGAATCTATACACTGAAGAGCCAGAGAAACTGGTACACCTCCGTAATATGGTGTAGGGCCCCCGCGAGGCCGCAGACGTGCCTCAACACGACGTGGCATGGACTCGACTAATGTCTGATGTGGTGCAAGAGGGAAGTGATACCGTGTATCCTGAAGTGCTGTCCATAAAACCGTGAGTGTACGAGGGTGTGGAGATCTCTTCTAAACAGCACGTTGCAAGACATCCCAGGTATGCTCAGTAATGTTCATGTCTGGGCAGTTTGGTGGCCAGCGGAAGTGTTTAAGCTCAGAAGAGTGTTCCTAGCGCCACTATATAGGAATTCTGGACGTGTGGGGTGTCGCATTGTTCTGCTGGAATGCCCAAGTCCGTCGGAATGCACAATGGACGTGAATGGATGCAGGTGATCAGATAGGGTGCTTACGCATGTGTCACCTGTCAGAGTCGTAACTGGATGTATCAGTGATCCCATATCACTCCAACTGCACAAACCCCACACCACTACTGAACCCCCACCAGCTTGAACAGTCCCCAGCTAAGATGCAGGGTCCATGTATTCCTGAGATGGTCTCCAGACCCGTACGCGTCCATCCGCTCGATACAATTTGAAACGAGATCCGTCCGACCAGGCGACCTGTCTCCAATCATCAACAGTTCAATGTCGGTGTTGACGGGTCCAGGCGAGGCGTAAAGCTTTGTGTCGTGCGGTCATCAAGGGTACACTAGTGGGCCTTCGGCTCCGGAAGCCCTATCGATTATGTTTCATCGAATGGTTCGCACGCTGACACTTGCTGATGGCCCAGAATTGAAATCTGCAGCAATTTGCGGAAGGCTTGCACTTGTGTCACGTTGAACGATTCTCTTCAGTCGTCGTTGCTCCCGTTCTTGAAGGATATTTTTCCGGTCGCAGCGATGTCAGAGATCTGATGTTTTGCCGGATTCCTGATATTCACAGTTCGCTCGTGAAATGGCCGCACGGGAAAATCTCCATTTCATCGCTACCTCGGAAAGGCTGTGTCCCACTTCTCGTGCGCCGAAGATAAGACCACGTTCAAATTCGCTTAAATCTTGATAACCTGCCGTTGTAGCAGCTGTAACCGACCTAAAAACTGCGCCAGACAGTTGTCTTATATAGGCGATGCCCTCCGCAGCGCCGTATTCTGCCTTTTTACATATATCTGTGTGCTTGAATACACATGCCTCTACCAGTTTCTTTGGCATTTCGGTGTATATGATTACCGTTAACATCAATGAACACATTATTATTTTTAATCCTGCTCATGCAACTACAGTTATTTTCTACCTTTACTGGTTACCTACTTTTAAGATGAAAGTCGTCAATGAAATAGAAGGTTCAAGTGGTTCAAATGGCTCTGAGCACTATGGGACTTAACATCGGTGGTCATCAGTCCTCTAGAACTTAGAACTACTTAAACCTAACTAACCTAAGGAGATCACACGCATCCATGCCCGAGGCAGGATTCAAACCTGCGACCGTAGCGGTCACGCGGTTCCAGACTGAAGCGGCCAGAACCGCACGGCCACACCGTCCGGCGAAATAGAACGAGTGAAACGTCCCCTTTCAACAATTGTACATGACTGTGCTTAAACTGACACACAATATTTTTAGCGCAACGCAATCTGACTATCAAAAATCCCTACAAAAGAATGGCCCTGACTAACATTAAACTATATCTTCCACAAATCACTTACCTCACAAAAATCCTCATTACTCGAACTACTGCAATACAGCGAGCGCCACTACTGCCAGCTAAATAAAAGATTCAAACTACTGAAGGCACTAACTACTGATAGGCATAGTTAGCAAATGAAAGATTTTAATAGAGAACAAACAATGTATTTACCTTAATATTCATCAAAAGTCATAATATATACAGCAGTTCATGACATCCATTTTTACAAATTTCAAAACTCCGCCATTTCTCTCCCCACATCCACCACTGCTGGCGGCTCACCTCCAACTGCGCAACGCTACGCGCTGTTCACATCCAGCTGCCGCTGCCCAACACTACAATGGCAGACAACAATGCAAACTAGCCACAGACTGCACACAGCACAGACAGTGATTTTCATACAGAGCGCTACGTAACGTTGCCAATAAGAAAGCATAAACCACCTACTTACATAGCCCCCATGCTCCCCACAAAAAATTTTACAAATTGTTTTGGGCAGTGGCCAATAATGATTTGATAAATTTTTTCATAATTACAATAACAAAGAAATCATAACAAAGAAAGCATAAACAGCCTACTTACAGGAGCTGTCCAGGAACAGTAATTTTAAATTAGGTTCGAAACTTGCTTCGCTAGCTGTCAGACATTTTATGTTATTGGGCAAATCAAAAATATTTGTTGCTGTTGAAGAGGTACCTACATGACGTCCATAGGTCAACACCACATTTCATTCTTACTGCTCGTTTCTGCGCAATACATAATTTCTTCCTAAGTGATCAGTTAGCCCAGAAAATTTTTCCCTATGGCATATTCGAATGGAACCCTACAAAATATGTGAGGAGGTCGACACGTTTGTTTCCAAGATTAGCAATTACACGAAGAGCAAAAGTAGCTGAACTTAATAGTTTGATATGCTCGGTAATACGTTTCTTCCACTTCAACTTTTCCTTCAATATGAATACCCAGAACTATGGAGCATTCTATCCTATTTACTGACGCGTGCTCATGAGCGGCATCAATTGTTCGTATTAATCTCTTTGTTGTACAGACTTGGATCTAGTTTGTTTTTCTTAAGATTAGGGGAAGTTCGTTTTCAGAGAACCATTTACCAATTCTTTGGACTATATAATTTACCCACCGTTCCGTCGCTATCTCTACTGGAATTTTCATGTATCACTAATATCGTCTCCCAAAATTACCGATTTTGCTAGTTGGATGTTATGTAGACGGTCATTTACATAAATTAGGAACAGGAGTGGACCAAAAAAATCGAATCCTATCGTAAGGATTCCTGGATCACCGACTTATAAATCAGCGAAATACCTCGCCCCTCTGTTCCAGCCGTACATTCGAAAGATCTACAAGTATGTAAAGGACTCAATATATACCATCGAAAATGTTTTCGGTGCTCATACTACGTTAAATCGTAGTCAAAACTCTCTAGCTTTCGAAGATTATCACCATCATCTTCGTCAGGAGATTACTGTTTGGCAGTATCGAAGAATGCTTCCTTTACAGTGCTGTTTAAGCTGCCTCATGGAATGGATGTACGGCATCGGTTCTGGCATCACTTGAATTCCATACACCAGAACATCAGGATTTACTATGGAAACAGAAATGGAAGGAAAATTGTCATTTTTCCGTGTTGGTACAACAAAACTGGGTGGACGAATACCTCACTCTGTATACAGAAATCTGACTTATACCGTTCTTTATTAGAATGAGCGCGATTTCCACCATCAGTCTCAGAAGTATCCTGTCCAGAGCGCGTTAAAATGCAGAGTGCAGACAGTTTTAGGCCGTGACCATTTCGGATCTAAGCTCCAACGCCCAAAGAACACGTTCAGGACAAACGGATACAAAACAACTCAAACAGGAACTTGCATACTCTGATAAGAAAACAGCAGCCACCAGAAGAAGAAAAACCAACAACAACACTTACCTTCTACGGAGTAACCGGGAGGAAAATTCGGCCAGCACACATTATGTAACTATGGTAACAGACCAGTACGCCCAGTTGTGCGGGAAATTAAGGATCAGCGACGTCTCCTGGACGGAAGTTTTGTATGACTGTGGGTAAATGGCTGGTTCAAATGGCTCTGAGCACTATGCGACTTAACTTCTGAGGTCATCAGTCACCTAGAACTCAGAACTAATTAAACCTAACTAACCTAAGGACATCACACAATCCATGCCCGAGGCAGGATTCGAACCTGCAACCGTAGCGGTCGCTCGGTTACAGACTGTAGCACCTAGAACCGCTCGGCCACTCCGGCCGATAAATCGCTCAAGGCAAATGCCGGGATGGTTCTTTTGAAAGGGCACGGCCGACCTCCTTCCCCGTCCTTCCCTAACCCGATGAGACAGATGACCTCGCTGTCTGGTCTCCTTCCCCAAAGAACCCAACCCAACCCACTCCCTTCACTCCGGCTGGCCTGTAGGTAAATAATCCATGGTCGACACTTCGTTATGTCAATATGCTGTACACCTACCTTCCCCGTTTACAAGGGACGGAAAGTGATGGAGAACATACTGACCATAATTTCCAGTCTGCTAAAGTGCCCATCATTTATGACAGCGGCCGAGTTTAGGTTCGTTCTGCGCATCTGACGTCACAAAACACAGTCAGCCAATGAACAGAGAACGACGTTGCTAGAGCTCGACTGCAGTGCAGAGCACGGACGAGTGTCATCAGTTTTAGAAACTTTCAGTCATAAATAAAGTAATTGAACAAAAGCAATGTCTTGATAGCAGACTATCTTTTATAGAAAGTTTGGAAAAAGCATTCTTTATACCAATTGCTTGATATTCTATTAATTAATTAAACCAAACAAGCAACAAGCCTCCTAATTCAGGCGATAGCAAGGAAAGGTGTTTGTATCATTCTCACTAACCACTTTTTCGCAATAAAGAACAGCGGTAATTCCTTATTTCCAATTGTACTTCGACGAAACGTGAGTAATTCATAATCATACCAACAGTGTTTGTCGGTATTTCGCGTGCTATTTTACAGTCCTCTGGGATAAATATTGGATGACGAGCAGCGTTAGCGTAATGGTTAAAGTGTATGTCTGCTAAGCGAAATGTTCTGAGTACGAATCTTGATCGGTGCTTAAAATTTACTTTATTTAAAAACAATTTTGAAGTTTCTTATGTCATGAATTTCATTCGTTTGAATGTAATTTTTTTAAATTTCTAGTGGCAACTAAAATCGACCATATGGAAAGTATATGCTATGGACTTTTATCTCTGCAAACTCCTCAAAATTTCGTGCAATGGCTTGCTACATCTAATGCTGCACAATAACTGCGTTGAACATCGAAACAAAATTAAGTCATTTATGAGGGGAAGGTATCAGTCAAGAAGATGTGTAAAAATCAAATTTTTGGGCCAAACAGTTTTTGTGAAATCGAATGATAAAGTTTGTCAAAGCAGTCGAAACACCATGTGTCTGCACAGGCGAGCAGTGCAATGATGACAAAATCGCGCACATCGCGGAATGCGGGGAGCACGTCTCTGTAGCAGCGAAAGGGTTAATGCGGCCGTGGTGGCTTTACTTCATAAACTGCGCGCTCCCCCCTAAATGTAAGTTTGCGAACTATACTACGGCGCTGCTTCTCTTGGCGCGTACAACTGGCAACGCAGCAATCTCCCGCGTCTGGGCGAGCATGCGCGAACCGCCAAGATAAAAGAACTGAACTATAGTGCACACTACTCTCTGCGCTCACTGAAAGAAAAGGCTTCTATTTGGTATTTACTCAGCGGGACCTGGCATTATGACAATAAATAGAAGTTTTAAGTTTTTAACTTGTTGATACGTTCTGTGAAAGTTCACTGACACAAAATACAAGAATACCTCCAATAGTAATAACAATAATATCTCTATCGGAAACTACACTCCTGGAAATTGAAATAAGAACACCGTGAATTCATTGTCCGAGGAAGGGGAAACTTTATTGACACATTCCTGGGGTCAGATACATCACATGATCACACTGACAGAACCACAGGCACATAGACACAGGCAACAGAGCATGCACAATGTCGGCACTAGTACAGTGTATATCCACCTTTCGCAGCAATGCAGGCTGCTATTCTCCCATGGAGACGATCGTAGAGATGCTGGATGTAGTCCTGTGGAACGGCTTGCCATGCCATTTCCACCTGGCGCCTCAGTTGGACCAGCGTTCGTGCTGGACGTGCAGACCGCGTGAGACGACGCTTCATCCAGTCCCAAACATGCTCAATGGGGGACAGATCCGGAGATCTTGCTGGCCAGGGTAGTTGACTTATACCTTCTAGAGCACGTTGGGTGGCACGGGATACATGCGGACGTGCATTGTCCTGTTGGAACAGCAAGTTCCCTTGCCGGTCTAGGAATGGTAGAACGATGGGTTCGATGACGGTTTGGATGTACCGTGGACTATTCAGTGTCCCCTCGACGATCACCAGTGGTGTACGGCCAGTGTAGGAGATCGCTCCCCACACCATGATGCCGGGTGTTGGCCCTGTGTGCCTCGGTCGTATGCAGTCCTCATTGTGGCGCTCACCTGCACGGCGCCAAACACGCATACGACCATCATTGGCACCAAGGCAGAAGCGACTCTCATCGCTGAAGACGACACGTCTCCATTCGTCCCTCCATTCACGCCTGTCGCGACACCACTGGAGGCGGGCTGCACGGTGTTGGGGCGTGAGCGGAAGACGGTCTAACGGTGTGCGGGACCGTAGTCCAGCTTCATGGAGACGGTTGCGAATGGTCCTCGCCGATACCCCAGGAGCAACAGTGTCCCTAATTTGCTGGGAAGTGGCGGTGCGGTCCCCTACGGCACTGCGTAGGATCCTACGGTCTTGGCGTGCATCCGTGCGTCGCTGCGGTCCGGTCCCAGGTCGACGGGCACGTGCACCTTCCGCCGACCACTGGCGACAACATCGATGTACTGTGGAGACCTCACGCCCCATGTGTTGAGCAATTCGGCGGTACGTCCACCCGGCCTCCCGCATGCCCACTATACGCCCTCGCTCAAAGTCCGTCAACTGCACATACGGTTCACGTCCACGCTGTCGCGGCATGCTACCAGTGTTAAAGACTGCGATGGAGCTCCGTATGCCACGGCAAACTGGCTGACACTGACGGCGGCGGTGCACAAATGCTGCGCAGCTAGCGCCATTCGACGGCCAACACCGCGGTTCTTGGTGTGTCCGCTGTGCCGTGCGTGTGATCATTGCTTGTACAGCCCTCTCGCAGTGTCCGGAGCAAGTATGGTGGGTCTGACACACCGGTGTCAATGTGTTCTTTTTTCCATTTCCAGGAGTGTATTAACAGTTCACAGGTGACTTCTGAAAGAAGTTCGAAGTAAATCACCAAAAGTTAATTGCTCGCATAAAGTGCAAAATAATCTCGCCACTGGCCACGTGGTTTTTTTAACATTACAGGCAGTACACAGTCATTTCCGTGAAAACCGAGCGACGTGGCGCAGTCTTTAGCACACTGTACTCGCATTCGAAAGGACGACGGTTCAAGTGTGCATCTGGCCGTCCTGATTTACGTTTACCGTGAGTTCCCTAAATCACCTCAGACAAATGTAGCGATTGTTTCTTTGAAAGAGCACAGCCGACTTCCTTCCCCTTCCTTCCCAAATCCGGTGGGACAGATGACCTGACCATAGATGTTGAGTCCCATAGTGCTCAGAGCCATTTGACAGATGACCTTGCTGTTTGGTCCCTGTTTCGGCGTAACGACAAGCGCCAGTACGAAGATGAAGAACGCAGGAGCAGAGAAGGCTATGACATGACGTCAGCCAATAGTGCGCTGACTAGGACCGCACCATGGCAGAAGCGGCCTCTATACGAAGAGATTGTAATCGCCGCTCCTGCCAGCCTCGGCCGGACATTGGATAACGAACACTAGTAGACCCGGACTAGAAGAGAGCACAGGAAGAAATGTTACTTGTGATCCGTATCCATTACTTGCATGGATATTCCACATAGCGAAAGACACTGATTAACTGCATGTCGCCAATAGCTTGCGATACGACATTGTAAACTACTTTATTGTAATTGTAATAAAACACATTAATGTAGTTCAAAATGGTTCAAATGGCTCTGAGCACTGTGGGACTTAACATCTGAGGTCATCAGTCCCCGAGAACTTAGAACTACTTAAACCTAACTAACCTAAGGACATCACACACATCCATGCCCGAGGAAGGATTCGAACCTGCGACCGTAGCGGTCGCGCGGTTCCAGACTGTAGCGCCTAGAACTGCTCGGCCACTCCGGCCTGCCCCATTAATGTGATTTGCTTGAATTGTTGTATAGCTATGCCAGAAAGTGTAACATCCACGTGATAACTTTTTGGCTACAGTGCGACGAGAGGATATTATGCCTCTAACAGTTATAAACATTATGTATTCGACGTATGAAAAAACAGTGAAAACTTATAAATATTAATTATTTATATAATATTCTATGATGTAATTAGACATATCGATGTGTATCATACAAAGACAATGATAATTGTAAATTCCTTTTATGATCGGCGTTTGTCTTTCTATGTTTTTACCTTTTGTTGGTTGGCTTTTGTAACTTGCGGACGCATATCAAACTGAGGTCTGTTAAGAAATTGTAATTATTTGTTAATTATTACTTGAAAATAGAGTTCATTATTCTTATAAATATGAGTGATTAATTATTTGTAACTCTAATTCCTCTCTCAGTAAGCATTATCTGTGTTAATTATTTCTTTCCGCTGCAACGAGCGCGGCCATTGATGATAGCGATTTGTATCGCTTTTTTGTCTGTGTTTTCCTTAGAAACAAATCAAATGTTTGAAACTTCCTGGCAGATTAAAACTGTGTGCCCGACCGGTACTCGAACTCGGGACCTTTGCCTTTCGCGGGCAAGTGCTCTACCATCTGCGCTACCGAAGCATGACTCACGCCCGGTCCTCACAGCTTTGCTTCTGCCAGTATCTCGTCTCCTACCTTCCAAACTTTACAGAAGCTCTCCTGCGAACCTTGCAGACCTAGCACTCCTGAAAGAAAGGATATTGCACAGACATGGCTTAGCCACATCCTGGGGGATGTTTCCAGAATGAGATTTTCACTCTGCAGCGGAGTGTGCGCTGATGTGAAACTACCTGGCAGATTAAATATGTGTGTCCGACCGAGACTCGAACTCTGGACCTTTGCCTTTCGCGGGCAAGTGCTCTAACATCTGAGCTACCGACGCACGACTCACGCCCGGTCCTCACAGCTTTACTTCTGCCAGTATCTCGTCTCCTACCATCCACACTTTACAGAAGCTCTCCTGCGGACCTTGCAGGACTAGACATAAATGCTGAACGTAATACAAATGTGTAAAAATAAATGTGCACCGGTGGTCCCGAACTCATTTTAATGAAAATAATTCGAATCAGATTGGTTATTTAAAAACAGTGCTCCTAGCACGATCGTTATAACAAACTTTTCTAGCTGATGTGTGGAGCTGAAATTAAGTACGCACGAGTTGCGAAGAATATTGTTTCAGGTAACATACGTCAGTGTTGTGCGCGGCTGATATTCGGTGGTTTTAATGATCATTTCGCTGAAGATAACTGTTTCCATTATAATCCATAGTTGTATAGAATTTGTTGTATGAACTGTGATTTAGTGACACTTACACAAATTATAGACAACACTTTAACACGACGTTAACTTGGAGTTCTTTATCAACTTGATCAAATCTTTAGCCGGGAGAAAAATTATTTTGTAATTACTCAATGTAATAAAATAAGATTATCATTTCCATTTACAAATTAGTTAAATAACAAACCACTGAATAACCCAGCGAACGCCACAAAAGCAGCATCATTTAAGCACCCTAAAAGATTCGAGTGGGCAGGACACTACAGTCCCTTCCCCCAAATCAACCAACCAACACAGTTCCGTGAAATGTAAGCGATCCAGGATAATGTACAGTCCTCACGAGTTCACTTTCTACTTTTACCGAAAACGCGTTGAAGTCGGCCCAGCTCTGACGTTATCCGAGGCACACCGGACGCAGGTATTTGACTGTCGCGGACAGTTCGAAATGTTGGTGCGCATTGTGTCCTATCACTGCCTCTTTGGCTGTATTTATATAGGGGTGCAGCGGTCAGACAAACAGAATATCTCCTATCAAACGCCCTAAGTACAGGTAGCAGCATCTAAATGGCACATCTCTCGGACACAGATTAAATTATAGTTCTGTCGTTTAACAGTTTACAACCATCTGAAGTTTAATATAAATAGAGTTAAGTTTGCTTTACTTACAGAGAAAGTTTTAGCACGACTGCATTTAAACGTAGCTGTCTGGAGTTTTTAGAAAGAAACTGACAGTAGAAAATGACCTCTGAACTGCCTCTTTAAGGTTCTTTGTTATTTACAATACAGTCAAGAAACTTGGTACAGCTGCTATATTGCATGAATGTAATTGATTGCTGTTATTAGAATATTCTATTACACATACATATGCTACTTAATTTATCATGAGCAATAAAGCTTTATTCCAAATTTGGTTTACTTAAATAACTTAAAAACAGAGAGGTAGCTTTCTGGTGTCACATAGTTAATGTTCCTATTTCAAAGTGAAGCTGCATATGAATTTTCGTCTTTCTTAGTGTAGTATTCAGGTTTTTTGCAAGAACGTCGATTTTGACCAACATACTGCTCCGACCAACTTGAGACTTGTAACTTTTAATTGTGACATACATTTGCATGTTCAGAACAGATTTAGCGTTGTAGTCTTATTATTCAACGCAACTTACTGTTTTCTTAAAATCGCATATCTGCCTAACATATTCATTGTATCACTCTGCGACCATACGATGTTAACATATATATATTGAAACATTCACTGACGAAGTTTAAAAAAGCTATTTTAATTTTTAGTTTCACTACTAGATTATGGTGCAGCTGTACCTCTTACAACGATACAACGCTTCTTTCACGTCAGTATGGATTTGAGAGTTACTGGTGTCTACATTGAATTTACTACTGAGTTAGATGCGGCTCATGAGGTATCATCTGTACATGTGTTGCCTGCGAGGAATGACGAGAACATGTGCTTAGAAAACCGAACAACACTGCCCGACACCTGCACAAACTTTCAAATCATCACCCGAGCAAGAAACATTTACTTGGCTCGTTAAGCACGCAAAACGAATATGTGAGCCACAGCACCTCGGGCGCTTCATGCTAAATCTCAAATGTGTTGTGAGGAGCAATGGGTACATCGCTAGATGCATAAGATTTATCACGAAAATGAACAACCAACGTAGTGACACGTCAGAAGAAGAAATGTCAGGCACAGCGTTTCTACCTTACAGAGCTACGGCCACGGACAGAATCAGTCGTATGTTACGCAACCATGATTAGGGACTATTTACAGGCCGACCAAGAACATCAGGCAAAGGATAATAGGGACCCATTCACAATGCGGGAGTATATCGCTCACAGCGTAGTGTTGTCAGTGCGAACAGAGAAGCAGCAGTGCATGAAATAACCAAAGAATTTAATGTGGTTCGTTCGACGAATATAGCCGTTAGGACACTGCAGCCAGTAAATACAAGTCAACGTTTCCATTAACCTTCCTCCTAATCAAAACGTCGAGAAAAGTGAGGTAACCTTCCTCTTCCATCTCCATCGTGAAACGAATGGTCAGATGAATCGAGTTCAGATGTTCTAAAAAGGAATTCAAATTCTCAAACAACAAAAGTATAATCAAGATATATGAAGAAACAGGCGGGATTCAAAGGCGCCGACTCGAATGCACATTCCTAGAAGTCTTCCATAAACAAATTTGCAATCAGAGGAAACAACGGGCTACCCATCACAACTCCATCTGTCTGCTTGCAATACCGATCATAGAATAAAAAAGTGGATGTCAGCTCATGTCGAAAGAGATTAGTTATTTGAGCACTATACTTAAGCTCAATTAACCGCAACGAATCAGTCAGAGGAACACGAGTGAAGAGGGAGAGACCACATCAAAACTTACTAAAATATCAGAGGCATTCAACCGCATTCCTTCCAAACGACGTAAGAAATCAGCTGAATTCCTGATATGGTGTTTGCGCCGACCAACTTGTGGACTTAACAGAAAAGCAAGATGCTTGGCTACACGATATGTCGGAGCGCCTATATTGCTTGTTATAAAACGGAAAGGAACCCCTTTCTTGTGTAAGAACTTTCAGCTTTGCAGCGCGTCAGCAATCGTAAGTATCGAAATAATTATGAAAAATCCGCCTCGATTGCACAAACTACCTGGTGTTGCAGTTTTCTAAATCTTGTGGTACACCAGGTAGTTTGTGCAATCGAGGCGGATTTTTCATAATTATTCCTTCCTTGTGTACCTTCGGAAGGCCATATAATCTAGGACGAACAGCAGTATAGGTGTTAAGACTCTTGATAGTATCCTGCGACAAACCGCTTTTCTTCAGGAGGCTGATGGTCTTTCTCTAACACTTTTCGTGGGGTCAGCATCGATCCTGCGATACGCTGAGTCAGATAATAAACACTGCATCTTTTGTACATAATCCTGTTTGCTTAAAACCACTGTGACAGTGCTTTCACTATCGATACTTCTGACTTTGGTCATCTTTGGTGACACTAGTGTTCAGTGTGTGTGTGTTACCTTTCCTGAATTAATCCAAGAACCGAGGTTTTAAATTTGGTTGTACACCGCCTGTCCATTGCAGTTTGGGCCTTGAAAATGGCGGAATGTACTCCCGCCGAAATATCGGCGGTGACTGTAGATATTACCTAGCTTAATTCTAGTAAGTTGTCTGAAAATTGTATACACCAGGAGAAACTCCGGTCTCTCAGTGTAATAGTATACGAGGACTATTCGGAAAGCAAGGAACGATAGGTCGCGAAATGGACACCACAGTGAAAATCAAACTTCTTGTATTTGCAACGGTTAGCTACACCTTCCAGCTACTTCTCTAAACAGTCTCCGTTCAGACTTAGACTTGTGTCGTAGCGTTGTACCAACTTTTCAATTCCCTGTAAATAGAAGACAGCCGTCACTGCTTTTCGACAATTTTCTACTCTGGACTGCAGCTCGTTGTCTGTGTCAAAATATTGTCTTCGTAGTCACTGGTTCATATGAACAGAGATCAACCACAGGGGTAGCCAATTATGGGCTGTATAGTGGGTGATGAAACACTTCCCATCGAAAACTCTGCAAGAGCATCTTCGTTGCCGCTGCAGAGTGCGGCCGAGAATTGTGTAGAACGAACAACATGACAGTTATGTTATGTGGATTGCAGCGTTTCAGGCGAAATCTTTCGCCGGGCCCTCGTACTTTGGGGGAGACTAATTTCTAGCCATCATTACGTTATCACTGATAGCTGAGAACTGAAAAGAGCGACATGATGCGATCGACGGGCGTACTAGACACAGTGCCCAATGTATGTACGAAGCTTCGTCAGATTTTTCACTGTATTTTCCATTCCGCGACGGATCGTTCCTTACTTTCCGAATAACCCTCGTACAAACGTAACCCTGCACGTGGAAACGAACAGTCGAACAGTTGTAATGTTGTGCACTAGCCCTCTATTGGATTGATAGGAGCAAATTATTTCAACTGACAAATAGTTTGTGCGACAGATGAGCAAGCAGTTACAACGCCCGATAGGTTGCATGACCTTCGGGCTACTTTACGTAATGCACAATTCAGTTGTTACATATAGTTGTTCACAAAAACAGACATTTCTGCTTAAAAAAAAAATAGAACGATTTCGTAGTTGAACGGTACTTAGAAATACGAAATTTATTCTCACGGGTATAAAAACAGCCAAAGTACCAAACTCCATCTGAATACGGAGCCCAGATCATATAACAATTTTATAAAAGTTAAATAACAGCTGCATAATTAACAAGATTTCCAATTTGGATAAGGTATGTGGCACATGGACACAATGGAGAAAGCCTGTGCGGCTGGTCTCGGCGGAGGTTGGAGTCCTCCCTCGGGTATGGGTGTGCGTGTTCGTCCTTTGGATGATTTAGGGACTGACGACCTTAGCAGTTAAGTCCCATAACATTTCACACACATTTGAACATTTGAATGGAGACAGCTTCAGGGACAGTATTACACAAACGGACAAAGAAAGTAAGAAAAGTCGGTAGAGAGCCTGTGTGCTTAAATTCGTTTAACATTTCTAAATACAGCTCACACAAAGGGTTTAATTTATATATTGTAGTGAACGGCAAAGTGTAACATACTGCGTGTCACTAGAATGCGCCAGCTTTACGCACAGAAGGGGCGGCTAAAAAGCTTGTATGTAGTCTGAGGAAATCTTATCTCGAAATGTAAGCGATGGAAGGTCCGGACGCGCTACGAAGAGCATTGCATCGCACCCGAAATCTATTAGTTGGTTGGTTGGTTGGTTTGGGGAAGGAGACCAGACAGCGTGGTCATCGGTCTCATCGGATTAGGGAAGGATTGGGAAGGAAGTCGGCCGTGCCCTTTCAGAGGAACCATCCCGGCATTTGCCTGGAGTGATTTAGGGAAATCACGGAAAACCTAAATCAGGATGGCCGGACGCGGGATTGAACCGTCGTCCTCCCAAATGCGAGTCCAGTGTCTAACCACTGCGCCACCCCGCTCGGTGAAATCTATTAGTGTGCAAGGCTTATGACAATACATATTTGTAGTGCCTAGTCTCCCGGACACGTCCGGGAAAACAGACACCATATATGCACTGCCGGAAAAGAAATTAGGACACCTGGAAACACGAAGTCGATTTTGATCCGATAACGGCGTATGCCACCGGGGGGGGGGGGGGGGGGGTTAGTAGATGTGCTGATAATGGTTTCATCTCCATCAACCTGGAGACAGTATAGTGGCGTAGCTACCAGAGGACCATGTGTGGCTTCCATTTAATAGGGAATGTTCACAGCCAGAACGGTCAGTGTGCTGCAAACATGTGAAGCAAGCTGACGATCAGGCCTCAGAGACGCCCTCGTTCTTCCTACAGCCTACTGAGAGAGTTTGAGGGGGGTCAAATTGCGGCCTACCGAGTGGCGGGATGGTCCTCGCGAAGGATTGCCACACAAGTTTGACGTGATGTGTCAGTCGTGCCACGATGCCGGTAGATGTAGTAACAACACAGGTACCATAATTCTTGTCTGCTACAACTCCAATAGCAAACGTACGAAAGGCAATAATGTCTCTGTCATAATACGACTCAAAACTAGCAAGAGGTTTTTCATTACCCCTTACTATAGCCCAGGTCATCCAGGAATTACCAGTGTCAACCTCATTTGTGGTGCAAGAAAAAATTAATCTTACACCCTACAAAAGTAAGAGGACCAGTAATAAGTTCTTGTTGAGAGACTTGATTAGGTGTGAAGTCGAAGCTGCTAACAGTCTTGTGCACTGGAAGTCTTGAACGTCGCATATTTCTTCTCCTCTTATAAGGCATGGCTGTGTGCTGCGTGCGGCTGCCTCGAGTCGAATGAGCATGCTATTGCCTCACAAGCCAGATATACAGTCCAATGACGTCATAGCGTTAAGCTTGGCAGGAAGTAAGCCCGCTCAGAAGAGCAATGGCGGCACCGGAAGAGACCCTTTCCAGCGGATCGTGCTCTGTTAAAACTAGAGCGCGATTCTGCGCGGCCCTGGTGGTGGCCGGGCGAAGCTCGTTCAAGGTCACCCGCCAAGATGGCGGCGCACACAGCCAGATTTTCTCATCCAGAGACGAGGTTCTGGACGTCCACACAGCGTAGATGCGGTCCAGGATCGTCGTACTATAAGGACAGCAGTGGCACGGCGTACAGCTACCACAGCATAGACAAAAGGGCTTGTATGCCCAGACGTATCACCACGAATTGTTGCGAAGCTGTTATCAGCAATGTGACTACGGGCAAGCACACCTCTAGCCTGTCTTCGAATCGCACCACAGCATCGACGGGTAGCGCTCGACTGGTGTTGTCAGAGGATCACTTGGAAGATTCTGCCTGCACCCACGTGATGGTCGTTGTCTGCACTGACAAACGTTAACCTAGTGAGCACTGTCTCGCAGAGTGCATCTGTCCAAGACACACTTGCAGTACCCCAGCAGAAGTTTCTCTGTCTTGCACGATCTTCGGATTTGTCTCCAGTTGAGTACCTGTGACATATGAAAGGACAAGGAAGTTACTCGTGCAATTCGTCAACCAACAAATCTTACAGAACCATATGAAGTGGTCGGTCAGGAATGGCATAACGTACCCCACAACAGTATTCCCCATCTGTGCGATTGACTGGATACCAGAGTCAGCACCTGTATTGCTACCCATGGAGGCTACACCATGTACTAATTTTGGTGTCTCAGCACGGTACGATACCTGGTACCATAGAAACCATTGTACAGCTGATCCGTAAATGTAACCTTTTCATGTACTCCACATGCGCTGTTGTGATAAGAACCCTTGAGTGAATCGGAAAACTCTAAAAGGGTGTTGGTACGTTAATCCTTCTTTGAACTGCAAATTCCTTAGCCTTTAATATAAAGAGAGTGGAAGGACTTGACCATTTCATTTCAACATATTTATTTGCATCATAGATAAATCATTAAGAGAATTACAATCACAAATCTGATAATAATTTCTTTAAGAAACGCCATTAAGGCAAACATTACAAACAGCTTGTTATATAAATCCACAAATGAACTAATCTCTTTGAAAACACTTAAAACCCCGCCACTCAGGCCAATTTTACAAACTGCTTGTTATATGAAATGACAAGCGAATTTATCTCTTTGCAGACATTTTAAACAAACCGCCACTCGTGCCAAAAAAACCATTTAAAATGGCCTTTACCTCAAACAACCAGGAAATCAATTATTATTTCCACATACACTGAAAACCGCCCCTCCCGGGCGACATATTACCAAACATATTTACAAGGTTATAGACAGTTTGATCAATAATAACCTAGTTACGCGACTGGCCACTAAAATTGCTACATCACGAAGACGAAGTGCTACAGACGCGAAATTTAACCGACAGGAAGAAGATGCTGTGATATGCAAATTATTAGCTTTTCAGAGCATTCACACAACGTTGGCGCCGGTGGCGACACCTACAACGTGCTGACATGAAAAAAGTTTCCAACCGATTTCTCATACACAAGCAGCAGTTGACCGGCGTTGCCTGGTGAAACGGTGTTGTGATGCCTCGTGTAAGGATGAGAAATACGTACCATAAAGTTTCCGACTTTGATAAAGGTAGGACTGTAGCCAATCGCGATTGCGGTTTAACGTATCGCCACACTGCTGATCGCGTTGGTCAAGATCCAATGACTGTTAGCAGAATATGGAATCTGTGGGTTCAGGAGGGTAATACGGAACGCCGTGCTGGATCCCAACGGCCTCGTATCACTAGCAGTCGAGATGACAGGCATCTTATCCGCATGGCTGTAACGGATCGTGCAGCCACGTCTCGATCCCTGAGTCAACAGATGGGCACGTTTGCAAGACAACAACCATCTGCACGAACAGTTCGACGACGTTTGCAGCAGCATGGACTATCAGCTCGGAGAGCAAGGCTGCGGTTACGCTTGACGCAGGAGCGCCTGCGATGGTGTACTCAACGACGAACCTGGGTGCACGAATGGCAAAACGTCATTTCCTCGGATGAATCCAGGTTCTGCTCACAGCGTCATGATGGCCGCATCTGTGTTTGGCGACACCGCGGTGAACGCACATTGGAAGCGTGTTTTCGTCATCGCCATACTGGCGTATCACCCTGTGTGATGCTATGGGGTGCCATTGGTTACACGTCTCAGTCACCTGTTGTTCGTATTGATGGCACTTTCAACAGTGGGCGTTACATTTCAGTTGTGTTACGACCCGTGGCTCTACACTTCATTCGATCCCTGTGAAACCCCACATTTCAGCAGGATACTGCACGACCGCATGTTGCAGATCCTGTACGGGCCTTTCTGGATACAGAAAATGTTCGAGAGCTGCCCTGGCCAGCACATTTTTCCAGATCTCTCACCAATTGAAAACGTCTGGTCAATGGTGGACGAGCAACTTGCTCGTCACAATACGCCAGTAACTACTCTTGATGAACTGTGGTATCGTGTTGAAGCTGCAATGGCAGCTGTACCTGTACACGCCATCCAAGGTCTGTTTGACTCAATGCCCAGGCGTATCAAGGCCGTTATTACGGCCAGAGGTGGTTGTTCAGGGTACTGATTTTTCGGAATCTATGCACCCAAATTGCGTGAAAATGTAATCTCATGTCAGTTCTAGTATAATATATTTCTCCACTGAATACCCATTTATCATCTGCATTTCTTCTTGGTGTAGCAATTTTAATGGCCAGTACTGTATTTCCCCATTAAAACTGGCATACGTCACTAAGACTGAATTGCACCTGAATTTTAGAAATCGGTTTCAATTAAGACACATTCTTCTAGGAATCCCTCAAAATTCTTAAGACAAATATTTAAAACTTATAACCCGGACAATCTTGCAGAGCTACCACAAGTTTTAGATAACTGCAACTTGTACAATAACTGAGGCCCGAGATTGTGAGGCCGCGACTTGGCCACGAACGGTGGAGGCGACTGAGTACTTAATTTCGAAATAAGATGTGGACTCCGTTTGTACTTCCACCCCGTTCAGAACACCGAAATCGGAACCAAACAGTACACGCGAGCTCAGGCGAAGTCCACCGCCCGTACTCCCGCTAGTAATTTAAAAGGGGAGGCTCTGCACTTCGGTGGCCCACTGCTTCCGATCTCTGAAACATAAATCAGAAGCGACAACGGGGAAACAAACAACCCTTCCTTCTCCATAATACTCAAACTTATACAGAAAACTATTTCGATAAAATTGGCAATAATAAAACTGATTTCATTCTTTTAAGCAGAACCACGTACACGAATGAAGCAAACGGAACTGGTTCATTAAAACCTAAGCATCACGTGGAGCACCTTATGTGGGCCTGTAAGACACCACACGGCAATCTTTAGACACGGAATATAGATCGTTCGGTAAGGCTGCGTACATGTATCAATGTCTTAGACACTTGCCAGCTGAAGTAAGAACAATACTATTAAGGATCGAAGCACACACTTAATAAGAGGCATGGAATATCACATCACAGTCCTTGCAACACTTTGATGCCTCGAGAGCAATCATCCTCATATTTCACTAATCGTTGGTAGGACTTGAATTACTTGACTTGATGCCAGCTGCTGGATCGATGTGGCGAAGACGCCAGACGTTGCTTAGTCCGATAGTAACAGCGTGTTCCTTCACGGAAGCGAGCACATGCATAGCTTCACGAGGTTGCCAAGAAGCCACAGCGCCGGCCTTCTGTTACTGACCCCAGTACGATCAAGCGCTAACTGCCACCCGTACTCAGGCAAACCTGCTCGCTGTCGTCTCTCCAACGTCTCGCTAATACGCGCACTTCCTCGTGCCGTGCCCAACGTTGTTCCTCCACTTCCACTAGGTACTGCCCCCTGTATCCTGAGCCGTCCTAGGCTCCAAAGCCAACTTCTGCTAGAGGGAGTCGATAGTGCCTAAACCAAAGATATCCCTGGCGCCAGTCCCGCCACGGCTCAGGTGTACCAATATTTTTTCCGGCATGGTATGTACATATCAATACAGTGCGATGACGAACGATCCATTATCTCAGTACGGATACACACCAAGCCCAATCTCTTGTGTGAATCCGAAATGGCGGGGAAGAGATTCATAGCTATGTGACACTACTCTAGTAGTGGATAACAGGCTGGGAATTAGGGTGGGTTAGGATGCGTACTTCGATGGTAGAGATGATTAAGACAACCGATCGCCTTAAGCTGTAGATCTGTGTTCGATTCCTGGACTGGCACAATTTTTTACCTGTTGCCAGTGAACTGATTCAGTGCCAAATGTGGTTAAAGTCATTTAAAACCTTAAAACCGACAGACGGGACTCGAGGTCAGGTGGATTTCTGCGCTTGGAAAACTTAATTCACTCAATGTGCCCAAGCCTTCTGCATACTCGACAAGGGGTAAGATTGCTTGCGACGCGCCATGAGCTATCATGCTGAAGGACAAGCCCATAAGAACACTATGTGGATCCGTGTACGTTAAAGATTGTCCACAAATACGGAAAGTTACCGCCCCCCCCCCCCCCTCTTCGACGAATAATAAAAAATGGTTCAGATGGCTCTGAGCACTATGGGACTCAACATCTTAGGTCATAAGTCCCCTAGAACTTAGAACTACTTAAACCTAACTAACCTAAGGACATCACACACACTCATGCCCGAGGCAGGATTCGAACCTGCGACCGTAGCAGTACCGCGGTTCCGGGACGAATAATAAAATGGCTCTGAGCACTATGCGACTTAACTTCTGAGGTCATCAGTCACCTAGAACTTAGAACTACGTAATTAAACCTAACTAACCTAAGGACATCACACACATCCATGCCCGAGGCAGGATTCGAACCTGCTACCATAGCGGTCGCTCGGTTCCAGACTGTAGCGCCCAGAACCGCACGGCCACAGAGGCCGGCCGACGAATAATAAAGAGGAGGGAGTTGTGCCCACGAGGAATGGTCTATTGGCTAGTACTGATTAGCGTCAGCCAGTGATATGACTCTCCATAATGAATAGTTCGTTGACTGGCACTGGTACAGTGACAAGACTGCCCAGTGGGAATCGTCTGTTGGCTGCCACTGACATTGCATCAGCCAGTGACATGACTGGCCAGGAGGAATCGTCTGTTGGCTGGCACTGATATAGCATCAGCCAGTCAGTGATAAGATATAACTGTCCAGCAGGAATCGTCTGTTGGCTGGCTCTGATACAGCGTCAGCCACTGACAAGATATGACTGCCCACGAAGGCCTGTCTATTGGCTGGCACTGATTAGAGTCAGCTAATGATATGTCTGACCAGCAGAAATCTTCTGATAGCTGGCACTGAAAGAGCGTCAGCCAGTGACAATCGTCTGTTGGCTGGCACTGATATAGCGTCGTGCTCTGGTAAAGCAAAAGCGATAGGAGATCTACCTCAAAACTTGAAAACTGGGAGTGGAGATGGCTTTTCCTTTCGGTAGAGTGATGAACGGTAGTTGGTGATGAATCTTTCGAGGGACTTTCTGTTGGGAATTCTTCTCAAGATTTGATAAGTATTATTCTCCACTTGATCCGATCCTGTCATGACTTCATTCCATTAAATGTTGTTCAGATAGCCATTCCGGTCTTGATTGGATTTTAGTTACAGTTTCATTCTTATTTTCAAGAGCATTCAACTTTTTTTCTCATGACGACCGTCATCTGATTCCTTGGGTGTCACCTCTGTTCTCCGATATAAAATCTTGGAGAGCCGAGCCTGCCACCGCCTGAATGGTGTGTGCGCCGATCGTCCAGCGATCGCTAGTAAACCGCAGCCCTATTCTTCTCAGTCTGCACAGTGCGATACAGTCAATGTAATGGCTTGCTTTCAGATATGAAGTACATGACAATAGCCAGACACACCCTGCCCTGCCTCTTCGGGAGAACCGGCGTCTGATTCAAGACTCTGGTGGGATCTAACTGACATCCCTGAAGAGAATGCATTGGTGGAATCTAACTGACATCCGTTAAGAGACTGCATTTGTGCCATGTGTGGCCAGTCCTAGCAACCTGAGACCAAATATTTAATGTTCCTTATTTTTGCAGTTGTTTTAATAACTGTTTTGATATTACTCTCTGTGTTCACCTATCAGCCATACCGAAGTTTAGCATACATCCAGGTGAAAATGTGACTTTCAATTTGATTGATTATATTCAAGCCTTGCGCCCTATGTCCCATTGACCACATTTTAGCAGTCAATATGGGTTCTATATCACACTAGTTGCCACATTTTTGATGCCCACTATGAGCATCAATGTACACCAAGGAGCCAAAACATTATGACCACATATTTAATAGCGTGTTGGTCCATTTGTCCACTTTCAAAGCACAGTACAGCAGCTATTCTGCTTGGCATGGATTCTACAAGTACTTCACAGGCTTACAGAAGTATGTGGCACCAGATGTCCAGTTACACATCACTTAATTCCGGAAAATTACGGGACGGTAGTTTGGCGCGCGATATGTGTTCCAATGGAAACATATTAGGGGAATTTGCTGGCTAAGTCATTCGTGTGTGTTCACTATCACGCTCGTCAAAGAACTGCAGCACAATTTTGGCCTCGTGTCGGAGAGAGTTATCATGCTGCAAGGGACCGTCGCCATCAGAGAAGAATTCAGCCATGAAGTGATGCAGGTGGTCCGCAATAATGTTCCCATAGTTCACTGCTGCCATGATGCCTTCGATTACCACCACAGGTCCCATGGAAGTCCGTCATAACGTACCCCATAGCATAATTCTGCTCGCATTGGCCTGCTTCTGTGACCAGTGCGCATTTCATTCCTTACTGCGTCGCGTGCCCTCAACACTACCAGGAGGCATTCAATCTCGCGGTGGGCAGTGTTCGCAATGTTACGGCTCATGAATTTATATGAAGGTTGCAACAGTATAGAAAACGTGTTGCTTTCTCTGTACTACTAAATTTAACTAATATGTGTTATGCTTCCCGCTGTATGCCGATCTGTAATACTCGAAATTAAATTATACACTCCAGGAAATGGAAAAAAGAACACATTGACACCGGTGTGTCAGACCCACCATACTTGCTCCGGACACTGCGAGAGGGCTGTACAAGCAATGATCACACGCACGGCACAGCGGACACACCAGGAACCGCGGTGTTGGCCGTCGAATGGCGCTAGCTGCGCAGCATTTGTGCACCGCCGCCGTCAGTGTCAGCCAGTTTGCCGTGGCATACGGAGCTCCATCGCAGTCTTTAACACTGGTAGCATGCCGCGACAGCGTGGACGTGAACCGTATGTGCAGTTGACGGACTTTGAGCGAGGGCGTATAGTGGGCATGCGGGAGGCCGGGTGGACGTACCGCCGAATTGCTCAACACGTGGGGCGTGAGGTCTCCACAGTACATCGATGTTGTCGCCAGTGGTCGGCGGAAGGTGCACGTGCCCGTCGACCTGGGACCGGACCGCAGCGACGCACGGATGCACACCAAGACCGTAGGATCCTACGCAGTGCCGTAGGGGACCGCACCGCCACTTCCCAGCAAATTAGGGACACTGTTGCTCCTGGGGTATCGGCGAGGACCATTCGCAACCGTCTCCATGAAGCTGGCCTACGGTCCCGCACACCGTTAGGCCGTCTTCCGCTCACGCCCCAACATCGTGCAGCCCGCCTCCAGTGGTGTCGCGACAGGCGTGAATGGAGGGACGAATGGAACGTGTAGTCTTCAGCGATGAGAGTCGCTTCTGCCTTGGTGCCAATGATGGTCGTATGCGTGTTTGGCGCCGTGCAGGTGAGCGCCACAATCAGGACTGCATACGACCGAGGCACACAGGGCCAACACCCGGCATCATGGTGTGGGGAGCGATCTCCTACACTGGCCGTACACCACTGGTGATCGTCGAGGGGACACTGAATAGTGCACGGTACATCCAAACCGTCATCGAACCCATCGTTCTACCATTCCTAGACCGGCAAGGGAACTTGCTGTTCCAACAGGACAATGCACGTCCGCATGTATCCCGTGCCACCCAACGTGCTCTAGAAGGTGTAAGTCAACTACCCTGGCCAGCAAGATCTCCGGATCTGTCCCCCATTGAGCATGTTTGGGACTGGATGAAGCGTCGTCTCACGCGGTCTGCACGTCCAGCACGAACGCTGGTCCAACTGAGGCGCGAGGTGGAAATGGCATGGCAAGCCGTTCCACAGGACTACATCCAGCATCTCTACGATCGTCTTCATGGGAGAATAGCAGCCTGCATTGCTGCGAAAGGTGGATATACACTGTACTAGTGCCGACATTGTGCATGCTCTGTTGCCTGTGTCGATGTGCCTGTGGTTCTGTCAGTGTGATCATGTGATGTATCTGACCCCAGGAATGTGTCAATAAAGTTTCCCCTTCCTGGGACAATGAATTCACGGTGTTCTTATTTCAATTTCCAGGAGTGTATTAAAAAGAATATGAAGTACAATTTTGGCAGACTTATTAAGACAAGATAATGTTTAATACTTAACTGCAGTAAAATGTTGACTGCCTGGTAAAATAACGCGTACTACCGTCCTACTCACAAGAAAAGATTCCAGTCATCCACTGTCCAGTGCCACCGATGTTTAGGCCACATCAGGCGTCGCTTACCACTGACTCTAGTAACGTGTAGAAATAACGAACTGTTCGACGGTTGTGCCACATTATTTTTCATTCCTTACACAGTCATTTTGCTACTAAGACTATTTGTAACACTTTCGAACTCACAATTGGTTCCTTACGCTAATTTCATGCTTCGTTTTAGAACGGCCCTCTGTCATGCTCGAAAGTCGCTGTCCGTCACTACCTGTTTTTCATTTAGTCGTGATTGTTCCTGCACGTTTCAAAACACGGTCGCATCGCCATCGACTTGGACAGTTTAGAAGGATTGAAACGGATCTGCTGCGCGGGTGGCATCGAATGGCTAGTCCACGTTTGAAGTCACTGAGCTGTCCTCACCAACTCACCTGCCGTTACTGCTTCACTTCTGACAAGATGATACTCCCCGCCTCCTTCCATATCTGCCGATCTCCCTCTTGTGACATTTTTGGTGGACAGTTCCTTATCACATAGAGGTGCCCGGATACTTTTGATCAGATGGTGTAGTTGTGCTTCCTTACTGAGACCTTTCGTAGGCAAGTGCTCACATCACATACGAAACTCAGCTGATTTTATCAATCGACTGGGGGTTCTTCGTCTTAGCAGTCTAAACCTTCTAGTAAGTTTTGATGTGGTTTCACTTTTTACAAAAGTTCCTCTTGCAGATTCTTTGACACTGATTGGTAACATGTTTCCTGTTGATATCACTGCTTTGTTCAGGCACGCTCTTTCCTCAACTTATTTTATGTTTAATCAAGAATATTTTGAACAGACTGACGGTGTCGCCATGGGTAGTCCCCTGTCTGCTTTGGTGGCCAACCTTTTTATGGAGGATTTTGAAGAGAGAGCGCTTGAATCAGCTACCCTGAAGCCAACAGTTTTTTGGCGTTATGTGGATGACACTTCTATAGTGAAATCTCATTGAGAAGATAAATTAATGGAGTTTCTACATCACCTCAACTCCATTCATAGCAACATCCTATTTACCATGGAAATAGAGAAAGATGGTTGTTTGCCTTTCTTGGATGTCCTGGTTCGAAGGAAGAATGATGGTTCTCTAGGGCATTCAGTTTACCGGAAACCCACCCATACTGATTTGTACCTGCAAGCATCGAGTTGCCATCACCCATCGCAAACCATGAGTTTGCTTAAAACACTTGTTCATAGAGCTCATACTGTCTCAGATCTAGATAGCTTACCTCAAGAACTCGCCCATCTAAAGACAGTACTCAGCGAAAATGGGTATTCCATCCGGCAGATTAAAAGGGCACTAACAGTTACAACGAAGAAGCAGGACGTGAAGAAAGAGGAGAACATGCCGGAACAATCTTTCGCTTTTCTTCCTTTCGTTGGCAACACTTCGTTTAAAATAGCAAGAATCCTCCAAAAATTACAGGTAAAAGTGGTTTTCCGCCCACCATCGAAGATTGCGGACCTTATGGGATCAGTTAAGGACAATCTGTTACTACGAAAGGCCGGAATTTACAAGATACCGTGCCAATGTGGTATGGCATACATAGGTCAAACCACACGCACTGTGAAAGAACGCTGCACTGAACATCAACGTTACACCCACCTTTTGCAGCCAAGCAAGTCCGCTATTGCTGAACATTGTATTTCTACTGGACATTCAATGGAGTATGAGAAAACAATGATTTTATCCACAGCAACGTCTTTCTGGGACTCCATTATTAAAGAATCCGTAGAAATACGACTGGCGGAAAATCTGTTAAACCGTGACAGCGGCTACCAGCTGGACAGTGCATGGAATGCCATCATCTCCACGATTTGCTCAAATCGAAGACGATAGATTGCGTCGACCACCGTGGCAAACAGCAACGCAGAGGGCGACTGAGTACCTCTATTCCACCAGCGAGGACGCTGCTGGCGGGCAGTGTGGTTCAACTATCAAGTTTTCGACGAATGCGCAGAATAGTTACAGTACGCTATACATTGCGGAACGGACGACGTTTTCTCCAGTCTGCGACGGCTCACCTGAAGATGACTGGCAGGTGCCCAGTTGAAATATCGTGCGAAGTATTGAACGACGACCGGCTGCAAGCTCGAAATTTGTTTGAACAGATGGTGTAGTTATCTTCTGGTCGTTGGTTGTCCAGGTCTCCAGGTCGACTCCTACGTCTTTTGACTGGAGTGTCCCTTCATTTTTCAAATAACAAACAGAAACTTCGCGTAATGTTTGTTTGTTATTGTTTAGTACAAAAGCATTAATATGAATGAAATGAACTGAAAAGTCTCATTGCGTCAGCATTGCCACTATCACATGAGTCAAAAGCAATAAGCGCAGGTATCTGTCAAGGCGTATGCTCACTACGTCGTCGATATCGTGTAGACCCTATCCCCAGTAATGCTTCTTTTATTTTGGTGGCTTGTGACGTCCCACCCATGACGTCAATCAAGCCTTACGTCTGAATTCTGACGCGTCTAACGGTACGAATTACTTTTCATTGTAGATCTCCGGAATCAGAGCACAGCGGAGGTCAGCAGCAACTGCAGCTTATCGGTTGTACACAGTTTGTTTACACCGTTTAGTTTATTGTTATTCTTAGTTCTGAGCAGAAACGAGCAGTACCTGATTATTTATCTGTTTCTAGTAGTGCTACAGTCGCTAGTGAGTCCCTAGTGCCGCTTTATTTACTCGATTGCATGACTTTTAGGAATATCAAATATTCAGTAGACCTCCAGTCTCATATCCTCAGAGTTTAATCTCGCATTTTGTAACTGTATATTTAATTAGTCAGTAAAGCAGTAGTTACTCAGATTTTTGTTTTGAGTCTAGTGATCTTTGTAATCAGCGTAGTTAGGTGCTCCGTTCGGTGCCGGCTATCCCTCGTGACACATCTCCATGGCATCAAGTTATGCTCTTAGCTTTTCTGTGTTTTCTTAATAGTATATGAAGGGCTTATTTCAATAGTGGTACGAGTCAATTTTGGTTCATTTTGAGATACAGAGTCCTAAAGTTAAATGAGCGCTGAAAAATCTACACTTGAGATACCAGAAATATTCAAGCACATGGATTCTTGCTAGAGATGATCCTTTTTTTCTGTTTGTTTGCATCATTAATTTCAGAAGCATTATAGGCGGAAAAGTGGAGGTAATGGACCTGTACCACTATTGAAACAAGCCCTTCATATATTTGCATAATTGCTTGCGTGTTTTCGGTATTTAGGAAGTTTAGTCTCGGCCTCTTTTGTCTGCAGTTATTGTAAATCAAGGGTCTGTAGCTCAGCTGTCTGTTCTTCTGAGCAGCCAGCTACATAGCACACTGAGGCATCGGTGTCCCTTGGTTACACTTCAAGAGGGTAACAAGTTGCTTATGTAGGTTTCTGTCAGCTTTTGCTGTCTGCTCTTCAGTTAGTCTTAGTAGGATAGGTAGGTTGTTTGCCTGCTGTGTGCGGACGTAGGAGGAGCTGGACACACTTTGCAAATAGTTGGATATTGTTTTTGCTGTGATCAGTCACTTTCGGGCTGCTATTTCGCGGTGTGGTGGTGGCGCAGAATATGGCGCGTCGGTTGGAATACCTCAGGTGCCGCTTGTGTTGGTCACGGTCTCTGCTTCCGTGGCACCTCTTAGTGCACCCGACGAGGGTGAGAGGCGAAGTGGTAACGCGTTCCCGTTGCTGGAGACACAAGGCCAATCTGGAGGCTGGCCGTATGGCCTCTCCTATTCACCCTGCGAGTAAACAGGTGTCCGTTCCTTCAACAGCGTCCGAGCAGGAACGTATGGGTTGCTTATTGGAAGCTCCAATGTTAACGCACTACGAAGATCCTTAGGCAGACAGAGTTCAGGGCTGGAAAGAAAGCCTATGGGTACTCGGCATGTTCGCCAGGGGGCTTCCTCCGAGACGTGGAGGCGGCCTTGCCAGAGGCTATCGAGCACACAAGAGTGCAGTTATCTGCAAGTCGTGGCTCATGGCGACACCAACTACGCCCGTCTCATGTGTTCTGAGGCCATCCTCAGTTCTTATAGGCGCCTGCCGGAGGTGGTGAAGACTGCTGGCCTCGCACGAGGGGTGCGAGAAGAGTTTGCAGTCTGCAGCATCGTTTCCCAGAGTTGATCGGGTTCCTTCTGATTGGAGCCAATTGGTGGGTCTCAAGCGAACGCTCCCTCGTCTCTGTGGCGATCTTGGCTGCAGATTTCAGGACCTACGTCATCGGGCGGGATTTGTAGGACTCCCATTGAAAAGTCAAGGTTGCGTTACACAAAGCAAGCAGGTGTTCGGTTAGCACAGTACTTGTGGAGTGAATTTGGATATTCTTTAGGTTAGTGGCAGTTTGAGATACTCTCATAAACATTCGCGAGTCGATCCGCATATAGGCGAATTAGACCACGTTCAGAATAGAGATACTTCGACGGTATAAATTTTATCAGTAAATTGTCGAGGTACTCGTAACAAAGTTCCTGAATTTAATTCCCTCAGGAAAGATCTCAACCTCAAATTATTCTTGGAAGATGAACACTGGACAATAGGAAACTATCGATGGAGACCATCACAGCAGAATAAAACCGGTTCCCACGACGCAACTGGCAAAACGATTTGAAGGAGCCAAGTGAAGCAAAGAATATGAACGCTGCTTAAATCCTAGACAGAAAAACATGGCTTTTTCTGGTTATAAGCGGCTCGACACGGATTCCTCTCCTGGGGAAAGCTCTTCATCTCAGAGTAGCACTAGCAACCTACGTCCTCCATTATTGCCTGGGTGTATTTCAATACCTGTCTTCCCCTACAGTTTTTACGCTCTACAGCTTCTAAAGGGACCAAGAAAACACTTTTTTTTCGCCTCTTCCTCTCCTCACTGATTCTTCGTATAAACCTCCACTTTTCTTATTTTATGTATTTCTTCTCTTATTTTATCAGTCTTTTCATAAAACCACAAGAAAAAGATTTGATTGACTTCTTACCCAGTCTTCTCACAGTGCACGACTAACTTCTACACGACACTGCGCTAAAAACGTACGTTCTCTGAAATTTCGTTCTCACATGAAGACCGATTTGTGTTACTACTAGACTTTTGTCGGTCGGGGATGCCCGCTTTACCGGTGCTATCCTGCTTTTTTATGTTATCCGTGCTAGGACCGTAGTGTGTAAGTTTACTTCCGACGTAACAGAATTCCATAACTTCCTCTGCTACAAGATCCCCAGTTTTGACGTTGGCTTCAGTCGCTGTTCTCATAATTGCCATTTCTTATTACTTTTGTCTTTTTCCAGTTTACCTTCAACTCACATTCTGTACTTATTACATTATTCATTGCGTTGAAGAACTCCTGTAATTATTCTTGAGTTTCACTGAGGATGGCAAAGTCATCAGTGAAACTTATCACCACGAATTTTAATGCCATTCTCAAACACTTCTTTTGTTTGCGTCTTTCCTTCTTCCAAATATAAATGTAGAGGCAGAGGGGATGATTGCACCCTTCTCTTACATCCATTCAAATGCTTCGTTCTTGGCTTCCTATTCTTTTTTTTCTCTTGTCCATATCGTACATTATCAGTATTTCTCTATAGCTTACACTTACTTTTTTGAGAATTTCATTGATGTCCTAAAGCCACTAACAGATCCTCAGTTTTCATTACCATTCTTCTATATCCTTTTCTTGTCAGCAAAATATATGTTAATGAGCTGATTAGCTGACTGTTCGTTAATTTCGGCCGGTGATATCAAACCTTTTATGTACTGCATGCTCACTCTTCCTCTCATAAAATTGAAATGCGATTTTTTTTATTATTTTTCAGAATAGGAGAGACGGTGGAGGGGGGGGGGGGATTCTAAGCTACTTAAATTGTTGGGTTGCTGCATAAGTTCGTAGCGTTTTTCCATAAGTTCAATAAACACAACAGATATACATTACAGGTACCTTGGTCACCAATAGCATATTCTTCTTCACTACTTATAACAATCTGCCAATGTTTGTGTTACTTTTCGTTTACGCCAATGTAGAAATCACTTGCTTTTGAAGCGAAGAACTCGTAGAGTCATGTTCAGAGCCCATTTTCATCCGGAAAAGAAGTACCTCGAAGACTGCTCGATAGAGATCAGAACAGGCGAAAATCTGACGGGGCAAGATTGGATGAAATAGATTGCTGAGGAATGACTTTCTAACTCAGCTGCTGTTCAGTGTTTTCTGTCAGTCTAGCAGACGAATGGGCGTTATTGTGGAGTAGCAACTCTTCAGACAGTCTGTAAGTAGCCTGTTTGTATGTTGGCAGCGCTATAGACTGTGTTAATATCGCTGACAGCGCACTGCACCACCGGCAAGAGATTCTGTCGTTGGATGGAGTAGCAGCGAGTGGAAAGACAGGTGTATGGACATCGTATTCTTAGTGGAGACTGTGTGTTGGTAGGATATGCATTGTAAAGTGAGATGAAATAGTGTGTTTATAAGAAAATACGCAAGAAATGTATGATGATAGATATTTGGTTGATAATGTTTGGACAGTGGAATTATTGACAACTACATAATTTTGGGAACTGGATGTCACATGAATACAGTAAAATTTCCTAAATACATTGTTTGCTCTTCAACAAAATGTTTCTTTCGCTAACCATATGGCTCTTAGTAGTTAGAGTCTACAGTAGTTTGAATCTTTTTATTTAGCTGGCTGTAGATGCTACTTGCTGTAATTGCTGTAGTTAGTGTTATGAAGATTTTCTGTAAGGTAGTGACTTACGAAAAAGAATGAGGTTTGCACTGTTGGAATTTGTGATTGAAATAAGTTTAGGCAATTAATAGAGTTGGAGGTAGTTTCATATTTTAGTTTCATATTTCTTTAATTTCATATTTTTTTGGTTTATATTATTATTATTATGTCTTGCAATTCAGGGCCATTCTTTTGTGTTAATTATTGGAAATCATACTCTCGATATATAGCAGTTAGATTGCGTCGGGGCTGTATATTGTGGGTAATAAATGAATGGGTTAAGTTTGAGTTGTCTTTGTCACGGAAAAATCTGTAGGTCAGTGTTCAATAAAAATAATTCAAGAGGTAGTTTCAAGTCTTTTTGGTCGTTGTTCTAGGAGTGCATCTGCCAGACGTCTTGGTTTTTGACAGTAAATGTCAATAGTGAAGGTTACACCTCGGGGAAGCAGATCATAGCACACCAATTCATCGCTATCCCACCAGATGCATAACAGTATTTTTTGTGGCTGTGCGCAGGCCTTTGTACTGGGAGTTGCTGCTTTGTTTGGGCTCTTTTCCTTATGTTTGCTCACAGGCACCGTTTCTCGTCTCCAGTAACGATACAGATAGAAACAGCCGGTGTTGTTTACGAGCAAGCAGATACGCACATATCGCCACTCGCTCATTTTTGTGATTTTGGCTTAGAGAATGATGAACCCATACACCTGATTCTTTTAACATTCACAACTGCATGAAAATGTCGCACGAGGGGGGAATGATGACAGTTTATCGCATTTGCCACTACTCGACCACACTCACGTGGATCATTATGGATTAATGACTTCAAACGATCTTCATCATAAACCGAAGGTCTTCCTCAACTGGAAAGTCACTAACGTCAAATGACCCTCCTTAAAACGAGAAAATCATTTCCTTGCCGTGCTCTGTCCACCGGCATTACCTCCACACACGGCTAGAGTGTTTCTTACAATGAAATAAACACCCTTAGCTGCTTACAGGCGTTGTCATAAGTCAACGGGGACAGATGAAAATGTGTGCCCCGATCGGGACTCGAACCCGGGACCTCCTGCTTACATGGCAGACGCTCTATCCATCTTTTTTTCGTTTTGTTCGTTATTGATCGTTGTGTTTAGTCGTTGCGGACGTCGCCAGACCTCCTGTACAAGTTCGGTGGTTGATCGTTCCACTCAGTTTTTTTATTACAGAGGCCAACCGGCTCTCTGACCGAACACGCTGAGCTACCGTGCCGGCGATACATCTGAGCCACCGATGGCACAGAGGATAGCACGACTGCAGGGATTTATCTCTGGCACGCCTCCCGCGAAAGCCACATTCTCAACGTATTGTCCCGCACTACATTCGTAGTGCCCCCGCCCATTATACTCATTACTCGCGGCGCGTTGCCGATTCCCGTAAAAGTTCGGGCACTGTTTGTGCATTCGCACAGAAGAAGAAGATGGTCAAGTGACCGGTGAGCCTTAACTATATATATACTAAGATGATATCTGTTCTTTCGGGCATGTCCGAAAGCACAGATACCACCTTAGTATATATATATATATATATATAGAATGTTTCTACCTGCCTCCGCTTCTGCGATGCTGTCACCCCAACACTGAACTCAAATAGAAGAATATATCGAAAAGGTTCCGATTTTTCCACTTGACACTCCATTTCCTAGCTTCCACAGCTTGACGCACTATCTCCAAACGACAAAATGACAGTGTGTAAAAACAACTATAGTTGAATTCTTTTATCTTGGCGGCTTGCGCATTCCCGCCCAGACGCGGGAGATTGCTGCGTTGCCAGTTGCAAACGACGCACGCGCCAAGAGAAGCAGCAGTATAGTATAGTTCGCAAACTTACGTTTAGGGGGCAGCGCGCAGTTCATGAGGTAAAGCCACCACGGCCGCATTAACCCTTTCACTGCTACATAGACGTACTCCCCGCATTCCGCGCTGTGCGCGATTTGGTCACTGCACTGCTCGCCTGTGCTGGCACATGGTGTTCCAACTGCTTAGACACTCTTATCATTCGATTCCACAAAAACTATTTATCCCAAAAATTAGATTTTTACGTATCTTCTTGACTGATACCTTCCCTCCATAAATGACTTAATTTTGTTTCGATGTTCAACGCAGTTATTATGCAGCATTAAATATAGTAAACCATTGCACGAAATTTTGAAGAGTTTGCAGAGGTAAAAGTCCATAGAGTATACTTTCCGTATGGTCTATTTTAGTTGCCACAATGTTGATAATGAAATGTGGGCAAGATACCGAAATTTCATGTAAAATTTACTGTTTAACAATATCTCATTTAATTTAAGTACCACATAGGTGTCGTATGTAATATTGAGAAATATTCCGTCGAAGTAAATAGGAAATAAACAATTACCGCTGTTCTTTATTGCGAAAAAGCGGTTCGTGAGGTTGATACAAACACCTTTCCTTCCTATCGCCTGAATTAGGATTCTTATTGCTTGTTTGGTTTCAGTAATTAATAGAATATGAAGGAATTTGTATAAAGAATGTTTTTTCCAAACTTTCTATAAAAGAAAGTCTGCTATCAAGACATTGCTTTTGTTCAATTACTTTATTTATGACTGAACGTTTCTAAAACTGAAGCCACTCGTCCGTGCTCTGCACTGCAGCCGAGCTCTGGCAACGTCGTTCTCTGTTCATTGGCTGACTGTGTTTTGTGACGTCAGATGCGCAGAACGAACCTAAACTCGGCCGCCAACATAAATGATGTGCACTTTAGCAACAGCGAACTACAAATAAAAAATGGTTAGTAAATAAATGAACCTATAGCAACCGGAACACCAACATGAAAAGCAAAAACGATACGAAATTATGGACTATTATCAAGCGCGTGCTACCGTGAACATTGTCCCGGCTATACTCATTTCTCACGTAAGATAAGTGCGTCTTGTCACCTCCACCATCGATTCGAAATGCTGAAAACGGATTTTTTTCTGAGAAGCCGTTTGTTGAACGACCTTCCCTTAGAAGTGCCCAGTAGATTGGAACTGTTATTGCAGAGCTGTGACGGGAGCGATAGATCGATCAGCGGCTCCCACCGGCGCTTTCTCTCCTTCCGGCAGGCGGCTGTGACGAGGCGCCCTCTGCGTGTGGCCCGCTCCGCAGTTGACCACTTCCGCCGCCAGCCGCCAAAGCAATTTCCGGCTGGAGGACGCTTCCGCGAAAAGCATGCCCCGCCACGCACCCCGCGTCCCACGGCCGCGGCCTTACCGCCCCCCCCCCCCCCCTAAGCCGGCAAAGCGTTCATTACCGCCGAGGTCTCGACGGCGGGGCGCGGCCTTCGCATCGCAGAGACGAAACCGAATTAATGGACTGCGCGTCCACCAAGCCGATTAGCCCAGAGCAGTCGGCCGCCACGTGCGATGCTGTTAGGGGTCAGGCAGGCCGGACTGCCCACTCAGTCTTTGCTGCTGCTGCTGATGGGGACGTTGCTGCTGTCTGGGTCGATTAGGAGATCAGGAGAGCCGCGAGGCAGGTCGCTGGACTGAGATATACACGGCGTCCATAGCTGGAGTTCCAGTTTCAGGAGGCTGTAGAAAGAGAATCACTCTTGGGGATTACTCCAAATTTAAATACCGTACAAGACTGGCGACTAAACTTGCTACACCAAGAAGAAATGAAGACGATAAACGGGTATTCATTGGACAAATATATTACACTAGAACTAACGTGTGATTAAATTTACACGCAATATGGGTGCATAGATCCTGAGAAATCAGTACCCAGAACAACCACCTCTGGCCTTGATACGCCTGGGCATTGAGTCAAACAGAGCTTGGATGGCGTCTACAGGTACAGCTGACATTGCAGCTTCAACACGATACCAAAGTTCATTAAGAGTAGTCACTGGCGTATTGTGACGAGCCAGTTGCTCGGCCACCATTGACCAGACGTTTTCAATTGGTGAGAGATCAGGAGAATGTGCTGGCCAGGGCAGCAGTCGAACATTTTCTATATCCAGAAAGGCCCGTACAGGACCTGCAACATGCGGTCGTGTATTATCCTGCTGAAATGTAGGGTTTCGCAGGGATCGAATGAAGGGTAGATCCACGGGCCGTAACACATCTGAAATGTAATGTCCACTGTTCAAAGTGCCATCAATGCGAACAAGAGGTGGGTGAGACGTGTAACCAATGGCACCCCATACCGTCACGCCGGGTGATACGCCAGTATGGCGATGACGAATACACGCTTCCAATGTGCGTTCACCGCGATGTCGCCAAACACGGATGCGACCATCATGATGCTGTAAACAGTACCAGGATTCATCCGAAAAAATGACGTTTTGCCATTCGTGCACCCAGGTTCGTCGCTGAGTACACCATCGCAGGAGCTCCTGTCTGTGATGCACCGTCAAGCTTAACCACAGCCATGGTCTCCGAGCTGATAGTCCATGCTACTGCAAACGTCGTCGAACTGTTCGTGCAGTTAGTTGTTGTCTTGGAAACGTCCCTATCTGTTGACTCAGGGATCGATACGTGGCTGCACGATCCGTTACAGCCATGCGGATAATATGCCTGTCATCTCGATTGCTAGTGATACGAGGGATCCAGCACGGCGTTCCGTATTACCCTCCTGAACCCACTGATTCCATATTCTGCTAACAGTCATTGGATCTCGACCAACGCGAGCAGTAATGTTGCGATACGATAAACCGCAGTCGCGATAGGCTATAATCCGATCTTTATCAAAGTTGGAAACGTGATGGTACGCATTTCTCCTCCATACACGAGGCATGACAACAACGTTTCACCAGGCAACGACGGCCAACTGCTGTTTGTGTATGAGAAATCGGTTTGCAAACTTTCCTCATGTCATCACGTTGTAGGTGTCGCCACCGGCGCCAACCTTGTGTGAATGCCCTGAAAAGCTAATCATTTGCATATCACAGCATCTTCTTCCTGTCGGTTAAATTTCGCGTCTCTAGCACATCTTCTTGGTGTAGCAATTTTAATGGCTAGTAGGGTATTACTGCCGCAGAAGGACACGTCATGACGTCTCCTGGGAGGAGAGTTTCTGTAAAGTTTGGAAGGTAGGAGACTAGATACTGGCATAAGTAAAGCTGTGAGGACCGGCCGTGAGTCGTGCTTCTGTAGCTCAGATGGTAGAGCACTTTCCCGCGAAGGGCAACGGTCCGGAGTTCGAGTCTCGGTCGGGCACACAGTTTTAATCCGCCAGGAAGTATCATATCAGCGGACACTCCGTTGCAGAGTGAAAATCTCATTCTGGAAAAATCTTAACTATTGTTTGGCCAACCTTGTAGAATTTTATGTAAGATTGCATTTCATGGGGTTTTATTTAAAGGTTCATTATAGTATATAAAGTTGTCACCCTTTCACTATAAGATTTCTCTTAGAAGTTAAAATCAAGTTGCACCTTCGGTGGTAGGATTAATATTTTAATTGTTTGTGTTTTGTACCATTTCCATCCGTCCTACGGGGGTGCATAGTTTGTGTGCTTGTGGAAATTGTTAAAACTCTTAGTTTAAAGTTATCCGGTGTGTTGCAAATTTGCACCAGTTTAGTCTTTCAGAGGCTGTTGTGAGCGGTCGTAACTACGGCCATGTCAAAAGGGAGCAGCAAGGTTCTCTGCCCAAAAGCTCATACAGTTTCTTTCTGCCCCTGAATAAATTGTAGCTTTGATATTTAGAGGCTGCTTTCTGATTATAGATTTAAATCTGTTTCTTTTAAAAAATGCTTTTAGGCACTATTAAAGTGAATAAAATTCCCATTTGTTAAAAGGAATTTGGTTATGATTTCATCAGTTACTCCCTGGCAACTACTTCCATGCTTACATAGTGTGATTAAATGTGTTAATGTTCTTGATGAATCGCTAGTAAATAAAATAAATTCTTATGAATATTATTTGCAAATAAATCACGGTTCAAAAAAACTTTTAACACATTTTGAAACGGCCGGTCGGGCTACGTGCTGTGAAGCCTAAGTCTATTCCAAAGTGCCATCAGACGCTAATACGGACGACTGCCTTGGCAAAGAAATATGCAAAGAATACCAGGACACCTACACCTGGTGCTGTGATGCCGAGCGACGCGGTGGACGAGCACAAGACATGGTGTGCTACCAACGAGCACAGAGCATGAAGCAGCAGACGCGAAGGACGAAGCAAACTGGTAAACCAGAGTGGCAAAAGAACTGTCATATGTTGAGGGGAAGAAGAACGCGCGGGCACTAGCCCGGCCGTTCACAATTTGAATTAGTGATTTATATTTAAAATGAAGAATTAAAAAAGTTAACTTTATATAAGAAGTTACATGAAGAACGATAAAGGTGCATTATGCATGGTTGAACAGGGCAGTACAGAACTGTAGTAAAACTGAGTGGAAGCTGCGACACAAAATTTATGTATAAACCACAAAACGCAACGAAACTTTTCACTTTACACGAGTGGCATGCAAGTTTTTAATTTAGTGGGAATATGTATGTGGCGATATGGAACAATACGGCACAGTTATCAATTAAAGGAACATGCACATTGGCACTCCTATTTACAAACATCTCGCTACTGACCAAAACGGGAAAGTAGAGAAACCTTAGAGTCCACACTGTCCAACTATTATGCCAATTAATAGCTATCAGTAATAGCACTAATAGGACACATTACAAGTGGGATCAACTTAAATCCTGCTAAAAAAAATCGACAACTAATCGAGGCTTACCTGAAATAAGCAGTGAGACGCATTTTACATCATGAAAGACAGGTACATTTTAAATTAGTGAGGACACAGATAATGACGCAGCACAGAAATGCGCCATAGTCAAGGATAAAATGAAAAAGATTGCAAACTTTTATTAAAAGATGAGAATTTTACAGCTACACAAAATGAACTGGGTGGACCTCGCAGACCTCACTACAGGAAATAGGCATATGCCGTACATTCGTTAAGCCTAATTGAGGGCCACAAAAACAATGGTGAAAAAACAGACCCGATTAAGAAATTTCGGCGCTGCTTCAAAAAATAAAAGTTATTCAGCAGGACTGCGTGCTTATGCGCAATTTGCTAGTTCAAAATGCCAGACGGATCACGGAAAATGCTGCGGATGATTTCAATTTCTTACGAAATGTTTAAAAACGGGACCTTACGTTGAATATTTAGAATGCTGCAATATGTGTTTATATTTGAAACAGAATGTTCACGATCTTTCAGGTGGTTAGTGAGAGCGGATTTGGAATTGCTAATGATCCTGATGCACTCTGAACTGTATGTTAAAGGAGCGGCCAGCTTGGCCTATGTTTGCGGAAGGACATTCACTACACTAGATGCGATAGACGCCGGCCTGTGCGTAGCGACTGTGTTCTCTGATTTCGTGGTGCTTCAATTTGTGCCAGACCTTATGCGGGGTGTGGAAGGCGGGTATGACTCCCTCTTTTCTAAGCCATTTGCCAGTCCTGTCAGATATAACACCTGCATATGGGATCCTGCATATTTTTTACAGTTATCACTATTAGTAGATGACAGTGTAATCCCGTATAGATCGTTGCAAGCGTCTTCCGATTGTATTTTGTGGTAGAGAACATCAACAACATTTGGCTGGTAACCTTTAGTATGTGCTATAAATTTATTGGTATCCAACTCACGCTGGTAATTTTCTTTTGAGAAAGGGACTCTAGTCGCGCGGTAAAGCATAGCACGAAGAGCTGCCGTATTTTGCTGCTTTGGATGAGCTGAAGAGCAATGAATAACAGAACTAGTCGTAAGTGGTTTCCGAAATATATTACAGTGAATTGTACTGTCCGGCAACGAAATTTCCAGATCTAAAAATGGGTGGGTAAAATTTACGTTAACACGCTTACAGCGCCATCTATTAGTGAATGTTTTGTTAAATTTTTCTTTATTTATTCCTTGGCGTTTCTCCATGCGTCTTCTAGTAGGCTGTTGCCACATCATTCGGAGCAGTGATTCTCTTTCTGCAGCGTTTGGAAACTGGAAATTTAAATATGGAGAGCCTGCAGATACTAAGTCCAATGCGGACGGTAGTTTTTATAATTTCCCTCTTTTAATTTCTATCAGGGTCATAGGTGAACAGGTTTAGCACGGTTATCACTAAGTATCTCATGGCTTTCCGGTGGCTGGTGTAGCAGAAATTTTGTTTGCGGGGTACTATGTGGAGCTGTAGAGCTATGATTATAATTCAGAGGACAACGTATCTTCATAGAAATTAAAACGTTTAAGTAGGAAAACCCGCTTGGTGGCGTACTTTAGGGGCTGAAGGTGGAGCCGACTGCCCGACCGAAACCAGGTGCCATGCCTCCGAGTCTGCTCTTTCATGAACCGGTCGGTCGCCCCAGTCCGCCAAATGAGAATACCTACAGTAGTTCCTGAGATCAGCCTTGAAGTATAGACAGAAAAACGCGGCAGGGAACTCTAACTCTTCATAGATCAACCAATTAGCACCAAGTACTTGTATTTAAGTATTATACAGGGTGGTCCATTGATAGTGACCAAGCCAAATATCTCACGAAATAAGAATAAAACGAAAAAGCTACAAAGAACGAAACTCGTCTTGCTTGAAGGGGGAAACCAGATGGCGCTATGGTTGGCCCGCTAGACGGCGCTGCCATAGGTCAAACTGATATCAACTGCGTTTTTTTTAAATAGGAACCACCATTTTTTTATTACATATTCATGCAGTACGTAAAGAAATATGAATGATTTAGTTGGACCACTTTTTTCGCTTTGTGATAGATGGCGCTGTAATAGTCACAAACGTATAAGTACGCGGTATCACATATTTGCTATGTGGTACATTACCCGTGTTAAAATGGACCATTTACCAATTGCGGGAAAGGTCAATATCGTGTTGATGTATGGCCATTGTGATCAAAATGCCCAACGGGCGTGTGATATGTACGCTGCTCGGTATCCTGGACGACATCATCCTAGCGTCCAAACCGTACGCCGGATAGTTACGTTATTTAAGGAAACAGGAAGTGTTCAGCCACATGTGAAACGTCAACCACGACCTGCTGCAAATGATGATGCCGAAACACGTTCCGTTTCCGCGGCCCCCAGTAGGGTGGTGGCCCAGAGGGCTATGGCCCATGCTCCACTTTCGCCTTCCCCCTCTTCGTCGTCTACATCATCGCCATCGCTACCGCCTTCGCCTTCACCATCTCCGGCGCCGACTCCCGTACCGCGATCTGCCACTCTACGCCACCTTCCGGTTGCTCCCATTCCCCACACCTTCTCCGCCGCCGTCAAACGCCCCAGTGGCACTCCTGCGCCCTCTGCACCTATAAAGGCTCTGCTTCGTCCCCCTTCCCCTGCCCAGGATGATATGGATGTCTCCCCACCTGTCCCTGCCCCCTCCTCCTCCTCCTCCCCCTCCTCCTACCGCTACCTCCTCTCCCGTCCTGATGCCTCCCTTCTTGAGGCCCGGAACCTCACCCTCTTCATTCGCCAGCATTTTCCCGGTGCCCCTATCTCCCTTCTCACTCCTCGCCATGACTCAGTCCTCATCTCCTCCACCAGCACTACCCTTCACACCGATATCCTTTCCTGCATCCCCGTCACCCGCTTTGGCCCTAATGCCTCCCTCACCCCTGCCCCTTCCCCGCCTCCCTCGCGCCAACCCCAACCCTTGCGTCGCCCGCCGACCCTTATGGCTGTGACCACTCGGCTTAGTCCAACGATCATGGAGGAGGAGGTGTTGGCGGAGCTCAAGGAGCATCCCTATCTGGAGGTGCGTGCAGTTCACCGCATTCACAACTCCGCCGGCCCCACCCACCTTATGTAGGTTTTTTCTGAACGCCGCCTCCATAGACCGTCTCCTGAAGGAGGGTGCCCTCCTCTTTAACCAACGTTTCTAGGTTGACCCCTCCCGTTCCCCTCCTCAATCCCTCCACTGCCAGATGTGTCTGTGCTACAACACACACACACACAACATCTGAGTGCCATGAGGCCCCCACCTGCCCACATTGTAAGCAAGCACACTTCCTCCAGCAGTGCTTTAACGTTAAGTCCCCCCCCTTCTGTAATACCAGCAATCTCCCGCATCCCACTTACTCCCAAAACCGGGAAAACCCCGTCCCCCTCCAACCACTCTTGAACTCACCATCACTGTCCGCCCTCTGGACGCCCCCAACCCTCCTGGCAAATCCCTTCATCCCCCCCCCCCCACCGCTGAGGACATCATCAGGTTCCTCACCGTTGTATTGCAAAATGTCCACCCTTTCCAGCGCCCTCACACCCTCCAACAGATATCCCTCGCCGCCCATTCCATCTTCACCTAAAAATGTATGCCTCCTACACCCACAACCAGGCCCACTTCATCTTCTCCCATCTCGACACCCTCATCTAAATCCTTGTCATGGTGCGACAGCACCGTATCCTGTTCAACAACATCCGCTCCCTTCCCGCCAACAAGACCCTCTTCCTGCACACCCTTGCCACCTACTGCATGGATGCCTTCCTCCTAAATGAAACTTCCCTCCAACCCCACCACACCATTCACACTTCGCCCTACCTCCTTCACCACTCTGATAATCCCCTCCCAATTGCGCATGGCGGAGTTGCCATTAGTCACCACTGCCAGATCCCGGTTTGGCTCCAACCTCTCCTTCCCAACCCCACTGAACACCTGATCCTTAGTCTCTTTCCCCGGCCTTACTGTCACCTGCGCCACCATCTATGTCCGCCCTAACGCCCCTATTCCTTTCGACTTCCTCCCCCACATTGGCCGAACCTTCTCCTCCTACGTGATAGCTACCGACCTCAACATCCACCCAGTTATGGTGGTGGCATTGGTTCCTCTCCTCCCTTCAAGGCGACCTCGTCCCCATTCCCCAGCACACCCGCTCTGAATCATACTCCACTCCTGATGTCCTATCCTCCCCTAACCTCCTTGGCCACATAACGGTGGATGTCCCGGAGCCCATTGGTAGCGACCATCTCCCTGTCCTCCTCACCGTTTCAGACGGTGGTCGCCCCCACCCCGACCCTCATCATGACCCTCTCCCGAAGTACGTCCATGATTACTCCCGTGCCGACTGGAACGCCTACCGGGATACCCTCCCCACCCAGGTCGATAGCCACCCCGTCACCTACCACCACCCCGATGATATTACCCATGCGTCTTCCTTTCTCCAGCAGACCTTGTCTGAGGCCCACGTCCCTAATGTCGCCATCCATCCCCACCGTCCTACCTTACCCCACAGGCTGTCCTCCTCCTCCGTGAATCCTTCTATCTCTACTGTGCCTTCCTCCACATGCGTGACCTGGACACACTACTACCCCACCGGCAACTCCAGCGAAACATCCGAAACTTGCTCGCGGCTAAGAAATGCTGGGACTGGCGACAGACATGCACCCGTTTAAATGCTACCCTACCAATAAACTCGTACAAGTTCTGATCAGCCTTCTGTCGCCTTACTGGAACTAAACCCTCCCCCTACTATCCTCTTCTCCATGATGATCACCCCTTCTCTGACACCCTTATTAAGGCCAATCACTTTGCCTCCTACCTCTCCAATGTCTTTTCCATCCCCGACAATCCCCAGTTCGATTACTCCCTCTCCCTGGATATCCGAAATCGAACTGACACCTCTGTCCCCCCCCTCGCACCTAGGTTCCAGTACTTGGACAACATGGCACACACAGACCTCAATGCCCCTATCACTACACAGGATCTCATTGCTACACTCTGCACGAAACGCAACACCGCTCCTGGTCACGATCGTGTCACCTACCACCACCTTTGTGAAGCTCCTGTCTATTTCCTCTCCACCCTGGCGAGGCTCTACAACGAAGTCTTGACCACTGGCTACTACCCCGACCTGTGGAAGACCTCCCATATCCTGATGTTCCTTAAACCCGGTGAACCGCCGTCCGCCATCTCCTCTTACCATCCCATCAGCCTTACCACGGTCTTCAGCAAGGTCCTGGAATCCATCCTCACCGCCGCATTCACCAGCATCTCCACCAGCACCGCCTCCTTCCCGTTACCCAGTGTGGTTTTCGGCCGTCCTTCTCTTCCGATGACCTTCTCCTTCATCTCACTCATCTCCTTTCCGAACAGCTTAATTCCCGTCGCTCCGTTATCTTCCTCTCCCTGGACCTCGAACGTGCCTATGACCGCAAATGGCATTCCGGTCTCCTCTTCAAGCTCCAAATCTTCACCCTTCCCATTAACTACGTCCATCTGATCGGCTCCTTTCTCTCCCAACGTCCTTCCTACGTCACCATCCATAACACGAATTCCTACACCTTTTTCCCTCCACTGGCGTGTCCCAAGGCTCCGTACTCTCCCCCCTTCTGTACCTTTTGTATATGGCAGACATGCTGCCACCGTCACCCCCCGTCCGCCTTCTCCAGTTTGCCGATGACACCGCCTTCCTTGCCCTTGCCCCCACCCTGCAGCGTTGCCAACACGTTCTCCAAACCCATATTGATCAGTTCACCACTTGGTGCAACCAATGGTTGCTTAAGGTCAATCCCTCCAAGACGCAGGTGATCATTGTAGCAAAACTACCCCTTCCTTCTGCCTCTTCTATTTCTATGTAACCATCTATGGCCATCCTATCGCCCTCACCGCCACCCTTAAGTACCTTGGCGTCACCCTCGACCGTCGCTTCTCCTGGACCCGCCATCTCCGGACAATCCAAGCCAAGGCACGCTCCTGACTCTGTCTCCTCAAGCTCCTTTCCGGCCGTTCGCGGGGTCTGGACCCCTCCACCATACTCCACACCTATAAATCCCTCATCCACCCTATCCTGTTATGCCCATCCTGCCTGGATATCCGCCCCCCTAACTTTTACAAATCCCTTCAGATCCTTGAACGCCATGCTCTCCGCCTCGCCTATCGCATCCGTCTCCCCTCCCCCTTGTGGATCCTGTACGACCTAATTCCGTTCCCCCACCTCCTCCTTTTCCTCGAATGGATACAGATCCTCTACACCTCCCGCAAACTCGATCCTCCTCACCCACTTGTCTCACCCATCCTCTCCCACCCCAGCCCGCTGCCGCGCCTTTATCTCCACGTCCCATCTGCTCTACATCTCTCCACCCTCCTTACCCTCTCCCAAGGTCGCTTCCGCCAGCCCCCCTCCCTGATGATGCCCTCCTGCCCTCCATCTCCCCCTCCTACAAACTTTGATCCTGCCCTCCCCCTTCCTGTGTTTTTCCTTTGGGCACCCTCCCTCTCTTTTCTCTCCTTTTCCCCCCATCCCCCTTTCCTCCACCCCCTTCCCCCAGGCTTCCCTAAACCCCTCCTCCCTTCCTTCCTCCCCCTATCTCCCCTGAGCTTGGCATCTCTGCTCTCCCCTCTCCCACCCCCCTCCTCCTCTCTTGGCAGGTCCCCGGACTCGTACACGCTCAGTGGACATTCGCGTGCCAGAGATCATCGCCTCGTGTTTCTGTGTGTGACGTCGTTCGTGCTCAAGTGTTGCAGTGTTATTCGTTTTGTGCTCCAACGTTCGTGTGTGACAATTTTCGTCTCTGTGTGTGTCCACGTGTCTCAACAATTTTGTCTTGGACTCGACGCCCGTGAACCGCTCCATGTATTTTAAGGTGTATGTCTCCGTTTATATATCCACCATATTTATTCTGTAATTGTCTTCATTTGTATCTTTTGCTTTCTCTGTGGCCAAAGAGCGGCGTACTATGCCGCTGATGGCCTACCTGTAACAGGTATAAAAATAACAATAAAGAAAAATAAAGTATGTGTATAAACTGTGTGATAAGACCAAAAGTCGCAACATGAAGGAGTTATCTGAATGGGACGGAAATTGGTAGATGTGATGTACATTTGTAGGGAAACAAATTATTACAATTTCAAAAAAGTGCGGTTTATTCAGGAGAGAGAGGTTCAGAAATTGAAATAGTCAATAACGTTTTGGTCCATATCTGGCCCTTATGCGAGCAGTTATTCGGCTTGGCATCGTTTAATATAGTTGATGGCCGTCAGCTTGAGGAACATCGTGCCAAAGTCTGTCCAAAGGCGCGTTATATCGTCAAATTTCCGAGCTGGTTGCAGGACCCTGCCCGTAATGCTCCAAATGTTCTCAACTCGGGAGAGATCCAGCTACCTTGCTGCCGAGGTATGGTTTGGCAAGCACGAATAAAAGCAGTAGAAACGCTCGCCGTGTGGAGGTGGGATTACCTTGTAGAAATGTAAGTCCCACGTGAACTGCATTGAAGGACAACAGAACGGAGCATAGAATGTCGTCGACGTGGAGGTGTCTTGTAATGGAGTCACTGATCACAACCAAAGGGGCATGCTGTGAAACGAAATGGCCCTCCTGATCGTCACTCCTATTTGCCGAACCGCAAGGGGTGCGACACTCAGGTAGGCATCCCACGGCTCTCAGGGGCGCTTCCTGCCCCGTCATGGGCCTTAATCTCATTTACTGGAGTGGAATTGTCTTTAGTCATAAATTTCACTTCGAACTGAGCCCCGATGGCCAACGAAGACGTGTCAGGGCCACCAATTTGATTGTCGCCGCCATATGGCCCGACAATCCTGAGTGATGGTTCAGGGTGCTGTTTCGTTTCACAACAGGACGCCTTTGGTTGTCATCCGCTGCACCCCTACAGCACAACTGTACAATGCCGATACTCTACAGCCCATTTTGCTGTCCCTCATTGGATGCTATCCTGGGCTAACATTTTAGCAATATGACACCCGCGCTGACACGTCGGGAGTTTCTACTGCTAGTCTACGTACTTACCTTACTTTGACCAGCAAGGCCGCCACACTCTTCCCAGGCTGAGAGCGTTTGGAGCATTATGGGTAGGATCCTCTATTCAAGTTGGGATTTTGATGATCTAATACTCCAGTTAGAATTTGTCAAGATAATCTTCAGTGGGACATCCGACAACTGTGTGAGTCACTGTCAAGCCGAGTAACTTCGTGCGCAAGGGGCAGTGGTTGACGAATTCATCATTAAGTTGCTCCACTTGTGAAGCACTTTCTGTTGAATAGATCTCCAATATTTCTGAAATTGTAAACACTTGTTTGTCTCTGCTTGTATATCACGTCTACCGATTTCCGTCACATTCGGATAACTCCTTCCAGGTGCATCGTTTTTTCTTTTTTTCTTTTTTTTCCCTTAGAATGCATATATAGCTTCTGGTGATAATAATTCCTTGGGGATTGACCTACTGGTGCAAGTCTTTCATTGTGACGGCATTTCAGCGACTTACATGTCTCTAAACAGTTATCCAAACTAAGAAAAGGCGACATTCTGTTTAACGTGGAATCCGAAACACGTTTCCTTTCCAGCGAATATCAATTAGAGGTAATCGCTCGGTTAAAGAAGTGAGGTGAATGGCTATGGTTCGCCTGTTATCCAGTCCTGCGACCTCCCAGTTATCAAGCCTGAACGTTACCGTGAGACCATGGAATCCGATTTTGAGTCCAAAAAAGGCAGTGAAAAATGCGTTGTCTAGTGGGATCCGATACCTTTCGGTTTTCAGCCACCCGCTGCACGATCAGACCCAACTAGGATTCGGTGAAAGCTTCGCTTCTGTCTGGAGTTACGGCGGCTGTAGCGTTACATGGCAGTGCCATCGTCTTCACAGAGGATGAGGAGTTTAATTCATCATAGTTCAGCCAATTTCCTCAAAATATTTAGTTGTAAGTTATACACACGAATCTAGTCTCTTTCATTTTTGAGGCCCCCTTTGATTACATCTGTTTCGTTAGGCGCTTCACCCCTCCTGCAAGATTGAGTATTCTCCAAATCTCCCAGCCTGATGATTTGCTACTACGCATCTCTTGTGAGACTGGGTAGTCCTCTTGGCGATCATTTAGCTAAATAGCAAGGAATATGTCGTGGAATTTAGGTCTGCCGGGTCAGGATGAAGCACCGTGTCAAAATGGCTCTGAGCACTATGGGACTTAACTGCTGAGGTCATAGGTCCCCTAGAACTTAGAACTACTTAAACCTACCTAACCTAAGGACATCACACACATCCATGCCCGAGGCGTGGCTCGGCCACCCCGGCCGGCAGCACCGTGTCGTGGGTGGCGCTGATCGAAAGTCTCTTCAAATTTTTCTGTATGTGCATATGTATTTCTTCGTAACTAAGGATGTGACAGTCGGGTTCTTTTATAAACCATCACAAGTGGTGTGGATTGTTAACCTGCATATGTCATTTAATCTTGTGTTGGCTTTTCAGCATGTATGTGCGGGTCTGGACAGTGTACGGCAAGTATACGAGTATTCCTCCCTGAAAAAGCAACGAGCTTGGGCAGTTGTTCTTAATACAGTTGGTCTGGTCCTCATTTACTATTGACTAGTCTTCTGAAGATGTTGTTCGTGGCGACAACCTTTCGGCGGGTCTTCTCGTAGTGATATCTTGTACGTCACTGAACTGTCGCCCAATCCGCCCAAGTATGCTGATTTGTTTGTATGTTGCCGGCCGGAGTGGCCGAGGGGTTCTAGGCGCTTCAGTCTGGAACTGCGCGCCGCTACGGTCGCAGGTTCGAATCCTGCCTCGGGCATGGATGTGTGTGATGTCCTTAGGTTAGTTAGGTTTAAGTAGTTCTAAGTTCTATGGGATTGATGACCTCAGATGTTAGCTCCCATAGTGCTCAGAGCAATTTGAACCATTTTGTTTGTATGTTCCACCCGTTCCACGTGACGTTCATCTTTCTGTTTACCTGTTCTGAGCGAAGGTCGAAAGCCCCAACTTGTACCTCCGAGGTGTTTACTTTGAGGGGGTCTTCTTGGTAGTATTCAGACCGGAGGCTTAACGAGTTTTCCAGTTCCACTTATAGTTAATCAAATGTCTTTCCTTAAGCAGTAATGGCCAGATAATCAACACACAATAAATTGCTAGTATTATCGGGTGTTGACTGATCATTTGTGCGCAGACTATATATTCTGAAATGGGATGATCTTAAGTTCCCAGCACCGTCTACAGCATCATAAGCGACATTCAGATAGCTACAACCCCACTCGTCAGTACTGGCGAAAACGTGAGTGATGCTGTTGTAAAAACAAGATTGAGTGAGGGAAAACATCGCAGCACCAAAATTAATTAATTTAGTGCAATGAAACTTCGGGATTATATTTCTCTCGCTAACATAGTTAAGTGATTAACAATACAACATCACAGGCTAAAGTAAATGCGACGTAAGTCACTGCAAATGTGAAATGCTGGTACATTAATACACGGTGTAGCTCCCAGAATGTTGAATGGAAGCAAACAAACGTGGATGCATTGTGTTGTACAGGAGACGGATGTCACTTTGTGCGACGGGGTCTCACGCCTGTTGCACTAGGTCGGTCAATACGTAGACTTTTAATGCTCTTTGTGGATGACGCTGGAGTTGTCGTCCAGTGATGTCCTAAAGGTGCTCGATTGGAGACAGATCTGGTGATAGAGTGGGCCAAGGCAATATGTCGACACTTCGTAAACAATTTAAGGTTACAACAGCAATGTGTGAGCGAGCATGATCGTGTTGGAAGGAACCCCCTGGAATGCTGTTCAAAAATGGAAGAACAACATGTCGAATCACCGGAGTGACGTACAGATTTGCAGTCATGGTGAGGAGGATAACCACAGGATAGCTTCTGTTATCGTACGCCATACCATAGCTCCAAAAGTAGGTCCTATGTGTCTAGCACACAGACAGGGTAGTAGCAGGAAATCAACTAGCCTCCTTCTAACCAACACACCGCCATCACTGCCACCGAGGCAGAACCAGCTTTCATCAGAAAACACAACAGACCGCTCTCGCTTGATTCCACTGAAGTGGAGTCAGTGGAATGTGCGCTACAGAACTTCTGGCTCGGTGCTGTCTTTGAGGCATTCCTGACTAACATCAACTCACCATGTCCTTTCTCAAACGTAACTAACGCTCACGTCCGTTACACCGTGTATTTAAGGGAAGCCAGATTTGTAACCCCATAGTGATGCTACTGGCACCACTGTTAATCGACTGGCGCGAAATTTGAATAGACCTCATCTTTCAAATGCAGGAACTCGTCTACCAACTTTCGGTGATGTTGCACAACCCTGCTTGGTGCAGCGATTTTTTCCGTCAGTTGCCAATGTTCCTCCCACTTCTATAACCGTGTCCCTCACACACAATTTCGTAGGTTCATTGACAGCAGCTTGATTTCAGTGAGGATTACTAGAAGTTTAATAGGTTGCTTGTCTGTTGCCAGTGGTTATTTGTTAGTGATTCTGTTACACTCTTAGTTTTAGTACGAGAAGTATCGCTATGAAATATGTCCCAGTTGTAGTCATTATCACCCTGAAAACAAAAGTTGGGTAAATGCAGTACTATTTATAACCAGCACTTGGACTAATCTCGTCTTTCTCCATGCACGTTCAACCTTATACTGCAGCCACCCTTTCCTGTCACTCCGTTCTGGAGTCGCTGTTCTCAAACGTTGGCCAGCCAGAGGCTATATAAGACGAGGCTTCGTTCTAGGCTATGCTCTGTACTGCCCATGGGATACGGATAAACTTATATCTCAGTCGTTTTGTAAGTAGGCTGTTTAGATTTTATATTGGTAATGCCACGTAGCGCTCTGTATGAAAATCACTGGCTGTGCTATGTGCAGCCTGTGGCTAGTTTGCATTGTTGTCTGTCATTGTAGTGTTAGGCAGCGGCAGCTGGATGTGAACAGCGCGTAGCGTTGCGCAGTTGGAGGTGAGCCGCCAGCAGTGGTGGATGTGAGGAGGGAGATGGCGGAGTTTTGTAATTTGTCATGAACTGCTACATATATTATGACTATTAAGGTAAATACATTGTTTGTTCTCTATTAATATCTTTCATTTGCTAACTATCCCTATCAGTAGTTAGTGCATTCAGTAGTTTGAATCTTTTATTTAGCTGGCAATAGTGGTGCTCGCTGTATTGCAGTAGTTCGAGTAATGAAGATTTTTGTGAGGTAAGTGATTTCTGAAAGGTGTAGTTTAATGTTACTCAGGGCCATTCTTTCGCAGGGATCTTTGATAGTCAGATTGCGTTGCGCTAAAAGTTATTGTGTGTCAGTTTAAGCACAGTCATGTATAAATTGTACTAAAGGGGACGTTTCATATGGCGACCCTGCCAGGATCCGAACCTGGAATCTTCTGATTTTTTCTTGTAGTTGGTGTATTTAGTGTAGCTTTTGTTTTTTTGCTAGCGCGTAATTATAGAGAGAATTTCCTTGGTAGTTGTGGTTTTTCATTGTTGCACAGTAAAACAGTTGTGGCATGCATGTAGATTTGCACCAAGTATTTCGCAGCTGCAATTAACTAGATATTATTTTCAGTACTATGTTAATGTGTTCTCTTATTTTTGCTCTTCAAATTGTGCTTTTCTGTGTTATCGTGTGAACTATTGTGACAATAATGACGTGTGAAAAACGTAACACTAGGCTTCAAAGTAAACTGAGAAATAATAGTGACGACGAGCGTAGCTTATCAGCACCACTGTGTAGTGAATTAACAGACATTCCAAGTAGTAATTTGGTAATTGTGCATAGGGAAATGGAGCGGGCGGCAAATAATGGTGTAGACAGTGAAACAGGTTGTGAACAGGGAAGCATTATCGATCGATCGGTCGGCAACAGCTCGCCTCAGGAATCCGAAATGACAGGACACAATTTTACATATACTGTAGATTCAGGTTTTGCGTCCTCACCGTTTTCTCAAATAAGTCAAGACACATTTTCAGCTTGTCAAAATGTGAATGTTGCCGGTGCAAATGCACTGCCGAAAAGCGTAGAGGAACAGATTCCAGACACTAATGCATTGTTATTACAACTAATGCAACAAATGGAACAAAATCAGAGACAAACACAGCAAAAGCTTCAAAAGTTAGACACAATGGAACAACACCAGAGACAAACACAGCAGCAGTTAGACGCAATGGAACAAAACCTTCACGCCACACTTGAACAAACAAGTGAGGATTTAACTACTGAGTTACATAACATTGAATCGAAATGTCAAAAAGTCTGTAATGACGTAAAAACACAAATTTGTGAGCATTTTGAACCTATTTTTTCGCGGCATAAAAATGCATTACAGAATCACAAAGCAGCCATAAAAGAACTGCAAACCATTGTTCATGAAAATCATGAGACCTTGTGGGCTAAATTTGACTCAGTTGCATCTACCGATTCGGTTTCGCAACTTGCAAAATCTCAGGAAAACTTAAAGGACGCCGTAGAAAGACACACTGAGGAAATGTGTTCACTATCGGAGAAAGTAGCCGAACTTTCGGATCAGGTCACTAACTTATCTACAAAGGTAGATGATGATTTGAATGACACAATACCTGTAGCCATCACTGACACAGAAGAGTGCGAACAAATTAGGAAATTCAAACTAAATCAGAATCAAATTAATACGCAACACCAAAGAGAAATCCGGGAAGTACAAGATCAGCTGACACAGGTAATACATGAATTACGTATTTCAGAGGCCACTCGCGCTCCAATACGTTAAGAGGGACATAGAAATACGGAACAGCTACAAAATAATAACACAGTGCATTTCGGAAGTTATGAAAGAAATTGGCAATGTGCACCGAATTTTGAGATGGAACCGCCGACGTGACGTAACAATGACCGACATGCGACTCGCCGACATGATGATTTTGACTATAAGCTGTTCATTACTACACGTAAATTCAAAACGTTTAAGAATTCAGCCAACGACATTCATCCACAAGCGTGGCTCCATCAATTCTCTCATTGTTTCCCTCCCAACTGGTCATTGGAGCACAGGTTAGAATTTATGTGTGGCTACTTGCAGAATGAACCAGCTGTAAGAATGCGATCGGTCATTCACGATTGTCACAGTGAAGGAGAATTTTATCATGCCTTCCTCCCAACATATTGGTCTCAAGCTACACAAGATCGAGTAAAACATGGCATCATAATGATGAAACGTTTCGAACAATCTGAATTTTCCAGTCTTATGAAATATTTTGAAGACATGTTGCATAAGAATCAGTATCTTTCAAACCCATACAGCCTCTCAGAACTCATCCGCATTTGCTTAATCAAACTGCCTGAACATTTACGACATATTATTTTAGCAGGACGTTGCAAAGACGACATTGAAGCTTTTCAGGGACTGTTACAAGAACTAGAAATTGACACTGACAATCGCGTGACGCGAAAACAGGAACACAGCAACTACAGGTCACATCCATCGCAATTCCGCGACGAAAGAAATAATAACTGGACACGACAAGGCTATTCTTACAACACAAATCGTGACCAAAACAGACACTACCAGTATGACAACCGTTGGCAGAGTAGTAATAATTACAGGGAAAGATCACCTCTCCGCGGTAATGACTATCACAGAGACAATCAGAGAAACAGACAATATGGGAACCAAAACAATTATTATCAAGGGAGACAGAATAACTTTAGACGCAATGGTCCAGCGCGCAGTTACGACTCAGGGAGAAATTCTCCACCACGTGACTGACAAGAAAGAAACTATGGAATCTACCGACATGACGACAGACGATATGATCGTAACGACAGACCTGAATTGCATCAGAACTGGCGGGGTTTAAACAGGGCTGGGCCCTCTGGGCAACGTGAATTTGTAGAAGTTAGGTCTCCAAATCCCAATAACGGCGCGCGCCAACAAAGAAACAGACAATGACTCGCACCGCAGGCAGCCACCTGCGCCCGCTGGCTCAGGGGAAAATAACATTGACGCTAACCTTGAGCAAAATTCCAGTATTCTTTACGGACGAATACCACATGATAATTGCATTCAAGTTGAAACTCTGTGTACTGAGAAGAGTAAAGGTTTACACCACATTTCACATGTAAAACCGTTTATTGAAAGATAATCTGCTTTTTAACTTTGTCTTTGCCATAAAATTTTTCACTTCACATTACTAGTACTCTTTGTCACACTTACAAACTGTTAACATGCAACTATGTTTTAAAGCTAACTAACTATCCAGTCAAGAACATAGGTAAGTTAGACAAGTAATTGCGAATGCATTGTTATTGCGAACAGACGACACAGTGTTGTTATTTATACATTCCTCCTTGTTAGTTGCACGATTACATAACGAATATACGGCTTACATACTTAGAACATTTACCAGTACTGCTAATGAGATTTTCATGCAACATTTTGGTTTGCTTGAGAGTGGATTCTGGATTTGAGGTGCTTTCTGTGAAATGCCAGATGACACAGTGGTTAGTTTATGTGACAGCTACACGATTTTATCACGACGCTGCTAATGCGTGACAATTTACAATGTTGCTTTTGCGGTGTATCTGTTTTATATCTGCACAGTTTTTTCTGAATTCTTCTATAAATTGAGACATGTTTTAGTGGTGACTTTTGTGGTATGGCTACAAGGAGACAGCCTTTTCCGTAGCACAACAATACGTTACAGCACAGTAATTTCTTCATCACAACAATAAGCGTAATAACTAAGATATCTATACGCAAAGCATTTCACTTTTGTTTATCATGAGGTAAGTACATTGGCTTCTGCAGAACTTAGCTTTCGGAGGACAATAACAACGACACTTCCACAGAGATTATCTTACAGCAAGACGCACATTTAGCGCTACAGGACACGTATTTGAGTGATTAATTTTGTACTTAAAACATTTATTTTTAATGATATTTGAAGTACAATGATACAAAGGTTTTCCGTAATACATTTCATTCCATTGCTGTAATCTGTAACACCTGAGGGTATAATTACAATAATCCTCAGGGGGGTACACGCCTACTTTGTGTACCATGTGTTTGGCAAGCACAAGGAGCCCTAGCTAATATGGTATTTGCTTATACAACTTTACACATCGGTACCATATTTCTCTAATACATAAATTACACAGCTATCTGATCATTTAACTGAGACAGACAAACTTTTTTATTACGTCAGTGACAGATGTTTACGCTATTACACAGTTGGGTAACTTCACACTTATGAAATTGTATTTTGTCTATACTTTGTGAACTGTTCATATTTTTTCAGAACCATTGTGACACTATGAGAGCTTTGAATGATGTATTTTCTATGGGATCACGATTTTTAAAGTACGTTTGAGGCAGATGACACTTTTGACATGAGCAGAGAATTTTTTTTAGGTTTTGAAATTATTGGAGGAAGCTACGACTTTTTTGAGATTTGACTGAGGTGTTATGATGTTATTTTTACGATGACGATGTGTATTATGCTGTTGAGGTATGTTTATGATCAATAAGCTGATGTTATATGAGGAATCTGATTATGCTATGTAGTTATTATGTGTTGATGAATATGAATATGTATATGAATAATGAATAGAAGTTAGGGACTCTTGACTTGTGAAAAAGTATGTTGGAAACCAAGAATCGTCCTTTAAGAGTTTTGAAATATTACACGCTCATTACTAGAAAACATATGATTACTCGTACTTTGTGCTAATTACTGAAATGCTTATGAATTGATGGGAAATATTCGTACATCTGCACACCTGATTATGACAAGTGAATATATCACAATGCCGGCGAAAATTTTTTGGACACTGTTATATTCATAGGATTTTGTTTCTACGCATTTGCAACGTAAATTCTCGACCTGTGAAATTTTTATATGAGACTGTCACTGTAGCGGAAACTGCTGTCGTAAATATTTCCATAAGAAAGTTAAGTGACCATCTGCACGTGCGTCGTCGGCACACAGCTGTGTCAGACACCTGGAGAACAAGCCATTAGGGTTTGCCTTTCCGGAAGCACAGGTAAAAAAAAAGGGGGAGGCCATTATCCTCGCTATTGACATTCCTTTGTAGAAAGCATCGCAAATATTACACGCTCATTACTAGAAAACATATGATTACTCGTACTTTGTGCTAATTACTGAAATGCTTATGAATTGATGGGAAATATTCGTACATCTGCACACCTGATTATGACAAGTGTCTTTCTACGAGAGTTGAGAGCTACTGACTTACGAAATGCCACATAGCTATTGAATGATGTTTTTATGCTTTGGTTTGCGTAATTGCTTATTTCATTTGATACCTGTTTTCCAGCTGTGTTACAGCATTAGTTTTATAAAATAAACTTAGATGCATTTGCTAATGTGAACAATTTCTGTCAACAGATCTATTAAATAATAATTTTGTAATCCACATTCTTTAAAAAAGGAGCACTTGGAAAGGAAAGAACAATAAGAAGGGACTAGTAACAGTAACTGGACACATAATTTTCTTTTCAAGTACATGGTAATATTTTTTTTTACGATAAGTTGTTGTGGTGCACCACTTTAATTACATAGACATTAAGATGTGAATATACATTTCCCTTATCTGCATTGTTGTTTTTACTGTAATATTTTTTCTGCTTGAGCTATGTCATGTTTAGGTATAAGTTGCTGCTGTTTGCCAGGCATAGTGTTATTGAATTTGACTTTGTATTATTCTGTTAAGCCAGTTTTACTAATGATTTATTTTTATTGTTGCTGCACGTTGGCTCATATTAGTTGTAATATTACAATTGCATTGCTAATTTCTTAATGCTGCTTGCTTCGCAAATCTGCGTTTTTTTATTGCTGTTTATATTAATTGTTTTATGTGATGCTGCATTGCCTCGTCCCTTGGTATATATATCTGAGCTCAGTAGATTTAAGTTAGCTTAAGAGGAGTAGACTATATAAGAAACTAACTACGATGAATTTATAAGAAATGCATTGAGAAGCTATCAGAAAATGGTCTGGCAAAAAAAAAAGGATACTGTACAGTGGAGAAAAACCTATTTTTGACAGAGGATGTGAACAGAATACAGAAAGCAGGCTTAGATAGGACTTTTGGGAATAATGAAGAACGAAGGGAGATCTCCATGCAAAATACTGCAGTAAAACAAACCCTGTCTTTTCCTTTTGTGTTATCCCACTATGTGTTTGTGTACCCTTGTGTATTTGTTTTCTTCCTGTCTCTGTGTAGTTTCATAGAATTTTTTCCTCATTTAATATTAAGCTACATTCACTATGATGAGGAATACTGTTACCCTCAAATATAATTGGCATTAATAATATGTTATTTACCTTGTAAAGATGTTTAGACATTACTTATTCTGTTTTGTTTTAATGCTCATGTGCGAAGTTGATGTTTCGAAAGTTATTCTGATCTTTTGTGTATGTACTCATGTCATAATTCCTGTAACACTGATGTATATGTCTATTTCTATTCTTTTGTAAAGCCCCTATTACTACAAATGTTATCTGTATTGTTATGTCTTTAATGATGTATTTTGTACCTTTGTTATTGTATTTTTTTATGTTATAAAACTGTAATTGACACCAGTTCATCAAATTAAGTAACTTGTAAGCATTCATTTCACTGCACACATTTCTGTTGGTCATAGTATGTGGACAATATGTGAGAAGTAGGGACTGTTAGTGTTTGCACATGTGTTAATAGTTCAGCAAGGGACTGGATAACAGCATTGCTGGTTCTAAGGACAATTCCAAAAACTTCGTGAGTGTACAAGTGGTGGTTTATGGACTTGCTATATTCTCCGCAAGACCCTTCAATGGTGATTGTGCACCTGCACAGTCACAGCAGATGGCTGCTAGCCATCTCTACAAGGACTACAGTGGGTCTACACCTTTGATGACTCACCAATACCATTATCTCTACAAGGACTCCAGTGAGTCTGCACCTCTGGTGGCCCACCAATACCATATTCTCTACCAGGACTACAGTGGGTCTGCTCTGTTATGACCTACCTACCAATCTTCTTCAAAACGTCGAATGACTCTGCTGTGGGTTTGCTCCATTGTGGCCCATTACCTGTCAGCATGTCAAGAGTCAGCACTGTCTTTCCGTTGGAAGGACAACACTACTTCTTCAAGACTGCATGGACATCCACTAGTTCCGTGTGCATTGTCTTTTACTGCTCAGACTTTGAGATGAATGATCAGGACTGTCTTTATGGACTGTGAGAAAATTTTAGCTTTTGACCAACATTGTATAAATAAGTGTGTGCATTTGATATCTTTGTTATTGTAATTATGAAAAATTTTTTCAAATCATTATTGGCCACTGCCCAAAAATATTTTGTAAAATTTTTTGTGGGGAGCATGGGGGCTATGTAAGTAGGCTGTTTAGATTTTATATTGGTAATGCCACGTAGCGCTCTGTATGAAAATCACTGGCTGTGCTGTGTGCAGCCTGTGGCTAGTTTGCATTGTTGTCTGTCATTGTAGTGTTAGGCAGCGGCAGCTGGATGTGAACAGCGCGTAGCGTTGCGCAGTTGGAGGTGAGCCGCCAGCAGTGGTGGATGTGAGGAGAGAGATGGCGGAGTTTTGTAATTTGTCATGAACTGCTATGTATATTATGACTATTAAGGTAAATACATTGTTTGTTCTCTATTAATATCTTTCATTTGCTAACTATCCCTATCAGTAGTTAGTGCCTTCAGTAGTTTGAATCTTTTATTTAGCTGGCAATAGTGGTGCTCGCTGTATTGCAGTAGTTCGAGTAATGAAGATTTTTGTGAGGTAAGTGATTTCTGAAAGGTGTAGTTTAATGTTACTCAGGGCCATTCTTTTGCAGGTATCTTTGATAGTCAGATTGCGTTGCGCTAAAAGTTATTGTGTGTCAGTTTAAGCACAGTCATGTATAAATTGTTCTAAAGGGGACGTTTCAGTTTCACATGTCCAACGATTCTACAGCGCATGTTAGAGACACAATATAGGTCACCCACTAGAGTACAAGCCATACTGCACAGTATCATGATGTCCGCCCCCGGTAGCTGAGTGGTCAGCGCGACAGAATGTCAATCCTAAGGGCCCGGGTTCGATATCCGGCTGCGTCGGAGATATTCTCCTATCAGGCACTTGGTGCTGTGTTGTCCTAATCACCATCATTTCATCCCCATCGACGCGCCAGTCGCCAGAGCGTCAAATCAAAAGACTTGGACCCGGCGAAAGGTCTACCCGACGGGAGGCCCCCACTCAAACCACATGTATTTAGCATTATGATTTCTACGTACCAAGTTGTTTGGGTGGAGTAGCTTTTCATATCCCATGACCAGAGAACCACTAATATTACACAGGGCACACACCGGTCGGCAGCCAATTCGTATTTATGTGGGAAATTGTTACGATGCAGCATAAGATCGTTTGTTAATTAAGTTTCCTTTACTTCACGTCTGTGATCACAAATATTTTTGTCATCAGACTACCTGTTTCGGTCTACAGACTACCTGTTTCGGTCTATAATGAGCATCTTCAGATCTTTTTTTATAAAAACATGTTCTAATATATATGAGCAATAGTGGCATCGCCAAACGTTAAGGTAAAGTAAATTTATTCTATATTTTCGTCATTGTTTGATTCGCGACCATATCGCAGCTTGTGTTCATTAATTAATCATTTTCGGAAGAAGCTAGTTGCCGGTTTCAAGGCTAACGACATTCCGTTTCCAATTTCGCATTGATCCACCTACTTGGGAAAGTCTTCTACTGAAGCAATTCCAGCAACTGGATGTCTCTGCAAGTGGCGAAACACCTGTCGAACAGCTGCCACTTCGATGAATGTCGTGCAGTACGAATGAGGCGTGCTAAACATTTAGATCCTGTATTCGTAGACTTTACAACTTCCTGATTCTATCTGTTGATAGGTGAGCCAAATGGTATTTGTGTTTACTGAAACAGTGGTTATGGAAACTGGGTTAATCTTCTTTGATAAACCTGTATAATTTAATTGTATGTTTGTTGTGCACATGAGTGTCGTATTGTAAGGAGCAATGAAAAGTTTCAGTTCGGAGGCAGTAAAGCCCAGAATGGGTTCGACAATCGGGAAAAATCGCCTTGGGCATTCAGGCTGCCATCACACGGACGCACCGGGTTGAAGATATGCGTTGGATGAAACACTGTGTCTCGATGTGTGAAGACGTCCCTAACTGCCAGCTGCACATCCTCGTCCGACAGGTATCGTCGACCATTCAGTGCCTTTTTTAAGAGACCGAAGTTGTAAGAAGGGTGCTCAGTGTCTCCCACTTCAGTCTTCCTGTCTTGCGTCTTGTGTCGAATAGCAATCAGGATGGAACTTGGTGCACCATTCCACAATGGTTCCAAAGACGTTCATAGACCTTCTCCTCCAAACGTGTTCTTCATTCTCCGAAGGATGGCTACTAGTGTTCGGCAGCCAGGAAAAGTACAAGGTCTCCCACTCAAACCTCCCTGATTTCAAAGACCCAGGAGAAAAAAAATCGCAGTAGGTACGACAATGAAAAACGCACCACATTGTAGAGCATCTCAGAGAATTTATGTATTTTACATCGATACAGCTCTACATGTTGTAAGAGGTATGCGCTGTCTGCGATATGAGAATCGCTGACCAGAAAGCAGTGTTGACTGCAGTACGAACTGGGTAACTGTAGCAGTTAGTTGTTGCTAGTCGCTAGTCTGAGGTGGTCTGCGCTTGTCTGCAGTCTGCTCTGGTCGGGAATCTGGAGATGGAGTATTATTGTATAAGGTAAAAAAGCAGCGTCGCGCATGTCTAGTAATGTATCTGAACTGTCATCCAAATGTTTTAAAAATGTCCTAATGATAATTTTGGTAATATAAAGTAATTCTTTTTTTAAAAAAAAGCATTCATTTAAAAAAAAATCAGTTGCTTCCTTTCACAAATCACAAATGTATAGGCCAGCATTGCACGGAGCTGTGCCGGAAAAATGTTAAGTAAGAGCAGATATATTCGCCGTTTTTATTGAGGTAAGAATTTTTGCTTTTAATTCAGAATGATCTTACAGGACCACGACGCAGCACTGCTGTCGTCCAAATTTTACCAGGTTACTGAATTTTTTTTTTTTTTATTATGAGGCTTAGGAATTTTTCTGTTTCGTGCTTACATTAAATGAGAAAAGAATTTTGTGGGTACATTAAAAGGGGACCAGTTTTGTTCTGAGGTAACACAAAAATGAGAATCGCTATCCATAATAATTATTTTTAATTTCAATTATAAATTTTGTGGGGAGGTTACACTTGGCGACAACCGGCCAGGATCGTATTTCTTTGTGAATCTCTGAGAAGTAGTCACATATCTGCTCTTATTTACTTAAATGTAGTTTGCATCTGGCGCAACGCATTTACTAATTTGTCACTCTTGCTTTCACAGATCATCGGCAATTTATTGCTCTTTGTTGTAATTGTGTTTGTTCCATATTTTTGCTTCGTCTTTATTTCATTTTGTGTTTAATTTTGCTTAGTGAAAATGCCGCGAAAAACTATTAACAGTACAGCGATGTGCAATGAGTGAAATAGTCGACTCGAATAATTTGACCGATAATGCTTGCGACATTCAGTGTAATAATGATGATCCCCTAATTACAGATAATCAGTGCGTACCGACCACTAGTAATGAATTTCATGCTAATGAGGAGCAAGCAAAATAAATAGTGTCCTCTGTTAATTTAACGACAATTGATGACGCGGCACGTTCTGTTACAATGAACGCTGCCCAGTTTGACACACCCGGTTTGCAAAATTTGAATAGTGGGCAAATAATTGTTTCTAACGAAGGTGAACAATGTACTCAAAGTACGTCAAATTTGTTTGATTCCGGTGTAGTAACTAACAGTGCACATCCGATTGGCAAACCTTTTCGAGAATCGCATAATGACCAAATGGTTACACAAAACGTGACAATTGCAGATACGCCATCAACAGCACAGAGATTAGAGTAGGTAATATTGGCTTGGGTCAAGTTATGGCATTATTGCTACACATTAATGAAAATAACGAAAATCTCAAACAACAAATTAATGAAAATAATGAAAATGTCAAACAGCTTAATGAAAATTCCAAACAGCCGAAGAAAGAACAAGACAACAACTTCGAACAACTTAATGAAAATCTTAAACAATTGTACGAAAAATACGACAACCTTAATGAAGAACACGACAACCTAAATGAACAGAACAAACAACTTAGTGAACAGATTACAGCCGATGCCGCGCAATGTCATGATACTAAAGAACAATTACGCGAAGAAATTAAGGCTTGTGCTAGGAACAATAGTGAAGAAATTAGATCTGTGGCTCATGAATTAAGAAATACACATGCAGCCACAACTAAAGTACTTAGAGACGAAATTAGTGCAGTCGCTAAACAATGCTCTGAAAACGCAACACAGTTACGCGACGAGTTTAAATTAATGTCAGCAGAACTTTCGCGCAAACTGGATGCAAAAGTAGACGCGAAATTTGACCAACAGAACAGCCAAATTGACGAACGCTTTAATCACCACCTACAAAACAGTGAAACGCGTTACCGAAAACTTATACAGGAACAGAATAAAGTAAAGCGACAAGTCATGGAAACAATTACTGCAGAGACAGGAAGATAAGCGTAAAATGTTTACGAAAGCAGAAACATATGTAGACAACAATATTGCTACAGTATCAGACGAAATTAATACTATCAAACAGTTGAACACCGAATTGCATGATGAAATCTCCGATCTTAAAGCAAAAACAGACACACACACAATAGACTTTCAGACAGTGACCGACAGACTTGAACAATTAGAACTAATACAGGATCCCGATGCCATCAAAGCAGACGTTAGAAAATTGAACGAAACTACGCGTAAAATACAAAAACAAATTAATGCTTGCGATACTAAAAACGATTATCAGGTAAAAGCACTGACTGAAAAATATGATGAATTGGCCAGTCGTGTTGATGTTATCGAAAGTAATAATGACATCAAATCAGACGATACGTCACCTGTTTCGTTTAATCAAACACCCGAATTTCAAATTTTACAGCAGATGATCAGTGAGATAGGTTCGTCCAATAATACATTGCGTAGAAAATTGTCAATTTTACAGCAAGAAGTGACAGAAATGAAAAATGTTTCAGCCTTTAACACATCACAGCATACGTCACTTTGCGAACATTTGTCAGACTCACACAGCCAGTATAATTTAGGTAATTTACAAAGAGTACGTGAGTTAGATTCCGAACAATCACAGACAAATTGATTCTCATACAATCCTGAACCTGTTCAGACATACAGAGACGATAATTTGGATTACAAGCATTTTCTATCAGTGAGAAAATTTAAAGTATTTAAAAATGACAGAACACAGATTCACCCATTGGATTGGATACGACAATTTAGCTTTGCTTTTACACCGACTTGGCCTGTAACACACAAACTTGAATTTATTTGCAGTTTTTTGGAAGGCGGACCGGCAACTCGTATGAGACCGATCGCGAGACAATGCTACTCGGTAGAAGAATTTCAGAATGCTTTTCTGTCAGAGTATTGGTCGAAGACTACACAGCGCGGAATCAAGGATCAATTAATTAGTTTACCGAATTATGAGAACTCAAATTTTTCCACCGTGACGCATTTTTTTGAACACATGGTCCAACAAAACCAGTACTTAAGTGAACCATACAGTGAATCTGCACTTATCCAATTATTTATTTCTAAATTACCACGATCATTAAGGGTATCACTTTTAACAGGTCAGCAGAAAGAAAATATTTCGGCATTCAGAGATCTGTTACAGCTTTTGGAAGTTCGGCAATCAGATTATTCCTTCATAAACAAAAATTTTTCACATAATAACCAAGGTCAACAAGGATACAGCAATTACGATCAGTCACGCTATTTCAATAGCAAAGCTAATAGACGCTTCAGGAACGACAACCACCAGAATTTTAATAACAGACAAAATTTTAATTATCAGTATCGTCAAAATTATCAGCAACAGGAACCACATTTTGGTAACAATATACGTTTTTCACCACAACAGCATGAAAGCTAGCCGGTTAGCATACCTAACCTACAATGAAGTCTGCAAGGTCAACCAAGCTTTAGTGTTTCGCCGCCTACACGTATAGCGTCAGCTCCAACAAATAGTAACTCACAGCCACAAGGGAATCAGTACGTACAGAAAACACACCATTTCAATTCCTATCGCAATGCACCGTATAGAAATGACTATCATGACAGACGTAAAAGTAATGAGCACAATTTTCAGCGTACGTTTAATAACAGTCGGCCTTACCAGCAGCAAAATCATCCGCAACAACAAATTATCATGAATGAACCAGACAGTAGATATCATCCCGAACGTAATACGTCAGGAAGAAATAACAGAACAGTACAAATAGTGGAAATGCCACAGCATCCTCCCGAAAATAATAGCGCGTCAGATAGAATTTGACTAGATACAGTACAGGTTGCATCTTCCAGCAACGCAAGCAATGCTTTTGACACGCAGAATCTTGTTCACAAAATTGTTATTACTTTTGACGACATCCGAGACACTCTTTTGCAGGAAAGACCGGTTATTCAAAAAACCATTTCACACCCTGTCATTGAAGTAAAGATTGGATCATCCAAATTTTCAGCAGTAATCGGTTCTGGATCACGTATGTCAGTTATAAATGAGGAAAATTTCAACGCATGTAACAAAGAGAATACCTATCCTACGTTACCATTAGGCAAAATTAAAGTAAAAGGAGCAGTATCTGGTAAAGGAGTAGATGTAAAATTACAGACACATTTATCATTTTGTATTGCAGGTCATATATTTCACTCAAATTTTTGGACTGTTCCCTTATTGACGACAGACGTAATTTTAGGTACGAATTTTCTGGTACAACACGATGCAATTATTGACTTTCAAAACTCCTATTTAATGTTAAAGGATGAAAATGTACAACTGGCTTTAGAATTTCAGCACTCTTTATCTGCAGAAGAACAAACAATTAATCGTACAGAGATCATTTCCGGATCACGTGACATAGACTGTCGTTCCACATTGTTCACAGATACGTACGTACACAACTGTAATACTCCAGACGAAGCTGACTATGACGTTATGCAAATGATTTCTGATAAAGTTAAACAGAGCAGTGCAAATACAGACGACGAACGCACGCAACTACGCAAAATTCTTTTACAGCAAGCTCCAATTTTTGACAACGTTCCTGGTACTATGTCCGGTTATATGTATGAATTTCAGGTTAAACAGCACGACACATTTAAGCCAAACATTATCCCATTCCGTATATTCACAGAGAACAAGTTAGGAAAGAATTGCAAGCTATGCTTGACGAAGGTATTATTGAACCGGCAGTTAGTCCGTACATAAACCCACTCCATATTGTTAAGAAATGTCTCGTACTTGATTCGCGTCACATCAACGACATTATTATTAATGAAACAGATCGCCCACACACACTAGAAGAACTTCTACAGAAATTTCATGGTACTGCTATTTATTCCACATTAGATTTGAAATCGGGATTTTGGCAAATTCAGCTCCACCCGAACTGCAGAAAGTACACAGCTTTTCTCTGTTTTGGTGACTGTTATCAATTTTGTAAATTACCGTTCGGTTTAACTATTTCTTCAGCAGCATTTATTCGCGGTTTGAATAGTATACTTCCGAGAGACGTACGTAGACGACATTTTTATCGCAGAAGCTAACTGGTCTGAACACGATCTGATTCTTGAACAACTGTTGCAAACTTTTCGTGCACAAGGACTCACAGTTAATTTCAGTAAATCGCACTTTGGCAAAACTTCTATAAAATTTCTTGGACATGTAATTTCAGCAGAAGGCATTGCGCCTGACCCGGGAAAACTTCAAGCTTTACGTGACATTACTGTTCCTACGACGAAGAAACAACTACGCAGCTTCTTGGGTTTAATTTACTTTTTTCGTAAATTTATTCATTACTCTGCTTTAGACACCCCTAGATTATGTCAATTGACAGGTAAAAACACTATTTGGTCCTGGGATAGGCAAGAACATTCTGAATTTATGAACCTGAAAGAAACTTTGTTGAATACACCACTTTTATCACATCCAGATCTTACTAGAAATTTTTCCATTGCCACCGACAGTCCTAACACCGCTTGTAATTAAAAACATCGCCTTTGCAAGTCGCATTCTGTCACCTGCTGAACGCAATTATTCTGTTACAGAACTTGAAACACTATGTGTTGTTTGGGCATTTACGAGATTTCGGCATTTTCTTTATGGAAGACACACTACCGTTTACACAGATCATAGAGCTATACAGTTTTTACTTTCCGCTAAATTTACACACGACAGATTAAGCAGATGGAAACTTTATTTACAGGAATTTAATTTTACAATTGTTCACATTCCCGGTACACAAAATATTGTAGCAGACGCACTATCCCGTTTACTCAGCAACAATCAGCAAGACATCGCAACCAACTTCTGCAAAGCAAATTTCAGCGTCATGTACATTCAACAAGTTGCATTTGAAAATTTCATTTCGTCGTCATTACAAGACATAGCACAAGAACAGAGTAAAGACAACGTGTGGATGGAAGTTAAACACCTTTGGCAAGATAGGAATAATATTACCATTAGAAACCATTACATTGTACGGAATAATATTCTGTTTCGCCGCTCCCACCCTGACAGCAACAATTGGTTATTATGTATTCCTGACGAGCTTGTTAACAAATTAATTTGGTATACTCATTTAAGTTATGCACATTACGGAGCCAGAAAATGTTTTCTTATACTGAGACAGAACTGTTATTTCACCAACATGGAGAAACGTATTCGACGAATTTTAGCGTCATGTAAAATCTGCCAGAAAGCTAAGTCAGATACGACTTCACAAATTCTTCCGTTACATCCCATTGTACCTGTTAAATTGAGACACATGGCTGCTGTAGATATTTTTGGTCCGATTCCCAGAACTAATAGAGGTTTTTGCTACATCTTTGTCGCTGTTGAACTCACTTCAAAATTTGTTACCTTCACTCCGTTACGCAAAGCTACTGCTAAAACTGTTTCGAAAGTATTTGTAAAACATTTTCTATTCCATGTAGGGCATGTATTGAAAGTAATTTCCCACAATGGATCACAGTTTCGATCTGCTATATGGACAAATATGTTACGAGCTAGAGACATTTCTCCGATCTACATATCCAGGTACCATGCTTCTTCGAACCCTTGTGAACGACTAATTGGTAAACTATGTAGAATATACTGCCATAAAAAACATATTGATTGGGACACACACATACTCTCATTCCAAGATGTTATAAATTCCATACCAAATGAATCTACTATGCTATCTCCAAGTGTAATACTGAAAAATGTTGAACCACCTAACAAAATTAAAGAATTAGTATCCTTTCCTACTTCTCGTCGACTACGACACCATGAAATAATTGACATTGCGCTGAACAACATCAAACGTGCCGCAGAGCGCCGGAGAAGACAGCAAAAACAGGTTTGTACAAGCCGTGACTTTCACATTGGGCAGAAGATATTAGTACGCACACATTATTTATCCAACAGAGGAAAGAATAGGTGTAGTAAATTTGAGCTTCTATACGCAGGTCCATATCGAATTCGCAGCATTCCTCACCCCAATGTAGTACACGTCGAAACTTTGGGAACCAGAAAAAGTAAAGGCAATCACCATGTCTCCAATATTAAACTCTTTATTAAATGAATATACTTTATGATTTATCACACTGTAATGCCATTTCCTGATTTTTATATGACCAATGAGGCAATTATATTTATGTGACTACTTACTGATGATTATCGTATTTTTGTCTTGGCAAGTGCCCGGCAAGGTAAGGTTAGCAGGTCGCTTTTCTTGTCGGTACACATCAGACCGTGCACATTTTTCCAGATAAACATCCATATTTCAATTATGCAATTCTGTCTAGTGACATGTTAATTTTATCAAATTCTTTCTTCATTAAAGTCTTCAACTCTCGCCTCTATCAACTACACAACATACAAGCTGATCAAAGAAAGGCATTTCTTGTCGTTACACATCAGACCGTGCACATTTTCCATTCTTCATGTATGTATAATTGTTTTCCTGTTTTCTTTGTATGCACTATGAAATATTTAAGATATAACAAACACCAGTTGACTTTGACATTTTGCCTTATGATATCTCAACATCGTGACTATTTTACATTTTTTTGCTGCTACATTGTGAAACTCTGTGTACATTTTTGCACCTGCACGCTGTCTGTGTTTTTGACATATTGCGTTTTGTGTCATGCTATGCTGTATGCTCAATTATATCACTAGAAGCCAGTTTTTATTTAATGGGTGTATGATTTAAATGCGAGACATTGATCATTGTTCATCATTTTCAGAAAGCAATAACGTGTCAAAGAAATAAATTAAACAAACCACAGTGGATTGCTATGAAATGGGAATTTCACCTTCGGAACAAGTGGAAGAGGATGCAATACCTCGTCACGAAGAGTGAATGGTTCAGAATTAACAGGCATTAACAAGAATATACTATACACATCGTATGATAGCGGTCTTAACTAATTTTTTTCTTTCAGAATACTAGGCGATTGATGCAGGCTGTCAGACAGAACTACACATCTTAGTTTTAGTGATGAAATATGCTAGAAATAAGGAACTCTATACTATGAATAGTTGTATGATGAAGTGTCTTTTTGCAGATTATTATGAATGGTGATGAATAGTGATGAAGAATATAGTAATATGAATAATGAAGTATTTCTTTACAGGTGATGATAATAATGGAATTGTGATGATATGAATAATGAAGTTTTTGTTTACAGGTGTTGATAGTGATAAACGTTATATGGCCACTAAACGCACCACTTTTAAGTTTTTCTTTGCAGATGAGGATAATGTAGAAGTTTATGTATTTATGCTATGTAGTTATTTAAGCATTTGTTGCAGTTCGTTTTGACATTATGTCTGATGTCGCATGGTATGATGACTGAAGGTTTTGGAAAGGACAGGTAGAGAACATATATATTTAATACACATTTCATTATCTGTTAATTCGAAGTTCACTAGTTTTCAGCATAATATGCGTTTCTTCTTTCAGCTCAATAGTCCTTTTTGTATTTTTTTTTCCAGGAGAAGCTATTCATGAAATTAATGTGCTATAAGCAGTTGGTCATTAAACCTGTTCTAGTACTTCCATTTTTTACCCATTTGTGTGTGTCATTCATGAATGTGATCACATATACTTTATTTGTTTCATAACCTTGCTACAGCTGACTCATGACGAATGACGTTACCTATCCTCATTTGCAGCAGTAAGTCAAGAGTAAATATTGTTATGCCCCAGAAATTAATTATCGATCCCAAGGCAATGCACTGCTAGTATAAAAAAAATGTATTAACAGTCCCAAATAATGCTACCAGTTTAAGAGAGTTCTGAGTAATACTGAATGATGTGTTTCTAATCACAGACCTTGAGTAATAGTTACAGTGTGTTACATTTTAAATATGTTACATGTCACTTGAATGATGAAAAATGTTTTGTAATATTCAATACTTGCTATATGTTTAGTAACTGGCTAATGAATGCCACTGTTTCTTATATTTGCATTATGTCACCTATATGCTATATATATATATGAATACTAGTAGCTTGATGCTACACTCATTAGCTCCTGTTTTGAAGGATGACTTCTGATGGTTTGTAACTGGCCAATGAGTGCCAATGATTACTATAACTAGCTGAATTATGTAAATAGTATGCCATTAATTAACTCTTGTTGAATGATCACTTTTGAATAATGCATAAAATGGTTTGTAACTGGGCAATGAGTGCCAATGTTCACTATAACCAGATGACTTATGAACATTATTCTGTAATACTTCATGCATAGTACAGAAATGTTCAGTAACTAGGCGATGAGTGCCACTAATTACTCAAATCAGTTGATAGACTAGTGTAATTCTCAATGATGACTGGTGTAAGACTTAATGTCCTTTACCTTCTGACCAAATTACCAGGAATTACTGCAATATCCGTTTGTCCTGTCTATCCTCATCTTCATGGAGCACTATATTTGGTTTTTGCACTAATTCTACGTTGGTGTACCTTACAAGAACGTGGTGTTGACACGACATGCTGTCCACCACCTTGAGCGATGAAGATGTTATTATGGTCCCACTGTTTGATGTACCTAATGTACTACCAAAATGATAACACTGAATATTAATACGACATTTCAGTGTCTTGGATACACTGATTAATTCCTCAGGGAAGAGAACGTCTGATTGTCTCACTTGGTGTTGTGCTTCTGTAGAAACATATGGACTTTCAGTGCAGCTATGTGCAACCTACTGTGCTACAACCATGATGCAATCCTACCCTTTCCTATCCTAGTTCTTGTAAATTGGTAAAAAAAATACTACAGTGCGTGTGCACTTTATGCCATTTGTTAATATGATTTGTACTCATTGCGTATACATTTTGTGATTTCCTGATATGTTCTGTACTACAGTGCGTGTGCACTTTATGTCATTTGTTAATATGATTTGTACTCATTGCGTATACATTTTGTGATTTCCTGATATGTTCTGTACTACAGTGCATGTGCACTTTATGTCATTTGTTAATATGATTTGTACTCATTGCGTATACATTTTGTGATTTCCTGATATGTTCTGTACTACAGTGCGTGTGCACTTTATGTCATTTGTTAATATGTTTTGTACTCATTGCGTATACATTTTGTCATTACCTGATATGTTCTGTACTACACTGCGTGTGCACTTTATGTCATTTTTTAATATGATTTGTACTCATTGCGTATACATTTTGTGATTTCCTGATATATTCTCTACTACAGTGCGTGTGCACTTTTGTCATTTGTTAATATGTTTTGTACTCATTGCATATACATTTTGGCATTGCTTGATATGTTCTGTACTCAGTGCATGTGCACTATATTTTATTTCATGTTCTGCACTTATATATATGTATATTTTCTGTGACTGTAAACTTAGTTAATTAAGAAAAATTTGTTACTCATGGCAAGTCCAATTGACTCACCATCGCTGCCAAATTTTTGCCTCCCCCCCCCCCTCCCCCCCAGTGGAGGGTTATGTAAGAGGTATGCGCTGTCTGCGATATGAGAATCGCTGACCAGAGAACAGTATTGACTGCAGTACGAACTGGGTAACTGTAGCAGTTAGTTATTGCTAGTTGCTAGTTTGAGGTGGTCTGCGCTTGTCGGCAGTCTGCTCTAGTCGGGAATCTGGAGATGGAGTATTATTGTATAAGGTAAAAAAGCAGCGTCGCGCATATCTAGTAATGTATCTGAACTGTCATCCAAATGTTTTAAAAATGTCCTAATAATAATTTTGGTAATATAAAGTAACTTTTTTTAAAAAAAAGCATTCATTTAAAAAAAAATCTGTTGCTTCCTTTCACAAATCACAAATGTATAGGCCAACATTGCACGGAGCTGTGCCGGAAAAATGTTAAGTAAGAGCAGATATATTCGCCGTTTTTATTGAGGTAAGAATTTTTGCTTTTTATTCAGAATGATCTTACAGGGCACGACGCAGCACTGCTGTCGTCCAAATTTTACCAGGTTACTGAATTTTTTTTTTATTATGAGGCTTAGGAATTTTTCTGTTTCGTGCTTACATTAAATGAGAAAAGAATTTTGTGGGTACATTAAAAGGGGACCAGTTTTGTTCTGAGGTCACACAAAAATGAGAATCGCTATCCATAATAATTATTTTTAATTTCAATTATAAATTTTGTGGGGAGGTTACAATGTGAACCATTTGTAGCACGAGGAATATCGAGTCTGTATTCAATTTCTTGCTAAGTTCTTTGTAACATTTCCTCTGTTCATCGTGCAATCGCATTAGTGATACGACGTCGCAACATAGGAATATCGTCCACTTTGGTCGCATACACACGATCCTATCCTTCACGAATCCCGACATGAAGAAATCTAGCGGCGTAATGTTGGGTGAATGTGGTGGTCAGGCAATGGGTCCTTCGCGTCCGATACAAATTTCCTATCCAGGAACTTGCAAACTGCAATTGACCAATGTGGCGCAGTTCCACCTTGTTAAAAAATTATGTTGGTTTGCAATTCTTGTATCTGCGGGTACACAGACTGCTCCAACATGTCCAGATACACTGACCATTTCACTGTTTCTTCCACAAAGAAGAACGGTCCATCAATCCTGTCATGCATTAGCCCGCACCAGGCGTTTATTTTAGGGCTATCACGAACGTGTTCAATAACAATGTGCGGATTTTTCGAACCGCAAATCCGAACATTATGTCTATTAACCCTTCCTGATAGATGAAAGGTTGCGTCATCTGAGAATGAACATCTTTCCAGGAAGCTAGCATCCATATCAATACGCTGAAGCATATCCGCAGCAAACTTCTGTCGGCGTGTTTTGTCGTTTGGCATCAGATGTTGTAGAATTTGCACTTTGTAAGCACACGTACGAAGACACTGGTGAACTACACGATGCAGTGTTGATCGAGGTACATCAAGTTGCCTAGATGCTTGACGAATTGACTTACGTGGGCTTCTGAGAAACGTTTGTCTGATGTCCTCCACTGTCTCTTCTGAAACTCGGTAACGTGCACCGCCAAAATACTAAAATGTAGATTTTCACGGCCGGAAATGTCATGTCCATTATAATTATCCAGTCTGTTATGCCGTGGTCGGTTGATGAATTCTGTGTCACTTCCCAACGTTTCGTCCCGTCTGCGGAGGACATCTTCAAGGGGGTCTGTAGCTCGATCGAAGGCCCAACACACCCACTGGTTCGGTACAGTACATCATTATAATGGACATGACCGCCAGAATGCTTCAGAACAATACCTGTTTCCAGAAACTTCCTATACCATTCAAATGGTTCAAATGGCTCTGAGCACTATGGGACTTAACATCTATGGTCATCAGTCCCCTAGAACTTAGAACTACTTAAACCTAACTAACCTAATGACAGCACACAACACCCAGTCATCACGAGGCAGAGAAAATCCCTGACCCCGCCGGGAATCGAACCCGGGAACCCGGGCGCGGGAAGCGAGAATGCTACCTATCAAGTGGATCACATTCTTACACACGACGATAATTCCTTTGGACAGCAATCGGCGATTTTTTTTTATGAAAACCGCACTACAGCTCGCGCGCGCTGCTGTGGAGTCGCCATTTTAAATTCATGCGACCACGCTGCACTCTGGAGGCGATACTTGGCACTTCTGACGTCGGAATATAAATTGTTTTAGATGCTCTACAATGTTGCGTATTTTTCATTGTCGTATCTACTGTGATTTTTCTCTCCTGGGTCCCTGAAATCAGGGAGGTTTGAGTGGGACAACCTGTATAACAGCTCGTTGGTACTGTTCGGACGCATTTGGTAATAATGTTGCCATGGTTCACGTTTTCGCTTTTGCTGCGGTCACATTGCAAAGACACGAATGGCAACTAATCCGTTGCGTCGATGTTGCTGCTTATATATTCACATTGTGCTCGCAGTGTTGCACATACGCTGCCCTAGGTGGAAATTTTTTCATCGCCCATTTCAGTTGCAAAAAGCGTTTCGACTACCGACTCTCATCATAACCACTGTATGCAGAAGAAAAGAAGAACATCGTTTACGTTTACTGGATTAATAGCGGACACTGCCATAGGTGAAAGTACATGTTAATAGAATACATCATGTTTCTGGAAACATGTTGAGGTACTACGTGTATTTTGTTACAGAATTATTCTATAACTAAGGAAAAAAACTTGCCTCTCGATTTTCTATGTGATTTTCATAGTGTTTCTGGCGCGAGTGTCAGGCATATCATCATTGTTTCAGTACAGGAGTAATTTTGTACTTAGTTAATGTTAGCGCAACACCTTTCTTTGTGGGACTAAGTTCCATTCTTGCAATATTTTGGAAAGGCACAGTGGAATTACTCTTGGCGTCATGCTGTTGGCAGCACTTGGCTGGTTTCGGATCACTGCTGGAAGTGAATGAGAGAACAACGACGGTACAGTGGTTCGTCATGGACATGTTGCGTCCTGAAGTGTTAGGTCCTAAGTGACCGCATCGTGGTGCCATTTTTCAGCAGGACAAGCACGGAAAATGTCTTAACGAACTATCTTTGTTGTGTTGAGGTACTTACTTGACCATCAAGATCACCAGACGTGTTCCCAGCAATACATCAATGGGCGTGAGTGTCTGCAGAAATATATCCTAGAGGCGGCAAAATTCTATAACTGTCATTTTTAGATAACTATTTCGGTAAGTATGAGAACGTGTTATTTTCTAAAATCTTAATCTGTCAGGGAGTGCACAAACTTAACTCAACATTTGACAGTTAACATTTGATAGTTACCCATTCAGTATCTGTTTCAAGAGAAGAAGACTTTCATAAAAAAAATTGTTCAAATGGCTCTGAGCACTATGGGACTCAACATCTTAGGTCATAAGTCCCCTAGAACTTAGAACTACTTAAATCTAACTAACCTACGGACATCACACACACCCATGCCCGAGGCAGGATTCGAACCTGCGACCGTAGCAGTCCCGCGGTTCCGGACTGCAGCGCCAGAACCGCACGGCCACCGTGGCCGGCTGACTTTCATACGTAAAAGGTAAGTATATCTCATTAATATTGTGAAGAACGTAATTTAATGTTACTAAATCGAACATGTTTAGAAAAAAAGCTCGAAAACATTTGCAATATATATATATATATATATATATATATATATATATATATATATATATATATATATATATTTCATACATCAATAATACATGGCTTAAAACCCTGAAAGCCGGCCGGTGTGGCCGAGTGGTTCTAGGCGCTTCAGTTTGGAACCGCGTGACCGCTACGGTCGCAGGTTCGAATCCTGCCTCGGGCATGGATGTGTGAGATGTCCTTAGGTTAGTTGAGTTTAAGTAGTTGTAAGTTCTAGGGGACTGATGACCTCAGACGTTAAGTCCCATAGTGCTCAGAGCCATTTGAACCACTTTTTTTAAAACCCTGAAACAGAAAATAATATAATGTCTGCCGAAGATATCCTATGGGATAGCGGCGTTGCTTCATCCCACACAGATTTACAAGAGTAGCGCTTATTCCACTTTGACAGTATAAGTTTTGGCTTGTAAAACCTTAATATAAGCATGCTAACTGTTTTATTTCCTTATTTTAGGCACTTCTATTTCCAAATGTTGAGTATCACATTAAAACTTGAGCGAAACTTCTTTTGGAAGCTTCATTTTTGTGTTGTTCAGGAAAAATATAATCCAGGTCCAGAATTTGACGAGATGAATGAGACAAATCTTCCGAAACAACCTCCAGTCGACGGTTTTACCGACTCTTAACAACTTAAGACTCTACCAGTACAGTCCTCGTCTCCCCGGTTTGATACGTTGCTGTGCAGTTATGTCAAATGGACTGCAAAACTATTTACGTGATACCAGGTGTACCGGTATGAAATGAGCGTTAAGATACAAATGTGTCGATAGTGAACATTTGTTGTGAATGAGCCTTAATTTTTTTTTGTTTGGTTGCTATGACATCTGTCAAAGATATTTAGTGTACATCAAGTAATGGAACAAACAACTTCATATGTTTTCATCGTGTTAACACTGTCGAATTTTGTACGAGAAACTAATGATTTGCGGAAAGCATTAATTTGTTGTTTTCATTTAAAAAAAAAGTGCTGCAGGGTCGCATCGAATGCTTGTCGGGGCATATGGTGATCATGCTCTATCAGAAGCAACATGCAGAAGATGTTTTAAACGGTTCAGAAATAATGATTTTGATGTAAGAAATGATGCACGTGGAAGACTACCAAAAGATTTGGAAGTCTCCGAATTGGCAGCAATGCTAAATGTTGCAGGGTCGCATCGAATGCTTGTCGAGGCATATGGTGATCATGCTCTATCAGAAGCAACATGCAGAAGATGTTTTAAACGGTTCAGAAATAATGATTTTGATGTAAGAAATGATGCACGTGGAAGACTACCAAAAGATTTGGAAGTCTCCGAATTGGCAGCAATGCTAAATGTTGCACAGCAAACAATTTCTGACCGTTTGAAAGATATGGGGAAGATCCAAAAGTGTGGAAAATGGGAGCCACATCAATTGAATTAAGGACAAATGGAAAACCGAAAAACCATTTGTCGAATTTTGCTTCAAAGACATGAAAGAAAATCAGTTTTGCATCGAATTGTTACTGGGGATGAAAAAATGGATTTATTTTAAGAACCATAAACGGCAAAAATCATGGGTTAATCCGGGACAACCATCAACATTGACTACAAAACCAGATCGATTCTGCAAGAAGACAATGCACTGTGTTTGGTGGGATCACAAAGGTGTGGTGTATCATGAGCTTCTAAAACCCGGTGAAACTGTGAATACTAATCGCTAAAGACAACAAATGATCAATTTGAACTATACATTGATCGAAAAAAGAGCAGAATGAGCCAGAAGACATGGCAAAGTAATTTTTTTACACGACAATGCACATGCACACAAAGCAAAACTGGTTCAGGATACAATCAAAACACTTGGCTGGGAGCTGCTTCCCCACCCGCCGTATTCACCAGACTTGGCCCCTTCCGACTACCTTTTGTTTTCATCAGTGGGACACGTATTGGCTGAGGAACACTTCGATTCCTACAAAGAAGTCTAAAATTGGGTGTCTGATTGGTTTGCTTCAAAAGACGAACATTTCTATTGGCGTGGTGTCCACAAATTGCCGGAAAGGTGGAGAAAATGTATAGAAAGAAAGGGTCAGTACTTTGAATAAAATGTTTTTACTTTTCAATTCAAAATTAGTGTTTCATTTTCACAAAGAACGCTCATTTCATACCGGTACACCTGCTACCTGCATGTTGCACTGTGTTCTCTAAAGCTTCACATTCAGCATTGCCGAAAAACAGCTTCGAAACCGCTTCCGCAACAATGTAAAGCTATAATTTGCCATGAACATCCTGAGGACCTAAGTTATACCTAGCGGTTGCCAAAGTGCAGCATTTACCGTCGCACTCTGCATTGCTAAGCCTGGGATTTACTAGCATCATGGACAATAATTTCTAGGAAACTGTGAGAAACATACCACGATTAGTTAGTTAAATGCCCCATAGATCTTCTGAACGATTCTTAATCGAAATCATGTGGAACGAGTCAGTTTACAGGATATTTATGCATGATTAGCGTTAATGTAAATGAAAAAATTATCATTATATTTCTACTCATTGAGCTATACTTATGCTACTAGTTTTCAGTAGAAATTCGTCATTGGAATAGGATTTGTTGTGGAGAAGTTAGTTTAAATTAGATTCCATGATCTGCAGGTACATGTACATCTACATAGATACTCCGCAAGCCATCTTACGGTGCGTGGCGGAGGGTACCCTGCGCCACTATTTATCATCTCCTTTAAATGATGTTGTTCGTACCCCCTCCCCCTCCACCTTGCTGCCACCTGTGTTTGTGGAACCAGCTCGGACATCAACTCCGCCCCAGCTACAACGACACAACGGTTGTGGACCACCTTGCCTTAGGAGAGGAGACAACGGCGTTGTGACACCCTTCCCAGCAGTGACGGTGCATGCATCCAGGTCAAAGCGAGTGCAACAAAGCACTAGGGAGTTATTTCGTAAATTTGACTCGGTAGCGTAATCACTGAAATACTCTACCAGCCCATGAAGTGTCACCACATTTCTTCCTCCCTCTCTCGGTACTTCACTTTATTCGTCAATCAGCGTAAATAGGACACACTAGGGTCAATAAACCTCACATTTGTCCTGGAACAGTCAACACGTAGCGTTCACATGGTCAGTATCACAAGGGACCGTATGGAAGGTGCCATGTTCGGAAAGTCTCACTTCAGGGTGTCATGTACCTGCAGCAGTAGTGAGAGCTTTTCAGATTCGATTATTACGATTACTATTTCCAAAACATAAATGATACGAGATATTCACGCGATCGAAAGAAATCCACCACTCGCCATTTGCATATCACGGTGAGGTGATATGCTACAGATTATGGGCAACTCAACACGCCATCGTGCTCCACTTGTAACCTCCCCCTCACTTATCGACCTTAATGAGAGTGAAAAATTAAACCGCGTGCACCTAATGGAATTTTGGGAAAAGCAATCGTCACCGAAGTTAATCTGTGGGTAAAGAGGGAGGAAACGGTTACATCTAAATGAAAGGAAAAATGCAAATGAAATTGGTGGAAATTAATTTTGAGAAAAGGGTAAAATTAATAAAGAAAGTAAATGTGCAGTCGTTACGTTAACACTTAATTGGCGTTAATTAGATATTTGAGATTTGGGGAAAATTACGGTCGCCAGTCCAATAGACAACTACTATAATAACTGGAAATTAGCACTAAAAGCGTTGCAACTGAAGGTTGACACGTGTTGTGTGAAAACTGAAAGTTTGTCAGAAGTAATAAATTTCGCTACACTCTGACTTAATTTTGCTAAAGAATTAATAAAACCGGAAAATTGAAAGTTAATTTAGTGACTGAAATTAATAGTGAACTTTCTTTCTGAAGCACTACGAAATTCAATAAAATAAGGTTAGCCTTGGGCTACCTCAACAATCATTTCAAAAGCTACTTGAATCTACGCAATTAAGAAATAAGAGATTTGACTTTGAACTTGAATTAAATGATTCAGAACAAATAAAAATAGAAAAATTTAGTACGTACCAAGCTGAGCTGCAGTCACAGGTAAGCTAAAATATGGTAACAAAACTCTCACTCTTAATTTGTGCTTGTGTAATCTAAATATTGTAGCCAGCTATGAATGCCTTAACTGAACTTTGAAATTAAAGCAGTGAAATCGAATGATATCACTTTAATGCTGGCGTTCGAATTTCAACGACACTCGGGTTCATTCCGGAAAAGGAAGGGACCCTGCTTGGTGATGCAATTGGGACAATGAGCAACAAAGGTTCATGCTACGTTGCTGTAATTTAGTGAGGAAAATTTAACAGTTTAAAAAGCTGAGGTCTGCCATACATTTCTAAAACTTTACGTGCTTTTAGTCTTCCTTGTTGATTGATTGAAGGTTTGAAAACGTCGGTCGAGGAGGTGGCGACAGTCACTCATTGTCAGCCGTCACTGTTGCAGAATGGTTCAAATTGCTCTGAGCACTATGGGACTTAACAGCTGAGGTCATCAGTCCCCTAGAACTTAGAACAACTTAAACCTAACTAACCTAAGGACATCACACACATCCATGCCTGAGGCAGGATTCGAACCTGCGACCGTCGCAGTCGCGCGGTTCCAGACTGAAGCGCCTAGAACCGCTCGGCCACTCTGGCCGGCCTGTTGCAGAAGCTGGGATGTTGGTGCGCCTTCTTCTCGACTCGGTCTCCAGCCGAAAGGGGCTCTTGATGTGCGCCAGCTAACGCTTCCCGTCCGCGACACCATGTCAGAAACTAACATAGCAAGTCTAGCTCAATTACATGCTGCCAAACCCCGAAAGCGCGGCAACCGGCGGGTGCGTCACACAACACACCTGCTGTCCTACCCCCGCCACACTCCCTCTTCTCGCGCTCCATGCGGCTGAGTTGACACTACCAAAGATCCTAAACACTGGTTCTCCACACGACCTATCGATGTAGTCGTTTGATAGCATAGTTTTTCGTAGGCCAGACCCAGCGTAAAATACAAATAATATTTACAAAACAATCCAATTATACATCTACACACACACACACGCAGATATATATATATATATATATATATATATATATATATATATATATATATATATATATATATACAAATTGTAACACAATTACAATATATAAAGACACAGAAATGTCATATCTTCAGGTAAAAAAATAAGGAAAAGAATTATAGAACAATAGATGGAAACAGGAGGATATGCAATTCCGGTGTCACATGTGCCCCACATTGTCTGAGGATGTTCGTGTAACCTAAACAGACTCAGAAAATGTCCCAAAAATGAAAAGAAACAGCGGAAATGCATACACCCAAAACATCAAGAAAACTTAGCACTAGGCAAATTAACCATAAACCAATTTTTAGACCATAATAATTGAGTGGAGAAACTCCTAACCTTATTCCACTCTGTCATCTGACACAAAAGAAAACAGGTTGACAACATATTAAAATTCATAGAAAACATAGAAAATGGTTTAGCTATTCAATAAATCAAAGTTCCTAACAGTATCAAGAAATTGAATACTATTTACAAAATTAATCAGAGTTTATGGTAATAAAAACAGGTAGATCAAAATACGCAAATTAATAATTAATTACATAGAATGCACATTTTTATATAATCTTTTGATAATTGATATTCTTGTCATGAGGGTCCACTTAACGCTAAACAAGAAAATAATACACAGCAGATTGAAAAAAACATAAATATTGACAGCAGAATTCTTTCACACCAGCTGTCCGGGAAGAAAAACAACTCTGCCTTCCATACCCGCAAGTACAAAGAATGCCGAGAGCGGCACAAGCGCCGACAGTGACTCCACCTCGCCAATATTGTTGCGCCCGCCTTTGCGGCACGCTTGATCTCTCTCGCTCTTGTAACGGCATTTCCAGAACGTCTGTTTCACTGAATTCTTACGGAAAAACTCACTCCTGAGTAATCTCAAGGAGTCCATTAACACTATCACAGTGGGTAACTCAACACTGTCTATCATCACATGCATGTACTAGCCTGAAACTTAAAACAGCGTCTAAGTACATCGGCAGTGACTAGTAAATCACATATTTATGAAATCTTACAGCTAGTTACAAAATCATATGTACATCTTAATCTACTGTGACTCAGCTGAAAACTTAAACTAGCAGCTTGGATTTTTCAATTGATTAATAATCAGTTACTCTTAAATCATTTAGTGAAAATTACTGATTAATTACAACTTCTTTAATGTCCTCGTGGTCAGGCAAAAGCAAGACAATCTAGCAAATCGTTAAATCTTACACTCTATATTTACATACTGTACCAATTACCCATTCTGTGGTATTAATCAATCCTTGGCAGGTACAATTTCAAGTCTACAATGTTCCGTATACCTATTAGTTTTCCAGAGCTGGGATACTCTAAGCAATAAGCATTTGTGTGAGGTATACCAATGACTTTATATGGTCCATTATAAACAAACATAAATTTAGAGATTTCGTTGTCTATCTCGCTCGATTTCTCATGAGATTTTACAAGTACTAAGTCTCCGATTGCAAACTTAGCAGAACGCGCTTTAGCATCATGACGACGCCTGCGAGCATCGGCTTTCAGCTTCATTATTTCTAGCAAACGATCTTTTTTCACACCAATACTAATGTCAATCCATGGAGGGAATTTGATTATCTCTTCCAATTCCCTTTCTACACTATTGTCAATGCCGAGATTCCTCACGTTACTGTAGTTCAAATTCATACCTATGTCAATGGCATCCGGCCAGTTAACAATGTGTATAGGCTGATATTGCCTATGCACACCATCTCCTGCCTCGTCAAAACTAACTACTATTGTTTTATCTTGTGACATACATGTCAAAGTTTTGCTTTCGCAATTAATCACCGAACGGTACTTTAATAGCCAATCTAACCCCATAATTACTTCCGTAGTTAAGTCTGGCACGACGACAAACTCTTGTTCAAATCGTGCCCCACATATCTCGAAGTTGTCAAAAATGTGATATGTGACTGGTTTACTGGCCTTCCCAGTGGCACCGACAATTTTCACTCCTGTTACTGGCATAACTACGATACCAGGTCTGTCTTCCAGTAACTCAAATATTTTCTCAGATACAGCACTCAATTCTGCACCGGTGTCAATCAACACGTTTAGTTGTAGGTCGTGCATATTAACAGACACTACTATCTGTCTATACTTGTCCTCAATTGTTTCTTTATTTACCCACAGTAAATCCTCGTCTATATCCAGGTCATTCCAGAAAAAACCGTCTAGCTTTGATCCTAAATTCGGCTTATCTGGCGGCCTTTTCAGCCTCTGTTCACATACAGTTTTAATTTCAACACGTTTGTCCTGAGGCTTAGTCTGTAGCTTCGCCTCCAATACCGAAACATTTTCCTGTAACTCTTCAACTGGTGAGTGTTGCTTTGCTATCAATTCACTAATTGTCACCTTCGTTGATTCCTCTTTGGTCAGATTGATCTCATCTGCCAATCTACCTGGAGGAATGTGTCCAGTAGTATCTGCAATTACTTCCTCTGGATCTGTGCAACCCACACTGCTACCGTCTGACCGTATAACGTCAGCTCTAACCTCATACACGCTTTAATCTACGGGCTTTTCTACCAATCGTGTCCGGCTATCACTAAAATTTTCGTAATCTTTCTCCTTAATACTCTCGCAATGTTTAAACTGGTGGTTTGCGTCGGATGTGTCGGCTACTTCTACCACTATAACTTTCGGTAAGGTCTGCCGGTTACGGCCAGAACTTTCCGTTACTAATTCAACATCCAACTCCTGCGGGACGAAACACGACGAATCTTGCTCGTGCTCCCCATTAACATCAACTATTTCTGGTAAAGTCTGCCGGTTAGGGCCAGAACTTTCTATCACTTCACAAATATTATCTGCCTGTGGGACGAGACGCGGCAAATCCTGCCCGCGCTTCCCATAAACACTTCTTCCATACAGGCTCCTATAATCTCTTAGTTCGTCGTATAAGCGACCGAACTGCCTTAACCACACCGCGTCCCTCTCTGCATCCCCTCGCTCGATGACGGACGTGTTATCCGACATCTCTCAACAATAGCGAATCATTCTTAAATTCAATCTCCAGTTCCGCTGTGGGTGTTACAGCTGCCACTTTATAATCGATTTCCGGAACACTACTTAAATTGTTCTCACTGGCAGTGAATGTATTTTCTGCTGCCGTGTCTACAGCTGATCTACTACTTGCGGGCGCACTCCTTTCTCCTAACACTGGCACACTCTCCCGCCGTTGATTATTCCATACGGAATTTTCGTAATGGCGACACCTCGGTTTTCTACTGTTATTGGGCCTCCAAAAATTCTCCACGCCCGGTCGGCCCCTCACCGGCGCGGCTAATGGTTTCCCTGTCTCGTCCCAGCAGATACGCTCCCCGGATGCTGCTGAGGCGGCTGATCACACCCTCTGGCGTTATTACTATTCTGCGAAGCCCGTATCACGCTAGTATGATACTGGTTTCCATCATTCCTGTTATTATTTGCATTGTACCGATTGTCATTACGGTCCGAACCATTATTGTTATTGCTGCCAAGGTTGCGGTATCATTATTCCCATGGTTATCGTTGTTGTGGTTGTTGTGGTTTTGTTGTTACCACGGCCTCTACCGCTATCTCGATTATTGCACCAATTATCCTCGTCCTCAACTCTTTCCAGGAAATCATTGATTGACCTGTAATTGCTTCCTACGTAGCGTTTTGTATCATCTGGAAGCTTCCTGTAGAGTTCCCAGACTATTTCGGATTCCGTGCGGCGATCTCGCAAATATTCCAACTTGCGGATCCAGCCCTCACAAAACTCCTTCATCGAGCCACGCGAATTCGCATCTGAAGGCCTCGATACGACAAATTCGCGTCAGACACTTTGTTGTTACAGCCAGAAACAAATTTTTAAACTCGTCAAAAGTCAGTTTCGTAATGTTGAGGTTTAAGCCCCAACGCTTGGCATCACCAGCCAACACGTAAATAACCGCATTAATTTTTCTCTCATTAGTCAATTATCTGGGTAAAACTCTTTCACAATTTTTAATGAAATCTGTCGCGTGTATACCGCCTTTTTTCAAGGGGTCGAACCGCTCCTCTTTCGTCAACAATTCCGGACTATGTGCACAGATTGGCACATGGTTCTGTTTTCCATCAAGTTTCTTTTCCAATTCCGACACTCTTGTAATTACTTGGCAAGTGGTTGTCACGAGCGTTTCCATTTCCCTCTTTCTCTCTTTGCAGGTATTAGCCTGCTTCCTCACTTTAGTATCCACTTCGGATACTAAAGCCTTTAAAGTTTCCACCTTTTGTTGATCCTCTTTCTTCACTAATTGAATTTGTTCCGTCACCTTATTCTAGATGATCGGAGCAACTGCTAATCCTACACTTTTCTCGATTCTGCTAATTTCGGAATCAAAACGAGTATTTATGTTCGCAATTTCCGCCTGAACGCCTATCATTTCCCGTTTAAGATTACCGATTTCGGTATTAATCACAACAATATCTTGTTTGATTTTACCAACTTTTGTGTTAACAACTCCAACATTGTTGTTAACAACATTAATAGCTTTGTTCTGATTGTCTAGCTTCCTGTCAATTCTTTCAGACTGTGCTTTAATTTCTGCCGATTGAGTTTCTATCTTGGTAGACTGAGCCTTGATTTTGTTAATCAAAACATTCAATAAATCAGTTTAATTCCCGGAAACTACCGGTTTTACTTCCGTAGCGGCTTCCTCTTTAATTGTCCCCCCGTATTCGTCATCAAGGGGTTCAGATTTGATTTTCACTTCCGATTCCGAAACATTTTCCAAAGTTTGGAATTCCATTTCTGCTCTTTGTTGCGTTTCGGCGGTCGAGTCTTTCATGCTAGCCCCCTGCCCCTGAACAATGGGTTCCGCGGTGCGCGTTTCCCACTGTTAGACCGATTGTTCCATACCCAAGTCTACCAAATTATGGTAATTGTTGCCTTCACTCGTTTTACTAATTTTCAATATAAATCCCAAATCTCAAATATAATTAGGATTACTTCCACTACTTATTCTCGCTGACGTAACGACCTGTTCGTAACCAGTACTTTGTTACGAGATTTGCACAATGCAAAATGCGTGTCCAGAACAACCTCAAATCCAAAGATTGTCCTGTCACGGTCGCCACGTGTAACCTCCCCCTCACTTATCGACCTTAATGACAGTGAAAAATTAAACCGCGTGCACCTAATGGAATTTTGGGAAAAGCAATCGTCACCAAAGTTAATCTGAGGGTAAAGAGGGAGGAAACGGTTACATCTAAATGAGAGGAAAATTTCAAACGAAAATGGTGGAAATTAATTTTGAGAAAAAGGTAAAATTAATAAAGAACGTAAATCTGCGGTCGTTACGTTAACAACTAATTGGTGTTAATTAGATATTTGAGATTTGGAGAAAATTACGGTCGCCAGTCCAATGGACAACTACTATAATAACTGAAAATGAAAGATTAATGTACATATAATTAGCACTAAAAGCGTGGCAACTGAAGGTTCACATGTGTTGTGTGAAAACTGAAAGTTTGTCAGAAGTAATAAATGTTGCTACACTCTGACTTAATTTTGCAAAAAAATTAATAAAACCGGAAAATTGAAAGTTAACTTAGTGACTGAAATTAATTGTGAACTTTGTTTCTGAAGCACTACGAAATTCAATAAAAAAAGGTTAGTCTTAGGCTACCTCAACAATCATTTCAAAAGCTATTTGAATCTACCTAATTAAGAAACAAGAGATTTGACTTTGAACTTGAATTAAATGATTCAGAACGATTAACAATAGAAAAATTTAGTACCAAGCTGAGCTGCAGTCACAGGTAAGCTAAAATATGGTAACAAAACTCTCACTCTTAATTTGTGCTTGTGTAATCTAAATATTGTAGCCAGCTATGAATGCCTTAACTGAACTTTGAAATTAAAGCAGTGAAATCGAATGATATTACTTTAATGCTGGCGTTTGAATTTCAACGACACTCGGGTTCGTTCCGAAAAAGGAAGGGACCCTGCTTGGTAATGCAATTGGGACAATGAGCAACAAAGGTTCATGCTACGTTGCTGTAATTTAGTGAGGAAAACTTAACAGTTTAAAAAGCTGAGGTCTGCCATACATTTCTAACACTTTACGTGCTTTTAGTCTTCCTTGTTGGTTGATTGAAGGTTTGAAGTCGTCGGTCGAGGAGGTTGCGACAGTCACTCATTGTCAGCTGTCGCTGTTGCAGAAGCTGGATGTTGGCGCGCCTTCTTCTCGACACGGTCACCAGGCGAATGGGGCTCTTGATGTGTGCCAGCTAACGCTTCCCGTCCGCGACACCATGTCGGAAACTAACGTAGCAATTCTAGCGCAATTACATGCTGCCAAACCCCGAAAGCACGTCAACTCGCGCGAGCGTCACACAACACACCTGTTCCACTGCCCTACCCCCGCCACACTCTCTCTGCTCACGCTCCATGCGGCAGAGTTAACACTACCAAAGATCCTAAACACTGGTTCTCCACACGACCTATCGACGTAGTTGTTCGATAGCATAGTTTTTCGTAGGCCAGACCCCGCGTAAAATACAAATAATATTTACAAAACAAACCAATTATACATCGACATAAATGTATAAATATATATCCAAATTGTAACACAATTACAATATATAAAGACACAGAAATGTCATATTTTCAGGTAACAAAATAAGGAAAAAAATTATAGTACAGCAGATGGAAACTAAGGAAATATGCATTTCCGGTGTCACACACTGTTGCTCTTCACTGCCAGTATTTCTCCCTCTCATTCGTCGTAAACATTATAGAGGCTTGCTTAATATAATTTTTTAACTGTCTAATCAGACGTGAAGCAGAGCAGTCTTTTCTCTCGATTTCTGTGCTTACTTCCCGTTGCAGTTTTCTCTTTAATCTCTTCCAACCTTATTAACGCAGAATGCATTTCCATTAATGAGTTAAATTTGGGCTCCCCCAACCCTCCCCCCCCATCCCCCAACCCCAACACTGTTCACTTTCATCCTCATGATTTATTTCGATTAAACGATATTCAACTTGATTCATGCCTGCGAGTAGGATCGAATGAGGTGCTCCATAAGGCACCGGCATCGTCTTCCTAGGGTTCGACGAGTTAGAGGAAATAAATGTCAGGATAAGCGTACCGCCATAGTACGTTTGTACAGCAGCCGTTTTGCGACACAATTGCGAATGCGTACCATTGACCTGAGTAGGAAATAATTTCCTAGCTACTACAAATGTATTTCAAATGTTACATTTTCCATTAATCCCTTATCCGACTGCGCTCAGTTTTTACCCACGGAATACCTTAACGGCAATTACAACAATGCTGCAGCCCGTTACTTTTTTTATGAAGGAAGAGTTTCTCATTGCGTCCTCGCGTTTGGATGCTCTACTGTGCTTGTTTCCACAGAAAGCTAGGAAATATTCCAAACCCCTCCCCCCCCCCCTCAAAAAAAATATAATAATAAAAGAATCATCTCGTAATGCTTGAGAAGACCGTACAGTTCGTTACTCCAGTTCTTTAACCGTATCAACAGGAACGGTGCATAGTTCAAATATGAGATAACACCTGTCAGAGAAATGCAAAGGACTGCCATCAGGTTACGTGATTGTGGGGGTCAAGTTACAGGCCTTGATCGACGTATCCATCTCGGACCATGATGGCGCGTTAGATGTCTTACGCTAGCATCATCGTGGGCATACCACATTTCACAACGGTTTCATCAGAGTTACATTCTCAGTCAACTCGCAAAGTTCCCACTAGAGAAAGAGAAACTACCATCGAGTTTTCTTAGTAGAATGCATCGCCCAGTCAGCCGAGCCCTTTTACCCATAACCACACAGTCGATGGTAATTGATACCGATGTGACTCATCAGCTGAGCGCAGTTAAATGAGGTCGTGATCGAAAATTGTGTTCTTCCAAACTGTCCTGTAACTTGTGTAAAACCTACTAGAAAGAGTCAAACCGAACTGGAGAATAAATTTAACCCCACACGATAATGAAATTTGAATCAGTACCAATGACTAAATACCTACTTTGTTTATAATTTCTTACATTACGCTGCTTGCGCAACCAAATCAAAAGCCACAAAAGAAGTACGCTGAGCTTCCCGCAGAACGGGGTAAACGCAGTAAGGCGATGAACTCCAGGGAGTTAGTCCTCTACCACCACTTGAAGAATAGTCACTCATCACCACGTGAAGGAAGCCATCACGCAGGTACTGCAGTTGGGATGGGATGTGCTTTGAAAGGAGGCCACCCTGGCACTGACTTTCCAGTCAGACAATGCATTTTACTTATCAAAAAGGTGCAGGTACAAAAGAGGCAGTTTTAGCAAGCTGCGTGGTCACAGGAAGCGTGCCTTTTAAAGGCAGACTCACGGAAGAACCACCATTGTGGAAACAACAGTGGGCAGTCACATTCCCCAAAAAACACGGGTTCTTAAAAAACAGAAAGTGGAATGGCGACAGAAAGTTTAGGACACCGACATCTCGCCCAGATGCTGCGAAACCAAATAGTTAAAGACAAATAAAAACGGCCACCAATGGTTCAGGCAAATAAGTCGGAGTAACGAGTGCTACTGTGCTTACAGAGGTCCTTCCAGATTACCCAGCAACAGAAGCAGGCAGAGAGGAGGAGTAATTTGGACACAATTTGGAATGCCAGGAATAACAAGTATTTTACTGGCTAACAACCTGAAGTGCGAGTAAGGGAGGGAGACAGGATAACTTCTTACTCGTCAGCACCCACAAGATTTATTATTCAGCGGTACATTATACAACGTCAAAAGCCGCAGAGCCTTAAGTTTTTCTTGCCGGAAGCGCTCTATGGAAAGTCATCTTTTAGGCTGGAGATTTCGGGGGCAGACTTCACCCCAAGGTGACATCCTGTGGCACAGACTTCATGATGACTTCTCCAGGCTCGGACTGATAGAACTCTCATCCGGTTGATTTGAACTTCGCCGCAGACAGAGAGAGGCTGTTGGTACATAGCCAATGACTGATTTTACACCTACCCACCCATCACCAGCAAATAATGAGCTTGGTGAGATCCAGCAAGAACAGAAAAGCGAGCTGCAGCGGAGGACTAATCGTTTACAATGACATTCAGTAATTTCAACCTTCATTCTGAAAACTTATTTCCCGTGAGAGGTTCAACATGATTTCAGGTCCAGCAAAAGATGTACACGCATATCCTTCTAAAGTGTTTCCTACTTCTATGTTCTAAACATTGACAATCAAGACTCCCATGAATGTAAATGTCTTGTCCAGATACACATTACTTTCGATGATTGTTAAACCAGCTTTTTTTTTCTTTATTGTATTTCAGTTCCCCAACTTAGGTTGGCTGGCAGATGCATAGGTGTTTCTCTTGTGCAGAGAGACATTACAAGTACACAGGAAGACATTTATAATAATATAAATGAGAAATTATGGCAGAACATAGGTGTAAAAAAAAAGGACCACAATCGAAGAAAACACACACAAAGGGGTGACTGTAATGGAGGTAAAAATCTGAAAAAAATATTTTACACAAAAAACACACACTGTAAGGATTAAAAGACACAAGTCGAAGTACGGCCAGAGCATAAAAAGTTGCAGAATGACTCGATGGGTGGCGTAGCACGGAACAATCATGGACAGCAAAATTATCGACAAGTTGAGCACACGATTAAAACCACATCACTTGACTACACTGTAGAAAGGCCCGAACACAACACTGACACAGTGCACTTGATGACGAAGACAAAACTGGGAGGATCTCCCAGGGGTAGGGATACGAGGCACAAGGGGAAAAGGGGGAGAGGGGTGATGCTAGAAGGGGTGAGGGAAGGGGGGCAGGGGAGGGAAGGACGGGAGAAGAAATCATCCGAGGAGGAAGTGCAGAGACTCAAGTGGGGGGAAGGAGGAAAAACCATTCTGAGGAAAGGAGGGGAGTGGTAAAGGGGGCCCTGGGGAGGGGTGGGGGGACAAAGCTGGGCTACAGTTGGTAAGAAGTGTAGACGTCACAGCGAAGGTCATCATCTGGGAGGGGGAGAAGTTGAACCATGTTTTATAGTGAATTTAATTACATACGTAAGCTGAGTTCATTGAGATCCTTGCCTAATTTCATAGTCCGATGAATTCATTTATTGTTTGTTTGACGGGCGATATTTTGCTTATGTCAGATATACAGGGTCAGTTTAAGATGTTTAACTAAAGATTACAATCAAAGTACTCCACCCATAGCATACATTGAGGTGACAAAAGTCGTGCGATGGATATGGATATTGTATACAGATAGCGATAGTGCCGCGTGCACAAAGTATAAAAAGACGGAGCATTGTTGGAGTTGTCATATGTGCACAGGTGATTCATGTGAAAAAGTCTCCGACGTGATTATGGCCGCACGAGTAGTATTAACAGACTTTCAACGCAGACTGGCGGTTGGAGCTAGAAGAATTGAACATTTCATTTCGAAAATCGTTAGGGGATACAATATTCCGAGATCTACAGTGTCAACAGTGCGCCAAGAATAACAAATTACAGTCATTACCTCTCAGCGCGAACAACGCATTGGCCGCCAGCTTTCACTTAACACCCGAGAGCAGCGCCCTTTGCATAGAGTTGTCTTTGCTTAAAGCACTGCGTGAAATAATAGCACGTACAATGTGGGACGTTCTATGAACGTATCGGCCCGACATAAATTCCATCGATCATTTATGGGACATAATCGAGAAGCCATTTTGCGCACAAAATGCTGCTCCGGCAACACGTTCGCAACTATGGACGGGTGTAGAGGCAGCATGGCTCAATATTTCTGGACTTCCGACAAACTGTTGAGTCCCTGCCACGTCCAGTTGTTGCAGTATGTCGGGCAACAGGAAGTCCGACACGATATTAGGACGTATCCCATGACTTTCGTCACCTCAGTGTACTTTCGTATTTAACATACATATTTATTTACGACGACCATATTCCATATCTCACACTGAAGAAGTGGCCGCGGGGGGGCCACATAAACTGTAGTTACACACGCTTACTGCAATGTTTTATCTATTATCGCTTTATTATTTTTGAAATGTTATTAGTTCAATGCAACTTAACAAAAACTCTTTCCTGTACGTTTGTTGGAACATAAATTTAGTTTGTCACACGCCGTGAATCAGAAAACTGAGAGAGAGGGAGACGTTGCTGCTGGTTATTTGACCATTTTTTCCATTGTTATATCAATGTACGTCAGTTGTGTGGCATAACCTGCGTTCGACTCGTAGTCAACTGCGTTTTCTGTATGTGACTTAGAGCACTGTCTACATGCGATCGTTAACAGCAAACCTATCGGTCATCAGAGGACTTCCATCTCATGTGTGATGAAATGCGACCATCCTGTTTCAGCACTTTCCTCTAGACGAACGAAATTAATGCGATGTACGCCATTCCCCTGCCACATCTTGGGCATAAAATCGAGTCTAAGTTAGTGACAGGTGTTTGTGAGGTACTGCAGTCCTCATGTATACATCTGTCTGACAGATGTCCCATTTAAAGAGTTAGTGGAAGCATGACTACTGCTGTGCATTGTCTGTTCCCTTGCAAAAGGCATTCTCCGTTGCTAACTATAACTTTTATAGGACTGAAGCGAACGCAGTATAATTTCAGAATCGTGATCGGATGTGAGCAATGGGCGCTATACAGGGTGATTCAAAAAGAATACCACAACTTCAAAAATGTGTATTTAATGAAAGAAACATAATATAACCTTCTGTTATACATCATTACAAAGAGTATTTAAAAAGTTTTTTTTCACTCAAAAACAAGTTCATAGATGTTCAATATGGCCCCCTCCAGACACTCGAGCAATATCAACCTGATACTCCAACTCATTCCACACTCTCTGTAGCATATCAGACGTAACAGTTTGGATAGCTGCTATTATTTCTTGTTTCAAATCATCAATGGTGGCTGGGAGCGGTGGCCGAAACACCATATCCTTAACATACCCCCATAAGAAAAAATCGCAGGGGGTAAGATCAGGGCTTCTTGGAGGCCAGTGATGAAGTGCTCTGTCACGGGCTGCCTGGCGACCGATCCATCGCCACGGGTATTTGACGTTCAGGTTTCATAACTAACCTTTTTCGTAGGACTCTCCATACAGTTGATTGTGGAATTTGCAGCTCTCTGCTAGCTCTGCGAGTCGATTTTCCTGGGCTGCGAACAAATGCTTGCTGGATGCGTGCTACATTTTCATCACTCGTTCTCGGCCGTCCAGAACTTTTCCCTTTGCACAAACACCCATTCTCTGTAAACTGTTTATACCTACGTTTAATACACCACCTATCAGGAGGTTTAACACCATACTTCGTTCGAAATGCACGCTGAACAACTGACGTCGATTCACTTCTGCCGTACTCAATAACACAAAAAGCTTTCTGTTGAGCGGTCGCCATCTTAGCATCAACTGACGCTGACGCCTAGTCAGCAGCGCCTCAAGCGAACAAATGTACAACTAAATGAAACTTTATAGCTCCCTTAATTCGCCGACAGATAGTGCTTAGCTCTGCCTTTTGTCGTTGCAGAGTTTTAAATTCCTAAAGTTGTGGTATTCTTTTTGAATCACCCTGTACACTTCTGGAAAGCTATATTGCGCATGTATAACAAAGAATCGATGTTTTGGGGTAGTAGTTTCTTTATTTTGCAGTTTGTTACCATAGTTTATCGCAGAAAATTTGCAAGAAGAATGTATGTCATGTGCTGGAAATATATTTCGTACATTTAATAATTAACAGCGTTGGGTTTCTCACACCTATTAGGTCAGAAACCCCACCGCTGTAACACTATAACGTGTTTTAAGTGCAGAACTGTGTAGCCTTACGAGTGCATGTCTTTGTGTTCTCTCGTACCAGTACGTTCCTGGTACTGATTCTAGGCATTAGAACAATACTTTAGAATGGATAGCGCAGTTGATTTATTTACACTGCGTCAATCTTAGTCTGTCTGGTGCTCCAGCATGCATTAAACCGCACTTTGCTTCTCCTTCTTATTACCGTCTGTTATATCATCACAACACTTTCATACCTACCGTACACCGACAAGGAGTGCTGATCTGGACGTGCTCGCATCTGGAGAAATCTTTTGCGGTTGGATGGATGCTATGAATAAGATTGGTTAAGAACGTCAGTTACGGACTCGGCTCGCTCTGTTCCTTCACGAGACACGGAATGCAGTGATCAGCCACAAATTTAATCAAAAATTGGTTCAAATGGCTCTGAGCACTGTGGGACTTAACTTCAGAGGTCATCAGTCCCCTAGAACTTAGAACTACTTAAACCTAACTAACCTAAGGACATCACGCACATCCATGCCCGAGGCAGGATTCGAACCTGCGACCGTAGCGGTTCCGGACTGTAGCGCCTAGAACCGCTCGGCCACTCCGGCCGCCCCAAATTTAATCGATGACAGTGTTGCAAGCAGCGTTGGTCAAAGACAATACGAGGAGATCTCTAACTTTATCCTAAGAATGCACTGTGACTCCCATCTGCATAGGGAAAGATTGCAAATTTCGCACGAAGATCGAAGTGCTAAAAGTAGGTAGGAAACTGTCTACTGTACTTTGGTGAATATGTTCAAGAATTAACAATGAATGGACGTACTGCACAGCCACCTATCTACATTCACAATGGTACTCGCAAAGTAGTGGAGGGGCGGTTTGTCGATGATACACAAATTGGGAAGCATGCAGTCGTATCAATTATAGGCGTTGAAAAACTGGTGTAATTACTAAAATTGATCGCTGTATCAACTGTGATGCTTTTTACAGCACATCGATGGTGTCTATTCCATCACATCCGTCCACTGGTATGCTGTTGATTACCACATAGTGATTGACTGACGTCACTTGTTTGAGATAGAGATAGAGTCCAGGTGGAGGGGCAAACTTTCCGGGAAGGGCTAGCACCGACACAGTGAACGCGTTCGTAAGTGCACCAAGAGGAAACAGGTGAAATGGAACACCGAGCCATCTGCTACCATGTCACTGTGAAAGATGAATTTAAATGTGGAGGCTGTTAGTCACCCTCAGACACATGTGTGAAAACGCTACACAATGCCGCAACAATCTTTGTTTCCTTATATTACGGCGGTCATTGATTTCAATCATCCAGTGTGCGTTTGTTGTGGTAGTAGTACCGTATCTCGATTTATCAATCTAGTACACGTTTTAACACTGTTAGCGATAGCGATACCTGCGTGCGCCTGTAGAACCAAGAACTCTTGTGACAGTAACGTAGTCATTACGATCGTGTTCTTTACATCAGGTGGCCGGTAAGACGAGTATGTCTCAAGTCCTAAGCCACATTGGTACCACTCGCAAGACAGAAAAATGTGACATGTCCATCTCCCGCGGATTTTCGCTCAGTATTGTTTGGTGTCACCAGCATTCAGTTATTGGCCAAGTAATATACTTAGCAGGGGATGTGTTGATAGATTCGCTGTCATCAGTGGGCTTATACAGGGTATCCCAGCTATCTGGTCCACCCAATATATCTCTGGAACAATAACAGCTATTGGAAAACGACTTTCACCGGTATCAATGTAGGGCTGCGGCCCACGAATGTACATATTTGGAAACATCCTAAAACGAAAGCATATGTGTTTTTTAACACAAACTTATGTTTTTTAAATGGACCTCCTATATTTTTTTCTTCAGCAATCCATAGCATGACAAAGCACATACACAATGGCGTTGATTGCATCGCAATATTCCCATTACATCCCGAGATACTGAGACGCGAAGTTGACGCTTGAAACACCCGACATGCGCTGCTAGCGCACGTCCTGAGGCTCAGGCGTGAACCCCATGCTGCCCGTAATCGCGATGGTCCGAAACGAATAATACGGTCTGCTGCCATCCTCTTGATAAGTATGGAGGTGTGATTACACATGTCAATGTGTAATCAAGAACTGATTGGTTTGATGCGGCCCAGCACGAATTCTTCCCTGTGACGACCTCTTCATCTCACAGTAGCATGTGCAACGTAGTCCTCTATTTTTTGCTGGATGTATTCGAGTCTCTGCGTTCGTCTACAGTTTTGCCCTCTACAGCTCCCTCTAGACCACGGAGGTCATTGCCTGATGTCTTTACATATGTCCTATCATCATTACCCTTTTCGTTGTCGGTGTTTTCCACATATTCATTTCCTTTCGAATTCTACGCAGGACCTCCTCATTCTTTCTCATATCAGTCCATCTAATTTCCAAAATTCGTCTGTAACATCAAATCTCAAATGCTTCGTTTCTCTTCCGTTCCAGTTTTCACACAGTCCATGATTCAGTATCACACAGTCCTGCACTCCAAACATAAATTCTCAGAAATTTATTCCTCAAATTAAGGCCTATCTTTGATACTAGTAGACCTTTCTTGGCATGGAAAGCCTTTTTTGCTAGTCTGCTTTTGATGACCTCCTTGATCCATCCGTCATTGATTATTTTGCTGCCTGGGTGCAGAATTTCTTAACTTCATCCACTTCATGATCGTCAATCCCGATGTTAAATCCTTCTCTGTTCTCATTTCTGATGCTTCTCACAACCGTCATTTCTTCGATTTACTCTTAATTCAAATTCTCTCATCATTAGACCGTTCATTCCATTTAGTAGATCGTGTAATTCCTCTTCTTTTTCACTCAGGATAGGAATGTCTTTAGCAAATCATACATTGATAACCTTTCACCTTGAATTTTATTCATACTCTCGAAATTTTCTTTTATTTCCATCATTGCTTCTTCGATGTTTAGATTCAACAGTAGAGACCAAAGACTAAATGCTTGTTCTGCATCCTTTCTAATCCCAGCACTTCGTTCTTGGTCGTCCACTTTTATTACTCCCTCTTGGCTCTTGTACATATTGTATATTACGTGTCTCCCCCTATAGCTTACGCCTATTTTCCTCACAATTTCAAAATCTTACACCATTTTACGTTGTCGAACGCTTTTTTCAAGTCGACAGATCCTTTGGACATGTTTTGATTTATCTTTAGTCTTGCTTCCATTATCAACCGCAACGTCAGAGTTGCCTATGTCGTGCCTTTACCTTCCCTAAAGCCAAACTGGTCGTCATCTAACACCTCCTCAATTTTCTTTCCCGTCGGTCTGTATATTATCCTTGTCAGCAACTTGGATGCATGAGATGTTAAGGTGTTTGTGTGGTAACGCACGATCTTATCAACTCTTGCAGTCTTCAGAATTGTGTGGATAATATTTTTTCGAAAGTCAGGAGGCATGCCGCCAGACTCATACATTGTACATTAACGTGAATAGTCGTTTTGTTGCCTCTTCCGCCTATGATTTTACAAATACTAATGGAATTCTTATTTGGTCTTAAGTCCTCCATTGCTCTTTCGAATTCTGATTCTAATACTGGAGCCCTTGTTTCTTCTAACCCGACTCCTGTTCCTTCTTCTATCACATCGGACAAATCTTTCCCGCCGACCTCTCCTTTGCATTTAATAATGGGATTCCCCTAGTGCTCTTAATGTTACTAACCCTGCCTTTAACTTCACCGAAGGTTGTTTTGAGTTTCCTATATGGTTATTGAGTACTTCCGACAATCATATCTATACTTCAGGAAAGTTTGACCTCTGCTGTTACACAAATTGATATTTTTTAAGAAATAAGCTTTAGGACCAGCTAAAGAATTTCTGCAGAGGTGTCGAAGTCTTTTTTTACAAACATTAAAAATGTACTGAAATTTCAGAAAACCGATATTGACCAAACTGAAAAGATTAGAAGTTTAATTATCTTGGAGATAATCCGAGGAGTGGTTTGGAAAAGAAAACTACTGTCGAGTAAAGGAGTGGGAAGGGAATATTTTATAACCAAAGACTCTTACAACTTAAGTATCTGTCTAAAAATGCAGAAAAGGGCGCTGCAATACGGTACTGAATCAAGTATATATGTATGCAAATGATTGTCTAGACTTAAATTATAATTTGGATAAATTATAAATACTAGAAAGGTGAATCATTAGGAAAATATTACACCAATGACAAATTATGGAACGTTGGAAATTATATAGTAATGATGAACTTTATCGAAACATAGAAGACATATCAGAGGTAATGAGAAACAGAATACTGGTACTGCTTGGATTTTATACTGAGTGCAAGACAGTAGATCAGCAAAAAACATTTACAAATATTTGTGGAATAAGGAGTCTACAAGAGGAATTAGAAAGAAAATATGTATGTAAGTGTTTAAGAAACAGCTTACAGTTACGGCCCTGGAAAAGGTACTGAATAAGGAAGGGTGAAAATGTAGAAGCATATTTCTTGCAATAAAGACCAAAGCGTTCGATGGTAGATAAGGAGATTCTCTCAACGGTGAAGAATGCGGAAAGGTCTAGCTTTAGAAAGAGAAATTAATATACAGACGCGTCTGTTCCCGCAACAGGAAATATTCGAGACAGCATCTGGTCTTCATGTTAGGAACAGATGTTCTAACGACTGTCTGAACTCACAAATCAGGAATCCTTTTCTCAAGTACTTGAAATAATTCCGCATAATTGGAGAAAAGCCGGAATGAACTACTCCAGGCAGCAAATTAAAAGATGAAACCCTCATTGCACTAAGCTACGTGTTTTGTAGATCCTATAAAAACATGCAGGGATAAGAGAGAGTCGGAGCTTGCTGGAAACGGGAATTCTAAAATACGACAGATTTGTTTGGAACATTAAACGTTAGTATCCTCTTCCTAAAATCTGCTGCTAGTGCGTGCAATGTATGCAGTGACTGGGTGTGAGAAATGAATGAAAGGCGTAGCACCAATCTTTTACATTAATAAAGGGGAAAGTTCTTGAAAACAACACTATTTAAAAGATGAACCACATCCAAAAGTTTGAACATATGACAATGAAATTTTATACCATGCTTTTCAAGAAATCAGCCTACTTACAGTTAAGATCCTTGGATTTTGTACATTCAACTTTTAATGGAATTTAGAAAGGTTATTTTCTAAAAACAATAAATGTACTTTTTCCTCAGAAACTATTCAACATATTTCTGCAAGTATTTCTCTGCTTAATCTCTTTACAAATAGTCAAGCTTCTATCTTGACGTTTTCTTGAATATATTCAATAGGAACATTATAATAATTTTTACTTATAATTCTGTAACTGTAATACAAAATTCAATCAAAACTCCAAGCACTTTCGCGCTTATCTCAGCTCACATTCACAATTTAAAAATTTACGCTTGAGTCGACGTTTATCGGGTTCATAGAAAGAAGTGTACAATATTTCATTATTCTAGTTTTTACGTGTTCTGAGAAAAAGGTACATAACCTGTAAAAACATAATTTTCGGCAAGTGTAATTTAAAGTTAAGCCTAACGTTTCCTCTCATGTCACTTCATCAAAAGGCTTCAGATTTGCACCCAGGATCGTCTTTCTCTTTAAGGATTCTCTTATGGTTTCCTGTTCTCTGCTATCTTTCCTTTACCTGGTTTTCAACTGACTTTGCAACTACAGACAGGCGCTGTAAGTTTATTTTTCTCTAGATGGATTGAATAAAATTTCCTATCTTAGAGCCCGTTCTCTCCAATACCTCCATCCACCTTACATCCCCGTCATTAAACACAAGATCTGAGTCTGACAACTGTAGCAGATAAAAATGCGGTCTTAGGGCGTCGTTTCCATATGAGCGAATTTAGGGACTCTTTTTGATTCTGAGTTTTTCCATATACACACTTTTTATAAGTGCAGGGTCGTCTGGTAACAGGTAAATGGGCTTGACAACACTCAGGATACAGTTTGGAATCCTTTCCTTCTGAATGTAATCCTCAGAATCGTTGTTCACAGAGCTGCACTTGAAGTGTTGCTTCAAAAAGTTGGCGTGACACGAAGGTCACGTCACGCATTGATTATTTTTCAGGCAGTTCCGACGCAATTTCATCTCTGTAGCTTTGGGAACTTACTGTCCATAGGTTCTACTAATAAATTTAAAATAACTGGTAATTGACATTTTTGGCTAATATCATGAACGTCACACCTTCAATAGGTTCTTTGTGGAACAGTATTGCTCACTTAGGACAAATCGAATGAGGTAGCACTGTTTCAAAGAGACTGACTTTGTATTCGGGACGATGTAGTAGCCAGTCTTCATCCAGACTTCCTGATGTTGGTTTTCCGTGGTTTTCCAAAATTGCTCCCGGCAAATGCCGGGACGGTTCCTAACATAAGGCAACGGCAGACTGACCGTTACATCCTTCTAAAACAAGACCTGGAAGTATGTACACACCTGTATATAGGAATAATTTTTGTTGTTCTTCGATTTTAATAACGAGTCAAATATCCATGTAAAGGTGATATACAGGTAATTAAAATTAATGCTACCAGTATTAGTACTGCGGCAGACAGGAAAATGCAAAATCACTGATATCCTTGACAAACAAAACTTAGTAGCTTTGGCTTTACTGGAAACTGGATTTAAAGATGAACAAGAGGTGGAGTTTAAGACTTGTGACGTGCACATCACTCTTGGGGAGAGATTTCCCTGCGAATAAGAAAATTATCGATTCTGTGAAGGTCTTCACATCTCCCTCTAAGGGGGTTTCCCTGATAACAATAAGGTATGCAAACTAAACATATAGTTTAAATAATTCCTCTGTACCAGTCTATTTCGGTAACAAAAATAATCCAAAGAGATTATAAGAGTACTGGATACTGCCTTGATCCGAAACATTAAAAAATATTCGTAATAACACTAAAATCCTAGTGGGCGATTCTAATGCCCTAATTGAGAAAATGTTTTTGCAGAAATGTTGGAGACTTTTCAGCCACAAACGAACAACTTCTAATCGAAAAAGTGTTGTGTAAATCGTTCCAACTAAATCTAAGCGGCTCAGATGGTTCAAATTGCCTATGGGACGTAACATCTAAGGTTATCAGTCCCCTAGAACTTAGAATTACTTAAACCTAACTAACCTAAGGACATCACATGCATCCATGCCCGAACTACATCTGGTCTACATATTTCAAGAGATTGTCCTGCGAACAGAAAACTGGTAAATCGCCAAAAATAGATCATGTAGCAAAAATAAAAAAAGGACGAAAATATTGAATGTGAAGATTAAATGGGCTCTGAGCACTATGGGACTTAACATCTGAGGTCATCAGTCCCCTAGAACTTAGAACTACTTAAACCTAACTAACCTAAGGACATCACACACATCCATGCCCGAGGCAGGATTCGAACCTGCGACAGTAGCTGTCGCGCGGTTCCAGACTGAAGCGCCTAGAACCGCTCGGCAATGTGAAGGTTAAAAAGGATAAATATCAAAACACACCACTATCTCACTTGAACCAGGGTGAAGTTCATTTCTGAAAGTAACTTATACGAAGAGGAAGATAGATTTGACTTGGAAAATGTAAGAAAAAATAATAACACCATTTAAAACTTCGAGACAGTGACGCCCAAACCTGGTACTACATGAATCTTTGCGTGACCAAGATTACTGAGGAAATAACTTCGACAAGGACATGATTCTATTAAGGGTACGAGAATACCGCGAACGAAACGGAAGCAGGAATGACAAGACTGGTATTCGAACAAGAAGAAATATTCGTTTTTAATAGTGAATGAAGTTCTAAGACAAACAACAGAAGTGATAAGAAACTTCAAACACATGTAATTATAAAGATCAGCTCCACAAACTGAAAACGATTTTCAAGAAAACAAGACCTGAAACTTCCATAAAGTGTTTAAATACTGCCCCACAACATACAACCGCTTAATATTTTTGAGTCAACTGGGGATGTTCCATTTAGTTAATACCCTAAATCTTTCTTTTCGGGAAGAGAGCTAGAACAGTCCGGCAAGGAGAACTGTAAATTACTAGCTAAAAATCTCGAGATCCAAGCGCGAGACTTCCCACTTCATATTGTGATGTGAAGTTCCCGGAATCAGAGTGTCCAGATAAGAAGCAACTATGAACAGACTTTCAGGACATGAAAAATAACAAATTTTATGTTGGTGCAGAATTGTGGACACCGGCTGATGGAAATCTATTGCAGACACTAAATTAATAACGCAGAATATGTGGACAAAAGAAAATAAATTATGCTTTACATTAGAAAAGGAAAGCTATCAACTACATAGGAATATCAATGATACCAATTAAATGCTAGAGTCCTACGCAGTAGGCTAGGAAAGCAGGTTGATGGCAAGATCGGGGACTATCAGGGTGGAGCGCGGAAGGAAAGTTATATGTAAAGCAGATCCTGGGTCTTAATTTAACAGTGCAAGACAGAGTACCAAGATACCTGTTGTACGTTACTGTGTTTGGGGACTACAAAAAGGCATATGATTCTGTTGACAGTAAACGCATGTTTCACGTACTAGGTGAGTTTGGTATGGATGATAATATAGGAAATATAATTCGGCAAACATAAATAAACACAAATGCTAAAGTTACTTTCTTAGTAGAGGTATCTGAAGCTTTGAGAGTACGAAAAGGTGTTAGACAAGGAGATGGTCTATCCTCTGCTTCGTTCACTCGTCTTCTTAAAAAGGAAATTTCAGGCTAGGAAGATGAAAGAAAGAACGGAGTAAATGACCAGATGCAGCTGGGCTATGAAAAGAAGAACCCCAGAAAACAGTTTTTGGCTGTTTATTAAGATCTTGCAATACTCTCCGAAAACGTAGCAGTGGCACCAAGTTAAATGAACATTTTAAAAAGAATTGCAGGAAAACAGATCTTTAAACGTTTTGCGCAAAAACAGAATAGATAACAAATATAAAACAGCTCCCAGTTTCGTGAATAAGGTTACAGAAAACTTCATAAGATTCAGTCGACTAAAATATCTTGGTGAGGTAATACAGAAGAACAGTCGTGACCGGGAAGCTAACAAACTCAGAGCAAAGGAGATGGGAACTGGTTATACCGCAGATGTATACGTTAAGAGATCTATCTCCTCTCAAACAAATTTAGAATGTAGTGTTACAGAAATATACACACAATGTTTATAAGCAGGAGAATGCCTGAGTTTGACTAACAAGTAAGGCAAGAAAAATAGAAAACATGGAAAAGAAAGAGAGGTAAATCCTAAGAATGAAATTGGTGACAACAGAATACAACGGTGGGTACAGGAGCAGAAGTAAGGGTGAACTGTACAAAAAACCTGAACAATTAAATGTAACAATGCGTGACGTGAATTGCGGTAATTTGGTGCGGATTAAGGCGTTGCGGAAGGAAAGTGGGCTTAAAAAATTCGATTTTTAGATTTTAGCATATATGAAATGTCTGGTCTCTCCTGCATGAAACAGTTTTTGTTTTATACAAATACGACAATTTTTTCGTGGGACATGATGGTTTTCCTGACGCTCTATGCAATCTGGCACTTAAATGCCACTCTTTCCTTTTTCGCCATGCAGAGATATTGCACAGCATTGAATTAAATTAAATTAAATTAAACCCATATTTAGAGACATTTGTGAAGATACCTTGTCGAAGTAATGTCTTCATGGAAAAACGCAAAGTTTAAATGAATGTGTGAATTCTGTCATTTAGAACCGGTTTCCGAAAACTTTATTTGTTCAGCTTACAGCCCTCAAATTTGATGTTCATGATGCTATTTTATGCTGGTATAATTAGACAACTGGATGATTTGGAATTATTGGGCATAAAATGCAGTGGAACTACTGCAAAATCCTTGGTGCAAATAGATAAAGAGAGAATCTGTAAAGCAGATATTGCTAATTTAAAATGCACAAAAGAAGCCAGACAGAAAAGAAGAGGGACCAAGAGAAGGAAAGAAGATCAGTATGATTCAGATGATGTTCAGTATTGTGCAGGAAAACATTAGTGGTAAATTATTCTGAACAAAAACTACACTAGAATTGCAATATTAAAGTTTAAATGGATTTTTCTCAAAACAACACATTTTTAGTTTCAGGTACCATTATTTGATAAACTAATGGGGTTAGAAATATGAAATTTTGTCAATTTGTACTGCAGATTGTAACGAGTTGTTACAAGTAATTTGAGAACCACCAAACAATCAGAAACTGCTTTATAATAATTAATGTACAAGAAGAGTTAAATTTTATTAGTAAAAGAATAATTTTTTTCTCCACAACCTTAAGACGTATTATGTTCATTTTACTTGTAAATTGAGGCATATATGTTTTATATACATGCAGTAAACATTTCATTGTTTTATCACTTACAGTTCTTTTGAAAAGTGTACCTATTCAAAGGATAAAATAGCATTGGCAGAATAGGGATAAAATTTCCCTCCCTCTTCCCTTAACTCACAACATTTAGCGTTACGATTAGCTAAACAATAAATTATCCTTTTCATGCTCACATTGCTACTGGGACAACAGATTTTCCCGTAAGCTGTTTGTGTAACCTCAAAGACGTTGACATAACTGCAAGAAATCGGATATCTGGAGACTGAAGAACGTGACAATACGATAAGAGATACGTTTCGAAAGACTATTTCAGATTCCCATCTCTAGAAAGAAAAAAATAAAACTGGAGCATAGTACTCAGAAGTTCAGAAACAAACCCTCTCTTATCGAATGATTTACTCGAGTGAAGGAAGATAGGCACTTTATAGTATTGTTCTGCATTCAGGTGGTAACTTGGTTACAGATTATCACCGTGACTCTGTTTTCGTCGGCAGTAGCGTTAAAGAGTGTAGCTGACTCCTCATGAACTGTAGAATTTAGCGTTACGATTCGCTAAACAATAAATTATCCTTGTCATGCTCACATTGCTACTGGGACAGCTGATTCTCCCGGGAGCTGTTTGCGTAACCTCATAGACGTTGAGATAACTCGCTTGCATGCCTCTCAAGTGGAGCTCCAAAGTAAACGTTCTTATCGCATGGTTTCGGCTTGTCTCTTGACGGCAATATATTATCGTCTCCTTCATTGGTACTCTGATGCAGCTCGCCTACAATGCTACACGTACAGTGTTTGTTGGCACTGAAGAATCTCTCATTGCCCTAGTTACCTTACGAGTCGGGATGTACCGTGTATGATTTTAAGTCATCTGAAGTTGCCTCGAACGTAAAAGAAAAACCTTTCACGAGCTCTTCAGCTTACAACGGCAACAGTAGAAACAGAGTAGTAAATATGAGCAGATTCCCTAGTGCCTGCCATGATGAAGCACAGGCTGAAAAATTTGGAGATTTGTGGTAAGGTCTTGTACGACCCAACTGCTGAGGTCATCGGTCTCCAGGCCCACATACTACTTTATCTAAAACTAACTTACGCTGTGGACAACACACACACACACACCCATGCCCAAAGGAGGACTCGAACACCCGACGGGGGGAGCCGCACGGACCGTGACAATGTGCCCCAGACAGCGAGGCTACCCCGCGCGGCAAGCAGAGGCTGAAAGTGATTCTAAAGGGAAGTTACTAAACTGAAGGAGACATGTAAGAGAAACATAGTTAATAAACCGCTACGTTATCTGTGACTGATAGATGCTGTTCGTTACTACTTGTTGTAATATCGATGGCTGAAGTGAATGATGGTTTTTAGACAATATTTTAAGCATTCATTGAGCACTCCTGCACTAAAGTCAGCAATGATGGGTCAGTAAATTGCCAGAAAAGTACTTCGGTTTCAAACAACATGCAAATATTTGGCAGCTTTCAGGATAAATAAACGAGCTGCACATTTAAAGCGCATTTGACGATGAGCTGGTGAGAGATGTAGCATGACTCCAGTTGGGCAACGATCATAGACTAATCGATCGAGTGATGGTTGATCTGTGAGAGAGGACCAAAAAGCGAATCATCGGTCGCATCGGATTATGAAACATAGGAAAGGAAGTTAGTCGTGCCCTTTCAAAGGAACCATTCCGGCATTTACCTGAAGCAATTTAGGAAAATCTTCAAAACCGCGAATCAGGATGGCCGGAAGGTTTGACCGTCGTCCACCCGAATTCAGTCCAGAATGCTAACCATTGCGCCGCCTCGCTCGATGGAGACATATCTTAATTTTTTTTATATAAAGACGACATAAGTAAAATGCGAATAGCTTTTTTTTTAATCTTCATGCTTTGACTGGTTTGATGCGGCCCGCCAAGAATTCCTCTCCTGTGCAAATCCTTCATCTCAGTGTAGCACTTGCAACCTATGTCCTCAATTATTTGTTGGATGTATTCCAATCCCTGTCTTACTCTACAGCTTTTGTCCTCTGGTACCATGAAAAGCCGCGCGGGATTAGCCGAACGGTCTGAGGCGCTGCAGTCATGGATTGTGTGGCTGATCCCGGCAGGGGTTCGAGTCCTCTCTCGGGCATGGGTGTGTGTGTTTGTCCTAGGATGATTTAGGTTAAGTAGTGTGTGATGACCTTAGCAGTTAAGTCCCATAAGATTTCACACACATTTTTTGTACCATGGAAGACATTCCCTGACGTCTTAACAGATGTCCTATCATACTGTCCCTTCTTATCAATGTTATCCACATATTCATTTCCTCTCTGATTCTGTCCAGAACCTTCTCATTCCTTACCTTATCAGACCACCTAATTTTCCACATTCATCTGCAACACCGCATCTCAAATGCTTCGACTCTCTTCTGTTCCGGTTCTCCCACAGTCCATGTTTCACTACCATACAGTGATGTGCTCTAGACGTTTAATCTCATCAATTTCTTCCTCAAATTACGTGAGGCCTCGGTTTGATACTAATAGACTTCACTTTCACTCAGGATAGCAGCGTTATTAGCGAATCATATCATTGATATATTTCACCTAGAATTTTAATTCCACTCCTGAACCTTTCTTTTATTTCCATCATTGCTTCTTCGATGTACAGATTGAACAATAGGGGTGAAAAACCATGTCCCGTCTTGCACCCTTTTTAATGCGAGCACTTCGTTCTTGGTCATCCATTCTTATTACACCCTCTTGTCTCTTGTACATATTGTACACACATTAGAAAAAGTTTTGCTTCACTCTGGTTCCCAGAACTCCTCAAGATAGACGTTGACTGTGGATATTGTATCACAGACACAGTCTCTTTGACTCTTCAGACATGTCACTAAACCCGCCCAAAGATGTAAACAACCATGCATGAGCAGCGCCTATTAGACAGAGGGGGTCCGACAGCCGATCTTTTCAAGTCATTCCACCAGGAAGGAGGTACACGGTTCTTGTTGTCTGTAGTTCAGCCATGAGTAGACGGTCAATACCGCGGTTCGATCGCGTTTGCTATGTTACACTGTGCCAGGAAGGGCTCTCAACAAGGGAAGTGTCCTGGCATCTCGGAGTGAACCAAAGCGACATGGAGGAGATATAGAGAGACAGGAACTGTCGATGACATGCCTCGCTCACGCCGCCTATGGGCTACCACTACAGTGGATGGCAGCCACCTACGGATTATGGCTCGGAGTAACCCTGACAGCAGTGCCACCATGTTGGATAATGCTTTTCGTGCAGCAACAGCACGTAGTGTTATGACTCAAACTGCGCACAATAGGCTGCATGATGCCCAACTTCACTGCCTACGCCCACGGCGAGGTACACATTTCGAACCACGACACCATGCAGCGCGATTATGTTGGGCCCAACAACATGCCGAATGGACCGCTCAGGATTGGCATCACGTTCTCTTCACCGATAAGCATATGCGCGTATGCCTTCAACCAGACAATCATCGGATTCGTGTTTGAAGGCAATCCGGTCAGGCTGAACGCCTTAGACACACTGTCCAGTGAGTGCAGCAAGGTGGAATTCCCTGATGCTTTGGGGTGACATTATGTGAGGCCGACGTACGCCGCTGGTGGTCAAGGAAGGCGCCGTAAGGGCTGTACGATACGTGAATGCCATCCTTCGACAGTGCAACCATATCGGCAGCATACTGGCGAAGCATTCGTCTTCGTGGCCGACAATTTTCACCCCCATAGTTACATCTTGTGAATGACTTTGTTCAGGATAACCACATCGCTCGACTAGAGTGGCCAGCATGTTCTCCAGACATGAACCCTATCGAACATGGCTGGGATAGGCTGAATGGGCTGTTTGTGGAAGCCTTGACCACCAACCACCCTGTGGGATCTACACCGAATCGCCGTTGAGGAGTGGGGCAATCTGGACCAACAGTCCTTGATGAACTTGTTCATAGGCTGCGTCGACGAATACAGGCAATTATCAATGCAAGAGGACGTGCTACTGGGTATTAGAGGTACCGGTGTGTACAGCAGTGTGGACCACCACCTCCGAAGGTGTCGCTGCATGGTGGTACAACAAGCAATGTGTGGTTTCCATTAACAATAAAAAGGGCGGAAATGACGTTTGATATTTATTCCAGTTTTCTGTACGTGTTCCGGAACTCTGGGAACCGAGGTAATGCAATACTATTTTTGATGTGTTCAAAAAATGTTCAAATGTGTGTGAAATCTTATGGGACTTACCTGCTATGGTCATCAGTCCCTAAGCTTACGCACTACTTAACCTAAATTATCCTAAGGACAAACACACACACCCATGTCCGAGGGAGGACTCGAACCTCCGCCGGGTTTTTATGTGTGTATATTACCCGTCTTTCCCTGTAGCTTACCCCTGTTTTTCCCTGAATTTCGAACATCTTGCCCCATTTTACATTTTCTAGGGCGAAAAATCCTATGAACGTGTCTTGATTTTTGTTTAGTCTTGCATCCACTACCAGCACGATGGTCAGAATTGCATCTCTGTTGCCTTTACCTTTTCTAAAGCCAAGCTGATCGTCATCTAGCACATCTTAAATTTTCTTTCCCCTTCTTCTGTACATTATTCTTGTCAGCAACTTGGATGCATGAGCTGTTAAACTGTTTGCGCGATATTTCTCACACTTGTCAGCTCTTGTAGTCTTCGGAATTGTGTGGATAGTATTTTTCCGAAAGTCAGATAGTATGACGCCACACTCACAAATACTACACATCAACGTGAATAGTCGTTTGTCGGCACTTCCTCAATGATTTTAGAAATTCTGATGGAATGTTATCTATCCCTTCGTTCTTATTTGATCTTTAATCCTCCAAAGCTCTCTTAAATTCTGAATCCAATACTGGGTCCACTGTCTCTTCTAAATCGACTCATGTTTCTCCTTCTGTCACATGAGACCGATTTTCCCCTTCTAAGAGTCCTTCAGTGTAGTCTTTCCACCTATCCTCTTCCATTCCCTAGCGTCTAGTACTTTTGTGTTCCTGAATTTCCCTTGAATTTTTTTTAAATTCCTTCTTTTATCGATAAACTGAAGTTTTTCTTCTGTTACCAATGATTTCTTAGCAGTTACCTTGATTGTACCCATGTTTTTCTTTCAAGCTTCTCTGATTACTCTTTTTAGTGACGTACATTCCTCTTCATTTATACTTTCTACTATGCTATTCCTTATTGCTGTGTCTATAACCTCAGAGAACATCAAGTGCGTCTTGTCACCCCTTAGTACTCATACAAAACACTTCTCCGCCTGTTGATTCATCCTGACGAATCCCTTGAAGTCCAGCCTACTCTTCTACAGTACTACTTTGTGATCTGAGTCTGTATCTGCTCCTGGGTACGCCTTGAAATCCAGTATCTGATTTTGGAATCTCTGTCTGACCGTGATGCAGTCTCACTTGTATCTTCACGTATCACACTTTTTTTTTTTTTTTCAAGTTAACCTCCTCCTCTAATGATTCTTGAACAGAATATTCACTATTTCTTGGTGAAATTTATTACAGAACTCAATTAGTCATTGTACTCTCTCATTACTTGCTCCAAGTCTTTCCTGTAACCTTTTCTTCTGCTCCCTCTCCTACAACTGCATTTCAGTTCCCCATGACTATTAGATTTTCATCTCCCTTTATGTACTGTATTATCCTTTTAACATCCCCATATACTCTCTGTATCTCTTCATCTTCAGCTTGCGACGTCGGCATGTATACCTGAACTATCATTGTCGGCGTTGCACTGCCATCGATTCTGAAAAGAACAGCTCCATCACTGAACCGTTCATTGTAACACACACTCTTTGCCATACCTCTCCATTCATAACAAATCCTACTACCGTTATACCATTTTCTGCTGCTTTTGATATTACCCTACACTCATCCGACCAGAAATCCTTGTCTTCTTTCCATTTCAGTTAACTTACCACTACTATATCTAAATTGAGCCTTTGCATTTCCCTTTTCAGAGTTTCTAGTTTCCATACCACGTTCAAGCTTCTGACATTCCAAGCTCCGACTCGTAGGACGTTATCCTTCGGTTGAATGTTCAATCTATTTCTCATGGTAACCTCCCATTTGGCAGTCTCCTCCCGGAAACCCGAATGGTGGACTGTTCCCAAATCTTTTGTGAACGCAGAGATCATCATGACACTTTTTCAGTTACAGTCCACATTTCCTGTAGATATACGTTTTGTGTGTTTAATGCAGTGGTTTCCATTTCCTTCTGCATCCTCGTGCCGTTGATCATTGCTGATTCCTCCCGATTTAGGTGTGGCTTTCCACCCACAGGACAAGAGAGTGCCCTGAAACTCAGTCCACTACTCCGCCCTCTTCGACAAGGCCGTTGGCACAATGAATGGGGTTGCTTTTGTCGAAAGTCTTCTGAACAATTTGTTAAGGCCAGTATTTTCTTTAATATAACGAAAGTATTTTATTATTTGGATCCTGTAATACTTCCGCGTAAACGGGAATAGTATGAGATTAGGGGAAAAGCGCACTAACGCTTTAGTTCATCTCTGGAAAGTAGGAATCACAAAAGTTGCCTCCAGTGTCAACAAATAGGGAAATGGTGTTAATCTGATTGGGGCCATATAAAGTGAAAGGTGCCTCGGGAATCTACTCTGGATTCAGTGCTTCTATTGATGTACGTCAATTAATTTCCGCTAAGCATGACAGATCAAACCAAAATTCTTCTCTTTGCCAAAGACTCTAATGTTATTGTGAAATACGTGGGACTTAATACAAACGAATAGTCAGTAACACTAACACGTGGCTTTCAGAGAACATATTAACTCTAAAATATAACAAACATGCAGTTTCTTAATGGAAATCACGTAAGCGCGAAATTTTACTGTCGGAGGTAGGTCAAACTGAAAGTGTATTCGACGTCTTAAATTCGTAGGACTTTCTTTGCAGTATCATTTTCAAAATCTTTTCCAGGAACTGAAGCTAGCCAGTTAGTTACTCACTTCTTCCACAGATTATATTCACGATAAACGTTATGATATGAAACGTAGCAGAAGAACAAAAAACGTAACGTTTCATCTCTTTGCATACAGTAAGCTTCCTTCATGACGTTTTTCGAATTCATTGAATAGCAGAATATTAATAACGTATTTATTTATTATTCTGCATGTATAATATAAAATTCATGCAAAATTTCAAGTACATTGGTACATATTTCAACTTATAGACATAATTTAAATACTAACTCTTGAACGGAAGTTTATAGGGGTTTGTAGAAATACGTGTACAAAATTTCATAATTCTAGCCTTAATAGATGCCAATAAAAAGGTACCATTTTGTGTCTCTAAGAGACGTGCATTTGGCCCCGTCTTGCGTAGCGTCTATTACATGCCAGCGTTGGGTGAAGACTGATAATAAGTACACTTCCCTGATTCTGTGGAAAAGAATTAACTACAATGGAAACTTAGTCCTGGAAGAATACGATGAAACTGGAATTCGCCAAATTTACCGTCAGTCCAGTGAAAGGCAAGCTGACAAATGGGCTCGTCTTTAACGTCCCCATGGAAATTCCAAGCGAAGTAATTAAATTCAAATTGCAAACACACGGATATCTCTAGGCGATTCCGAACGAGATCTGGCTAGACCTCTATCCGTTCCACATCCTAAATGACTGCGTATCAGATCAGACGATACTTTCAAGACAGTCGAATAATTTTGCAGTGAACACACGGTGTGTCGTGGGGCGATCACTCTGTTTTTAAAATAATTGAAAAGCCACTAGCGCTTCAACATCGTTTACTAGATTACCGGTTTCAGCACTCTGAAGGTGCCATCATGAGACCTGAAACGTGGATTAACATTTATAAAACCATATGGATATCATGGCATGTGAGGCAGACCATCTGATAAAATCATTGTCACAACCAATAAAAAATAATAAAAAACTGCTCTCATAAAATATAAAACTGAGGTCACCAGATAAGCCTACCACTGCTCGCCTAACACCGGTCGGCATCATCGGTGTTAGGCGAGCAGTGGTAGGTTTATCTGGTGACCTCAGTTTTATATTTTATGAGAGCAGTTTTTTATTATTTTTTATTGGTTGTGACAATGATTTTATCAGATATTCTGCCTCACTTGCTATGATGTCCATATGGTTTTATAAATGTTAATCCACGGTTCAGATCTGATGATGGCAGCTTCAGAGTGCTGAAACCGGTCATCTAATGAACGATTGGAGCGATTGTGGCTTTTCAATTATTTTAAAAACAGTCGAATAAGTTTTGTTTCCAATAAAGTAAACGGAATGCTAATGAAGGCTTAAAGGCCATTAATTTTATCGTAGCAGTAAGATTATTTTTTATATTGCGACTACTTTTATAAGAGAAACTCATTAATTGGTAATAAATATACAGGGTTATTACAAATGATTGAAGCGATTTCACAGCTCTACAATAACTTTATTATTTGAGATATTTTCACAATGCTTTGCACACACATACAAAAACTCAAAAAGTTTTTTTAGGCATTCACAAATGTTCGATATGTGCCCCTTTAGTGATTCGGCAGACATCAAGCTGATAATCAAGTTCCTCCCACACTCGGCGCAGCATGTCCCCATCAATGAGTTCGAAAGCATCGTTGATGCGAGCTCGCAGTTCTGGCACGTTTCTTGGTAGAGGAGGTTTAAACACTGAATCTTTCACATAACCACACAGAAAGAAATCGCATGGGAGTCGCAAAGTCGGGAGAGCGTGGAGGCCATGACATGAATTGCTGATCATGATCTCCACCACGACCGATCCATCGGTTTTCCAATCTCCTGTTTAAGAAATGCCGAACATCATGATGGAAGTGCGGCGGAGCACCATCCTGTTGAAAGATGAAGTCGGCGCTGTCGGTCTCCAGGTCTGGCACGAGCCAATTTTCCGCGGGCTACGCGTGAAACTTGCCCGCACGCGTTCAACCGTTCTTCGCTCACTGCAGGCCGACCCGTTGATTTCCCCTTACAGAGGCATCCAGAAGCTTTAAACTGCGCATTCCATCGCCGAATGGACTTAGCAGTTGGTGGATCTTTGTTGAACTTCGTCCTGAAGTGTCGTTGCACTGTTATGACTGTCTGATGTGAGTGCATTTCAAGCACGACATACGCTTTCTCGGCTCCTGTCGCCATTTTGTCTCACTGCGCTCTCGACGCTCTGACGGCAGGAACCTGAAGTGCGGCTTCAGCCGAACAAAACTTTATGAGTTTTTCTACGTATCTATAGCGTGTCGTGACCATATGCCAATGAACGGAGCTACAGTGAATTTATGAAATCGCTTCAATCATTTGTAATAGCCCTGTACTTGTCTGTATCTTTCATAAGTGATTCTGAGTTATCCTCATTTTATGTTCTCATGTAATTTCTAAATAATACTACTGAGTTATTTGAAATGTACTATCACCCACAATATTCGTTGATATTTCAGATTTCCTTCCGAGAGCACACTAGGAGATTCATCCAGGCCATGACGCTGGTTGCGGGCAGTTGGCTGCTTGACGCAGTCTTCGTGTTGGTACCCCTGCTGTACTGGTACTCGACGCACAACTACGGGTACTGGAAGAAGCTGGGAGTCCCCTACATCGACTCCCTTCATCGGCAACATGGGCAGCGTGATGGTGGGCCGGAAGCACATGGGGGAGCCGGTGTTGGAGTGCTACCACAGGGCTGGCGACGCCCGCTTCATGGGCATGATCTCCTTCGACGAGCCGTTCCTCGTGGTGAAGGACCCAGAGCTCGTAGGGCGCATTATGTCCACAGACTCATCCACGTTTTAGGGGCACCAAGGCTAAAGCCGACCCGGTGCTTGATCCGATGTTGGCCATGACTCTCTTTTCTGAGCGCGGCGCTGCGTAAGTTTACCGCATGATGTCGTACTTAAGGACGGATAGATGATCTGTAGGAAATATTACGTTTCTTATTAATGAACACTTTGCTACACACCGCGGTTCCTGGTGTGTCCGCTGTGCCGTGCGTGTGATCATTGCTTGTACAGCCCTCTCGCAGTGTCCGGAGCAAGTATGGTGGGTCTGACACACCGGTGTCAATGTGTTCTTTTTTCCATTTCCAGGAGTGTATGATATATATATATATAATCAGTTCATGATATCCAGTATTACAAATTTACTCTTTCTGGCGGACACACGTCCAGATCGTCCGCTCTTAAAATTCTGTCATCTCTCTCCCTACATCCACCACTGCTGGCGGCTCGCCTCCAACTGCGCAACACTATGCGCTGTTCACATCCAACTGCCTACTACAAAGAGAATATTTCAACAATGCCAACCAGCCACAGACTGCACACAGCCCAGCCAGTGATTTTCATACAGAGCTGCTACGTGGCGTTACCAGTATAAAAACCTAAACAGCCTACTTACAAGCGCCCTCTCTCGGTGAAATTGTCTGCCCTAGTGCTTCCACACCCTCTTCACGCTATTTCACAGGCTAAGTACTGATAATATGCCGTATTTGCATCGACCATCTCTTCATAATTATGTTGTACAGATCGAGGTTAAATTTTAATTTTAATTACTGACGACGCCTTTGGCACGATTGTTTTATGCATCTCCACTGCAGAATGTGATTTTAGTATGTTACTAAAAGTTTTTGTGCTTGTAATACTTTGGTAATTTTCATGGTTACTTACAGCTATAAGTGTGTTTTTTTCTTCTATCTCAGTTATGTTGCTAAGTTTTTTGCTAATGAAGGTGTCTTCCTGTTCCGGCGTATTTTTGCTTCTGATGAAGGTATATTTAGATATACCGAAACTGTGGTCAAGGATTTCAATAAATCTATATCCTGCAACTGTTTGGCTGTTATCATGTACCGTGAAGAATTTAAACAGTTGCAGCTTCAGCCATGTTTAAAATTTTGTCAATATTTTCATTGTTTAGGGTGTGACATCTCGTATCATTCCGACAGAGATACAATTAATAAATCGGGAAGATACCAGGTAATGTGCGGGACTATTTGAAACCATCAAAAACAGCCCATCTGAATCTATACACCAGGATACACTGAATCAGTTACAAATATTTGCACTATGAGATGAAACGGACGAATATACGAGGGCTGTCCAGAAAGTAAGTTACGATCGGTCGCGAAATGGAAACGACTATGAAAATCCGATAAAGCTTTGCAAAGATGTGTTGGACAGTGTCTCTAGTATGACTCTAGGTAGAATTATGTCGCTGTTTTCATTCCTGAGCTCTTAGTGAGCGCGTAAAGATGTTATAGAAAATAGTGTCTCCCGCCAAGTACGAGGGCCTGGTGAGAATTTTCCCCTGAAGCTATGCAACCAACATTACATAACTGTCGTGCGGTTTCTTCTTCAAGACAATTCTCAGCCTCATTCTACAGGGGCAATGAAGATGTTCCTGCATCGTTTCAATTGGAAATGTTTGGTTACCCACAATACAGCCCGTAATTGTCTCCCACTGAGTTTCACCTCTGCTCAAACGAACCGCTGGCTATGAAGACAACATTTTGGCACAGACAACGAGCCTTAGGCCAGCGTAGAGAATTGGCGGAAAGCACTGGCGGCTTCCTTCTATGATGAGGGTATTGGAAAGTTGGTACAACGCTACGACGAATGTCTGAGTCAGAACGGCGACTACGTAGAGAAGTAGCTGAAAGGTGTAGCTAACTGTTACAAACGAAAATTTCTGATTTTCACTGTGATTTTCATTTCGCGATCAATCGTAACTTACTTTCTGGACAGCCCTCGTAGAAGCAAGTGGGAAGAGCATTTAGAAAGAACGGAAGGTACAAGGATTCCGAAACTGGTACTGCCGCACAGACATGTTGGCCGAAAAGAACAAGGAATATCGAGGCAAAGATGGACTGAGGCCGGAACAGGCCGAAGGATCTAATCCCTGAAAGGATAATCACGAGATTCATATTTATGGTATAGCAGACAACCTGAAATTTAATACAGAAGGTTTTCAAAGTGGTTTCCTTGTGCAGAAATGAGTATGCAGAGATTCAAATTAAATTCTTTGCTGAAGATAATCACTTTAGACTTCACGAATCTCTCTAGAAATTGCACTACCAACATCCTGGAGTGTCGCAGAGACATATTTGAAGACTCTGTCCTTTAGGTAACCTCACACCATGTCCAGTGATGCTAAGTTGTCCAGGGCATCGGCTTGGTTTCTGAACGTATCCTGAAAGAAATCGAAGACTTCCGCAGTACTATGTAGTCGTGATCCACCTTGTGTACTCAGTAGTTTCAGAGCACTCGGCTGCGTCGTGAAGCTGTACAAATTCACGTTCCGGTAACTGTGTGTACTTGTCTGCTGCGACAGGTCCCCCAGTAAAAATGCGCTCATAACGCACTGTGCACTGACTGCGCTCCAGACACTGACTTTCTGTGCGTCACGTGGAGCAGCCTGAACGTGTGGAGTCTCAGCAGCCCAATGGCACTAGTTCCGATTTTTGACGTAGCCATGGCGGTGGAAATGTGCCTCATCACTAAACCGGATCTGATGCGTATCGTCTGTTCCATTTTCAAAGGTCTCGTTCATTTTGGAAAGGAACTCGGCCGCTCCACATCTCTGTCGTTCGACGGTTGGCACAGTTGAATTTTGTGAGGAAAAAGGTTTCTTTTTCATCGTCCTCTGGGGAGACCGTCGCGACAACCTGAGTTGCTGTGCTGTATGTCTTGTTGATATAGTGGACTCCTTACTGAATAAGGTTCGCATCGCTCCACGTTCTCTAGGGCTACAAATGGGGCGGGTCGTCCTGACTGGCCCCTTCTTGGAATGATATAGGGATCCGCTCTTTACAAAACAATTCATCAAATGTTTTTTTTATAAAAACGGAGAAAATATTACGTAAAAAATGTATTTTGCTGCCTTCGAAGCAAATTAACACATGACGGACGGAGTAAGCGAATATAAAGGGGACTAGCAGAGGGAAAGACAGGTCCTTGCGAAAAGAAGCATACTCGTATCAAACATCGATCTTAATTTGAGGAATATATTTATTAGAATGTACGTTTGGAGCACGGGATCGTATGGTAGTCAGTCGCGCACTGTGGGAAAACCGGAAAACATGAGACTCCAGGCGTCTGAGGTGTGGTGCTGCAGAAGGACGGACTCATACGAAACGAGGAGTTTGGAGTACATACAACAAATAATCTACATCTACATCATATTCCGCAAGCCACCTAATGGTGTGTGGTAAAGGGTACTTTCGGTACCACTATCTGATCCCTAAGCTTTTGACAATGTTGACTGAAATACTCTCTTTCAAATTCTAAAGGTGGCAGGGGTAAAATACAGGGAGCGAAAGGCTATTTACAATTTGTACAGAAACCAGATGGCAGTTATAAGAGTGGAGGGGCATGAAAGGGAAGCAGTGGTTGGGAAGGGAGTAAGACAGGGTTGTAGCCTCTCCCCGATGTTATTCAATCTGTATATTGAGCAAGCAGTAAAGGAAACAAAAGAAAAATTCGGAGTAGGTATTAAAATCCATGGAGAAGAAATAAAAACTTTGAGGTTCGCCGATGACATTGTAATTCTGTCAGGGACAGCAAAGGACTTGGAAGAGCAGTTGAACGGAATGGATGGTGTCTTGAAGGGAGGGTATAAGATGAACATCAACAAAAACAAAACGAGGATAATGGAATGTAGTCGAAATAAGTCGGGTGATGTTGAGAGTATTAGATTAGGAAATGAGTCACTTACAGTAGTAAAGGAGTTTTGCTATTTGGGGAGCAAAATAACTGATGATGGTCGAAGTAGAGAGGATATAAAATGTAGACTGGCAATGGCAAGGAAAGCGTTTCTGAAGAAGAGAAATTTGTTAACATCGAGTATAGATTTAAGTGTCAGGAAGTCATTTCTGAAAGTATTTGTATGGAGTGTAGCCATGTATGGAAGTGAAACATGGACGGTAAATCATTTGGACAAGAAGAGAATAGAAGCTTTCGAAATGTGGTGCTACAGAAGAATGCTGAAGATTGGATGGGTAGATCACATAACTAATGAGGAAGTATTGAATAGGATTGGGGAGAAGAGAAGTTTGTGGCACAACTTGACAAGAAGAAGGGATCGGTTGGTAGGACATGTTCTGAGGCATCAAGGGATCACCAATTTAGTATTGGAGGGCAGCGTGGAGGGTAAAAATCGTAGCGGAAGACCAAGAGATGAATACACTAAGCAGATTCAGAAGGTTGCAGGTTGCAGTAGGTACTGGGAGATGAAGAAGCTTGCACAGGATAGAGTAGCATGGAGAGCTGCATCAAACCAGTCTCAGGACTGAAGACCACAACAACAACAACATCTGATCCCTACAACCCTGTTCCATTAAATGAAACAACAAGTTTACTGTTTCCAGTCACCGTTTTATTTTATTTTTTCCCACGACGCTTTTCGAAGGTTTAATCCTCCATCATGAGGTTTAAACCTTCGAAACGCGTCGTGGGAAAAAATAAAATAAAACGGTGACTGGTAACAGTAAACTTGTTGTTTCATTTAATGTCAGTAACAGTCACGGTAAAGCCTAACCTAAAAATGTTCGCATTTAAAGTTAACCCTGTTCCATTTGCGAATAATACTGGGGAAGAATGATTGTCGGTAAGCCTCTGTATTGGCTCTAATTTCTTCAATTTTCTCCTCGTGGTCAATACGCGAGATGTATGTGGCGGGGAAGTAATATGCTGTCTGACTCCTCCTGAAAAGTACTGTTCCTAAATTTGAATAGTAAATCTCTCCGTGATGCACAACTTTTCTCTTGTAACGGCTGCCAGAGGAGTTTTTTTACCATCTCTGTAACGCTCTCTGCCAGCTAAAAGATCCCGTGCCGAAACGAGCCGATCTTCGTTGGATCTCCTCTATCTCCTGTATCAGTCCTACCTGATACGGATCCCAGATAGATGAACAATACTAGAGAATCGGGTGAACAAGCGCCTTATAAGCGTTGTTTCTATGCCACATACGAACAGAAATACGGTTTATACCTGTCCACATGTACCAAAGCTGTAGTAAAATGTGAAATAAAGTGTGAAGCTTAAAACAGGTGCAAGAAATTAATCCACGGTTGAAACTGACTAATTATATGGACAATAAACAGATTACAGGCTAACTGGGCCATGTTTTCATTCTCAAAAAAAGCTATTGAGGATGTAAGGTGCAAGTGATACTCTGAGATGATGAGGTTCTCACTGGAGAAGAATTCGTGGCGGGCCGCATCAAACCAGTCAGAAGACCGATGACAAAAAAAGAAAAGACGATACAAGATGACACAACATGCAACCTACGTCCTCAGCCACTTGCTGGTTGCATTCAAGTCTATGTCTTCTTCTACAGCTCCCTCTAGAACCATGGAAGTCATTCCCTGACGTCTTAACAGATGTCCTATCATCCTGTCCCTTCTACTTGTCAGTATTTTCCACACATTCCTTTCCAATTCTGCACAGAACCTCCTCATAGCTTTCGTTATCATTTCTCCTAATTTTCAACATTCTACGGTAGCACCAAATCTGAAATGCTTCAATTCTCTTTTGTTCTGGTATTCCCACAGTCCATGTTTCACTACAACACAATGCTCTGCTCAAGATGTACATTCTCAGAAATTTCATCCCCAAATTAATGCCTATGTTTGACACTAGTAGACTTCTCTTGGCCAGGAATTCCCTTTTTGCCAGTGCAAGTCTGCTTTTGATATTCTCCTTGTTCCGTCCATCATTGCTTATTTTGCTGCCTAGGTAGCACAATTCCTTAACTTCATCTAGTTCGTAACCACCAATCCTGATATTACGTTTCTCGCTGTTCTCATTTCTGCTACTTCTCATTACCTTCGTCTTTCTTCGATTTACTCTCAGTCCATATTCTGCACCCATTAGACTATTCATTCCATTCAGCAGATCCTGTAATTCTTTCTCACTTTCGCTGAGGATGGCAATGTCATCAGCGAATCGTAACACTGATATCCTGTCACCTTGAATTTTAATTCCACTCCTCAACCTTTCTTTTATTTCCATAATTGCTTCTTCGATGTACAGGTTGAACAGTATTGGGGGGGGGGGGGGGGAGGACCACATCCCTGTCTTACAGCCTTTTTTAATCCGAGCACTTCGTTTCTTGGTCATCCACTCTTATGATTCCCTCATGGTCCTTGTACATATCGTGTATTACCCGTCTCTGCCCATATCTTACTCCTATTTTTCTCAGAATTTCGAACATCTTGCATCATTTTGCATCGTAGAACGCTTTTTTCAGGTCGACGTGTCCTATGAACGTGTCTTTATTTTTCTTTAGTCTTGCTTCCATTATCAACCGCAACGTCAGTATTGCCTCCCTGATGCCTTTACCTTTTCTAAAGCCAAACTGATCGTCATCTAGCACATCCTCAATATTCTTTTCCATTCTTCTTGTCAGCAACTTGGCTGCATGAGCTGTTAAGCTGATTGTGCGATAATTCTCAGACTTGTCAGCTCTTGCAATCTTCGGAAATGTGAATGATATTTTACCGAAAGTCAGATGGTACGTCACCAGACTCACACATTCTACACACCAACGTGAACAGTTGTTTTGTTGCCGCTTTCCCCAATGATGTTAGAAATTCTGATGGAATTCTATCCATCCCTTCTGCCTTATTTGACCCTAAGTCCTCCAAAGTTCTCTTAAATTTTGTTTCTGATACCTGATCCCTTATCTGTTCTTCTATCACATTCGACAAACTTTCCCTCTCATAAAGGCCTCAAGTGTATTATCTCCACTTATTTGCTCTCTCCTCTGCATTCAACCTTGGATTTCTCGTTGCACTCTTAATGCTACCACCCTTGCTTTTAATGTCACCGAAGGTTGTTTTGACTTTCCTACATGCTAAATCAGCCCTTTCGATAATCATTTGTTTTTCAATTTCTTCACATTCTTCATGCAGCCATTATGTCTTAGCTTCCCTGCATTTCCTACTTATTTCATTCCTCAGCGACTTGTATTTCTGTATTCCTGAATTCCCATTAACGTTTTTGTACTTCCTTCTTTCATCGATCAACAGAATTATTTCTTCTGTTACCTTTTTTATAGCTATGTTTTTCTTTCCAAATTCTGTGATTTCCCTTTTTAGAGATGTCCATTCCTCTTCAACTGTACTGCCTATTGAGGTATTCCTTATTGCTATATCTATAGAAGCGTGTGTCGTCATCCCTTAGTACTTCTTAGTACTTCTGTATCACAGTTACTTGCGTATTGATTCTTCCTGACTAATCTCTTGAACGTCAGCCTACTTTTCCTGTATCAACCGGCATTTTCCATGTATATCTCCTCCTCTTGTGATTCTTGAACAGAGTATTCGCTGTTACTAATTGAAAATTATTACAGGACTTAATTATTCTTCCTCCTCTCTCATTTTTTCTCCTAAGCCCATACTCTCCTGTAACCTTTCCTTCTACTCCTTCCCGTACAACTGTATCCCAGTCCCCTGTGACTATTAGTTTTTCATCTCCGTTTATGTACTGTGTTAACCTTTCAATATTCTCATATACTTCCTCCATATCTTTATCTTCAGCTTGCGACGTCGGCATGTATACCTGTTGGCATGTTGTCGGTGTTGGTTTGCTGTCCATTCTGACAAGAACAACTCTACCACTGAACTGTTCACTGTAACATACTCTTTGCCCTACCTTTCTATTCATACGAATTCTATTCCTGTTACACCATTTTCTGCTGCTGTTGATATTACCCTTTGTTCACCTGACTACAAATCCTTGTCTTCTTTCCACATCACTATATCTAGATTGAGCTGTAGCATTTCCCTTTTCAGATTTTATAGCTTCCCTACCACGTCCAAGTTTCTGACATTTCACGCCCCTACTCGTAGAACGTTATCCTTTCGTTGATTATTCAATCTTTTTCTCATGGTCACCTCCCCCTTGGCAATCCCCTCCCGGAGATCTGAATGGTGTCTTTCGCTCTCTCTTTGTTATTGCTCGCGAACAACTAATATATTGATAAATGGATGAGATAAAATATTTTGCTACGAAAAGAGCCCTGAAACACTTTTTAGGGATGCTGTGCTGTAACTTTCTTTGGATCATTAATTTTCAACAAAGCAAAACATATTATGTTCTTATTATTCTGGACCTGGTTTTCTATAAAAGGAGCATTGTTTCGTTACTGTAACGCGCTATATAGTTCAACATATCTTTCTTACTTTACTGTTATTGAAAAGGCTACTGAAAATTATTTCGTTATCAATGCTGATGTTACAGCACGCAATGTTTGTTCAACATCAAAATTTTGCAGTGGATTTTTGTTAACATTAAAACAACAATAAGTACCACGACGAACACGAGAACATGAGACTATTATCAGAGAAAAAACGTTTTTACTATAATATTTGCCAGACCAGAACTACGCACAGCAAGATTTCTTTTATGTCATGAAGGTAAATTATCTTTTTGCAGTGTTAATAATATAACATCATCCGCAGCCCGCGTCCACCTGTAAAACACATCATGAAATCTGCTGCTCTGCACTGCAATCTCGAAAGCTGGAAGAAATAATTTTAGTTCACTATTACCTGTTGGCTTCTTTGCAGTATGATTGGTTTCATTTAATGCAGTTTGAATGCGCCGCGGCAGCGGCTCGTTCGTTCGTAGCGCAGCTCTGCACTGCGAATAATATTTAAATAACTGAAAATGTCTTAAAAGGATGGGATAAAATACCAGGCAAGCTTATTACAAATCATAGTCCAAGCTTTCACTAAGTAACTCTATTCAAAACGGTTAGACAGATTAAATTCTTACACACTTTTACAAATCAATGCCTAATGGCGTCCTTCTCTCAATCTTGACAAAAGAATGCTACACAAGCTAACAATATAGCGTCACAGGCTCTTCCTACTCACGTAACTCCAAAAAGACGACAGAGAAATTAATGCTCGGTCACTACTATTTATACTCGGTTTGATATATTTACATCTTTGTTTGATATTTAATAAGTAACGACTGTGGCGGTTTCAGTACTCGCCGACACGGATATTATCTTTAAAAAATCGATACATAATTCTATACAAGTATAAAACATGACACATAATGGTTTCTCTTTATTACATAAAGTTCGCACAATCATTTTCCATACAGAAATAAAATTATAATCATCAGTTTCAATTTTTCCCCTTTTTTTTTAACCACATATAATATGTGTTTTACCAGGAGACGTATCACGGCCTATTCCGGAACGTTTTGCCAATGGAGAAATCATCATGAGACGTTTTTAGTTACAGGCCACATATCCTGTGGATACAAGCTATGTGTCTTTAAAACGGTGGTTTGCATTAGATTCTGCATCCTCATGCCGTTGATCATTGTGTGATTCTTCGCCTTTAGGGACAATTTCCCACCCTAGGACAAGAGAGTGCCCCCCCCCCCCCCTGAACCTCTATCGGCCCCTCCGCTCGCTTTGACAAGACCGTTGGCAGAATGAGGGCGACTTCTTATGCACGATTTTTCGACCGCCAATGTTGATTGTTAATCAAAATTTAAGCAGTGGCGGGTTTCAAACCTGGGACCGAGGACGTTTCGATTACTAATCAAGGACGCTACTCTCTTTTTTATCTAATTTTGTTCGTTATTTTTCGTTGCATTTGTTTAGGGCGGGCGTCCCATGACACCCGCTGAAGTTAATTGTTGATCCATTCACTCAGTGTTTGCCGGCCGGGGTGGCCGAGCGGTTCTAGGCGCTACAGTCTGGAACCGCGCGACCGCTACGGTCACAGGTTCGAATCTTGCCTCGGGCATGGATGTGTGTGATGTCGTTAGGTTAGTTAGGTTTAAGTAATTCTACGTTCTATGGGACTGATGACCTCAGAAGTTAAGTCCGATAGTGCTCAGAGCCATTTGAACTATTTTTGAATCACTCACAAGGGGAAGGCCTCAGACACGGCCAACCGATTCGGCTCATATTTGGCAGGTTGCTTGTGTACAACCTAAAACGAAGGTCTCTAAGATATCTTGGGTCAACACCCCCGCAATTTTGAGAAAATCATCCCTAAAGGTTATGACGAGCAATGGACTCAAAATTGGAGGGATCGATAGATAATTGTAAATAGAGCATTTTTCATCATCAGGTATGGGGTCCGCAAACGTAAACTTTTCCAGAAAACAAGAAAAGAAACTTTTACAACTGCCGCTTCTGTACCGTCATGATGAACGCTTTTCGCCGACAGCGCCGATAGTAGCCGGCACGGTAGCTCAGCGTGTTCGGTCATAGGGTTAGCTGCCCTCTGCAATAAAAAAACCGAGTTAATCGATCAACAACGAACTTAAACGGATGCGTTACGACGTCCCCCCCGAGCAGATGCAACGAACAAAAGCGAACAAAACGACATTAAAAAAAAATAGTGGAACGGCTAAGGTAACCGGCTGGGAAAAGGAGAACACGTGTTGGAATCTCGAAGAAACCTAGCGGATGTTATTCTTTTCGCTTGTATTTTTCCATATCTCAACTGATAGGGATAGGAGGGTCAGTAAGGTAAGTAAATCAGTAAGGAATGATAATAATAAGGTAGGCAAACTAATTTCCCAAACGCCGTGAGTTAGTAAAGTATTAAACTTTTAAGCCTTGTCACATGAAAACAACTCCGAGTAAGGGTGCTGCGAATTCCTCACGAGGGATCACAGATAGTCAACCGCGCGACGCTTGTTTAAGAGAGGCACGGTACAGAATGCACGCGGGGAGAGTTATGTTGTCCCGGTTGCCTCTTCGTCATATCGTAGTTGTGAATCTGGAAGAGAGAAGGTGTCCAGCACGAGCCTTATAGAAGTCAATCGGAAAGAGTTGTTTTCCGTCATTAGGCTGCCGCGAACCTCGCGGATACATGTAGTGATTTTTCCATCATTAATGTGCCGAGTGAAATAATTTTTGTGAATTAATACAGTGTTATTCCGTAAGTAACATATGACGAGTACTGTAAGTAGTTTGTAGTAATTAGCTCGTCTGTTTATGCCGTAGTAACTAGTTATTATTTGTTGTCATATCTTTCAGGTGCATAATCTGAGTAATGGAGGATGTACACCCTTCGACTAGCGCTGTAGTATACAGTTGGGAGCTGTCACAGACAGCAAGCGGGAAGTTACCGTCGCTGTGTTTTGGTTTGTAAAAGTGTTCCAATACAGACGCATTATCCATGCACTAGCGGAAGCAGCCAGGTCTGTTTCTCGGCGTTCTAGATTGATAGGAGCGGCTATCGTCGAGAGGTTTTTGGTGCTGACGAACGAAATGACTTTTCTTGATACTGAAGTACTATACCATGAAGACGAAGCAGGAGGTGATTCAGTGGAAGATATCCCGGCTAGTCAATCGCAAAATGGTCATACACTTCGGAAATCTCCACCTCACTGGGAGTATGTGCTTCATCTGTCCCCGATGAGTATTACGAACCGATTACTCAACGATTTAACTACAGCGCTATACCTCTTGAAGTAAAAGTTAAGGCGGTAGCGCTAGCCAGGAATAATTCAAATTGGAACTTACAAACACTGCAAAAGAATGGATCAACAACAGCCCTGAAAAGGAAGAAGGACTTGAAATTGTGGGAAAGTGATATCGTTAAAGGAGGGACAAGATACGACAAATACCAGGCGATAAATAAGTGGACATACGACCGATTTGTCGAATCTCGTTGACGTAACGAGAATGTGACAACGAGAATACTTCAGGAGTGGGCTGCAGGTGCAGTGCTTCAATATACGGCCAACAAGGATTTTACTTTTGCTGCATCATTATCTTGGGCAAGAAATTTCAAATCGGAGTATAAAATTCGTCAACGGCACGTCACTAAATACGTCTCTCATAAGGAGGTACAAAATATAGAAGACATACAGAAAGTGGCGGCTCTTTTCAACACGCAAGCGGCGTCATTTATGACCGGTTTTAATCGTGATTACGTGATCAACACCGATCAAACATGATGCGAGTATCCGGTGAACATTACACACACGTTATCGCATAAGGGAGAAAAACGAACCCTTGTCGCAGTTGGTAGTAAAAACATACTAACACATTCGTACACGGCGCAATATGCCATTACAGCCTCTGGAAAAGTGTTGCCTAAGGTTTTCCTGTGTTCACAAGAAACGAATGTTACATTTGGTCCTCGGGTTATAGAAGAGGTCAATCGTTTAACCGACTCGTTGAAAAATGTTTACATTACCTGCTCCAAACTGACGAATGCGATTTACAGAACATTTCTTGAGAATGTTTTAAAACCATACGTTCCAATAACAAGTTTCGGCTAGTATTGGATTCCTGGAGTGGACAAAGTAGTACTACAATATTTGACACAATGTTTATAGATGACGAGGGTCAGCCGACGTGCACAGTAAAAGTAATACCGCCAAACTGCACACCTGTGTGCCAGCCGTGTGATGTTAATTTCTATCGCCAGGTTAAAAACTTTATTTCCGGGCTTTAGAATTGCAGTGTGGTTCTGGAAACCCAGCGGGAATTGCACAACCGCACGGATGCAATGCCTATTTACAGCATAATTCATAACCAACTTTCAGCACCGATTTTTCAGGCAATGATATCGTATGCGTGGTACGCATCAAAATCAATTCCCGCAAAAGACATATTTTTAAATGTAAACCAATTTTGTTTTCCGCCGACTCTTCGGAAGGAACAGTGTTGCTTTCGAAAGATTGCTTTCATTAGATGTTCTTGGTGCCGCGAGTATATTTGTTTCAAATTTCTATATGACAAGTACCATCCATTTAGTTGCTCGACGAAAAGTGAGGACACGTAACAGTGACTGGAAGAGCCATTGTTAAGTGACCTGGAGTAACATTTTAGTTGTGTACTACCCCAAGAGGTTTGAGAAATTTATTTGCTTACCTTACTATCATTCATTATTGATTTACTTACCTTATTAACCCTCCTATCCCTATCAATTGAGATATGGAAAAATACAAACGAAAAGAAAAACATCCACTAGGTTTCTTCGAGATTCGAAACCGGGTTCTCCGATTCTCAGCCAGTTATCTTAGCCGTTGCCCTACCAGTGGTGTCAGCAAAAAGAGTTTACCATGTGGGTACAGAAGCGACAGTTGTAATAGTTTCTTTCCTCGATTTCTGGAATAGTATGAGTTTTCGGATCCCATACCTGATGAGAAAAAATGCTCTATTTACAATTATCTATCGATCCCGCCAATATTGAGTCGATTGCTCTTCATAACTTTTAGGGATGATTTTCTAAAAAACGCGAGGGTGTTGACCCAAAATTTCTTGGATTCCTTCGTTTTAGGTTGTATACAAGCGACCTGCCAAATCTGAGCCGAATCGGTTGGCCGTGTCTGAGGCCTTCCCCTTGTCAGTGTTTTTATTTTTAATATTACAGGGGGGAGCTAACCCTTTGACCGAGCACGCTGAGCTACCGTGCCGGCATCCTAGACCCCAGGCTGCTGCATATCCTCCTAGTCACTCAACGACTACACCTTCTCGTACACCACATCATCTTGAGGAAACAACTGCAGATTGGTGCCCACTCTGACCGCGAGATCACTTATGTTCATAGAAAATAACAGCGTTTCTTCCCCTTGTATCCGATAAACACGATGAACAGTCGACGACGAGGAAAGTGTACTGGGTGCTATTGCTTAGGAAGTCTTCTAGCCACCCACGTATCTGGGAATATATTCCATAAGTTCGTACCTTCGTTAATAGTCGGCAGTCGGGAACCGTGTCGAACGCCTTTGTATAACTGGCCTGTTGCCCTTCATCGATAGTTGGCAATGAGACACGTGAGAAAAGAGCAAGCTGAGATTCACACGAGCGACGCTCTCTAAAACTTTGCTGATTCGTGGACAGAAGCTTTTCGATCACAAGGAAATTAATTATATTCGAACTTAGAATACGTTCGAGAATTCTGCAGCAAATCGTTATTAAAGCTCTTACGCTGCTTTAGATTATCTTGCAACGAGTAGAAAAAGAGACCTTCTCCTCTCATTTCTTGGGACTCTATCTTGAAGAGTCAACAGCTGCCCAACAAGGCCTGTGCGACAAGTCCCCTTATAGGCGACTAGCTAAATTTAACTGGGCCGTTAGCACTTTTCACATTTAATGAACACTGTACTGCTACCTGGACTCCCCATTGTGACTTCCCCTGCTTAGTGCAGTTCTCATTCGAGCAAATCAGCGAGACACAGTGGCATAGCTGCTTGCTGACGAAGCTAATATTGCTGTCATTAGTCTCAAGCTGCTAGCTGGATGGATCGGCATGCACGCGTATCATTATCAACCCGTCATGTACATGGTGAAGTAAGATATCCCTGTCATCCAGTGCTTTCGCAACGGTATTGAGCAATTCACGATTTGAAAATTTAACGAGCATTCGTGTAGATTATAACAATGATGTACGAATAAACAGCGTTTCAAAAAGATTCCTGATATTTCACGAGACTATACGTTCTACATGAATGAAGACAGAAACTTAGGGTAAGTTTTAAATTTACACAAGGCTCATTACATAGTTGCGCATCTTGAGACACACAATTTATCGTAAGCCGACTCGTATAAAATTTTTTCCATCATGAACAATCTCTAGGGATTGATCGATGAGAGGATACAGAACAAAAAAGGTTTTACGAAGTTACGTCCGGAAATGTATGATTTCCATGTCAGAGATCATTTATTCAATCATACTTTGTCGGCAGCCCTGCAACCAGGCGACGGCGCGAGTTTTGGTGTTCTAGTAAAGATAAGTCATTTTAGATTATAAAACATATAGTTTACTACTGATTACGTGGTGAATAGGTGTATTAGTGTGCCTTTTAAGTGTACCATTAAAGGTTTCATTTTTCTTTACCTAATATAGCAGAAAACGCGAAAAGATCGTACAGTCGTATTTTCTTTTTACGTTTTGCCGCAGCAAATCTATAGAATTTCGTTTTGTTTTTGTTTGCTCTCTCCAGCAATTTAACTGTAGCGTACCTCTTCATTATTTAACTAGCATTTCCTGAAAATAGCGTAAAGTTTAAGTTGTTTCAGAAAATTTGCACTGTTGTTTTTTTTACACACAGTTGCGTATAGGCCAAATTTGTGGAACCATATTTTCGTGTTTACCTATAACTTAACTGACTTATTCTTAGTAAACTATTACGTTTATCATGAGTGAAAAGTGCTTGACTTGCCGTAGAATTGTTAGGTCGGGGCTTTGGTGTGATGGGTGCTGTAGTTTTTTCCATGTGGGTGACTGTAGTGGCGTGGGAATAGTGGAAGTAAATGAGACTCATCAGTGGTTTTGTAGGATTTGTAGTAGAGATAGGAAGATACTAGAACAGGAGGGGAAAATTGCCGCCCTTCAGGCAAGGGGAGATCTTGACAGGTTAAGGGGGGAGAAGGGTAAAGAGAGGTGGGAAATGGCAACAGGCAGCAGGAGGAACAGGCCTAGAACTTTCTGACAGTTTCGTGGTGAATGTGGAAAATAGATTTGACCTGTTGCTTCAGTTAGAAGCTGGTGAGCCTGAAGCAGTTGCAGGTGTAGACAGGGCACAACAACCTTCCAGCAGCAAATTTAAAAGTAAGAATGTAGGGAAATCAGTAAAGAAAAAGAAAGTGTTGTTGTTAGGTAGTTCCCATGGCAGAGGCGTTGGCTAACTTTTGCGGGATGAACTAGGTTTAGAATACCAGGTCACCAATTTTTTTAAACCTAGTGCTGGTCTGGAGCAGATGACTGGGGATTTAGGATCACTTTACAAAGATTTCACTAAGGAAGACTACGTGGTTATAGTGGGTGGGGCAGGTAATAGTATTGACAGAGATCCTGGGTACAGTATTGAGTGTGACCTGGCAAAGATTGCATCAGCATCGAAGCATACTAGTGCTGAGTTTGTATCTGTTCTTGGGCGCCATGACCGACCTCATTTGAACTATTCTTTCAAGAGAGTTAATTTGGAGTTGGAACGGTTGCTTATGTTGAGTTCAGGGTCACACATTGGTGTGGTTCCTGTTGATTCTCTCAATACGTGGGATTATACTAGGCACGGCCTTCACCTCAACAGGAAGGGGAAGGGTAAACTGGCTGGGAAAATAGCAGGAAAGTTTAAGGGGTGAGGCACTGTCATGAGTGATAAAATACCAGTGGTTATAGGGTTCAGAAAAGACCCTTTTTTAGGGTAGTGAGGACAGAAACAAACCAAATTTTAAGACAGGTTAGGACTGAGACAAACATTCATTTTGAGAAAGAAATCAAAAAACATAATTATAGCTTATTACATCATCATAAACAGCCATTGGTTAAGAATATTTGAAAGTCAGCAAATATTTCAACTCTACCCAATTTTAACTCAATCAATGAGAAATGTCAGCTATCTTTATTTCATCAAAATATTCGAGGACTGAGAAATAAAACTGATGAATTAATTATCTGCATAGACGAATTAATCCCATATGACATAATCTGCCTCCCTGAACATCATGTGACCACTGGTATAGAGCATTTAAGTGTTACAGGGTTTAGGTTAGCATCTCACTTTTGTAGACCAGAAATGGAGAAAGGAGGAGTTGCCACGTTAATCAGGAACTGTCATAAATTTAAGAACATAGACATTAATAAATTTTGCCTAGAATAGCATAAGGAAGCGTGTGCAACGGAAGTAGAATTTCGCAAAAAATACTTCATAATTTTAAGTGTATATCGAGCACCTACAGGTAACTTTAATCGGTTCAAACACCCCATTGAATATGTACTGGCCCATTTAACAACCATAAATAAAGAAATAGTGGTTACTGGTGATTTCAATGTAGATTTCCTTAAAGTCTCACCCAATAAGAACTTATTTGAGTTAGTAACACTATCATTCAACTTAATTTCCACTGTAAAGTTCCCCACTAGGGTAGCCAATTGCTCACAAACTGTCATTGATAATATCTTTATAGAAACATCTAATGAACAAAATTATATTACAAAACCAGTAGTCAATGGCCTCTCAGATCATGACATGCAGTTCCTTCTGTTAAATGTTAACACTGAATAGGATACAAAATATGTTAAATCTGAGCTAAAGAGGGTAATCAATAAGCCTAAAATTGATTATTTTAGGACACTCCTCAAAGACATTCACTAGACTGATGTTTACAGTGCTCATGGCATGAATGAAAAATATAACACTTTTGCTAATAAAGTGCTTACCATATTCGAACACTGTTTTCCCAAAAAACTTACCAAGGTTAGAACAAAGTCAACAAAGAAGCCATGGATTACTCAAGGAATAGGGGTATCATGTACAACAAAAGGAAAACTGTATCTGTCAATCCGAAAATGTTCAGATGCTGATCCTATAGCACATTACAAGAAATACTGCAAAATATTAAAGACTGTAATACAGACATCAAAGAAAATATATTACAAGGAAAATATAGTCATATCAGATAGCAAAATAAAGACAATATGGGATATAGTGGAGGAGACTGGTAGAACCAGACATGAAGAGGGACAAATAGCATTAAGAGTAAATGATACATTGGTGACAGATGTGTATAGTGTTGCAGAACTTTTTAACAAACATTTCATAACTGTTACTAATAAGATGGAGTTGTCAGGTTCTGTAGATGCTGGTACGAGATACCCCAGACCAGACATTTCAAGTTACTTCCATAATATGAATTTGACCCTCACTACCCCAGCAGAAATAATGTCCATCATAAAATCTTTAAAATTGAAAACGTATAGTGTGTATGATGTAATATCAACAAAGCTAATTAAACAATATGATTATGGGTTAGGTAACATATTAAGCTATCTGGGTAACCAGTCGTATATAAGTGTAATATTTCCTGAATGTTTAAAATATGCTGAAGTTAAGCCACTGTTTAAGAAGGGAGATAAAGAAATAGTATCAAATTTCCATCCAGTTTCACTTTGCCAGCATTCTCAAAAATTTTAGAAAAACTAATGTACAATCGGCTTTATAACCATCTTATCTCAAATAACATACTGTAAAAGTCACATTTCGGATTTCTAAAGGGTTCTGATACTGAGAAGGTTATCTACACTTACAGTGAAAATGTGCTTAATTCATTAGATAAAAAATTGCAGACAACTGGTATATTTTGTGATCTGTCAAAGGCATTTGACTGTGTAAATCACAATATCCTTTTAAGTAAGTTAGAATACTATAGTGTAACAGGAAACGCTGCAAAATGGTTCAAATCTTATATCTCTGGTGGGAAACAAAGGGTGTTATTAGGAAAGAGACATGTGTCAAGCTCTCAGGCATCATCCAACTGGGAACTAATTACATGTGGGATCCCACAAGGTTCCATTTTAGGGCCCTTACTTTTTCTTGTGCATATCAATGGCCTTTCATAAGTAACATTACCAGATGCCAAGTTCGTTTTGTTTGCCGATGATACAAACATTGCAGTAAATAGCAAATAAAGTGTAGTCTTAGATTGATCAGCTAATAAAATATTTGTGAACATTAATCACTGGTTCCTAGCCAATTCCTTGTCACTAAACTTTCAAAATCCACACTACATGCAATTCAGAACTCGTAAGGGGTGTGCCATGAGTATATGCCTAACATAAGATGACAAACAAATAGAAGAAGTGGACAGTGTGATTACAGCTTCATAATAAATTCAACTGGGAAAACACACCACAGAACTGCTGAAGCATCTTAACAAATATCAATTTGCAATGCGAATTGTGTCAGACATAGGGGATATAAAAATGAAAACGCTGGCATACTATGCTTACTTTCATTCCATAAGGTCATATGAGATTATTTTTAGGGGTAATTCATCAAGCCAACCTAAAGTTTTCTGGGCGCAAAAACGTGCGGTAAGTGTTATAAGTGGTGTGACCTCAAGAACATCCTGCAGAAGCCTGTTTAGGGAACTAGGGATACTAACTACTGCTTCCCAATATATTTATTCTTTAATGAAATTTGTCATTAAAAATACACTCCTGGAAATGGAAAAAAGAACACATTGACACCGGTGTGTCAGACCCACCATACTTGCTCCGGACACTGCGAGAGGGCTGTACAAGTAATGATCACACGCACGGCACAGCGGACACACCAGGAACCGCGGTGTTGGCCGTCGAATGGCGCTAGCTGCGCAGCATTTGTGCACCGCCGCCGTCAGTGTCAGCCAGTTTGCCGTGGCATACGGAGCTCCATCGCAGTCTTTAACACTGGTAGCATGCCGCGACAGCGTCGACGTGAACCGTATGTGCAGTTGACGGACTTTGAGCGAGGGCGTATAGTGGGCATGCGGGAGGCCGGGTGGACGTACCGCCGAATTGCTCAACACGTGGGGCGTGAGGTCTCCACAGTACATCGATGTTGTCGCCAGTGGTCGGCGGAAGGTGCATGTGCCGGTCGACCTGGGACCGGACCGCAGCGACGCACGGATGCACGCCAAGACCGTAGGATCCTACGCAGTGCCGTAGGGGACCGCACCGCCACTTCCCAGCAAATTAGGGACACTATTGCTCCTGGGGTATCGGCGAGGACCATTCGCAACCGTCTCCATGAAGCTGGGCTACGGTCCCGCACACCGTTAGGCCGTCTTCCGCTCACGCCCCAACATCGTGCAGCCCGCCTCCAGTGGTGTCGCGACAGGCGTGAATGGAGGGACGAATGGAGACGTGTCGTCTTCAGCGATGAGAGTCGCTTCTGCCTTGGTGCCAATGATGGTCGTATGCGTGTTTGGCGCCGTGCAGGTGAGCGCCACAATCAGGACTGCATACGACCGAGGCACACAGGGCCAACACCCGGCATTATGGCGTGGGGAGCGATCTCCTACACTGGCCGTACACCACTGGTGATCGTCGAGGGGACACTGAATAGTGCACGGTACATCCAAACCGTTATCGAACCCATCGTTCTACCATTCCTAGACCGGCAAGGGAACCTGCTGTTCCAACAGGACAATGCACGTCCGCATGTATCCCGTGCCACCCAACGTGCTCTAGAAGGTGTAAGTCAACTACCCTGGCCAGCAAGATCTCCGGATCTGTCCCCCATTGAGCATCTTTGGGACTGGATGAAGCGTCGTCTCACGCGGTCTGCACGTCCAGCACGAACGCTGGTCCAACTGAGGCGCCAGGTGGAAATGGCATGGCAAGCCGTTCCACAGGACTACATCCAGCATCTCTACGATCGTCTCCATGGGAGAATAGCAGCCTGCATTGCTGCGAAAGGTGGATATACACTGTACTAGTGCCGACATTGTGCATGCTCTGTTGCCTGTGTCTATGTGCCTGTGGTTCTGTCAGTGTGATCATGTGATGTATCTGACCCCAGGAATGTGTCAATAAAGTTTCCCCTTCCTGGGACAATGAATTCACGGTGTTCTTATTTCAATTTCCAGGAGTGTATATCACTGTTTCAAACCAACAGCTCAATTCATGGAATCAATACTAGAAATAAGAATAATCTTCACAAGGATTTAAAGTCACTTAGTGCATTATTCAGGAATACACATTTTTAATAACTTGCCAGTAGCCATAATAGCTTAATAACCAATGAAATTCAGTTTAAGAGAAGCCTAAAGGATATATTGGTGGCCAACTCCTTCTACTCAATTGATGAATTTCTCAGTAGAACCGACTGATTTGTGTGTGTGTATATATATAAGTACAATATAACTTCTGTACAATTTCAATGCAGTAATGTGTTCACTGTAAATAAGTGTGTGTGTGTAAGTACAATCTAACTTCTGCACCATTTCAGTGCAGTGATGTGTTCATTGTAAATAATTATTGTAGTAGTTGTATTACACATTTAAGTATTATAGTAGTTGCATTACATGTTTATTACCTTATACATAAGTAAATAAAACTTTTTGTTTTAAATTCAGTGGATTAGTATTTGTAAAATGATACTTTCTTGTAGTGTTCATTAAAAATGACGGTCATTCCACTTGGGACCCATGGAATGGTACATTAGCTTATTTGTTTGAGTTGTAAATGTTTGTCATGTATTGTGTTTCTGACATGTTCTACATCCCGGAGGACCTCCTCACTATGGATCAATTGGAATGAAAGTAAATCTAATCTAAAAATCTAAACACATTAATTTGAACATGTTCTATTTACTATTAGCAAAAAGCATGAAAATATTCCTTCTTTCAAGTGTCACATGAGAAAAACATAAAACATTTATGATAACGTTGCAGATACTACTGTATAATGAAATGTACATTATCTTCTATCAACACCAGAAAAAGATTGAGCAACTGTAGCAGGATGTTTGACTGCAAATATAAGTTGAGGGGGTTAAAACAAGCAAAAAAAATATAGAACTCGTGAAAAAGTAAAGGTATATTGGATGACGAAGCACCAAAATCGAAATTCTCTTCAATGGCCTGATATTTCTTTGCTTTCTTTGAAGTGAATCTGTGTAACCATGCTCTTTGATGTGACATATATGTAAATGTTTTTTTTTTATTTGTGTTAAGTAGGTCAACGTAATTCATCTTTGGGTATAATTTTAAAAGTAGTGTTCTGCAAAAGAACGGAAAAGTTAAAGATTTCCTTGTAATAATGGTTCTTTCATAGGGCATTTAGGACTGCAATAAAGTGAAACTTGGAGCGAAGTCCCTCTGCGACGAAAATGGCTTGGTATGAATAGAAACATCGCGACCAGGCAAATTGTTCCCATCTTGTGAACTGAACGAGGCAAGAAGAACAGCAAGATTATGTGAAATAGCCTGTGGCATATCTTGGTTAGCTCTGTACTACGAAATTTCGATGATAAGAGAGTTCTGACAGCCCATTACACAACAAGAGCCATGGTTGCTTTTGCCGTCCCGAGTAAGCACAGGAAATTGCCATAGCCACCACGCTCGTATCAAATAAATAGCTGCGTACTGTGTAATTCCTTGGACCAGTTTTGCTATTTCTTTTTCAGTAATAAGTTCGTGTTCTTTAAACTTTTTACTGAGCACCAGGCCGGCCGCGGTGGTCTAGCGGTTCTAGGCGCGCAGTCTGGAACCGCGCAACTGCTACGGTCGCAGGTTCGAATCCTGCCTCGGGCATGGATGTGTGTGATGTCCTTAGGTTAGTTAGGTTTAAGTAGTTCTAAGTTCTACGGGACCGATGACCTCAGATGTTAAGTCCCATAGTGCTCAGAGCCATTTGAAACATTTTTGAACTGAGCACCAGTAATATTCGTTTTCCTAGAGTGGGTCGTATTCCAAGTGCTACAATAGTTCTGTGTATGCTATTTTACTGAACTGAACAGTAATTACTTTCCTTAACGATATAGCCACCACCCTCGTCTCAATTAAATAGCTGTGTACTGTATAACTGCATGGATCAGTTATGGGGTTTCTTTATCAATAGTAAGTTCATGTTCTTTAAACTTTGTCTTGAGCACCCGTATTTTATCCTTATTCATTTACCTAGAGAGGGTCCTCTTCCAAGTGCTACGATAGTTCCAAGTATACTGTTTTATCGAACTGGAGAGTAATTACCTTCCTTAACAAAAGTTAATAAACTTTTTGGAGTAGTAAATTGCAATTTAATTCAGTGGGCCCTGAAGTGGAAGTACTCTACGTAGCTTTCAACAAAGTACGATTACAAAGAGAAGCTTTAAAGTACTCAGCTTAATGAGTCTTCTTATTGAAATCATAGTTCAGTATTACACTTTACCTGCTAAAACAATGATGATTCGTAATGGTTACTGCCTAGTAGACTCGATGGGCCTGCGTAAGCATTAATTAATGTGCAGGTTTGGAAGTAATAGTGTGTATAATTTCGTATGTATACACTGAATACTGTTTCCCAGATTGTGTCGTGATTAAAATGTTCCGCCTCAATCTGAACCAACTGACAGTTTAGGTTGCTGGTCAACGTGCAAACTGTTGAGACAGATTTAAATTTCGTATTGCAGATTAAATGCACTTGAGGGTCTCTAACGTTTGTGTGCTATAATAAGGACGAAGAAGAAGAAATTAAAACTTTGAGGTTCGCCGATGACATTGTAATTCTGTCAGAGACAGCAAAGGACCTGGAAGAGCAGCTGAACGGAATGGACAGTGTCTTGAAAGAAGGATATAAGATGAACATCAACAAAAGCAAAACAAGCATAATGGAATGTAGTCGAATTAAATCGGGTGATGTTGAGGGTATTAGATTAGGAAATGAGACGCTTAAAAGTAGTAATTGAGTTTTGCTATTTGGGGAGCAAAATAACTGGTGTTGGTCGAAGTAGAGAGGATATTAAATGTAGATTGGCAATGGCAAGGAAAGCGTTTCTGAAGAAGAGAAATTTGTTAACATCGAGTATAGATTTAAGTGTCAGGAAGTCGTTTCTGAAAGTATTTGTATGGAGTGTAGCCATGTATGGAAGTTAAACGTGGAAGGTAAAGAGTTTAGGCAAAAAGAAAATAGAAGCTTTCGAAATGTGTTGCTACAGAAGAACGCTGAAGATTAGATGGGTAGATCACATAACTAATGAGGAGGTATTGAATAGAATTGGGGAGAAGAGGAGTTTGTGTCACAACTTGACTAGAAGAAGTGATCGGTTGGTAGGACATGTTCTGAGGCATCAAGGGATCACCAATTTAGTATTGGAGGGCAGCGTGGAGGGTAAAAATCGAAGAGGGAGACCAAGAGATGAATACACTGAACAAATTTAGAAGGATGTACGTTGCAGTAAGTACTGGGAGATGAAGAAGCTTGCACAGGATAGAGCAGCATGGAGAGTTGCATCAAGCCAGAGTCTGTACTGAAGACACTAACAACAACAATAAGCAACTGACTACAACTATTAAAACTATTCTAAGTCCAGGTTCACATGCCTCATTTGAGTTAGCAGCATGAGGAACTGAATGCTCTTTGAGAGTACTAATAATAACCAGAAGAAATAATATACTTATCTGAAAACCATTTAAATGATAGTATTTTTCAATAGTTTGCTGAAGTTAATATACATATAGTAAGTGCTACGGCGAGCCAACTGCTGCAGTGACGTATTAATACTCCCTCTGTGTAGTTCATGACAAATCACTGCTACATCGCTTGCTAAGGAGAGCTGCCGTCTCGTGCCCTGGGCACAAAAGTGGTATTTCAGTATGAAGTAAAGAAAATGACGACAGTTAACTTTCTTTATGAACAGTGCTAGTGCTTTGTACAGCTTTGCCTAATTAGGCTGACGAACTTTCCTTTTCATTAATTGTTGTTTATTTTTTATATCAACCTCGGCTTGATTCTCGGTTCTTCTACTATTGCTTCCTTTCAATAGAAATCTTTAGAGAAACGAAAATAGTCCGATACCTTAATCATTACACACCGTCACGGTGAAATTAAAATCCCTTCACAGGAGTAATATCACCGGTGTATTGCTAATTTAGTAGTGGTCGGTAGAGCTATAGCCACGGCTATCATGTTGGATAAAGCTTCACACTCCACCACTAGAAAAGAGTGACAGACTGACGTAATCGCAGTAAAATATCGTATTATTTTCATAATATGTAGCATCATTCCAGACAGTTTCCCTAATTATGTGTCATCATGTCAAAACGACATTGTAGGCTTACAGACTGAGCTTCGAATTATTTTGCACACACTAACAGTCGTTTCCCTCAAACGTAATTTCCCTCTAGAAGTGTGCTTGCGGATAACCTAGATACGGAAAGGTCGATTTAGAATGCTTTAAGTCCAATGCTAGCTTGTTAAGCATGGAAGTTTAGGCTGGTAACATTAGCTAGAGATAGAAAATCAATATCTTTGGCACTCGTGTCTGGGAAGCAATTGAGCATACCTTAGCGACGTGAAAAGTTGATGTAATTACTCTTGCCTTGCGGGGCTTGTGCGGGAGAGGAAAATTAACTACGTCACGTTTTTCAGTTAGGAATCTCCTCTCAGATGAATAATTTGAGTAATTTTTCTTAGCAGAGCTGTAAAATCAAGAATGAAGAGGCTATAGCCCTTTTCAGGTTTCTTCTGACCCAACGGGGCTTTGATCCAGACACGGAGTTTCGCATTGCCCAGCTCATTCATTATACTGTCACTTTGGACTGTACGATTATTTTAAAAGTTGTTCCACAAGAAGAATTACTTTTCACAAAAGTGTGCTAAGTTAACGACTGGACCTTCTTTCTTTTCTGCCGCGTGTAAATTCATGCGAAATTACTGAGGCCGTGCGTTGCATTAACGGCTACAGACTCTTTCAACTGAAGTTGTTGTTGTTATAGTCTTCAGTCCGAAGACTGGTTTGGTACAGCTCTCCATGCAACTCTAACGTGTGCAAGGCTCTTCAACTCCGAATTACTACTGCAGCCTATTTCTTTACGATTCCGGTTTCTGTATTCATTTCTTGGTATCATTCTATTACTTTTCACCCCCCCCCCCCTACAGTTCCCTCCACTACTAAATTGGTGATCATTTCATGTCTCAGAACGTGTCCTATCAACTGATCCTTTCTTTTGATCAAGCTCTGCCACAAATTTCTTGGCTCCCCAATTCTATTCAGTACCTCCTCATTAGATACATGATCTATTCATCTAATCTTCAGTATTATTCTGTAGCAAACACATTTCAAAAGTTTTCTCTTCTTGTCTAAGCTGTTTATCGTCCATGTTTCACTTGCGTGCGTGGCAACACCAAATATAAATATTTTCAGAAAAGACTTCCTTGCACTTAAGTCTATAATTGATGTTAACAGATTTCTCTTCTTCAGAAATGCTTTTCTTCCCACTGGCAGTCTGCATTTTATATCGTCTCTACTCTGGCCTTCATCATTTATTTTGTTACCCAAATAGCAAAACTCATCTACGACTTTTAGTATGTCGTTTCTTAACCCAATTCCTCAGTAACACCTGATTTAATTCGACAGCATCCCGTTACTCTTGTTTCTCTTCTTTTATGTTCATGTCATATCCTCCTTTCAAGATGCAGTCTATTCCGTTCAACTGCTCTTCCGAGTCCTTTACTGTACCTGACAGAATGGCAAGGTCATCGGCAAACTTTAAAGTTTTCGTTCATTCTCCCTAGATTTAATTACTGTTACAATTTTTTTTGTTCCCTTTCTGCTTGCTCAACACACAGATTGAATGATATCGGCGATAGGTTACAATTCTACCTCTCTCCTCTCTCAACCACTGTTTCCCTTTCGTTCTCCTCGACCCTTGTATCTGCTACCTGCTGTCTAGTTTCCGTAGAAGTTGTAAATAGCCTTTCACTCCCTATTTTTTACCCCTCCCACACTCATAATTTCAAAGAGATTATTCCATTCAATAATCTCAAAAGTTTTGTCTCTGTCTAGAAATGCCACAAACGTAGGTTTTCCTTTCCTAAACCTATCTTCTAAGAGAACTCGTAGCGTCAGTACTGCCTTGCGCCTTCGTATATTTCTGCTCAGTCCAAATTATTTTCTCTCTAGTCGGCTTCTACCAGTTTTACCACTCTTCCGTAGGGAATTGGTGTTAGTATTTTACAACCGTGACTTATTAAACTGGTAGTTCAGTAATTTTCGCATCTGTCGGCATTCTTATTTAAATGTACGACTTGTAGGGTGAGGACGTGGAGGATATCTTTCAGTTTCTAGCTCTCACTGAATTTCGTTGGCATTCTCCGTAAATGAGAAGGATATCGACTTGTTCTTCGAAGGAACACGTCATTCACATTCTCTTGATTCGACGATATTAGTCTTACCGTTCCTATTAGTGTTGTACTGCTAAACCGTCTAATGGTGTTTATGTGTAACTGGTGTTTACGTGTAGATGGATACGCTGTATTCGGCGAATATTTAGTATTCGCACGATATGCGAGAGGGAACTGTCAGAACATGTGCTTCGATAAGTGCCGATTTGATAAGAAATACCACTCAATCCATGATTAGAAGATTACAGCATTGCATTGATACCAGTGTTCATCAGTTCCAACACCTTCCGTAAATGGACATCCATGCCACCTTTGTGACCTTTGTTGATCTTTAAAAACGTTACTTTTACACATCATTGGATTCGTCTCGATAGCCGCTATCAGAAAATACCAAACTATGGTATCCATTTTAAAAAAACAAAGTTGACCATCATATCTCTGACGCGACCCCCACCTAGCAAGAAAAAGCCAACGTCATATTATGGCCCCCATTGTCCCATGTAACAGTGGTCCTACAAACTTTTGAGCTACTATCAAACTTTCGGAGGTAGTAAGTGGTAGTAGTTAGTGACTCACCCTGTATATATTTATTATTATTCATGTGTGGGCCCAATAGGAAAACCCAAAGTACAGGTTTGATGGTTGGCCATTCTTTGTGCCCAAATTTGTTTCATCCTTTCAGAAGGAAGTCTCCTCTTTGATCAGGCCAGTCCGTCTTCTAATTTCCCTCTGACCAACTTTCCAATCAAATATCCTTTGTGTCAATGTTTTCTTAACCATAAGGTCTGCCTGAGTTATATCGACTGCTTTAAGATTCTCCTTAATTGCAGCAGTCCATTTCATTGGCTCAGTTTTGGCCTTACTTCCGTTTTCGTTAATTCTACTATTTGTTTTGTCAACCATTGTTTTAATGTGCCCATGTATGTCACCATGTATGTCTGTGTATCCTTCTATTTCTTTATTACTTATCAACCTATAAGTTTCTCCATCAGTAACTTTGGGGCCTAATATTTTCCTAATATTCTTTCTTTACTTCTTTTGATTTCTTCAGTATCCCTTTTCCTACTTAAAATTGAAGTTTCGGCTCCACAAAGACATTCAGGTTTGATTACAGTGATATAAGGTTTAAGTTTACTGATCTTAGAAAGTGATTTTTTACTATAAATATTTTGTGTTAATCTGAATGCAGTTGTCACCTTTTGACAGTGAACTTCATTTAGTACTTTTTCCAGACCGTTTTCTTGTATGATTTCCCCAAGTATTTCAACCGTCATACCATTTTTAATTTTCCATATTCCGTGTTCAAAAACTCTGGTGCTAGTTTGTTGCATATTATGTATTCTGTTGTTTCGAATATTACTTGTAGTAACCTTTTCCGAGACTTCCCTACGAATATCAATTTTGTTGTTGTTGTTGAGCTGTGGTAATATCCCTAGTTAAATTGCCAGATCATCTGCATGCCACATCATCTCTAATATCATTTCAATCTAACTTGACTGATTGGTCTATATTTTGAATTGAATTTTGCTCTCATCAATCTGTAATTACGTTTTCCAAAACACAGTTAAACAGTAATGGAGAGAAGCCTTCTCCCTGTCTAGCACCAGTCTTTATTTCAAATGGTTCAGAAATCTCTCCCACGAATTTAACTTTAGGTCTAGTGTCGGTTAACGTTTCCTTAACCTATGTTAGTGTTTTATTATCTAGCCCTTGTTCCTTCAAAATTTGGAAAAGAGATTCACGATCAACTAAGTATTAAGCCCTTATAAAAACCACAAATGTACATACCATATTGTTGCTAGAAATCCATCGGTGTCGGAGGATTAGTTTTAAAGCAAGAATTTGTTCTGGATGGGATCTGTTTGGTGTAAAGCCTGCTTGGTATTCACCAATTTTACGTCCAGCTGTTCTTGGACTTGATCAAGTAAACCCTGTGAGAGTTTTGTATGTGACTGGGAGAAGAGAGATTCCTCGGTAATTATTAACATCTGTTCTATCACCTTTTTTTATACAATGGATGAATTACGGCAATTTTCCAGTCCTCAGGTATTTTCTCATTTCGCCAGATATGTCCTATTAGCTGAATGATTTCTTTTATAGGGTTAGGGCCAGCTGATTTTAGCAATCCTGGAGTTATACCGTCTTCTCCGAATGCTTTATTCTCTTTAAGTCTCATAGTTGTTTAGTTATTTCGATTTTGTCATGAGCTTTAGGGTTAAGGTTGATATTATTAGTTTGATGTGGTTGGAATTAATTCGCTGCTTCTGTACAGTTCAATAGTTTTTCAAAATAATTAGCAAATACCTTCAAATTTTCTGGTTGTTAAGAGCCATACTCCCATTTTCAGTTTCGAAGCAAAGACTTTGAGGTCGGTAACCCGTTAGTTTTGTTCTGCATGTTTTATAAAAGATTCTTGTATTGATCTTTTGGAAATCTTTTTAGATTTCCTAATGTCGCGCATTTTCGTAGTTTCTTTTAGACTGTCGGATTAATTTACATGTTTCTTTTCTCAAGGTGCGAAAGGTGTTGCGCTTTTTTCATTTTTGTTACTATTCCAATTTTTGAATGCCTCATTCCAACACTTAACTGCTGTTTCACAATCTGCGATCCACCAAGGGTGTTTTCGTTTCTTTCGAAGCGGAATTAAATTTTGTGCTGTTTTAATGAACTTTTCTTTTGGGCTTTGCCAATAGTTGGATTGTTTTTTTGTCAAGTTCACTTGTTAGGGTTACTATAGGCGTGTAAACTTTGGGATAACATTTTTTTGTTTTCAAGAGTTTCTGAGGCTGAAGTTTTACTTTTACTTGCGTTAAATAATGATCATAATCAATATTAGCCCCTTTCCTAACTTGCAGATTGAAAATTTCTTTGTAGTTATGGTACGAAATTGCTACATGATCGATTAGTAGTTCCCCAATATATATATTGGGTGCCCACCAGGTTTTTTGTTTAGAAGGGTTCTATTTAAAATTTGTTGACATGATTTTAAGGCTAAAATTTTTTCATGTTTCAACAAGTCATTGGCTATTTTGATTTGTCCATTTATGTGCAGGAAATCCAGCCACAGTTTTATTTATTTTTTTTTCTCTTTACCCAATTCAGCATTAAAATCACCCATTAAAATTTTAGCATGTTTTGAGGGAACTTTCGAGATGATGCTTTCTAATGTTTCCCAAGCTTCATCATCAGGTTTTTTATGGTTATCCTCATTGACTGGCATATGGGCATCAATTAAAATGTATGCTTTATTTGCGCATTTAAAAGAACTAGACATTTGTCAATTATTAACGGGTTTTACCTGCATTATTGAGTTTAAAAATGGTTCAAATGGCTCTAAGCTCTTTGAGACTTAACATCTTAAGTCATCAGTCCCCTAGACGTACAACTATTTAATCCAAAATAACCCAACGACATCACAAACATCCATGCCAGAAGCAGGATTCGAACCTGCGACTGTAGCAGCAGTGCTGTTCCGGACTGAAGCGCCGAGAACCGCACGGCCACTATTAAGTTTAAAATATTTTTGGAGACTGCAAAAGCAACTCCCAGATGTGTTGCATTATTAAGTATCCTTTCATTAGTTTAAAAAGACAATAATTGTCAAAATCCATGGTGTTATTATCGGTCATTTGTGTTTCTTGAAGTGGCAAAATTTGAACCTTGTGTTCTTTTAATGTGTCTCCCAACTTATGAAGCTTACCTGGTTGCAAAAGTGTTTGTATGTTAAAAGTTGCAAAAAATGTGTCTGTTTTGGATTTACGTTGGGCACAGAACTGCGACCTCCTCCGCTGAATCACATTGCACTTTAACCTGGCCGCCCAGAATCCGAAAAACCAGTTACACCAGTAATACTGGCTGTGGATTGACCACTTGGGGTAATATTGTGACTATCAAACTGCTCCATGATGATTGTACCCGGAATCAGGAGGGATTGAGTAAACTCATAGAGTGAACTAAGAATGTTAAGACTGGAAGGGTTAGTTCTACAGTATGAATTTCAGCCGCACCACTGGTGAGGAGACACTGATCACTTACCCGCTTGCTACGAGACTGACGCAAAGCGGATTTAGTTTCGTTTTGTTTTGCCTTGTCTGGAACTGTTTATAAGTACAAAAGCATACACACAATTTTGTTTAAATTGTTGCTAGTTTTAATAATAATAATAATAATAATAAGTAAGATACATGATAGGTTATGGGTGTATTTTAAATTGAAATGAAAAGTGTATTTAATGGAAGAAGCAAGTGATAGCAGTTTGGCTTGGATATGATGTGACAGTTGTTTCCTTTATACGTTCGGTGTGTATGTTACATCTGTTGCCTATGCTGTTCTTCAGTGGTAACAGCTAATATATTGATTCTGCAAGGTTCGCAGGAGAGCTTCTGTAAAGTTTGGAAAGTAGGAGACGAGATACTGGCAGAAGTCAAGCTGTGAGGGCCGGGCGTGAGTCGTGCTTCGGTAGCTCAGATGGTAGAGCACTAGCCCGCGAAAGGCGAAGGTCCCGAGTTCGAGTCTCGGTCGGGCACACAGTTTTAATCTGCCAGGAAGTTTTAATATATTGATTAGTTAGGTTATAATGTGTTTCCGAACTTAAGGTAACAGTGGAGATAACAGTGGAGATTGTGAGTTGACTTAAAATGTTATAGTCAGGAATATCAGGTGCGAGGGCTTAGTAAAACTTCGAACCAGTCACACCCGATGAGTGAAAGAAGAAGAAAAGTCACATCTTATGATAGTATTACATTCTACGTAATGGTATGAAAAACAGCTAGATAGAGAGTTACATTTTCAGACTGATTCGATGCCCGCATCTCGTGGTCGTGCGGTAGCGTTCTCGCTTTCCACGCCCGGGTTCCCGGGTTCGATTCCCGGCGGGGTCAGGGATTTTCTCAGCCTCGTGATGGCTGGGTGTTGTGTGCTGTCCTTAGGTTAGTTAGGTTTAAGTAGTTCTAAGTTCTAGGGGACTGATGACCATAGATGTTAAGTCCCATAGTGCTCAGAGCCATTTGAACTAATTCGACTTAGTGCTGTAGAAACTTCGCTTCATTTTGCTGTGTTTGTAAGTTTATCTTGTCTTCACTTCCTGTGTGTGATATAGCATTCGTTTCCGCGTCTGTGCTTGTGTCTCTGTCGTTTACTGTGTACTGCTGATACGTCCGATGTGGTGCCTGTCTTATTCTAAGATGTGGCCTCTTCTGTTCGCAGGCCGCGTATAGTCCTCGCGATACTTCGTCTGCGATGTGGTTTGTACAGTTTCAGTCATCTTGTCTGCTTATTAACTGTTCTATATCCTGGTTTCCTAAACTTGATCTTATATGTCCTGATGCGTAGCACATAAGCACTATGTGGTTCAGATGTACTATTCTCTCCACAGGCACAAATATGAATCTGTTTTAGGTCAAACCTGTGGAGAGGCGCAGGATACGGGACATGGCCCATGAAAAAGTGCACGATGCAGCGTGTTGGATTCATGTATTTCAAGTTCATCCGCTCTCATATACTGGGGGAGAAAGAGAGACTCGTCTTCCCTAATCAGTTCCCTGTCTGCCACGTATCAGTTCTCCACTTGCTTAATTTCCATTTGTCGATTTCGTCTTGTCGAGTTATTTCTCTGTTTAGTCGAGTCTTCAACCAGCAGGCAGCTGCTATGTGGCAATTGTAACATCTATACGCAAAACTCCCAGTACCACGCACAGTGTCTCAATCGAGGTCATGCCGGAAGGCCCCGAGATTCTGAGTAGGACACTCCTCTGGCCGCGCCTACCTATTGTTTTACACGTACCTAAGCATAATCGATGTGCCCAAGCACTAGTTGCAAAACAAATTACTGCTTCGACATCTTTACATTTGTTCTTCAGCCACCCTGCTTATCCTTTCTGCAGTTTCTGTCAATCTCATTTTTTAGATGTTTGTATCCCATTTCACCTGCTACACTTACCAGAGTTTTGTATTTTATCCTTTCGTCAATAAGGTCATTAACCATGGACCTTGCCGTTGGTGGGGAGGCTTCCGTGCCTCAGCGATACAGATGGCCGTACCGTAGGTTCAACCACAACGGAGGGGTATCTGTCGAGAGGCCAGATAAACGTAAGGTTCCTGAAGAGGGGTAGCAGCCTTTTCAATAGTTGCAGGGCAACAGTCTGGAATATTGACTGATCAGGCCTTGTAACACTAACCAAAACGGCCTTGCTGTGCTGGTACTGCGAACGGCTGAAAGCAAGGAGAAACTACAGCCGTAACTTATACTGAGGGCATGTAGCTTTACTGTATGATTAAATGATGATGGCGTCCTCTTGGGTAAAATATTCCGGAGGTTAAATAGTCCCCCATTCCGATCTCCGGGCGGGCACTACTCAAGAGGACGTCGTTATCAGGAAAAAGAAAACTTGCGTTCTACGGATCGGAGCGTGGAATGTCAGATCCCTTAATCGGGCAGGTAGGTTAGAAAATTTAAAAAGGGAAACGGATAGGTTAAAAACACATATAGTGGAAATTAGTGAAGTTCGGTGGCAGCAGGAACAAAACTTTTGGTCAGGTGAATACAGGGTTATAAATACAAATTCAAATAGGGGTAATCAATAGGAAAATAGGAACACGGGTAAGATATTACAAACTACAAACAGCATAGTGAACGCATTATTGTTGCCAAGATAGACACGAAGCCCACGCCTACTACAATAGTACAAGTTTATATGCCAACTAGTTCTGCAGATGACGAAGAAATTGATGAAATGTGTAATGAGATAAAAGAAATTATTCAGATAGTGAAGGGAGACGAAAATTTAATAGCCATTGGTGACTGGAAGTCGATAGTAGGAAAAGAGAGAGAAGGACACGTAGTAGGCGAACATGGATTGGGGATAAGAGATGAAAGAGGAAGCCGCCTCGTAGACTTTTGCACAAAGCATAACTTAATCATAGGTAACACTTGGTTCAAGTATAAAAAAAGAAGGTTATATACATCGAAGAAGCCTGGAGATACTAGAAGGTATTAGATAGATTACATAACGGTAAGACAGAGATTTAGGAACCAGGTTTTCAATTGTGAGATATTTCCACGGGCAGATGTAGACACTGACTCACTAGGGGTAAGATAGATACTGCCTACAGGAAAATTAAAGAGACCTTTGGAAAAACTGAACCACTTGTATGAATATCAAGAGCTCAGATGGAAACCCAGTTCTAAGCAAAGAAGGGAAACTAGAAAGGTTGAAGGAGTATATTGAGGGTCTATACAAAGGCAGATGTGGACTCTGACCACAAACTATTGGTTATTAACTGTAGATTAAAACTGAAGAAACTGCAAAAAGGTGGGAATTTAAGGAGATGGGACCTGCATAAACTTACTAAACCAGAGGTTGTACAGAGTTTCAGGAGAGCATAAGGGAACAATTGGCAGGAATGGGGGAAAGAAATACAGTAGAAAAAGAATGGGTAGCTGTGAGGGATGAAGTAGTGTAGGCGGCAGAGGATCAAGTAGGTAAAAAGACAAGGGCTAGTAGAAATCCTTGGGTAACAGAAGAAATATTGAATTTAATTGATGAAAGGAGAAAATATAAAAACGCAGTAAATGAAACAGGCAAAAAGGAATACAAACGTCTCAAAAATGAGATTGACAGGAAGTGCAAAATGGCTAAGCAGGGATCGCTAGACGACAAATGTAAGGATGTAGAGGCTTATCTCACTAGCGGTAAGATAGATACTGCCTACAGGAAAGTTAAAGAGACCTTTGGAGAAATGAGAGCCACTTGTATGAATATTAAGAGCTCAGATGGAAACCCAGTCCTAAGCAAAGAAGGGAAAGCAGAAAGGTGGAAGGAATATATAGAGGGTCTATACAAGGGCAATGTACTTGAGGACAATTTTATATAAATTGAAGAGGATGAAGATGAAATGGGAGATACGATACTGCGTGAAGAGTTTGACAGAGCACTGAATGACCTGAGTCGAAACAAGGCCCCGGGAGTAGACAACATTCCATTGGAACTACTGACAGCCTTGGGGGAGCCAGTACTGACAAAACTCTATCATCTGGTGAGCAAGATGTATGAGACAAGTGAAATACCCTCAGACTTCAAAAAGAATATAATAATTCCAATCCCAAAGTAAGCAGGTGTTGACAGATGTGAAAATTACCGAACAATCCGTTTAATAAGTCACAGCTGAAAGATACTAACGCGAATTCTTTACAGACAAATGGAAAAACTGGTAGAAGCCAACGTCGGGGAAGATCAGTTTGGATTCCGCAGAAATGTTGGAACACATGAGGCAATACTGACCCTAAGACGTATCTTAGAAAATAGATTAAGGAAAGGCAAACCTACGTTTCTAGCATTTGTAGACTTAGAGAAAGCTTTTCACAACGTTGACTGGAATACTCTCTTTAAAATTCCTAAGATGGCAGAGGTAAAATACAGGGAGCGAAAAGCTATTTACAATGAAATGGAAGCAGTGGTTGGGAAGGGAGTGAGACAGGGTTGTAGCCTGTCCCCGATGTTATTCAATCTGTATATTGAGCAAGCAGTAAAGGAAACAAAAGATAAATTCGAAGTAGGTATTAAAATCCATGGAGAAGAAATAAAAATGTTGAGGTTCGCCAAAGACATTGTAATTCTGTCACAGACAGCAAAGGACTTGGAAGGACAGTTGAACGGAATGGGCAGTGTCTTGAAAGGAGGATATAAGATGAACATCAACAAAAGCAAAACGAGGAAAATGGAATGTAGTCGAATTAAGTCGGGTGATGCTGAGAGAATTAGATTAGGAAATGAGACACTTAAAGTAGTAAAGAAGTTTTGCTATTTGGGGAGCAAAATAACTGATGAAGGTCGAAGTAGAGAGGATATAAAATGTAGACTGGCAATGGCAAGGAAAGCGTTTTTGAAGAAGAGAAATTTGTTAACATAGAGTATAGATTTAAGTGTCAGGAAGTCGTTTCTGAAGGTATTTGTATGGAGTGTAGCCATGTATCGAAGTGAAACATGGACGATAAATAGTTTGGACAAGAAAAAATACAAACTTTTGAAATGTGGTGCTACAGAAGAATGCTGAAGATTAGATGGGTAGAACATGTAACTAATGAGGAGGTATTGAACAGAATTGGGGAGAAGAGGAGTTTGTGACACAACTTGACTAGAAGGAGGGACCGGTTGGTAGGACATGTTCTGAGGCATCAAGGGATCACAAATTTAGTATTGGAGGGCTAGTGGAGGGTAAAAATCGTAGAGGGAGACCAAGAGATGAATACACTAAGCTGATTCAGAATGATATAGGTTGCAGTAGGTACAAGGAGATGAAGAAGCTTGCACAGGATAGAGTAGCATGGAGAGCTGCATCAAACCAGTCTCAGGACTGAAGACAACAACAACAACAACACAAATCGATGTACTTGAGGACAATGTTATGGAAATGGAAGAGGATGTAGATGAAGATGAAATGGGAGATACGATACTGCGTGAAGAGTTTGACAGAGCACTGAAAGACCGGAGTCGAAACAAGGCCCCGGGAGTAGACAACTTTCCATTAGAACTACTGACAGCCTTGGGAGAGCCAGTCCTGACAAAACTCTACCATCTGGTGAGCAAGATGTATGAGACAGGCGACATACCCTCAGCCTTAAAGAAAAATATAATAATTCCAGTCCAAAGAAAGGAGGTGTTGACAGATGTGAAAATTACCGAACTGCCAGTTTAATAAGTCAAAGCTGCAAAATACTAACGCGAATTCATTAGAGACGAATGAAAAAACTGGTACAAGCCGACCTTGCGGAATACGTTGCGGAAGACCCTACGACTTATCTTAGAAGAAAGGTTAAGGAAAGGCAAACCTAAGTCTCTATCATTTGTAGACTTAGAGAAAACTTTTGACAATGTTGACTGGAATACTCTCTTTCAAATTCTGAAGGTGGCAGGGGTAAGAGACAGGGAGCGAAAGGCTATTTACAATTTGTACAGAAACCAGATGGCAGTTATAAGAGTCAAGGGTCATGAAAGGGAAGCAGTGGTGGGAAAGGGAGTGAGGCAGGGTTGTAGCGTATCCCTGATGGTACAGGAAGATGAAGAAGCTTGCACAGGATAGAATAGCATGGAGAGCTGCATAAAACCAGTCTCAGGACTGAAGACCACAACAACAACATCAATAAAATTCAGTACCTTTTGTGTTACGCATGGTTTCTATTGCCCCACATCTTTTTACCTTTGATCCTCTGCTGTCTTCGTTATTTCCTCTCTCAAAGCTACATGGTATGCAACGGCTTCGTGTCTGTCTTGGCTACAATAGCGCGTTGACTATGCTGTTCGTAGTAGCTTATCCTGATTCCTGTTTTCTTATTCATAATTAAACGTAATGCAGTATTAGCCCTATTTGACTTTGTGTCTATAACACTGAATTCGTCTGACCAGAAGTCCTGTTCATCATGCCACCGACCTTTACTAATTCCACTACATCCAGCTTCAACCTATCCATTTTCCTTATGAAATTGTTTACCTGCCGCATTAAGGGATCTGACACACCACGCTCCGATCTGTAGAACGCCAGTTTTCTTTCTCCTGATAATGACATCCTCCTGAGTAATCCCCAACCGGGGATCTGAATGGGGGACTATCTTACCTCCGGAATATTTTACCCAAGAGGACGCCCTCATCATTTAACCATACAGTAAAGCTTCATGTCCTCGGAAATAATTACGGCTGTAGTTTCCCCTTGCTTTCAGCCTTTCGCAGTACCAGTAAAGAAAAGCCGTTTTGTTTAGTATTACTTTGCTCTCGTCCCACAGACACCGTGTTCACTCACCTTAATATCCTCTTCTGCAGTCCGGCCCACACGCCGTAACTATTAAAAATGAGTTGTATCTCTACTGCAAATGCTGATGTAGAACTGGTATCATTATACGTATTCAACACGTCCAAACGTCCAACGAATGTAATATCAGACTAACTGAGTGATTCGTTGAAAGGTAATTTGTGAGTGAAAACTTCGATATATTGGCATTTGTTTGATACAAAAAGATTGCGAAGCCTATGATAATCTTAAGTTCTAGTTTCAACACCAACACGCCATGACAGTCACCTTCATAGCCACCTTATGATAATTAACTGAACCTGTTACTGTAAAGATTATCTCTGACCATACGCTCACTCAAATAATCCACAATTTGACGACGACTTCGAATGTTCAGTTTTCGCCCACAGCTTGCATAACACGCTACGCAGATGTTAGTTATTTAAATGTGACAGTTCGTATACTATACTACAATGTAAACTGTTCGTTTTCTCATACGTTTGCAGTGCACGCTGCGGCATTCCACGGTCAAGTTTTAATCATTATTCGGCAAAATTATCACATCTCTTCAAATCTTCTTGTACCCGCATCCGAACTTGGCGATGGAGCTCTGAACTGAACTTTCGACTTCACAAAGCCATTCTTTAAACCAAAAAATACGTGCAAACGTACTTTCCTCTGATTGGCTGATACACGTCATGACCATTCCGGTATTAGCATTAAACCACGAATTCCCACGTCTTTTCCATTTGACCAATCACAACTTAATAGCTCTTATGAACCATTTACTAATTGAAATAATTTAGATACTCCTTAGGTATTAAAATACCTCTTTAAATGACAGAATTATCGTAAATTGTTTATTGTTTTCTCAGTCCCATAAACTGGCTAGTCGTGTATTACAACGATACCCTGAGTGCATAATTTACCTTATCTGTACAGGCACAGTTCTCAAGCTAACATGTACGCAATTAATAGACATAACATTTTAATACCTTCTTTTATATTCACACCATCATTCATATTACAAAACAAATTAGCAATACACAATCGGATTTCAGCTCTTCATATCGGTACAGACACTTGCAACATCTACGCATACCAGTGGGTGTCGTTCTTATTAGCGTGACAATATAGTGTTCTTTCAGTCCTTCTCCACCATTCTGCGTCCATCCAAATAGCTGATCTCTGACGGCGTATCTACTAGTTTACGCACACACGCCTCATGACTTCCACCTTCTGTTTTTATGCGATTCTGTTTTAATTAATCGGGAGTTGACCGTCTGCTTTTAAACTTTCTTTGCTTTTAGCGTTTAATTTGATTGGGCAACCGTTGAGATTGAACTTAACATATACATGGATGGAAATGAGAAATGAAAGGTTGCAATAAATTTTTCATCTGTGATTATTACTTCACGTATGAAATATTCTGTTGTAGATTAATAAAAATGAATTTCTTTGAATATTATAAAATAATTATTCAAGTTTTACTTTTATTCAGGTAATAAAGCTGTTTGTGCAAGAATGAAAATATTATTGTCAATGGAATTTAGCAAACATTTTCACGTTGCAGTGGATTTTTGTTTTACTGGATATACCCCGCCTAGCTTTGAACCATAAGACTATCTTTACTATATGAAAATGTTTTCTTTTATATTGCTAAGATCTCCTGAAAAATTATCCACTTTTAAATACACTTTACTGTATGTTCAGAATTTATCACTTTTTTGAATGAAAATTTACAAAAGCTGCAGCTTGTATCCGCCTGTGAACGCACAAGATAAAATCTACTATCTTCTTTTATTCCGCGTCTGTAATACTGTGAAAAGAAACACATTATTATTTTCGTTCACCTCTACCTGTGCCCTTTTTAGGGTGTGGTCGTTATTGCGATCGTACATTTAAATCTGCCACTGCTGCAGACTGCTCGCTCGTGGCGCTGCTCCACACCGCCAGCGATATCCAATAACATGCTGAAATTTCTTAAATAAAACGGGTAATGTCCGGTGCGAATTTTGCAGTAATTGTGACAAACAGATTTTACTAGATAAATATATTTTAACAGAAATAACAGACCATTATTTAATCTGCAGTGAAATTGGGATTGTGAGGCCGAAAGTGCAGGAGGTCAGATCCATATGTAGGAGGATAAGAGTGGAAAAAATTCAGGGTAAGGAAATCAGGCACAAGTACATAACAGCGATCTCAGAAAGGTACCAGTTAGTTGAATGTAGTCAACTACAGTCATTGGAAAAGAAATGGACAAGGTACAGGGACACAGTACTAGAAGTGGCTAAAGAATGTCTTGGAACAGTAGTGTGTAAAAGTAGGATGAATCAAACAGCTTGGTGGAATGATACAGTCAAGGCAGCCTGTAAAAGGAAAAAGAAGGCGTATCAAAAATCGCTACATACCAGAACCCAGGTAGAGAAAGTTATGTTGAAGAAAGAAACAAAGCCAAACAGATAATTGCAGCATCCAAGAAGAAATCGTGGGAAGACTTTGGAAACAGGTTGGAGACTATGGGTCAAGCTGCTGGAAAACCATTCTGGAGTGTAATTAGCAGTCTTCGAAAGGGAGGTAAGAAGGAAATGACAAGTATTTTGGACAGGTCAGGAAAACTGCTGGTGAATCCTGTGGATGCCTTGGGCAGATGGAGGGAGTATTTTGAAGAGTTGCTCAATGTAGGTGAAAATGCGACCAGTAATGTTTCAGATTTCGAGGTAGAATGGGATAGAAATGATGATGGAAATAGGATCACATTTGAGGAAGTGTAAAAAATGGTCAATAGATTGCAGTGCAATAAAGCGGCTGGGGTGGATGAAATTAAGTTGGAACTCATCAAATACAGTGGAATGTCAGGTCTTAAATGGCTACACAGGTTATTGAAATGGCTTGGGAGTCGGGACAGGTTCCTTCAGACTGGACAAAAGCAGTAATCACACCAATCTTTAAACATGGAAACAGAAAAGATTGTAACAACTACAGAGGTATCTCTTTAACCAGCGTTGTCGGTAAAATCTTCTCAGGTATTGTTGAAAGGAAAGTGCGAGTATTAGTTGAGGACCAATTGGATGAAAATCAGTGTGAGTTTAGGCCTCTTAGAGGTTGTCAGGACCAGATCTTTAGCTTACGGCAAATAATGGGGAAGTGTTATGAGTGGAACAGGGAATTGTATCTATGCTTTATAGATCTAGAAAAGGCATATGACCGGGTTCCTAGGAGGAAGTTATTGTCTGTTCTACAAGATTATGGAATAGGAGGCAAACTGTTGCAAGCAATTAAAGGTCTTTACATGGAGAGTCAGGCAGCAGTTAGAGTAGACGGTAAATTGAGTTCATGGTTCAGAGTAGTTTCAGGGGTAAGACAAGGCTGCAACCTGTCTCCACTGTTGTTCATATTATTTATGGATCGTATGTTGAAAACAATAGACTGTCTGGGTGAGATTAAGATATGTGAACACAAAATAAGCAGTCTTGCATATGCAGATGATTTAGTTGTGATGGCAGATTCGATTGAGAGTTTGCAAAGTAATATTTCAGAACTAGATCAGAAATGTAAGGACTGTGGTATGAAGATTAGCATCTCCAAAACGAAAGTAATGTCAGTGGGAAAGAAATATAAACGGATTGAGTGCCAATTAGGAGGAACAAAGTTAGAACAGGTGGACGGTTTCAAGTACTAAGGATGCATATTCTCACAGGATGGCAACATAGTGAAAGAACTGGAAGTGAGGTGTAGCAAAGCTAATGCAGTGAGCGCTCAGCTACGATCTACTCTCATCTGCAAGAAGGAAGTCAGTACCAAGACTAAGTTATCTGTGCACCGTTCAATCTTTCGACCAACTTTGTTGTATGGGAGCGAAAGCTGGGTGGATTCAGGTTACCTTATCAACAACGTTGAGGTTACGGATATGAAAGTAGCTAGGATGATTGCAGGTACTAGTAGATGGGAACAATGGCAGGAGGGTGTCCACAATGAGGAAATCAAAGAAAAACTGGGAATGAACTCTATAGATGTAGCAGTCAGCGCGAACAGGCTTAGATGGTGGGGTCATGTTAGACGCATGGGAGAAGCAAGGTTACCCAAGAGACTCATGGATTCAGCAGTAGAGGGTAGGAGGAGTCGGGGCAGACCGAGGAGAAGGTACCTGGATTCGGTTAAGAATGATTTTGAAGTAATAGGTTTAACATCAGAAGAGGCACCAATGTTAGCACTGAATAGGAGATCATGGAGGAACTGTATAAGGGGGGCTATGCTCCAGACTGAACACTGAAAGGCATAATCAGTCTTAAATGATGATGATGATGATGATGAGAAACAATTAAAATCTTTACACACCTTTTACTATCCCAGCTACAAATGGCGTCGATCATCGACTCATGACAAATGAAGACTACATAAGAGCCTAATCCAACGTCACGGATTCCTCTCCTATTCAGTCCATGCAGAAGACAAGCGATTCAATTACAATATATTGCCTATTTATATCTTAACTAATTCTTCTACAGTCTTTGTCATTTCTCGTTACATATACTTACATCTCTGGCGGTTTTCACATCTTCCTCCACAGATAGTATTTCACACTCTTTGAATAATCATTTATAACAGCAAAATTCGTAATTATACTTTTCGCACAAAATTAAGTGTCGTTTTGAAATTCTATTAACAGAAATAGATATAAATTATTTGTTACAGTAACATCGAAATGTTCTTTTAACTTTCACTTTGGATGCGTGCTGCCAGAGAACGTTACATGTTTTACAGTCATTAACCTCGGTACCACAGGGAGACCACCCTACGCCTACCCTAACTGTCGAGACATTACCTTTGTGACCAGTGACTCCTATTTATAGACAGCCGTTATTTTCACGTAATTAAAAACAGATTACAGCGTATTTATGCTACCTTACATATTTATATAAAATTTTATTCATAAAATCGTTCTCAAATTTTATACACTCCTGGAAATTGAAATAAGAACACCGTGAATTCATTGTCCCAGGAAGGGGAAACTTTATTGACACATTCCTGGGGTCAGATACATCACATGATCACACTGACAGAACCACAGGCACATAGACACAGGCAACAGAGCATGCACAATGTCGCCACTAGTACAGTGTATATCCACCTTTCGCAGCAATGCAGGCTGCTGTTCTCCCATGGAGACGATCGTAGAGATGCTGGATGTAGTCCTGTGGAACGGCTTGCCATGCCATTTCCACCTGGCGCCTCAGTTGGACCAGCGTTCGTGCTGGACGTGCAGACCGCGTAAGACGACGCTTCATCCAGTCCCAAACATGTTCAATGGGGGACAGATCCGGAGGTCTTGCTGGCCAGGGTAGTTGACTTACACCTTCTAGAGCACGTTGGGTGGCACGGGATACATGCGGACGTGCATTGTCCTGTTGGAACAGCAAGTTCCCTTGCCGGTCTAGGAATGGTAGAATGATGGGTTCGATGACGGTTTGGATGTACCGTGCACTATTCAGTGTCCCCTCGACGATCACCAGTGGTGTACGGCCAGTGTAGGAGATCGCTCCCCACACCATGATGCCGGGTGTTGGCCCTGTGTGCCTCGCTCGTATGCAGTCCTGATTGTGGCGCTCACCTGCATGGTGCCAAACACGCATACGACCATCAGTGGCACCAAGGCAGAAGCGACTCTCATCGCTGAAGACGACACGTCTCCATTCGTCCCTCCATTCACGCCTGTCGCGACACCACTGGAGGCGGGCTGCACAATGTTGGGGCGTGAGCGGAAGACGGCCTAACGGTGTGCGGGACCGTAGCCCAGCTTCATGGAGACGGTTGCGAATGGTCCTCGCCGATACCCCAGGAGCAACAGTGTCCCTATTTTGCTGGGAAGTGGCGGTGCGGTCCCCTACGGCACTGCGTAGGATCCTACGGTCTTGGCGTGCATCCGTGCGTCGCTGCGGTCCGGTCCCAGGTCGACGGGCACGTGCACCTTCCGCCGACCACTGGCGACAACATCGATGTACTGTGGAGACCTCACGCTCCACGTGTTGAGCAATTCGGCGGTACGTCCACCCGGCCTCCCGCATGCCCACTATACGCCCTCGCTCAAAGTCCGTCAACTTCACATACGGTTCACGTCCACGCTGTCGCGGCATGCTACCAGTGTTAAAGACTGCGATGGAGCTCCGTATGCCACGGCAAACTGGCTGACACTGACGGCGGCGGTGCACAAATGCTGCGCAGCTAGCGCCATTCGACGGCCAACACCGCGGTTCCTGGTGTGTCCGCTGTGCCGTGCGTGTGATCATTGCTTGTACAGCCCTCTCGCAGTGTCCGGAGCAAGTATGGTGGGTCTGACACACCGGTGTCAATGAGTTCTTTTTTCCATTTCCAGGAGTGTGTATTGAAAAAGTTTTATCATTTCAGTTGAGAGTATTGGTGAATGAGGCTATAGCGCCCAAACGACAGTGAGTCATATTGAAAATGCTCCACAACACAAACAACAGGAAAAGTAAATTTACCTACCCAAGTATGTAGTATTGCCGAGGACTATACTTTTAAGACATGATCCTTTTAGTTACAGTTTTGTGACATTTGTTTCATATTCTGAAGCATACTTTTAACTGCAGCTGTGTTGTACCCATGTTGAAAGAAAGTGCAAAACAGCCACTTTACAATATTGTTATTATCATTCAATGTTGCAAAATATTTATGACTTCATTAAACACAGACAAAAGCCAACAGTAACTATGAACAGCGAATAATGCGATAAATACAGCAAAAATATGAAGTTATCATGCTATCGCCTCATGGCCGCGTGAATAATGACATATGAGATGAAGATAACATAACGTATAGCACCTCAGCGTTACTTTGAAGTGCTGTCAACAAAACACCACATGACGATGTATTGACACTTTTGCCCTAAACATAAACGTTTGTTCAACGCCTCTATTGTTCGAAAAATCTTATACACTCCTGGAAATGGAAAAAAGAACACATTGACATCGGTGTGTCAGACCCACCATACTTGCTCCGGACACTGCGAGAGGGCTGTACAAGCAATGATCACACGCACGGCACAGCGGACACACCAGGAACCGCGGTGTTGGCCGTCGAATGGCGCTAGCTGCGCAGCATTTGTGCACCGCCGCCGTCAGTGTCAGCCAGTTTGCCGTGGCATACGGAGCTCCATCGCAGTCTTTAACACTGGTAGCATGCCGCGACAGCGTGGACGTGAACCGTATGTACAGTTGACGGACTTTGAGCGAGGGCGTATAGTGGGCATGCGGGAGGCCGGGTGGACGTACCGCCGAATTGCTCAACACGTGGGGCGTGAGGTCTCCACAGTACATCGATGTTGTCGCCAGTGGTCAGTGGAAGGTGCACGTGCCCGTCGACCTGGGACCGGACCGCAGCGACGCACGGATGCACGCCAAGACCGTAGGATCCTACGCAGTGCCGTAGGGGACCGCACCGCCACTTCCCAGCAAATTAGGGACACTGTTGCTCCTGGGGTATCGGCGAGGACCATTCGCAACCGTCTCCATGAAGCTGGGCTACGGTCCCGCACACCGTTAGGCCGTCTTCCGCTCACGCCCCAACATCGTGCAGCCCACCTCCAGTGGTGTCGCGACAGGCGTGAATGGAGGGACGAATGGAGACGTGTCGTCTTCAGCGATGAGAGTCGCTTCTGCCTTGGTGCCAATGATGGTCGTATGCGTGTTTGGCGCCGTGCAGGTGAGCGCCACAATCAGGACTCCATACGACCGAGGCACACAGGGCCAACACCCGGCATCATGGTGTGGGGAGCGATCTCCTACACTGGCCGTACACCACTGGTGATCGTCGAGGGGACACTGAATAGTGCACGGTACATCCAAACCGTCATCGAACCCATCATTCTACCATTCCTAGACCGGCAAGGGAACTTGCTGTTCCAACAGGACAATGCACGTCTGCATGTATCCCGTGCCACCCAACGTGCTGTAGAACTACCCTGGCCAGCAAGATCTCCGGATCTGTCCCCCATTGAGCATCTTTGGGACTGGATGAAGCGTCGTCTCACGCGGTCTGCACGTCCAGCACGAACGCTGGTCCAACTGAGGCGCCAGGTGGAAATGGCATGGCAAGCCGTTCCACAGGACTACATCCAGCATCTCTACGATCGTCTCCATGGGAGAATAGCAGCCTGCATTGCTGCGAAAGGTGGATATACACTGTACTAGTGCCGACATTGTGCATGCTCTGTTGCCTGTGTCTATGTGCCTATGGTTCTGTCAGTGTGATCATGTGATGTATCTGACCCCAGGAATGTGTCAATAAAGTTTCCCCTTCCTGGGACAATGAATTCACGGTGTTCTTTTTTCAATTTCCAGGAGTGTATTTCTCATTTTGAAACCCGTATTATTTTATTCGCTTACGTCATACTAATTGAGATTCGAAATACTGTGTAGCCTCGTGTTCCTGCATATTAGAAGATCTCCATGACTTTATATTATACACAGACGGTTACATTCTTGTTACACAAACAGTAGTTCGTTGGGGGCTCGGCTGAGTAAGAATTACATCACACTAATATTAAAGAGTGCAACATTGTCTTCGTCTATAGAAGGCCGCCTACAATGAGTTTTATTACAGTGTGTCCCCTGTTGCAGTCTGTTTCACTGATACGATTGTCTAATGAACGCGCAATACAAACATACAAACCGCCTCGCCTCTTCCTTGTTAGAAGTGTGAAATTTTACCGCGACTCAGGCTATTGGAATCCTTGAAATGTGTAACACTGAACACTATCAATGAAATGCTATTTTTGCATTGTAGTGCATCAATCTTATTTCTGCATTCCTGTCTAAAGCTACATTGATGTAACATTAGAAGAACGGATAGTTAGTTGTAGATTGCACGTTAATGGGATTTGACTCCATCAAAACTCTACTAGTGTGGCTGTTGTTATGGTCCCCAATTTGAAGACTGGTTCTGTGCAGATCTCCATGCTACCCTATCCTGTGCAAGCCTCGTATGTCCGAGTAACTACTACAACCCACATCTTCCTGAATGGACATACTGTATTCATCTCTTCGTCTACCTCTACGATGTTTCCCCTCACGCTTCCCTCCAATACTAATTAGGTGATCCCTTGATGTCTCAGAATGTGTCCTATAAACCGATCGCTTCTTAGGCAAGGTGGAACATCTTCAAGAATCCTCACATTTCAAAAGTTTGTATTCACTTTTCGTCTAAACTGTTTACCGTCTTTCACTTCCATACACGGCTACACTTCATACAAATACCTTCAGAAAAGAGCTCCTAAAACTTAAATCTATTCTCTTCTTCAGAAATGATTTTCTCCACATTTTCAGTCCACATTTTATATCCTGTCTACTTAGGCCATCATCATTTGTTTTGCTGCCCTAATAGCGAAAGTATTCTACTACTTCAAAACGTCTCGTTTCATAATCTGATTCGCTCAGCATCACCTGATTTAATTCAATTAGTTCCATTATCATTTTAACCCTTGTTTCACTTTTGTTGATACTCATGTCATGCTTTCAAACCCGTCCATTCCATTCAACTGCTGTTCTAAGTCCATATCCTTGAACTTTAATTCATGCTCCAAATTTTTCTTAGGTTTCCTTTACTGCTTGCTCAGTGTAGAGATTCGATAACTTTTGGGATAGGTTAAACCCTGTCTCACTCCCTCCTTTGCCACTTCTTCCCCTTCATACATCTCAACAACTGCCGTTTGGTTCTATACAAGATGCAATAGTCTTTCGCTCCCTGTATTTTATGCCTACCACCTACAGAATTTCAAAGAGAGTGTCGCAGTCAACATTTTCAAAAGCCTTCTCTAGGTCAATAAATGGTCTGTCTTCTAAGGTAAATCATAGGTCAGTATTGCATCGCATGTTCAAACATACCTCCATGCTCGAAACTGATCTTCCCCTAGGTCGGCTTCTACTAGTCTTTCCATTCTTCTGTAAAGAATAACTGTCAATATTTTGCAACCATGACTTGTTAAACTGATACTGTGGTAGTATTCACACCAGTCAGCACCTGATTTATTTGGAAGTGGAATTACTACATTCTCTTTGAAGTCTGACTGTATTTCGCCTTGCACACAAGATGTAAGGGTTTTGTCATGGCTGGTTCTTTGTCAAATTCTTTTCGCTGTATTGTACCTCCGATATCACCTTCATAAACGTCCACTTCCATTTGTATAATATTGCTTTCAAAGTCATTTTCCTTGCATGAACACTCTGCACACTGCATACACATTTCAGATTTCCCTTGGCAGGGTCGTCGAGCAGATGCGCAAAACTATAGACCTATATCTCTGACGTCGATCTGTTGTAGAATTTTAGAACATGTTTTTTGCTCGCGTATCATGTCATTTCTGGAAACCCAGAATCTCCTCTGTAGGAATCAACATGGATTCCGGAAGTAGCGATCGCGTGAGATCCAACTCGCTTTATTTGTTCATGAGACCCAGAAAATATTAGATACAGGCTCCCAGGTAGATGCTATTTTTCTTGACTTCCGGAAGGCGTTCGATACAGTTCCGCACTGTCGCCTGATAAACAAAGTAAGAGCCTACGGAATATCAGACCAGCTGTGTGGCTGGATTGAAGAGTTTTTAGCAAACAGAACACAGCATGTTGTTCTCAACGGAGAGACGTCTACAGACGTTAAAGTAACCTCTGGCGTGCCACAGGGGAGTGTTATGGGACCATTGATTTTCACAATATATATAAATGACCTAGTAGATAGTGTCGGAAGTTCCATGCGGCTTTTCGCGGATGATGCTGTAGTATACAGAGAAGTTGCAGCATTAGAAAATTGTAGCGAAATGCAGGAAGATCTGCAGCGGATAGGCACTTGGTGCAGGGAGTGGCAACTGACCCTTAACATAGACAAATGTAACGTATTGAGAATACATAGAAAGAAGGATCCTTTATTGTATGATTATATGATAGCGGAACAAACACTGGTAGCAGTTACTTCTGTAAAATATCTGGGAGTATGCGTGCGGAACGATTTGAAGTGGAATGATCATATAAAATTAATTGTTGGTAAGGCGGGTACCAGGTTGAGATTCACTGGGAGAGTCCTTAGAAAATGTAGTCCATCAACAAAGGAGGTGGCTTACAAAACACTGGTTCGACCTATACTTGAGTATTGCTCATCAGTGTGGGATCCGTACCAGATCGGGTTGACGGAAGAGATAGAGAAGATCCAAAGAAGAGCGGCGCGTTTCGTCACAGGGTTATTTGGTAACCGTGATAGCGTTACGGAGATGTTTAACAAACTCCAGTGGCAGACTCTGCAAGAGAGGCGCTCTGCATCGCGGTGTAGCTTGCTCGCCAGGTTTCGAGAGGGTGCGTTTCTGGATGAGGTATCGAATATATTGTTTCCCCCTACTTATACCTCCCGAGGAGATCACGAATGTAAAATTAGAGAGATTAGAGCGCGCACAGAGGCTTTCAGACAGTCGTTCTTCCCGCGAACCATACGCGACTGGAACAGGAAAGGGAGGTAATGACAGTGGCACGTAAAGTGCCCTCCGCCACACACCCTTGGGTGGCTTGCGGAGTATAAATGTAGATGTAGATGTAGATGTTTACTAAGGACTGGTTTTCCATCTCAGCTTTTGCTATTCATACTGTTGCTTCCCCTCTCCTTAAAGACGTCCTTAGTTTCCCTGTATTCATTATCTATCTTTCCCCAAGATAAATAAGCTTCTAAATCATCGAAGTTGTCCTATAGCCATTCCTGCTTATTCACTTTGCACTATTTAAACGTTTGTATTCTTTTTCGCCTGCTTCATTTGCTGTATTTTCAGTGCCTCTTGTTTTATTTAGTCTTGTTGTAATTACTCTTGCCATGCGAGGCTTGTGCAGGAGAGGAAAATAAACAGTGTCAAGTTTTTCAGTTAAGAATCTACTCTCAGATGAATACTTTGGGTAATTTTAGCCAGCAGAGTTACAAAATTAAGAATGAAGATGACATTGTATATCAGCTGCTTCTTCTGAGTCCACCCGCCTTCAGCCGGGTAACGAGTTTCACATTCCCCAGCTCATTCATTACGTTATGGCTTTGTACTGTAGGATTATTGGAAAACTTGTTTCAGAAGAAGAATTGCTTCTTACACACACTTATTAAACTAATGATTGGACTTTCTTTCTTTGTCGCCTTGTGTAAGCTCATGCGGCATTACTGCAGCCTTGTTTCTGCCATGTATTACATTATCGGCTACAGAGTCTTTAAACTAATATATCATGTATACGTGTGCGCTTCTGGAAAGTAAATTAATTTAGTAATTCGAAATGTTGGACATCACAACGTACATTATGTGTCATCAGCCTATGTGTAACAGGACCTACAGATACGAAATTTTGACAAAAAAAGGAAGCTCTTTCACGTTCCATGTCCGACATGAGTGTTAAGACGCTTCAAATGTGACGAGTAGGGAACGATTAAAGCAGAGATAGGGGAGAGAGTTTCGCACCTTCAGGAACATTATCCAGCTCACTTTTTTTATTAAAGAATAGCGAAGTACGATAGTTGTACTTCATTGATTTACATCACACTTTTATGACAGGCCTTGATGATTAACTATTTCTGCAGTGACTGGGGATTTGTATTCCGGAGGACTCAGTTGTGTGATGTATAACATTATGTGTGGGACTCGATATTTAATTCTGTCTATGGATGGTAGCGTGTTTTCTGTTGTCTCAGCTGTTGATACACAAGAAAATGACTTCCATTTCTTTGTGGGATCTAGTTTGCGTTTCAGGTTAGATTTCCTTTAGTAACTTGCTATATTAAATGTAAGTCGGACGCAGCGCCAATTGTTAGTGACAGGCGATTTAAGTCATATGAGATATCAGTCAGATAAGACTCAAAACCAACACACACGGAGCTGGGAGCAGCCACTTTCATTTATCGAATTCATTTACAATGTTGCCTAACTCAGTAATGAGGTGCGTGTGAAGTTAAGGCTGTAGGTACTGCCGCATTTAATACCAAATTAGTCAGTTCAGTTAAAGGGGAAAGGACACCCCTAAGAAGGGTAATCACGTAGGTTCGACAGTCAGATACAAGGAAGGAAGCTTAAAAGGTATTTTCGGTATCTGAAGAAATACTTAAATTTATCAGCGAAAGAAGGTAGTACAAAAACGTTCAGGGGAATACATGAATACGATAACATAAGTGACTTAGGAAGGAAATAAATAGGAAGTGCAAGGAAGTCAAAGCAAAATGACAACAAAGAAAAATTTAGGAAATGGAGAAAGAACTGGCTGCTTGAAGGACTGATTCAGTCAGACCAACCTTCGGGAAATTACAAGGAAATGCGTTTGCATTAAGAATGCAAGGTGTATTCCACTGTCAAATGCAGCGAGATGATGGGTGCGAAAAATTGACTGAAACCTTTTACAAAGAGAGAAATCGTTTGATGACATGATAGATGAAGAAACTGGGAGTCGATCGTGATCCACATCAACCTTCTGAATTTGTTTTTCGGTTTCTGGTTCAAATGGTTCAAATGGCTCTGAGCACTATGGGACTTAACATCGATGGCCATCAGTCCCCTACAACTTAGAACTACTTAAACCTAACTAACGTAAGGACATCACACAACACCCAGTCATCACGAGGCAGAGAAAATCCCTGACCCCGCCGGGAATCGAACCCGGGAACCCGGGCGTGGGAAGCGAGAACGCTACCGCACGACCACGAGCTGCGGACCCGGTTTCTGGCATGGATCGAAGTTGATGAACGTGGCCAGGCCATATTCTGTGCAGTTCCAAGGCACAGTTTACACTACAGAGTGCAGCGAAAACACAGAATTGCCTAATTTTGCGTCATGTTAATCCGCGTGTTGTTCACAAAGAGCCATTGCACTCACCGTATGTGACTATGTGGTGCGGATATACAAGGGCCCTTCACCCTTGGTCCGTTCTGCGTTGAAGAGAATACACATAGAGGGAGAGTCAAGCCTACAGTAATAGCTGCACGCTGCTGAGGTCTCTTTGGAAAGGATGTGATTCCTTATTTGGAAAAGCGCAGTGGACGGGATCCACTACTTTCAAGGGAGACGGAGCAACACCACATGTCGCTCACCCAGTGACAGATCTGCTTAGTGCAAACTTGAATCTCCAGAGGATTTCGAGATGCATGACATGAAAGATCACCAGACCCAAATCCATTTTCTTGTGGCTCTCGGGATATCTGAAAGAACATGTTTACCATTGGCATGGTCAGACTCTGCCTTATTTGAAGGCCTGTGTACAGGAACACTTTACTCAGATCCTCCCCCTCCCCCCCTCCCTCTCTGCATCTATCAGCCATCAACCTTCTTGTCATCTGCAGACTGACTTGTGGCACAAGTCCTGTGATCTGGCTAAGTTCCACCTGGAGGTCTTCCAAAATAAATCGTAATAGCTGATATATCTCCTGAGTGTCGTTCAGCACTGATTTATCCCGAAATGTGAGTTGCAGTTTGTCGATGATGTTATCCAACTGATGTGTTTCATTGCTTATTGTTTATACACTAAAGTTCCTTCTTAATATCTATTATTAGACCGTATCACACCAAATTGCTGGATGAACAGTATCCAAAGGATACCTTAACAGCCCTTGCTATACCATAGCTGGTCAACAGACAACGACAACTCCAAATCCACCAGTTTCCTTGCTTGGTATATGTTGGCCTGAAATGGTGCTGCCTTCAGCTATACACAGTTGACTGATCGTGGAATGGTCGGGACTGCAAACTATCTCTTGAACTTGTAGTCACGGAGTCAGAATAGAAACGAATCGTGCATTTCATGCGGTCTTACCTTTCTCTGTTGCAATTTCCTCGTCGCCACCCTCAACTATTTACTGTGTGCTGAAGTAGTCACTATGAGAGGAGATAACTGAAATACTGCTAGACGCGCGAGATTAGCCGAGCGGTCTCGGACGCTGCAGTTATGGACTGTGCGACTGCTCCCGGCAGAGGTTCGAGTCCTCCCTCGCGCATGGGTGTGTGTGTTTGTCCTTAGGATAATTTAGGTTAAGTAATGTGTAAGCTCAGGGACTGCTGACCTTAGCAGTTAAGTCCCATAACATTTCACACACATTTGAACATTTCTTTGAAATACTGCTAATGATTAGTAACAAGAAGGTACACATTTACTGACGAATAATCGACTTTACACAATCTGTGCAACTGTCAGTAGATGCTGAAGTTCAACTACTATTCCAGAAGCTAAGGTTGGATAGTAAACTGTTCTTATCCCGCTACACGGTCTGGTATGGACGCGCTAGAAGCAGACGATGTGGCGCCAAGTGCACAAGTAGAAGGCGGTCTTCTCGGTAGTTGTGTAATTGAGCTGGTTTGGAACTGCCCCCCCCCCTCCCCCCTCTGCTGTGACGCCGGCACATGTCACTTCTCTGGCGGCATCAACCCTGCAACGTCTTGGTGTGGCCGTCGCACAACGTCTCTGGAGTGGTTTGTCGACCTACCGACGCCTGCGGTACTGCCTGGTGGTGCATTCTGTGTTTACAACACCACACGCTCCCCGCACCCATCCAACACACCACAAATCTCCAGGCCACGGTCGCACATGGTGGCTACAGTGCGAACCGACAGTGAGAGGGAGGTCTGCGTGCAGACGCTGCACATGGGACGGGAACCAGGACTGACGGTGGCCATTGGCTCCTGGCCGTGCACTGGAATTCGCCCACAGGAACGCCTGACAAACGGCATGGAGGGCTCGTGCCTACATCCAGGGCTGGGGTCCCGAACGTTCGAGGGGCCCCCCTCGGAGAGGAAAGTGGCAGGCCGAAGAGACACTGCACGAGGCAGCTTGGGTTGCTGTCATGATGGCACCGGGAATGAGGGTGCACCCTCCTCCATGGGAAGAGTCTCGGGCTGAGATGCCATCTGACAGTCCACGGTGGACGGAAGCAACCCTGCCTCCTATCTGTAAAATGAAATGCATCGGTAGTGTCACAGAATTTCAGAGGGTGAAGCTGGCTCTGGTGCCTTTTTAGCAGTGACCCTTCAGAGGTAGAAACCAAGAACATGTTGTGTCCAAAGACCTGTGAAACAGTCCCTGTTTCCATCGCTGTCTGGTCCAAAAGATTCTGAAGAGTACTCAGTCCTGGATCTGAAATGAGATTCTTTGTAGTGACCAGTACTCCTCCTTGATGGATGCAGCACATGAAGCAGGAATTGTACCAGTGGCGGTGCAGGCGTTCCGGCAGTCAAGGCATCACATGGTAGGCTAGCAGGGACAGTTTCAAGGTCTGCTGCTGTGTGAGAGTTTCTCGTACTTTATTAATCTGCACATCGAATGTTCCCACGGAACGTTCAGTATCACCATGTGACTTTGGGTGAAATGGTGCTGTGGTCACATGTACAGCACCACTGACCACGGAAAATTGCTCAAATTACTGCGAGGAGAATTACGGTCCGTTATCAAACACTAGCACTTCCGACAAACCATCGATTCAAAAAACTGAACTAAGTGTCCTGGTAGTACTAGCCGATGTCGTAGAGATCATCGGAACCACAAACGGAGAACGACTGAAGGCATCCACTACAATAAGCCATCACGAGTTCCAGAAAGGTCCAGCAAAATCAAGGTGCACACGTTTCCACTGACCGCTGGGGCGTGGCCATCTCAAAGCGTTGAGCTGGAGCCGTCCGTTGCTCTGTGCAAGCAGCTTAGCGTGACGTCATGTCTTCAATCTGGGCGTCCATCCTTGGCCATGAACAATAGCGTCGAGCAAGCTGCTTTGTCCTCACGTTACCTCAGCGTCCCTAATGCAACACCCTTAAAAATCCTGCTGTAGGATACTTGCGACGATGACTGGCGCCTTATCATTCTCAGAGTCAAAAACTAAATTATCTCACTTTACTGACAAGACTTGACAATGAGCGAAGTACTGACGTACTTCTGGCTGAACAATGTCTTTCACTCTGCCTCGCCACCCATTGAGCCTGTATGAGTTCAAAGAAATGGCTCTGAGCACTATGGGACTCAACTGCTGTGGTCATCAGTCCCCTACAACTTAGAACTACTTAAACCTAACTAACCTAAGGACATCACACGCATACATCCCCGAGGCAGGATTCGAACCTGCGACCGTAGCGGTCTTGCGGTTCCGGACTGTAGCACCTAGAACCACTCGGGCACACCGGCCGGCGAGTATGCATGTGTGTGTGAATTCCTAAGAGACCAAACTACTAAGGTCATCGGTCCCTAGGCTTACACACTACTTAAACTAACTTATGCTAGGGACAACACACATACACCCATGCCCGAGGGAGGACTCGATCCTCCGGCGGCAGTAGCCGCACAATCACTTATACGGCGTCTTAAACCACGCGGCCACTCCGCTCGGCTCATTGAGCATGTAATTCAGCAAAATGTTTAAATCTGCATCCACAGCTGTCTGCAGTGCTATGTGACGGAAGCCCACGGGGAAACTGCGAACTGCGGAAGCGTCCAGAGCATCTGTCTGAGAACACGATGATTTAGAGGAGTGGAACTTATCATCCCTGTCCACTGGTAAACTTGACAACACATCGGCGGTGGAATGTTGAGTCGTAGGCCGGTACAATATTTTATACTTGCCGTTCGTCAGCAATAAAGCCCGTCTTTGCAGTTTCTGTGCCGTGTGTGGCGGAACAGGATTGACTGGGTGTAAGAGTGTAGTGAATGGCTTATGACCCATGACCAAACAGAACTTCTACAGAGGTAATGATGAAACTTTGTTATACCATAAATTATCGCCAATGCTTTTTCAGTCTGACTGTAATTTGCCTGTGTATTAATCAGAAGTTTGGAGGCAAATGGCGTTGGACGATCAGTTGATTCAACACCGCGTGACAAAACAGTGCCTGGGCCAATAAGTGAAGCATCAACCATTAATATCACCGGTTTAGCCAGATCGAAATGGATTAGGCACGTGTTACTTATTAGTGCCCATTTCAACTGATCAAAATTCAACCTACATTCCTTGGTCCACCTAAATGGATCATCCTTATGCCGTAACTTACGTGAGGAATGAATTTGAAATAATAGCTCAGTTTGCCTAACACTGCTTGCATTTCTTTGATTTTTGGCAGGAAAATCTTTGATTGCTTACAAATGAGTCTGGGTGGGTTCAATATCTTGCACAGTAAAGACGTGTGCCAGATATTCTATATCCCTCTCGATAGTAGATCGCTTGTCTTTGCGACTGTTGAGGCCTGCAGATTAGAGTACTTCAAAAAGGCACTCGAGATTGGCTACATGTCCTTCAGCAAAACGTCCACAAACGTCTAAGTCATTCACGTAATTTGACCAATAAGGCACGTTGGCAGTCACTTGTTCTAAGAAACGTTGAAAGATCGCCGGTGCTGAGGCTCTTAGAAAGGGCAGGGGTTGAAATTAAAATAACTCGAGGTGATTGTTAGTACCCAAAAATTTCTCTGAGTAGCCATCAAAACGTAATTAGAGGTAAGCATCCGCCAAGTCTATACTGGAAAAATAGCGACCCTCTTCTAATCTGTCCATCAGTTCCTCTGGGCGCGGCAAAGGTTACGTGTCTATCTCTGTCTGAGAGTTCACGTCGTCTTGAAATCAACACACAATCAAAGACGTCTTGAAAATTTGCGAAGGATGACTAATGGGAAGGCCACTAACAGGAACTGATTGGATTGATGGCAGCATCAGCTTGCCACTGCTGTACCTCTTCAGCGAACTGTTCCATTATGCGAATGGGCGCTTGCATAGCTCGACAAAACTTTGGTTGTGCATTGTCTTTAAGTGGCACATCAGCTAAGAAATTGTTCGCACAACCGAGACTATCACTAAAAAGTTCACTAAATTTCTCATACAGCTCTTGAAGCTGGTCTGTAGGCACATCTGTTGAAATTTTATACTCTTATTTGTGGACTGACAATCCGAAAGTGTCAAAAGAGAGCACCGTGAATACAACTGTTTTTGTTCCACACTTAAAAGTAGTTGTCATACTGAAAGTTTGTGAAACTAGAATATCTTGTCCGTTGTAAGCTGACAACAGGTACGTAGCTGGACTGACTACTGGAAAACCTGAACGTTCATAAGTAAGTTCCTTCAGAAGTGTATTTGAAGCACCAGTGTCCAGTTACAATTTCATAATTTTCTCAGCTACTCTCAAAGTAAAACAAAACCATGTGCCGACTGTGTAGCACATCTAATACTATGACTATTTCTGTATGCTACTACAATGCGTGACAGGTGAAGTGGACAAAGATTTACAAGTTGAACTGTGTTTGCGTAAGTGTAACTTGTTTGGCACATGAAAATCACCCGACTGGTGTTTGCTGACTTCTGTACTTGGGCGACCTTTCACAACATTTACTGCAGCCACCGTGTCACACTGTTCTATAGTTTGCTGTTCCATGACAACATAAATGATTTGAGCTGCTGTGGTAGTATGTTGATGCACACTGACTGAACATGACCTTTGTGTTAAAAAAATAACAATTAGCGTCGTGACTTGGGGGCTCTGAGCACGCTTTTGGCGACTGAAGGTCTTTGGACAAGACTTCTTTTTCGGTCAACCGGGGTCCTGCCGGCACGGTATAACACTGTTTGCCTCTGTACGTGACGGTACCTGCTGTGTCACACCGGTGGGCGGGCACGGGACTGCTTACCTTCAACAGCACTACTAAAACTGTCACTATGCAGTTTGTTAATATTTGACACTTGTTTCTCACACTTAGCTGAATTATAAATGTGCCGACCCTCAGTTGATTGTAACACCGCAACTAATGAAGGATCAGGTTGAAATTTCCTAACGGATTAAAATTGTATACCGGACCGAGGCTCGAAATCGGGTAGTCTTCCTTTCGCGGTTACGTACTCTAACAATTGAGCAACCCAAGCAAGACTCACGACCCTTCCTCACAGCTGAAGTTCTGCCAGTACCTCGTCTCCTACTTTCTAAACTTCATAGAAGCTCTTTTGCGACCCTTGCAGAATTAGCTTTCCTGGAAGAAAGGATATTGCCAAGACGTGGCTTAGCCACAGCCTGGGGGATGTTTCCAGAATGAGATTTTCACTCTGCAGCCTAGTGTGCGCTGATATGAAACTTCCTTGTGGATTGAAACTTTGTGCCGGACCGAGACTCGAACTCGGGACCTTTGCCTTTCGCGGGCAAGTGCTCTACCATTTTTTTTTTTGAAGGGAGGGAGGTTTTGTTTGCTTGACGACAAAAGTAATTACTTCATTTCTTCTACCTCTTGTATACGGAAACGGAAAAAATAAATTAAAAAACAAATGCATCGTCCTGGAATCGAACCCGGGCCGCCTACTATGGTCGGTTTTTTTTGGGAGGGGGGGGGGGGCGTTGGAGCACAATCAGTAACAGTGGAAGGATGGAGGAGGCAAGGCGGGCAGGAGTCGAAATCCGAGGCCTGGCCGTGATGTCTCCCTCGTCCCACCAGCGAACCGCTCCATCACATTTTTTGTTTTGTTTTAATATAATAAGCAACAAGAAGCAAGGGGGCCATACGACAAAAATTACGACGATAATGTGAACTAAAGAGGGCCAGCTTGCCCGCTGGTATCACCTTATCGAAGTCCGCCCTCGGTAGGTGAGTGGTCAGCGCGACAGAATGTCAATCCTAAGGGCCCGGGTTTCATTCTCGGCTGGGTCGGAGATTTTCTCCGATCAGTAACTGGGTCTTGTGTTGTCCTAATCATCATCATTTCATCCTCATCGACGCGGAAGTCGCCGAAGTGGCGTCAAATCGAAAGACTTGCACCCGGCGAACGGTCTACCCGACGGGAAGCCCTAGTCACACGACCATATCGAAGCGGGCGGCAATTAAGAGGCGGTCGTCATTACAATGGGCGTCACCAGTCATCAACTATCCGAGTTCCGGGGCTGCTGTACAAAGTCAGAGACTGTTTCCATTACCGTAGGGGAATCGTGGAAACATCAGGTCTGCAAGTCAGCTTCTTCTCACAACCTGCACACCCCAGCTGGGCGGTGGGTCCATAAATGACGACACCAAATAATTAGCAAACAGGTTCCGGTATTGCGTTCTGTTTCGGTATTGCCACAAATCGAGGACTTCCTTTTAGCCAACGCGGCACATGTAATGTTCGCTACTCCTTGAACACAGCTGACCACATTCATCCGGGTCATCGGAAAATAGATGGCGTCGTGATGAAAGAGGTCCAGGGACACAATCGAAAGATAGGAGCGGCGTAGGAGAAAAGCCAGTATCTGGTGGATCAGTTTCCGGCACTCGAGTGTGGGGTCACAGTTCAGTCTGTGTTCGTCCGTATCTACCGTCGCGCGACGGGGACACATGGGGTCGTCAGTTAGGCGAATGGCATATAGCGTTCGTCGTCAGAGATTTCTCGTTAGTCACTACACACCACGTCGACTACACTAAAGTGGACAGGAGGAGGGTGGGTGGCTCGCCAAACCAGCGTCCAGTCGACCGTGGGGTGGCGTCGTACAATACCGTTAGCCGGATTCCTGCTTTGGAGGACACTGTAATAAATTTTTGCTCTCGGATTCCGTGTCGCCGGTATAGCTCCCAACATATAGATGTGCTCCACGAAAAAGTCCTAATAGTGAGGGCGATAATTGTCCAACAGGTACTGGTGGGAACAGCGTGTGTGGGGACACCTCTACTATCAGGATTCCAGGGAGACTGTCTGTTGGTAAAAGCCAGAGTCGCCGCATTGAGCGAAGGTACAGCACCAACGCACTGTGCTTGACGTGAGTGAGTCCAGCACCTCCTTTGTGGAAGGATTAAGTAAGAGTAACAGAACATATGTTGTAAACTACACCTGTGTTCGCCAGATGTCCGAACACTGCCTGCATCGTGGAAGCCGTCGTGTCTGTCATCGGTAACGCGTGGGTGGTCCAAAATGGTTCAAATGGCTCTGAGCACTATGTGAGTTAACTGCTGAGGTCATCAGTCGCCTAGGACTTAGAACTAATTAAACCTAACTAACCTAAGGACATCACACACATCCAGGCCCGAGGCAGGATTCGAACCTGCGACCGTAGCGGTCACACGGTTCCAAACTGAAGCGCTAGAACCGCAAGGCCACACCGGCCGGCAACATGTGGGTGTAATGGTTGAGAAGCAATGGACACATTGATGTACTGAGCGCGATGCAAAATGTCCAACTATCTGAATTTCTTTTAGGCGAGCCTCTATGTGGAGTCGTCGTAAGACCTTACGATACGTAAAGGCCAACGTACGTTGTATTTGTCGATGGAGCAATATCCCTAAACATTTGAGTATTGAGACTTTTATCAGAGATGACATCCAGTTCTGCAGGTATGCCCCGTTCCAACTCCATGTAGCGTGATTTTCGGAGGTCGATCACACTGCCTGCCACCGCCCCAGATTGTTGGAGCCAGGAAAATGGCGTTCGTATTTCCTTATCAGTCCGTGTTGAGAACATCACGCCATCGGCGTATGCGTCACATGGGAAGGTCGCGGAGGCTAAGACCTTCCAAGCACCTCCGCAGTCAATGATGAGCTGGTTCGCGGGCATTCGCCAATAACACGGCAGAAAGAGGACAACCCTCTCTGATGGACTTGTTGACACGGATGGGGGCGGACAGATAGCCGTTTACCATAATTCTCGTGACCGCCCCATGGATCAAACGAAGCACAGCAGAAGTTGTCCTGCGTGGAATACCGAAGTGTTCAATAACGGCACGCAGAAACCCATGTTCGACGCGATCGAATGCGTGGTCAACATCCAACGCAGCAAGAGCGGCGTGAAGAGGACATGTTTGCATCGGCGCCACCACGTCTCTATACGTGCTCAAAGTCATAAACACATTATTGTAGCCTGCGAGGCAGTGTAAATGACCGCCATTATCGTATATTGAGCCTCTCACGGAGGATGCGAGTCAACAGTTTCTAGTCGGTGTTTAACATTGTCAATGGACGAAAATCAAGTGGGAGACACCCTTCTCTGGGTTTGGGCACAATAATCAAGAAGCCCTCAGTGAATTCAGATGGTACTTGAAAATCGGGGTTCAGGAGTTGTCTGTTCATCCTGACCCACATTGGGCCCATAAGATAAAAAAACCTTTTGTGAAATTGAAGAGGGAGGCCGTTAGGGCCTAGCGTTTTGTTGGGAGCACCGCGCTAAATGGCCTCTTCCCCTCTTCCAGTCACCGAGAAGAGCGTAGCATCATCTTATGGGTTCCGAGAGACGGGTAGGTCGGATAAGACTTCCCAGACTCCTCCATCTATGTTGCACTCTCGCTTGTAGAGAAGTGTGTGTGGTTGTGTGAACGCTCGTATGATGTCCATCTGCGTTACAGCTCGTCGTCTCGACCGCGGTAATGAACTGGCTCTTGCGTCTTCTCCTATCTTGAATGATGTGGTGGAGGGAAGGTCGTTCTCCTCGACCATCATCAGTTGTCCTCTCCCGCACCCGCACACTGCGAGACGTAAAGCGGTGATACGTAGCAAATGTGCCTTGACGTGGTGTTCTGCCGATTGTCGTTCGGGCGACGGCGGCTGCACAGCCAGTTCGCGGAGCGCAGCGTAGTAGAAATCAGTGGTCGCAGTATATAACTCAAGAGCGAACAGTGCTTTTGGTGGGGGAAGCGGCCTTTCCCAGAAGTACCCTGCCACTGGCCTACAGGGGCACCATAAATCAGTTGCCCGTTACCTGCCTAGCGGTGTAGATCAGCGAGCAGTGATACACGTCGTTCTGTTCGTGGGATCTTAATTGCCAGTGTCAGACAATTAATTTTGTATGCTTACTGACATACTTCGGTATCCGGAAGTGATGGATAATCGCCCTGCATTGCAAGAAAATGTGCAGAATATGCAGACGTGGAGGTATTTATGGAGTAACGAGCGTTCGATTGTCTATAATGTTACAACATCATGTGTTAAAGAGGCGGCACAAAAGAACTATGGGCTAATATTACCAGTCCCAATCAGAGGGCTGCAATTTATGCAAACGTCAGTCTCGCCACAGTAGGTCGCATAAGGAAGAAACGCAAAGTAATCCGCGTGGTTTACTGGAACCGCCACGAACGAAAACTGATAATTTTGGGAGGAAACTCTTCGTTATAGGCAGTTTCACAAAATCGGACATTCGACAAACGATGGAGGACTTTCACATAAACCAAAAAATAATGACGACGTTATGGACATTACTTACTGCCGTCAAAAAAAAAATCTGTTTTCTTTGGCAGAAAGATGTTTTACGTAAGACACAGCGTAAAATGGAATTTACCTGGAAATTTCTAGCTTTTAATAGAAACACAAAGTAAGAACAAGGCTTAAATTCTACAGATTGATTGCACCATATGGGGTTCGTTTTACGAATAGCAGTAGAGGGTACATACATTCACATGAACAGGCATTCGGTTCTGTATTTGTAGCAGAATCCTGACTTCCGTTCCTGCGTTAATATTACTTACTCTATAATGTTGTGTTTCGGAAGAAGCTATCGTCTTTTGGATTCATTATGGTCTTAACGCATTTCTTTAAAAATAAACGCTGCCAGGACGTATCTGTACACGGCGTCGACAAAGATTTAAAACGCGCGCCGCGGCAGGACCGATACTAAGTTGTGAAACAGCCTGTAGAAGCGCCTCGTGACGTAGCTGGGTAGGCAGAGTGGGGACTCGCTCGCTCGCTCTTCAGTTTACCGACAGACTATACTAGCGCTCTCTGTCTCGTCCACAGCTGGCTAATGTTCGGCACAACGCGGGCTTGACACCCAGTAACCACTAATGAAGTGTGCTACCGTGGGCGGGTAATCGCCGGTGACATCCGCTCCATGTGGACTCTGCAATTTACCTCATCAAGAAGGGCCACATTGAGACGACAAGGATCTCTACTTCGTCGGACGCGTTGGCTGGAGAGGGTGAGAGTACACACATACGCCAGGTGGTCCGTGAACACGGCGTCCACATCTCAGCGTCGACAACTGCCGATCCCAGGCCACGTGTGACGTAAACTCGATCCAAACGGCTCGTGAAATGACTAGTAAAGTTGGTGCACGCGTTGCGGTCGCCGTGTTGTCTAACAAAGCCAAGTCTTTTACAAGCGCTTGAAGTGCTGGGCAGGCGGTATAGTCGGCATCTGGCCGGATGGTTTAAGCACACAATTGAAATCTCCGCCTACTACGAGGTGCATTCAAGTTCTAAGGCCTCCGATTTTTTTTTCTAATTGACTACTCACCCGAAATCGATGAAACTGGCGTTACTTCTCGACATAATCGCCCTGCAGACGTATACATTTTTCACAACGCTGACGCCATGATTCCATGGTAGCGGCGAAGGCTTCTTTAGGAGTCTGTTTTGACCACTGGAAAATCGCTGAGGCAATAGCAGCACGGCTGGTGAATGTGCGGCCACGGAGAGTGTCTTTCATTGTTGTAAAAAGCCAAAAGTCACTAGGAGCCAGGTCAGGTGAGTAGGGAGCATGAGGAATCACTTCAAAGTTGTTATCACGAAGAAAGTGTTGCGTAACGTTAGCTCGATGTACGGGTGCGTTGTCTTGGTGAAACAGCACATGCGCAGCCCTTTCCGGACGTTTTTGTTGCAATGCAGGAAGGAATTTGTTCTTCAAAACATTTTCGTAGGATGCACCTGTTACCGTAGTGTCCTTTGGAACGCAATGGGTAAGGATTACGCCCTCGCTGTCCCAGAACATGGACACCATCTTTTCAGCACTGGCGGTTACCCGAAATTTTTTTGTTGGTGGTGAATCTGTGTGCTTCCATTGAGCTGACTGGCGCTTTGTTTCTGGATTGAAAAATGGCATCCGCGTCTCATCCATTGTCACAACCAACGAAAAGAAAGTCCCATTTGTGCTGTCGTTGCGCGTCAACATTGCTTGGCAACATGCCACACGGGCAGCCATGTGGTCGTCCGTCAGCATTCATGGCACCCACCTGGATGACATTTCTCGCATTTTCAGGTCGTCATGCAGGATTGTGTGCACAGAACCCACAGAAATGCCAACTCTGGAGGCGATCTGTTCAACAGTCATTCGGCGATCCCCCAAAACAATTCTCTCCACTTTCTCGATCGTGTCGTCAGACCAGCTTGTGCGAGCCCGAGGTTGTTTCGGTTTGTTGTCACACGATGTTCTGCCTTCATTAAACTGTCGCACCCACGAACGCACTTTTGACACATCCATAACTCCATCACCAAATGTCTCCTTCAACTGTCGATGAATTTAAATTGGTTTCACACAACGCTAATTCAGAAAACGAATGATTGCACGCTGTTCAAGTAAGGAAAACGTCGCCATTTTAAGTATTTAAAACAGTTCTCATTCTCGCCGCTGGCGGTAAAATTCCATCTGCCGTATGGTGCTGCCATCTCTGGGACGTATTGACAATGAACTTGTCCTCATTTTAAAACAATGCGCATCTTTCTATCTCTTTCCAGTCCGGAGGAAAAAAAAATCGGAGGCCTTAGAACTTAAATGCACCTCGTACTGTCAGCATTGCCCGGGAAGAGTAGCGCCATGTCTTCGGCAAAAAAGGTGCGGCGTCTCTCGTTCTCTCTGAGCCGGAAGGAGCGTAAAGGTTCACCAGACGAACTGTACCAGCCGCGAGTGCTTTCTCCCGGGCTGTCGGTAATTATTATACATCAGCTGCCATAGTCCCTTCCCTCAGCAGAATAGCCGTACCTCCTTCGTCCGCATCTGAAGGCATAACGTAGTCACAATATCCGTAGGTATCGATACAGAGTCCTGATCGGACTTCTTCAAGGGAAACAACATCAAGGTCCGAGAGCTCGTAACGTATCTCGCTACATACGTTTTTTGAAAGCAGAAGTAACGCCGTTGACATTGATGGCGGCGAGGAGGTATGCCTGTTCCATCATCAAGTCGTGGGGGCTGTCATTGGTATTACAGGTAGGCGGTAGTCGCGGTGTGGAGCGTCTTCAAGGTTAGAGATAGGAAGCGATAGGTGTGGGTCATGCCGGCCTAAGCGTTTGTCGCCGTCAACGTAGACGTTGCCAACGGCATCGTTGTATCGTCAGGGTCCTGAGGTCGATACCACTGGATCTCGAGAGGCAGACGTAGCCGCGGTCGCATCCCCGGGGGCGGGGCTTCGGTGATCTCCCGCATCCGCACAATGCGCGGATCCATCGGTAGTGGGAGAAGATACTGAGCCGTTTGATACGTTAGTATCGGCCATGTCGGATGTTTATCGGCTGACACACCTCATTATCCATCGCTTCTTCCTTGGGCCGTTCTACTACGTCTGTCGTTATGCACCGTTTCTAATGGCGCTTCGTCGACTTCTGTTTACGCTGTCTCGCCTCTGTGTCCGGTGCAAGGTACGGGGTGGACGCGGCTTCCTGTTCTTCAGCTTCATGTCCACCGCTCCGTCGGCTGGTCGTTGTAGTGATATGTCTGGGCTCGACAAGTGGGCAACAGAGGCATCGGCGCTGGAAGAGCAGGGGGCTCCTCAGGAACTGTTGTAGGGGACTCCAAAGCTTGCACCAATATGGGAGGGTCTGGCGTCTCCTGTCTCGCCACCGCAACAAACGTAGTCGGTCTAGAGGGCGCTATCGACGGTCGGATCTGATCGGCTGAGGGCGTCTGCTCGAGACGGCGTTAGCCATTCGGTACGCACGTGTCCAGCCCGCCAATATCCGGAGCACGTCCTCGGCTGACCATAATAAATAATTATCGTCCGGCAACCAGCGATCGTGAGATGCGAAGGTATATGGCGGTGTAGTTCAATACGGACGTGCCGCAGCCCGTTAAGGACAGGGTAAGTTTCGAAGGTCTTCCATTTTTCGGCAATATGGCCGAGGACTGTGCCATAGGGTGGAAGAGCAAGGGTGACCAAATACGCTGGAACTTCAAAGGGTAGCTCAAACATGCACACATTTTGTATTCCCAGTCCAGAACGTTCAAGCGTTACCAAACCCACGTCTCCGTCAGAGTGGCACAGCCTATAACCTTCCGTCGAGCGTCGGATAAGTTTGGTACAGGCCTCATCGTGAGTGAACTTAAGATATACAACGCTGGGGACGTTACATAAGTGGGTACCTAGCAACTCTTTCGAGTCAATATCTGCTATCACGTCTCGTAAAAATCACTCTTCTTCATGGGCATTTGGTGTAGGTATGCAGTGTCAAACTGCAGCTAGATCGTGGCTTTCCGATGCGAAAGAGCCATCGGATGTCAGGAACTTAACTATAACACTCAACACTAGTGGTGTGTCGCGGTGAACAACACGCCCAGAAACGCGACACGGAGCGGTCACATCGCTCCACAGCCAAAGGCCAACTAACAACAGAGCTATCCAAGCACGACTCACGACCCGTCTTCACAGCTTCAGTTCTGCCATTATCTCGTCTCCTTCCTTCTAAACTTTACAAGTTTTTATTCGCCAGGAAGTTTCATATCACTGAACACTCCGCTGCAGAGTGAAAGTCTCGTTCTGGAAACATCCCCCAGGCTGTGGCTAAGCCATGCCTCCGCAGTATCCTTTCTTCCAGAAGTGCTAGTTCTGCAAGGTTCGCATAAGAGCTTCTGTGAAGTTTGGAAGGTAGGAGACGAGGTACTGGCAGAAGTGAAGCTGTGAGCACGGGGTGTGAGTCGTGCTTGGGTAGTTCAATCGGCAGAGCACTTGCCCGAGAAGGGCAAAGGTCCCGAATTGGAGTGTCGGTCCGGCACACAGCTTTAATCAGCCAGGAAGTTCCATATCAGCGCAAACTCTACTGAAGAGTGAAAAACCTCATTCTGGATGTATAAGGCTGTTTCAAAATAGCATCGCGAGTTCTATCGTTACAAACATTGTGCGCTATAGCGTCATGCAGCATGACGTCACTGTACGATTGTCCATAACTAGACAAAAATTTACAATGCCTAACTAAACAGTGTAATTCAGTGATCCACTGGTTACGATTTTGACCTGATGCTCGCTGAAGACCGAAAACCTTGAACTCTGCAGCAAGTACGAGTGTTTGTTCATGAAAGTAAGTGTTAACTAAAGTCTTAAACTACAACTGTTCCTGGTTTTTTGTCGGGAAAAATTTCTGTGTGAGCCTGTGATCTTCTGTGCCCAGTTCGGAAACAAAAAAAAAAAAAAGGTTTGCTTTTCGTACCCTGCGGTCAGTGTGATCCCAAGTGATTCGTCAACTGAGCCCAGTATTCCGACCAGTTCTCATGCTGTTTGTTGAACTGTGGAAGGGAGGAATGGCGATATCGGAATGGAGGCTGCGGTTGATGCTACTGTTCGGCTTGTAGACTCTGCTGTTGTTGTTGTATTAGCTGCTTGACGGCTTGTAGAAACTGCTGGATTTGCTTGTCCTGTAACAACACGCGCTAGTGAATCTTCTTGCGACGCAGAAGATACGCCTGTAAGTATCTGTATCAGACACGGCGCACACAATAACACACCCGTCCCAGTAGTAGTGTCCGTCGTGAGTCAAAAGTCCACGCACTAATGTACTGGGCATATAAAAAGAAATAGCAAGAAGTAAATAACATGTAACTGGGGTGGATGGGTAGGCAAAAACAAAATTTAATCCTGTGACTTGGGCAGACCCTCTCCACCCTCGATGCCAGTTGTTGTTTCGCACGTTTGCTACAACCAGAGAAAGAGATTTTATTCGTCGCTACCCTGAATTACTTACTTACAGTACGCTGAGGTAAACAATATGACAAGAGAAAGAGGAGAAACTGAAACGCTCATAATGATTATTGACAAGAACACACACATTTATCGACAAATACTTAACTTTGTACAGATCGGCTCAGGGAGCAGATCCTGGAGTTCAACAACTATTCCAGAAAGTAATGCTGCCGGCCGGTGAGGCCGAGCGGTTCTAGGCGCTTCAGTCTGGAACCGCGCGATCGCTACGGTCGCTGGTTCGAATCCTGCCTCGGGCATGGCTGTGTGTGATGTTCTTAGGTTAGTTAGGTTTAATTAGTTTTAAGTCTAGGGGACTGATGACCTCAGATATTAAGTCCCATAGTGCTCAGAGCCATTTTAACCATTTTAAGGTATGCACTAGCATGTTCACTGAAGACGGATTGGTGTGGACTCGCTAGAAGCAGGCAATGTGGCGCGAGGTACACAACAAGAAGGCGGTCTTATATGTCGTTAAGCTGACTCGGCATTGCCCTTCTGTTGTGGCTCCGGCACATACAGTATCACTTCTCTGTCGGTGCCGCCGTTGATACTTCTTGGTGCGGCAATCGCTGGGCTATACGCCTTCTCTGGAGTCGGCTGTCGACCTGGGAGTGCGTTCTGTGCCAACGACACCACAACGCCAGTAGATGAATCATGCGTCACAATGGTATGAGTCAAAGTTGTACCTCGGCGTTCACCTGAGCGGTCAGAGAGGTCACTTCAGGTACACGTTAGACCCCTGGCATTGTGCTAACAATTTCTTTGTCTTTCACTTAAGAACATATGACTTGCTCAATAATACTCACTGCCTCACACGATACTTGGGCAGCATGGAGATTCCTTTTATGCACCTTCCTGCCACGCTATGGCTATTGTCTTTATTTTTTTATCTTGGCGCTATATGCCCCTCAATATCTCAGTAAAATTACTTGCAGCTGAGACGTCTTCCCCGGGGCATGGTTTGCACAGTTTGAAGGGAGTGGGTATCTTCTGATGGAGTGCATCTTCTGCTCGTAAATTATCCCACATAGTGATAATGCCGTACTTTGAAGCACTTATGAGTCATAAGCTGATACCACACACTATAGCAGAGCATATCAGCTTCTATGGCAACTATTTATGTAATAATTTAATATTTTTCCTAGAGCTCTGTGCGCCGATTTTACCCTCCCACCTCCCTGTGGATGAAATGCACTCGTACATGTTTTCATAATCTAAAAGTTAACGTAACTCTTTCATTAGATCGAACATATAATCGGTACTCTTATGTGTTATCACAGTATAACTTTGAAATCGAGTGGTTCATTTTTCTCTTAGTTGCTATTTCTGCTGCTGCTTCAGCACAGACGTCATAGATAAATAACGTAAAAGGTGATACATTATAATCGAGAAATATCAAGTGCCCAAAGATATCTATGCAAATAATTTCAAAATGTCCATACCAATCATTTGGAAGTATCTGCTGGCTTCTAGAAAACTCTTGAAAGTAATGTGCTGATGGTTAAGCTCAGCCCTTTGTGCACAGGGTTCATGTGGTGTCACCGCCAGAGACCACACTTGCTAGGTGGTAGCCTCTAAATCGGCCGCGGTCCGTTAGTATACGTCGGACCCGCGTGTCGCCACTATCAGTGATTGCAGACCGAGCGCCGCCACACGGTAGGTCTAGAGAGACTTCCTAGCACTCGCCCCAGTGGTACAACCGACTTTGCTATCGATGGTTCACTGACAAAATACGCTCTCATTTGCCGAGACAATAGTTAGCATAGCCTTCTGCTACGTCATTTGCTACGACCTAGCAAGGCGCCATTACGAGTTACTATTGATACTGTAAAACATGTACCGTCAAGAGTGACGTTCACCATTTATGGATTAAAGTTAAGTATTCCACCAGCTACGTCCATTTTTATAAAGTCTAATTTCCTTGTCCTGTTCCAGACCTCACGCCAGCCTGCGTGAGCTAAAACGCGTGCCTTTCGGCTTCCTCTAATATTACGGTGTTGGCTCTCCTGCCAACCCACAACAGTCCACAGGTTTTTTTTTTTCAGAAATTATGACATGTCGTGCTTGGACGATTTTCGCCAATAATTATCTATAATACGTCATTCTGCAGTTCCTGTGCCCTTCTAAGACAGAGTCAATGTTGCGGATCAGCTACTTGTCACGTAAACTTGTCGGTGTGACTGTATGTTGACTGCACTTTGCTTGTTTGTACGTTACCCACGGTCAGCGTGGAACGGGGCTTGTGTCATAGACTGCTGACAGTCTCTGCAGAGTGAAGCCACTCATCTGTAGAAATACCGAGCCACTCCACCGTGGATACCTTGTGATGTAACCCAACGAAGTCGCTATGTACTTTCCAGTAGCAGTGTGCTACTTGAGAATAAAACTTACTGTGCCATACGGCTCGTAAGGTTAAATAGCTGGTTGGATCTCTTCGGCCCTTCAGCTGTTTTAATGCTACGTCATCTTTTAAAATCGCAGCATCAAAAAGTAGTAGCGTGGAAATCAGGTTTCCTTTAAACACATCCTGTAACGTCGTGAGCATCAGTTACCCTTGATATGTAGAAGTCGATGTAGACGTAGACTGGGCATGGTTAGTTTCCGTTGGTGAAGAATATCTCTAAGGCAACAAAGAATCGATTATCAGCTCCCAAGTGAGTTTAACGATGTCTTGTAATAGGGCTGTGAGAAGCTGGATGTTCCTTCTGCGTCACTGCAGACAGATTTGGCAAGAATATAGCCACTGTATATGACTGCTGGCACTGATGGTGACGACAATGTACAGTCAGAAGAAGACCGGGATCCAGATGGGCTCATGGCGCTACCGAGAGGAAAGACCCATCATGTTTGGCTTATGGCCCTGGCGCATCATACTGCATCTGCAACATCAATTTGAGTAGCAGTTGGCACCACCGTGACACAACGAACTGCTACTAATCAGTTACTTCTAGGACAGCTACAAGCCAGACACCCTGTGGCTTGTATTCCACTGATCCCAAACCACTGCCATTTGCGACTTCAGCGGTCTCAAGTGCGAGCTCATTGGAAGCCAGGGTCGAGGTCCATTGGGTTTTCTTATGAAAGGTGACCCTGCCTCGATGCCATTGATGGAGTGCAGTTGAGCCCTACAACCAACCTGTCTGCATGTTAGACACGCTGGACCTAGACCTGGAGTTATGGTCTGGAGTGCGATATCGTATGACAGCAGTAGCACTTTCGTTATTTCCCAGTACCTGATTGCAAATTTCTAAGTCAGTCTTGTGATTCCACCCGTTAAAATACCATTCATATACAGCATACCATAGGGTGTTTCCCAACAGGATAACGTTCGCCCACATACAGAAATTATATCCCAGCATCTCTACAAAGTGCCGACACGTTGCCTTGGCCTGCTCGATCGCCAGATGTGTCATCATCGGAAGACAACTCAAGTGTCAACAATAACTAACTTTAACTTTCTCTGAACTGATCGACCAAATGTAAGAGATATATAACTCCATCACAGAAACTGACACCTGGTACCTGTACAAGACAATGCATGCACATTTGCATTCTCGCTTTCATCACTCTGGCGGTTACACCCATTATTAATCTATAAGCATTTCACATTTGCAATATTTTCACTCGCGGTTATATTAACCTGTTGTCTTGAAATGTTAATCACTTAATTATGTTAGCTGGACAAATTTGCTGTCAAACTTTCCTTGCTCTACGTTAATTATGTATTGGTGCACCGATTATTTCCCGTTATTGTATATACCATATGAAATATGAGATGAACCAAGCTTTTCTGTAGCTGACTAATGGTTAACTACGTTATTCAGTTGCCTAGAAGCATAGCCCACCTGGCGCTTTGACTCTTCGACATTGTTGGTCTAACATGGACCCTAAGGGATTAATACTGGCATCAAAAAGTAGTACCAATTGTTTTAGTAAGCTAGAAATTTGAGGACAGGACCAGATGTCGATAGGTCTTTTAAATGCATAAAGACATCACAATCCCTCGTCGACTGAAACTTTATTCCACATCTATATCTACGTACATACCACGCAAGCAATAGTATGGTGCATGGCAGAAGTTATCCTGTATCACTTCTGTTCATCTCCTTTCCTGTTCCACTCGCCGGCTGCTGTGGCCGAGCCGTTCTAGGCGCTTCAGTCTGGAACCGCGCTGCTGCTACGGTTGCAGGTTCGAATCCTGCCTCGGCCATGGATGTGTGTGATGTCCTTAAGTTAGTTGGGTTTGAGTAGTTTAATTCTAGGGGACTGATGACCTCAGATGTTAAGTCCCATAGTGCTTAGAGCCATTTGAACCTGTTACACTCATAAACACAGCGAGAGAAAAACGAATATATGTATCCCTCCATGCGAACCCTGATTTCTCTCACTTTATCTTTCTGACGAAATGTATGTTGTCAGTAGTAGAGTCGTTCCACCGTCACGTTCAGATGTCAGTTCCGTAAATTTTCCCTGAATGTTCGTTGAAAATAATATCGTCATCGCCTCAGGGATCCCCATTTGAGTTACTAAAGCATCTCTGTAATCAGAATGAGATTTTCACTCTGCAGCGGAGTGTGCGCTGATATGAAACTTCCTGGCACATTAAAACTGTGGGCCGGACCGAGACATGAACTCGGGACCTTTGCCTTTCGCGGGCAAGTGCTCTACCAACTGAGCTACCCAAGCACGACTCACGCCCCGTCCTCAAAGCTTTACTTCTGCCAGTATCTCGTCTCCTACCTTCCAAACTTTACAGAAGATCTCCTGAGAACCTAGCAGAACTAGCACTCCTACTAGATTCGCAGGAGAGCTTCTGTAAAGTTTGGAAGGTAGGAGACGAGATACTGGCAGAAGTAAAGCTGTGAGGACGGGACGTGAGTCGTGCTTGGGTAGCTCAGTTGGTAGAGCACTTGCCCGCGAAAGGCAAAGGTCCCGAGTTCGAGTCTCGGTCCGGCACACAGTTTTAATCTGCCAGGAAGTTTCATACCAGCGCACACTCCGCTGCAGAGTGACAATCACATTTTGGAAACATCCCCAAGGCTGTAGCTAAGCCATGTCTCCGCAGTATCCTTTCTTTCAGGACTGCCAGTTCTGCTAGATTCGCAGGAGAGCTTCTGTAAAGTCTGAAAGGTAGGAGACGAGATACTGGCAGAAGTAAAGCTATGAGGACGGGGCGTGGGTCGTGCTTGGGTAGCTCAGTTGGTAAAGCACTTTCACGCGAAAGGCAAAGGTCCCGAGTTCGAGTCTCGGTCCGGCACACAGTTTTAATCTGTCAGGAAGTTACATCTCTGTAATGCTTGCGGGCTGTTCGAACCTACTGCTAACAAATCTACCAGTTCACCTCTGAATTGCTTCAATGTCTGCCTTCAATATGTTTTGCTGTAGAGCCCTATCACTCGAGCAGTACTTAAGAGCAGGTCCCCCTAGTGCCCTATATGTCGTCTCCTTTATAGATGACGCACACTTCCCTAAAATTCGTCCAAAAATATTAAGTCGACCATTCGCCTTTCCTCCAGCTCATTCCATTTCATATCAGTTTGCAACGTTACGTCTAGATATTTAACTGACATTATTGTGTCAAACTGCACACTACTAATGCTCTATTAATCGCAGAAATTAATGCAACAGAAGGCCAGATTCCTAAACTGCCATCCGTTTGCGATATGACTTAATTGGTCACGCAGTACACACAGCTTACTGTTTTTCATGCGTTTGATACTTCCTCAGTAATATTTTTTTGCCACTTGATTACAGTTATATCTTAAAAGTAGGCATTTCCATTAGTATATATAAAGTGCAGATACATCGTTTCTCGCCGGCCGCGGTGGCCAAGCGGTTCTAGGCGCTCAGTCCGGAACCGCGTGACTGTTACGGTCGCAGGTTCGGATCCTGCCTTGGGCATGGATGTGTTTGATGTCTTTAGGTTAGTTAGGTTTAAGTAGTTCTAAGTTCTAGGGGACTGATGACCACAGATGATAGGTCCCATAATGCTCGGAGCCATTTTATACACCGTTTCTCATCGAGATACACACACACACACACACACACACACACACACACACACACACACTGAGAAGACACTTAAAAAATGTTGTGTCATGATAACATTTACTACACAGAGCTCCAACTTTGCACAATAAATTTAAAGTAGTTTAAATAACGTGTACTGGAATATGTTAGTAGTGTTATAAAGGTATTTCCGTTAATGCTCAATATTTCCTAAACATATGAAAATTAAAAGAAGCTTTTGTGGTGTCACAAACAAGAATAGATGTCAACTCGATTTTCAGGACTGAGGTTTCTATTGAATTGCACAATTTCGTATTTGTAACTATGAAATGGAACTTCTATAACGAGGCTGAAAAAGTATTGTTACTGTATCAAATGTCACGAAACTCTGTACCTTCAACTTTTTTTTGCGTATCAGATTGTACAAATACAGTAAAGGGGTCTCCTTATCATCAATTTTATTTCAGGAGATAGTGGGCTGCGTACATGCAATGTGGAAGCGTTCAGTGAAGAGATAGCTACAGGTGTAGAGTAGAGAAGACACACCTGCTACGCCTGAAACTCACAATGACTGGCAACATTTTGAACCGAGTGATGTAGCATGAATAACAAATTTCGCACAATTCTGGTTGAATCAGCATGAATATCCAATTTCGCACTACCTCAGCCTTTGTCGGTTGAGAATAGATTAATGTCTGCTACAACGCACAGAGGCTGTATTAGGGTAAAGCTGGCACTAGTACGACTACGAGAGCCTCCATATAGCGATAATATTTGAAGTCAGAGCGTTTCTCTACTCTCGAGCTTTCTGCCTGCATGAACTCCTCTATTTATTATTTTTTTCATTTCATCTTCAAATTAACACGTGGCAATAGTGTTGGCATCCAATGTGCACGCTAGTTGTACTCCTCCCTATGACTATGTAAAATAAAATAATTAAAGGCTGCATGAGCAAGGAATAATATATTTAGTTACGTAGAAAATTTTATTACGAGAGGTGTTCAATAAGTAATGGAACACTTTTTTATGAAAGCTGATTGGTTTTGTCTAGGACTCCAGTACATCATATTATTTCCCTCTGTCCTGGCTACAGAGCCATGTTTTCAACGTAATCTCCTTCCAATGTGATGGCCCTAAGCCTCTTTACTGGGAGGGCTTGTATGCCAGCATGGTACCATTCTACAGGTCTACATCGGAGCCGACGTCTTTCTTCATCAGTAAACTCCCCATTATCAATATACTACTTCCGACAGAGTGCATTCTTTCAATGGGCCACACAGATGTAAGTCGGAAGATGTGACGTATGAACTATACCTTTGATAAGAAAGAAACGTACACTTTGTTTTGTGAGCTCCTCTCCGGTACACAGAATTGTGAGAGGCCTCGCGAAGTCATGAAGAAGGAGAAGATCTCCTCTCGTGAGAGTGTCCACACGTTTCAACATTGCTGGAGTCACAGCCGTGATCAGCTGGCCGACATGTGGGATATCGGACAGGTTTGTGCGACCTCGTTGGGATGATGGTAGACGCCTAACTCACCGACTCAGAGTGCTTTTGTTCACTGCCTGATCTCCGTAGACATTCTGGAAACGACTGTCAGTATCTGTGAAATGTGATGCTGTGGCTTCCCGCAGAGGGAAACTCAATGACAGCTACGAACGCACCTCCGTCACAAACGCCGTTTTGAAGACTACGTATAGCACCTCGACCTACATCTACATCTACATTTATACTCCGCAAGCCACCCAACGGTTTGTGGCGGAAGGCACTTTACGTGCCACTGTCATTACCTCCCTTTCCTGTTCCAGTCGCGTATGGTTCGCGGGAAGAACAACTGACGGAAAGCCTCGGTGCGTGCTCGAATCTCTCTAATTTTACATTCCTGATCTTCTCGGGAGGTATAAGTAGGGGGAAGCAATATATTCGATACGTCATCCAGAAACGCACCCTCTCTAAACCTGGCGAGCAAGCTACACCGCGATGCAGAGCGCCTCTCTTGCAGAGTCTGACACTTTGTTAAACTTCTCCGTAACGCTATCATGGTTACCAAATAACCCTGTGACGAAACGCGCCGCTCTTCTTTGGATCTTCTCTATCTCCTCCGTCAACCCGGTCTGGTACGGATCCCACACTGATGAGCAATACTCAAGTATAGGTCGAATGAGTGTTTTGTAAGCCACCTCCTTTGTTGATGGACTACATTTTCTAAGGACTCTCCCAATGAATGTCAACCTGGTACCCGCCTTACCAACAATTAATTTTATATGATCATTCCACTGCAAATCGTTCCGCACGCATACTCCCAGATATTTTACAGAAGTAACTGCTACCAGTTTTTGTTCCGCTATCATATAATCATACAATAAAGGATCCTTCTTCTTATGTATTCGCAATACAATACATTTGTCTATGTTAAGGGTCAGTTGCCAATCCCTGCACCAACTGCCTATCCGCTGCAGATCTTCCTGCATTTCGCTACAATTTTCTAATGTTGCAACTTCTCTGTATACTACAGCATCATCCGCGAAAAGCCGCATGGAACTTCCGACACTATCTACTAGGTCATTTATATATATTGTGAAAAGCAATGGTCCCATAACACTCCCCTGTCGCACGCCAGAGGTTACTTTAACGTCTGTAGACGTCTCTCCATTGATAACAACATGCTGTGTTCGGTTTGCTAAAAACTCTTCAATCCAGCCACACAGCTGGTCTGATATTCCGTAGGCTCTTACTTTAACATGCGGCAGTGTGGAACTGTATCGAACGCCTTCCGGAAGTCAAGGAAAATGGTGTCTACCTGGTAGCCTGTGTCTAATATCTTCAGGGTCTCATGAACAAATAAAGCGAGTTGCGTCTCACACGATCGCTGTTTCCGGAATCCATGTTGATTCCAGAAATGACATGATACGCGAGCAAAAAACATGTTCTAAAATTCTACAACAGATCGACGTCAGAGATATAGGTCTATAGTTTTGTGCATCAGTTCGACCATCCTTCTTGAAAACTGGGACTACCTGTGCTCTCTTCCAATCTTTTGGAACCTTCCGTTCCTCTAGAGACTAGCGGTACCCGCCTGTTAGGAGGGGGGCAAGTTCTTTCACGTACTCTGTGTAGAATCGAACTGGTATCTCGTCAGGTCCAGCGGACTTTCCTATCGGAAATCATTGAAACTTCGAGAAATGTCCCTCAACAAGTTCCACATAGTTATCCACCGAAATTGGCCGAGAAAAAAAAGCGTTGCAATACTAATTGAACGCCTCTCGTAGGGTAAGGAAGGTGCAGAGGCGAAGTGACGCATTCACGAAATGCTTACGTTCCATTTCGTGTGGTTGATCTTAATTGACGAGTGGTGGAAGCAGGCGGGCATCCCCAGCACCCTGGAGTGGGGCACTATGTCTACAAAAACAATTGTCAAAGTTGCCATTTCGCCAGAAGGGAAGCCAAAGAATTTGGCAGAGTGAGAAGAAGTTGCATGTGAAATATTAGCGTTTGTTCAAATTATTCAGATGGCTCTGAACACTTTGAGACTTAACGTCTGAGGTCATCAGTCCCCTAGAACTTAGAACTACTTAAACCTAACTAACCCAAGGACATCACACACATCGATACCCAAGGCAGGATTCGAACCTGCGACAGTAGCAGTCGCGCGGTTCCGGACTGAAGCGCCTAGAACCGCTCGACCGCAACGGTCATCTAGCGTTTCTGTAAGATGAGTCAGTAGAATGTGTGCTGTCGTATACGCTCGACTGTGCTGACAATGTTCTACGAGCCGGCCGTTGTGGCCGAGCGGTTCTAGGCCCTTCAGTCCGGAACTGCGCAGCTGCTGCGGTCGCAGGTTCGAATCCTGCCAAGGGCATGGATGTGTGTGATTTCCTTAGGTTGGTTAGGTTTAAGTCGTTCTAAGTCTAGGGGACTGATGACCTCAGATGTTAAGTCCCATAGTGCTTAGAGCCATTTTTGAATGTACTACGATACGTGCTTAATAAGTGAAAGTGATACTAAAATAGGTGTCGTGCTAGGTAGTTCACCATCCATGTCGGACTGGGGGCCACAAATCCCGTCTCCAGTGCAACATAGTATTGGACCATCTTGGTCCAAGGAGTTGCTACAAATCATAATTACGTACATCGAAAATTATCCACAGCATAGTAAAAAACAATTATAAACAAGTTTCTAATAAGTCAGCAGCAGTATGACTCTTTAATGCATAAAAAAACTATCGACATTCAGGGAGGACACGGCGCACTTGTTAGAAAAACTGGTGTTCGCGCGTTTGAAGGATGCTCGATACAATTCACAGGATGTGCAAGATAGAGACCTACTACGCTATACACATCAGATTGCGCGCGACGTACATTACAGTGATTTCAAGGCAAACTGTTGATGGTAAGCGTAACTGAAAACAGTGCTACAGAATTGGCAGACGTAGCGTAGAGAAATTTCAAACAAAGCGTCAGCTTGGCAATGGACAGCAAACTTCAGACTCGGCCCGAAAATTTGTAGGCGAGATAAAAACTTATCACATCGTTAAGTAAGGAATAGTTTTCAACTCCGACTGATCCGAATTTGAAGAGGAAATGAATACGAAAGGAAATCTGGAAATTAGAGACACCAAGAAAGTTGTATCAAGACCAACAAACATCAGGAATTTAGCGCTTTCGTATACAACGATGCCAACTGTTAATTTGGATGGTTAAGTGGTTGGAAAGATATTTATTGTGCTGCGAGGAGTTGCATCTCGCTTGCGTGATCTTGCAAGGACAGTAGAGAATATTTACGACTCAGCAAGCAAGAGTAGGAAAATGGGCGTAATAGAACTACAACTAAGGTACGAACACTGCTTTCGGCCAATTTGTTTCTGCTTGGTTCCTGGGCTAATCAAAGAAATCATACACCTTTAGAGCAAACTATACCTCCTAAAAAGTGTGTGATTTCCCAGTTCATTCCGTCTAGAACCACTCAACAAATTCAGCTTCTGGATGATTGTTTTGTCCGTGTCTACAAAATATATTGTCGCACTATCTGCATCTACGGTTTAAAGTACAGCCAGTTTACGATAAACACCGTGGCAAACCGTTTCGCATTTCGGTTGCATATCATCAATTCCATCACTTATGATCACCCTGTTACACCAATATGATTCTACACTGAAGAGCCAAAGAGACTGGTACAAATACTTAATATCTTGTAGGGCCACTGCGAGCATACAGAAGTGCTGCAACACGATGTGGCATGGACTCGAATAATGTCTGAAATAGTTCTAGAGGGAAAGTACCAGGAATCATTAGGGGCTGCCCATAAATCCTCAAGATTACGAGGGGTGGTGATCTCTTCTGAACAGCACCTTGCAAGGCTCCCCAGATCTGGTCAATAATGTTCATGTCTGGGGAGTCTGGTAGCCATCGTAAGCGTTTAAACCCAGAAGAGTGTTCCTGGAGCCACTATGTAGCAATTTGTAACGTGTGGTGTGTCGCATTGTCCTGCTGCAATTGCCCAAGTCCTTCGGAATGCACAATGGACATGAATGGATGCAGATGATCAGACAGGATTCTTACGTACGTGCCACATGTCAGAATCGTATCAGGGGTCACATATCACTCCAACTTCACACGCCCCACACGATTACAGAGCCTCCATCAGCTTGAACAGTCCCCTGCTGACCTGCAGGATCAATGGATTCATGAGGTGTACTCCATAACCGTATACGTCCATCAGCTCGATACAATTTCAAGCGTGACTCGTCAGACCGGGCAACATGTTTCCAGACGTCAAAGATCCAATATCGGTATTGACGGATCCAGGCCAGCTCTGTGTTCTGCAGTCATCAAAGGTACACGAGTGGGCAAGCTGAGACTTGTTTATGGCCCAGCATTGAAATCTGCAGCAATTTGCGGAAGGGCTACACTTCTGTCATGTTGAATGATGCTCATCTTGGTCCAGTTCTTGGATTATCTTTATCCGGCAGCAGCGATGTCGGAGATTTGATGTTTTACTGAATTCCTGATATTCACGGTACACTCGTGCAACGGTCGTAGGGGAAAATCCCCACTTCATCGCTACCTCGGAAGTGCTGTGTCCCATCGCTTGTGCGCCGACTATAGCACTACTTTCAAACTCACTTAATCTTGATAACGTGCCATTGTAGGAACAGTTACCGATCTAACAACTGCGCCAGACACTTGTTGTCGTCCATTGTTTCCGACAGCAGGGCAGTATACTGCCTGTTCACACATCTCTATATTTGAATACGGATGCCTATTCCGTATACTGAGGTGCATATACACTCCTGGAAAAGGAAAAAAGAAAACATTGACACCGGTGTGTCAGACCCACCATACTTGCTCCGGACACTGCGAGAGGGCTGTACAAGCAATGATCACACGCACGGCACAGCGGACACACCAGGAACCGCGGTGTTGGCCGTCGAGTGGCGCTAGCTGCGCAGCATTTGTGCACCGCCGCCTTCAGTGTCAGCCAGTTTGCCGTGGCATACGGAGCTCCATCGCAGTCTTTAACACTGGTAGCATGCCGCGACAGCGTGGACGTGAACCGTATGTGCAGTTGACGGACTTTGAGCGAGGGCGTATAGTGGGCATGCGGGAGGCCGGGTGGACGTACCGCCGAATTGCTCAACACGTGGGGCGTGAGGTCTCCACAGTACATCGATGTTGTCGCCAGTGGTCGGCGGAAGGTGCACGTGCCCGTCGACCTGGGACCGGACCGCAGCGACGCACGGATGCACGCCAAGACCGTAGTATCCTACGCAGTGCCGTAGGGGACCGCACCGCCACTTCCCAGCAAATTAGGGACACTGTTGCTCCTGGGCTATCGGCGAGGACCATTCGCAACCGTCTCCATGAAGCTGGGCTACGGTCCCGCACACCGTTAGGCCGTCTTCCGCTCACGCCCCAACATCGTGCAGCCCGCCTCCAGTGGTGTCGCGACAGGCGTGAATGGAGGGACGAATGGAGACGTGTCGTCTTCAGCGATGAGAGTCGCTTCTGCCTTGGTGCCAATGATGGTCGTATGCGTGTTTGGCGCCGTGCGGGTGAGCGCCACAATCAGGACTGCATACGACCGACGCACACAGGGCCAACACCCGGCATCATGGTGTGGGGAGCGATCTCCTACACTGGCCGTACACCACTGGTGATCGTCGAGGGGACACTGAATAGAGCACGGTACATCCAAACCGTCATCGAACCCATCGTTCTACCATTCCTAGACCGGCAAGGGAACTTGCTGTTCCAACAGGACAATGCACGTCCGCATGTATCCCGGGCCACCCAACGTGCTCTAGAAGGTGTAAGTCAACTACCCTGGCCAGCAAGATCTCCGGATCTGTCCCCCATTGAGCATGTTTGGGACTGGATGAAGCGTCGTCTCACGCGGTCTGCACGTCCAGCACGAACGCTGGTCCAACTGAGGCGCCATGTGGAAATGGCATGGCAAGCCGTTCCACAGGACTACATCCAGCATCTCTACGACCGTCTCCATGGGAGAATAGCAGCCTGCATTGCTGTACTAGTGGCGACATTGTGCATGCTCTGTTGCCTGTGTCTATGTGCCTGTGGTTCTGTCAGTGTGATCATGTGATGTATCTGACCCCAGGAATGTGTCAATAAAGTTTCCCCTTCCTGGGACAATGAATTCACGGTGTTCTTATTTCAATTTCCAGGAGTGTATATTCTTTAGGAGTCGTTACTGATCACATCGAGGTAACAGAATCTATCTCCTCTAGTTCAAAGACTATGTAAGCTAGCCAGTATCGATTTGGTTTCGCGCTGGCTCGGTATACAGCGCATGTGCGAGGCAAGCAGTGTGGCTGACGGAACTGAGCGACCAGGAGGCGTAACTGTCGTGCTCTGTGGCTGGAGCACAGTGTGCGAGAGAGGCGAGTGACGGCTGGACTGCCTTGGTTCAAAAACGTTCAAATGTGTGTGAAATCTTATGGGACTTAACTGCTAAGGTCATCAGTCCCTGAGCTTATACACTACTTAACCTCAGTTATCCTAAGAACAACCACAAACACCCATGCCCGAGGGAAGACTCGAACCTCCGCCGGACCAGCAGCACAGTCCATGACTGTAGCGCCTGAGACAGCTCGGCTAATCCCGCGCGGCGGACTGTCTTGGTGTTAACACCGGACGTTGATCTGCTCTCCGGCCCTCAGACGTTGGTTATGGCGCTCTGTTTCCATCTGCTGGAGTTTCAGTCTTACCGATAATCTTTCTAGTGAACATCATTCCAACGACAACTGTGGTTATCGCAAAAATTAAAGAATTGCGCAGGCTCGTTCGTCGTATAAAAACTTTCTCAGTTCAGATTCAGTTTATGATACTGGTGCTACTCATTATTTGTTGTTAATTAATATTCGACTAAGCCGGGACATGCTAATTGGTGGCGAAAGAGGCAGTTTGGTTTTCGTATGTGTATATCAGTGAATGTTCTTTTCATTCGTTAAAGAGAGATGTGTAATTGTTAAGGTTTTTACTCGTAATTAAGTTACGGGGTTGTTTTCTTAATTGTATGGCCACTATTTTATTGTTTTATTTGCGTGTCAAAGACTGCAACGTATGTATAAGGCCGTGGGTAGAAATGTTTCTAATAGCAGATTTCTGAGTGTTCTAGAAGGCTTTCTTGTTCTGGTTTCAATGTTTACGTACCTTGGCCCGGAGGAGTAAGCGGGTCGTGTGGGTCCGTTCGGAGAGCAAGAAGGGCATGTGTCCAGAGCAGGACTGTCAAATTCCAAATTTTATTTTCTTCCCGTAATTTAGCACTTGTATTGAGCTATAATTGTCTGAGTAGCTTATGCTTAAATGTGTGACAGTTAAGCTTGCAGAAATTTTGCTTTGTTCAAGGTCTGCTAAGATAATGTTGAACGTTCAATAATTTTATTAATTGGGTACATACTTTTTTAAAATGCAATTATGCATGTGTCTTTTTAACGTTGAGTTTTTTAGTATATTTTATTTAAGGGAAAGGTAAACTTTAGCCTGGTTGTGAGGCGAGTTTCTAAGTCCACTTCTAAAGCCTTTGCTTAAATTTTTGGTGTACTGAAATGGTTTAAAGAGAATTTGATAGTGATCGTATTTATTTCAAAAATTGTTTGCTGAAGGATAAAGAGTGTAATGAATGTAAATTGTACAGTATATTTTTCTGAGTACCGAGGAATGTGAACATGTGCTGACGAACTACGCTATAAAAAAATTTATTATATGTGCAAACTTGGGCCTAGTCCTTCCATAATCAAAAGTGAGAGCCTGTTCTAAAGATTTTAAGTCATCGCTACAGATACCTAGCTCAACGTTCTCCACTTAATTGTGACTTCCACGGAGTTCGCCTTCGATCTTAATGGTGTGTACTTTTGTGATCACTGATAGGGCGTCATTTTCCTTTCGGTGTTCATGGAGCAAGTCATTGTTTTGTTTTGAAGATTTCTTGAATGTCGACGAAGTCCATCTAGTGGGAACACAACTCATAAACGGTTGACCCCTGTGACTCCTGTCACACATTTTCTGTCGCCATCCTGATGAACATGGTGAGACATCAGCAGCTAATATTTTTCCTGTCATAACTGTTAAATTACACTTTCAAATGAGCTGCACTAAAGGCTCAACTTGCGACGTCCCTCTCCAGGGGTTCCTCGTTAGTATGACGTCATTTTCTCCCTGGTGGTGTTAGAGACAGGAGAACGCGTCACTATTCGGGAAGACCGCCGGTGGGATCTGAAGCGAGCTGACGTATCACGAGCCTGCTCTGCATTTATCGCAAAATGAATGTGTTCACGCGTATTATATAAATAATGTTGTCTAAAGTCAAATTACATGGGAAATGAATTTCTTATGTGGGAAGTGAATTTGTTTGGTAACTGCGTTGTTTGCTTTGTGACATACTCAGAGACTTAGAGGATGCCAGACGAGGCGCCAAGCTTTTGGCAGTCGCAACGCTGTTGCTACAACGCAAGTAAGTAGATTGGCTGTCTTTATTTTTCCCCTGTATGTGTGTCAGTGTTGTGTGAAACGTCCCCTTAGGAACAATTAAACACGACTGTGCTGATAAACCTCTTACACTATTTGCTTTTCAAACAGCTGAGCAAAACTGAACGTACTCAAACATTCACTAAAGTGACACACAATATTTTTAGCGCAACGCAATCTGACTATCAAAGATCCCTGCAAAAGAATGGCCCTGAGTAACATTAAACTATACCTTTCAGAAATCACTTACCTCACAAAAATCTTCGTTACTCGAACTACTGCAATACAGCGAGCGCCGCTATTGCCAGCTAGGGGGACTGTTAGTGTTTTCACGTGTGTTAATAATTCAGCAAGGGACTGGATAACAGCATTGCTGGTTCTAAGGACAATTGCAAAAACTTTGTGCGTGCACAAGTGGTGGTTTATGGACTTGCTCTATTATCCGCAAGACTCTTCAATGGTGATGGTGCATCTGCACAGTCGCAACAGATGGCTGCTAGCCATCTCTACAAGGACTACAGTGGGTCTACACCTTTGCTGACTCACTAATACAATTATTTCTACAAGGACTACAGTGGGTCTGCACCTCTGGTGGCCCACCAATACCACAATCTCTACCAGGACTACAGTGGGTCTACTCTGTGATGACCTACCTACCAATATTCTTCATAAATTCGACTGTCTCTGCTGTGGGTTTGCTCTGTTGTGGCCCATTACCTGTCAGCATGTCAAGAGTCAGCACTGTCTTTCCGTTGGAAGGACAACACTACTTCTTCAAGACTGCATGGAAATCCACTACTTCTGTGTGCAATTTCTTTTACTAATGAGACTTTGTGAAAAACAAAAGCTGTAATTACTATCATGATGAATGATCATGACTATCTTTATGGACTGTGAGAAAATTTTAGCTTTTGACCAACATTGTATTAATAAGTGTGTGCATTTGATATCTTTATTACTGTAATTATGAAAAAATTTTTCAAATCTGTATTGGCCACTGCCCAGAAAAATTTGGAAAATTTTTTGTGGGGAGCGTGGGGGCTATGTAAGTAGGCTGTTTATTTTCTTTATGTAAGTGGGCTGTTTATGTTTTCTTATTGGCAACGTTACGTAGCGCTCTGTATGAAAATCACTGGCTGTGCTGTGTGCAGTCTGTGGCTAGTTTGCATTGTTGTCTGCCATTGTAGTGTTGGGCAGCGGCAGCTGGATGTGAACAGCGCGTAGCGTTGCGCAGTTGGAGGTGAGCCGCCAGCAGTGGTGGATGTGGGGAGAGAGATGGCGGAGTTTTGATAATTTGTCATGAACTGCTATATATATATTATGACTATTAAGGTAAATACATTGTTTGTTCTCTATTAATATCATTCATTTGCTAACTATCCCTATCAGTAGTTAGTGCCTTCTGTAGATTGAATCTTTTATTTAGCTGGCAATAGTGGCGCTCGCTGTGTTGCAGTAGTTCGAGTAACGAAGATTTTTGTGAGGTAAGTGATTTCTGAAAGGTATAGTTTAATGTTACTCAGGGCCATTCTTTTGCAGGGATCTTTGATAGTCAGATTGCGTTGCGCTAAAAATATTGTGTGTCACTTTAGTGAATGTTTGAGTACGTTCAGTTTTGCTCAGCTGTTTGAAAAGCAAGTAGTGTAAGACGTTTATCAGCACAGTCGTGTATAATTTTCCTAAGGGGACGTTTCATGTGTAATTAGCGTCGCTGATGACAGTTTGGCGGCTAAAGGTAAAGATTTTAGTCAGTCTGTGTTAGATGCAAAAGTGTCAGCAATTACCCTGGCGTTTTGTGGCATCAAGACCCGCGTGGTAGGAGCAGTTTCAAATAGAACAGTGAGAGATTATTATTGTACGCCTATGGCGCAGGTAAATGATCTTGCATGTCTGTAGTTTCGGGCCGAGAGACAACAGTTACGTTCGCGAGTGCACCGTGAATTCTGATCGAAGAAGTTGGTATGTCATGTCAGTGCTGTAACGAATAAACGCATACGAAATTGGAGGACCTGGGCTTCGATAGTACATCCAGATTTTATCAGCTTTTTTTGTGGTTAACTTGCGAGGGCAATCAGTTCTCCATGACAGTATTTTCGTAGTTCTTTCGTACGCAGATTTCGCAGGCAGGCATGAAACATGCAATAAGCTGTCATGAGGGTAAGTCAGGTAAGTTCTACAGGAGATGGAGATGCGTTTGGACTTTAAATTTGCAGAAACACAGCGGTAGGTCGGCAAAGCTCTTGATCCAAGCAACCGTGTTACACCACAGCGTCCCGAAGCAGTTGTGTTGTACATTGCTCCACAGAGTTCTTACCTTTGACCGAGAGAGGTGGCTCAGTGGCTACCACACTGGAGACGCATTCGGGTGGACGACGGTTCAATCCCGTGTCCGGCCATCCAGATACAGGTTTTCCGAGATTTCCCTAATTCGCTCCAGGCAAATGCCGGGATGGTTCCTTTGAAAGGGAACGGCCGAGTCCTTCCCTGTCCTTAACCAATCTTGTGAGGCCGATGACCTCACTGCCTGGCCCTCTCCCACAAACCAACCCAACCCAACCCAAGTTGTTACCTTTGGTATTTCATCTCGTCATATATCGATGTGATTTAATTTGGAAGACACGAAACAGATGATAAGACAAATTCATTACAATATGAGAGGAAAGACAGAAGAGTTTACAAAATGGCACATATGGTATCATTACCGGTTTCGACATTGTCACGTGACCTGCTTAAGAAAATAGAAAGGTTAGCTGTAAAAGGCAAATTAAGTTAAGTATCAAACCAGCTTCTTTATACAACTATACGATCTTCAGTTCGTTCAAATGGTTGAAATGGCTCTGAGCACTATGGGACTTATCATCTGAGGTCATCAGTCCCATAGAACGTAGAACTACTTAAACCTAACTAACTTAAGGACATCACACACACACACACACACATGCCCGAGGCAGGATTCGAAGCTCCTACAACCTCTCGGCCACCGCAGACGGCTGGTGTGTTCATAAAGCTATTTTAAAATTGTAACACTACCCGGTGCTAACAAATAAAACTCGGTATTAATATTGGTATTAGCAAGCAGTTTAAAGGTACATGAAAACAAAGCAATGGAAAACCCGGGATGTAGTACTGACAGTATTATGAAGAGAGTGGTGAGGCTGGGTCACAGACAGGAATGACTCTGAGCCGTGCGCTACTTATGTTCGTGCCGTTTATTACTTGACATCTTGTCTTTGCGGTACTGCCATCCCGTTTTTTATTCGGTTTACTGAGTCACTAAGTTGCTGGCCTGCCTGCCCATGAGTGGCAGCAGCAGCGCTATCGATAAGAGCACTGTCATACTATCTATGGAGCGACCGCTAGTATTTCAGGGTCATGGTGTGAGGAGAGTTCAGTCGGAGGATGGAGCTCCAGTGAGCCCTGGACAGCAGTGTTCGCCCGACCGCTGGGGACACACACATGCACTGCCTGACAGAAGGAGACTTGAATGGTGACGACTGTTGGTTGGTCGTTCGGTCAGTCATCTCATCAAGCGACGTGTATTTGGTCTTCCGATCGCTTCTGGGCCCCTTCAATTGATCATCTTGCGTTACCTGGGTCGGTTCCTTCCTTGGGCAGAGCTGTTGGATGGGCAATGGCAAGTGTTCCCTCTGCATGGTTAGGTCCGAGTCAGTGTCTCCGGGTCGTTGTGTGTCTGAGTTGCGAAAGGTCATGGAGTCAGGACGGAGTAGCAGTGAAGTCCACACAGCCATGACTCGCCCGATCGTTGCCGACACACATGACTTGAATGTGAACGACCTTGGTTGGTCGTTCGACCGTCGTCTCGTCGGACGACGTGTATTTGGTCGCCGACCGCTCTGGGATCTCTGTGCGTGTCGGCTTGTGATTCGTTCTTGTTGTTCCACACTGATTGGTTTAGTATTGTTCGAGTTGTTTGTGGAAAGGTTTTCCGGAACCGTGTGTAGCTTGTGTGGTTTTGACTGAGCAGTTATTTTAATGCTGTCGGGTCCGCAGCTCGTGGTCGTGCGGTAGCGTTCTCGCTTCCCGCGCCCGTGTTCGATTCCCGGCGGGGTCAGGGATTTTCTCTGCCTCGTGATGACTGGGTGTTGTGTGATGTCCTTAGGTTAGTTAGATTTAAGCAGTTCTGTGTTCTAGGGGACGGATGACCATAGATGTTAAGTCCCATAGTGGTCAGAGCAATTCTGATTTAATGCTGTCGGCGTGCTGGATTGGGTCAGTCGGTTGGGACAGAGCAGCGAGGAAGTCTCCACAGTGCGATGTCAGGCCGGGGCCGCTGGCTGCGTGCACGCACTGTCGGATTTGTGAGGCGCTAGCTGCGAGAGCTACAAAGTTCGTTGTCCATCGAACCTGGACATTGAAGCTGAGTTAACCTGTTACGAAATCTCAACTGCTGTGACATCTCTTAGTTCATTGCCGGTTAGTGCTTTCTGGGCTGTTCCCACAAGCAGCAACGTATGGTGTGTTGGAGTCGGCGAAGTTTTGCAAGCGTCTTCCTGTATGGTGTTCAACTTTTGAACTGGTTGATACTCATTAGTGAATTGCACCAGTGGTATCTTCTGCCTGATGGCCGTTAACGTTCTAGTTACTTGGCCTGGTCGTTAGCGTAGTTTCTGGCAGTATGTTTATCCTCACCGTGTTGATGCTCTCTGGCACAGCGTGTAGTTCAACAGCCTTTGGTGTTGTTCATATTTTTGAGTGGTTGTTGTGTCTTAACTGTATATAAACGCCTATTTTCCAGATGTAGTGCTGCTGGTATCTTCGTCCTCAATGATTTATCGGTTGTCGTGCTGTTGGTCGGACAGAAGGGAATTGATCAGATTTTTGGTCAGTCCTTCAGCCGTCCCTGGGTCGGGTTGCCATCTGATTATTTAGTATTACGCTTGGCTGCCTGTCTCACCTAAACATGTTACTTCCTCAGGCCGACCCTTGGAACATTTCTGAGCACCACTGTTCTCTTGTTTTAGATTATGATTTTCTTTTAGTCTCAAGTGCTGTACGAGGCCTTCAGTTGTCTATTAATTTAGTTTGTTTTAATGTTAAGATAAAGCCTTCAGCCGTCTTAAATTAAAATTTGAAGATTCTTGCTTTAACTAATTTTTTTTTAAAAAAAGGGGATTTGGCCCATTGGAAATCCTTATTATTATCATCCACGCCTTAAGCTCTGAGTTGTTCTATGTCCAGATGTAGCCTTCAGCCGAATTGTAAGTGAAATATTTTAAGATAAGGCCTTCAGCCATCTTAAATTAAAATTTGAAAAGTCACTTGTTTAAAACCTTTCAAAATTTTCTTATCTATCTGAAATTCTTGTTATCCAGGCCTTAAGCCCTCAGTTCTTGTATCTCCAGTGTGTGACCTTCAGCCGAGTTTTTATGTAAATTTTGTTACTAAGGCTTCAGCCGTGTCTATTCGTTAAGGCAATGTTAATGACTTGTATTCGGGCCATCAGCCGTATTGTTTTTGAATGCTTTTAAGGGCATGTGTGATTAAGTGTTTTAGGGAAATATGGTTTGTATGTTTTGTCCAACTGACAGTAACTGATTTTGGCCCCTTTCCACAACTATAACCTGAACCGCTCTGTCCTGCGAAATCAGATTTCAGATTTATTTAACAGTGGTAAGTCCAGGATAAAATATTGACAATATTACGAAAAGGATATAATGCGAGTCACCATGTGGTGGAGGCGTTGAGTCGCAGACCAGCATGACTTGTATAGAAACCATTCTTTTCGTATCAGCCGTAAGCCAGTTTATATTTCACCGCCACCTCAAACAGTGTTGACAGCATTTAACAGCCAGAAAAATGTGTGTTTCCGTTAAATTAGAACATTTTTAGCGTAAGGAAGGTTCTTTTGGATAACTTTCTCTAATCTTCAACGTCTTTTACGTTTTTCTAACTTTATTTAATTTGTCACAAAAAGTCCGATTCAAAATAAATATTTTCTGAGATGCATCAAACAGTGTCCATCGCCCATATACGTATCAGTTTCTCGCTCAACTGAGATCTTCTGCAGCAGCTGACAATTTGTGGAGCCCTGCTGCATCACGCATTATTGGTCAAGCATGGAGATGGTAAGATGTTGGTGAGCTATACAGTAAACAAAGATGTTAATTTAGAAAATGCAAATAATTCCTACCGCTGCGCCAATTCGCTGTCCCGCCGTGCCAGTCTCGCTGTTGAAGCTCTTTGAACGGTACTGGACTAGTTTATCCTGGGGCTGAGGTGCGAACACGTTCCATGCAAAACACTGGACGCCCAAGTAGTGATGTACTCAGTAGCGTGATGTCAGTTTTGCTTCAAACTCTCACTTTTCACGCAATGTGTGCTTCGGTCCTCACGGCATTTAATTTTACAACAGATAGTCCGTTTACAGTTCAAATTCTGTAAATTCGAAAGATGAAAGATGGCTAAAGACTTTTCACAATACTACCCATATTACCGACGTAGTTCACAGGCTCTACTCAGCCTAAATAAGTATGATATTTGCTCAGTACACAGTCTTAGCGAACTTACGGCATACTTCGGTTTAGTGATAACTGGTTCTTTCACGTAGTTTATATGTTTCTATTGATCTGTTCTTCGCGCACAGTGAAACAGGGTCATCGTGGGGCACTTTAAGATACTGTAAGTCTGTTATATTCACTTAGCGTCTTATTAGTCCAGCCATCTTGCACTGACAGTCTTTGAAGTCTTGTTCACCTAACTCCGTCACAGAGAACGGTTTTTTCATCCGAGATTTGGCTCTCACATGTGTCCTGTCTTCAGGAACCATAGGTATATACAGCTCTGTGTGACGCTCAGTGAAGACAAAGCCCCGATTACGTGGTAAGAAGCTATGGCTGATTTCTAGTGTATTTCTGTAAAATACCTACTACGAATCAACTACATACGTACGGAAACAACGCACCAATTTTCTGTATTAGACTGAAGCAGCGAGGGAAAATTCATACCTAGACCTTGAATCGAACTCGGGTGTCCCGCTTGCTAGGTAGGTGCGTTAGCTACTAAACCATCTTGCCACAGCGGTTAGCATAACTTCACGGATTACCCTTACACGCTTCCTTCCTCGTTCCAAATTGTGACTGCCGCCCCAGTCTAAAACATAACTGTACGAAATCAAAGAAGTCTCTGAAATTGTGTCATTTCATTGGTAAGTACCTGCACCTGGATTTCGGGCTGTATCCCCCATTTACGCTCGATGTTGAGGCATTACTGCAGAACGTACACAGGCTCGGTCATTCTGTTCGTGCGTAAGGGGGAATTTAAAGTAGACTGAGGCGGCAGTGAGATTTCGGATCGAGGAGGGAGGGGTGACAGGTTAATCCGTGGAGCTGTGTGAACCATTGTCCCACTGTGGCTTGGTGGCTAACGCACCTGTGTAGTAAGTCGGAGATCCAAATTCGGTTCCCGGTCTTCGTACAGATTTTCACTTGCTGCTTCAGTCTATATACTATGGGACCAGCTGGACTGAGAAGCAGACGGAAGAAACTCCCGCTCCCTCCCCCCTACCTCCCCACTGCTAACCACTGAAACTCCCCTCGCTACATATCTGCACTGAAGAGCTAGTATCGTGAAAGGCGTCCGTGAGCACGCAGAATTGCTGCAACTCGATGTGGCATGTACTCGACTAAAGTCTCAGGTAGTGCTGGAGGGAACTGACACCATGACACCATGTCACGTGCTACTGTCGTAAGCGTCTGTGGAAAATGGTTGAACAATGCTAAAACTCCAGAATGAGGTTTTTACTCTGCAGCGGAGTTTGCGCTGATATGAAACTTCCTGGCAGATTAAAACTGTGTGCCGGGTCGAGACTCGAACTCGGGAAATTTAGCCGGCCGAGGCGGCCGAGCGGTTCTAGGCGCTACAGTCTGGAACCGCGCGACCGCTACTGTCGCAGGTTCGAATCCTGCCTCCGGCATGGATGTGTGTAATTTCCTTAGGTTAGTTAGGTTTAAGTAGTTCTAAGTTCTAGGGGACTGATGACCTCAGTAGTTATGTCCCATAGTGCTTAGAGCCATTTGAATCATTTTTTTTCGGGACCTTTGCCTTTCGCGAACAAGTGCTCTTCCATCTGAGCTACCTAATCTCGACTCACGCCCCGTCCTCACAGCTTTATTTCCGCCAGTACCTCGTCTCCTACTTTCCAGATTAGATTAGTACTTCTTCCATAGATCATGAATACGACACTTCGTAATGATGTGGAACGTGTCAGGTTAATAAAAGGTGTCTATACAAGATATTACATTAGACAAAGTATTACATGACACTCAATATTTTTTTTTATGTTGCGAAATTACCCACTTAGTATATCCAAAAATTCATCTAATGAGTAGAAGGAGTTGCCATTAAGAAATTCTTTTAATTTCCTTTTAAATGCTATATGGCTATCTGTCAGACTTTTGATGCTATTAGGTAAGTGACCAAAGACTTTTGTGGTAGCATAATTTACCCCCTTCGGAGCCAAAGTTAGATTTAACCTTGATTAGTGAAGATCATCTTTTCTCCTAGTGTTGTAGCCATGTACACTGCTATTACTTTTGAATTCGTTCGGATTGTTAATAACAAAGTTCACAAGTAAATATATATATATATATATATATATATATATATATATATATATATATTTATTTACTTGTGAACTTTGTTATTATATATTGTGAGGCTACAGTGAAGATTTCTAGCTCTTTAAATAAGTGTCTGCAGGATGATCTTGGATGAGCTCCAGCAATTATTCTGATTACACGCTTTTATGCAATGAACACTCTTTTACTCAATGATGAGTTACCCCAGAATATGATGCCATACGAAAGCAGAGAATGAAAATAGGCTGGTAAGCTAATTTACTCAGATGTATATCGCCAAAATTTGCAATGACCCTAATAGCATAAGTAGCTGAACTCAAACGTTTCAGCAGATCCACAGTATGTTTTTTTCACTTCAACTCCTCGTCAATGCATACACCTAGAAATTTTGAATATTCTACCTTAGCTTCCGATTTCTGATCGAAGTCTGTATTTATTTATGGGGTCATTCCATTTACTGTGTGGAACTGTATATACTGTGTTTTGTCAAAGTTTAATGAGAGCCCATTTGCAGAGAACCACTTAATGATTTTCTGGAAAACATCGTTTACAATTTAAAAGTTAATTCTAGTCTGTTCGGTGTGACAGCTATACTTGTATCATCGGCAAAAAGCACCAGCTTTTCATCTTCGTGAATATAGAATGGCAAGTCATTAATATATATTAAGAACAGCAGAGGACCCAAGACCGAACCTTGCGGCACCCCATTCTTGATTGTTCCCCAGTTTGAGAAATCACCAGTTTTTTGCATATTATGTGAACTGTTTATTTCAACTTTCTGCACTCTTCAAGTTAGGTATGATTTAAACCATTTCAGCACCGTCCCATTCATACCACAATACTTGACCTTATCTAGAAGTATTCCATGATTTACACAATCAAAAGCCTTCACAAAAAATCCCAACAGGTGACTTCCGCTTACTCAGAGCATTTAATATTTCATTAGTGAAAGTATATATAGCATTATCCGTTGAAAAACCCTTCTGGAAACCAAACTGACATTTTGTTAATACTTTATTTTTACAAAGGTGTGAAGCTAGTCTACTTCACAGAAGCTCTCCTGCGATCCTCGCAGAACTAGCACTCTTGGAAGAAAGGACGTTTGGAAGGTAGGAGACGAGATACTGACGGAAGTAAAGCCGTGAGGACGGGGCGTGAGTCGTGCTTGGGTAGCTCAGATGGTGGAGCACTTTCCAGCGAAAGGCAAGGTCCGGAGTTGGAGTCTCGGTCCGGCACACAGTTTTAATCTGCCGGGAAGTTTCATATTAGCGCACACTCCGCTGCAGAGTGACAACCTCATTCACGTAGACAGGTTGATTGCAGACTATCAACTAGTATCCGTCTATCCATCGCACGGGCGTCACAGCCAATGATGGAGAACCAGCTTTCACCAGAAAACGCAACAAGAATTTACCTCGCCCTCGAATGAGCTCTCTCTTGACAGCACTGAAGTTCCGAATGGCGGTGGCTTGGGGTCACGCTACGGGGAATCTGGCTCAGAGCTGCTCTTGAAGTTACCGATTTGTAACAGTTCGTTGTGTCACTGTGGTAACAGCTGCTACTCCAATGCTGCTGCAGATACAGTATGATGTGCCGGAGTCATACACCGAACATTATGGTCTTCCCCCTCGGTAGTGCATCGTGGCCGTCCATATTCCCGTCTTCTAGCGACCGTACCTTCTCGTGGACACCGCTGTAAGCAATCATGCACAGTGGCTACAATCCTGCCAAGCCTTACTGCAACATTGCAGAAGGGACATTAAGCTTGTCGCAGCTCTATTACACGTCCTGCTTCAAACTCAGTAATGTCTTGATTGGTGTCTTTGTCGCCTGAAATGCATTCTTTACTAACTTCGGCTCACCACGTCCAGTCTCGAAGGTAAAATACGCTCATGGCTGTTACAGCGTGTATTTAAAGCAATCGTGGTTTGCATTCCCGCAGTGCAGCTATGGGGCGACTGATGCAAAATTAAAATAGACATCGTCTTTCAGATGTAGAAACACGCCTGTCATCTTTTGTCTATGTCCCACAACTCCTTCTTGGAGTTAGAATTTTTTCCGTCACTGGATTTGTAGGAAAATATATCTACGAGAAAATAGAGAACCTAAAACTTTATAATATATATACAGGGCTATTACAAATGATTGAAGCGATTTCATAAATTCACTCTAGCTCCATTCATTGACATATGGTCACGACACACTACAGATAAGTAGAAAAACTCATAAAGTTTTGTTCGGCTGATGCCGCACTTCAGGTTTCTGCCGTCTGAGCGCTCGAGAGCGCAGTGAGACAAAATGGCGACAGGAACCGAGAAAGCGTATGTCGTGCTTGAAATGCACTCACATCAGTCAGTCATAACAGTGCAACGACACTTCAGGACGAAGTTCAACAAAGATCCACCAACTGCTAACTCCATTCGGCGATGGTGTGCGCAGTTTAAAGCTTCTGGATGCCTCTGTAAGGGGAAATCAACGGGTCGGCCTGCAGTGAGCGAAGAAACGGTTGAACGTGTGCGGGCAAGTTTCACGCGTAGCCCGCGGAAAATTGGCTCATACCACAACTGGAGACCGACAGCGCCGACTACATCTTTCAACAGGATGGTGCTCTACCGCACTTCCATCATGATGTTCGGCATTTCTTAAACAGCTTGAACAGGAGATTGGAAAACCGATGGATCGGTCGTGGTGGAGATCATGATCAGCAATTCATGTCATGGCCTCCAAGCTCTCCCGACTTAACCCCATGCGATTTCTTTCTGTGGGGTTATGTGAAAGATTCAGTGTTTAAACCTCCTCTACCAAGAAATGTGCTAGAACTGCGAGCTCGCATCAATGATGCTTTCGAACTCGTTGATGGGGACATGCTGCACCGAGTGTGGGAGGAACTTGATTATCTGCTTGATGTCCGCCGAATCACTAAAGGGGCACATATCGAACATTTGTGAATGCCTGAAAAAACTTTTTGAGTTTTTGTATGTGTGTGCAAAGCATAGTGAAAATATCTCAAATAATAAAGTTGTTGTAGAGCTGTGAAATCGCTTCAATCATTTGTAATAACCCTGTATATATATATATATATATATATATATATATATATATATATATATATATATATATATATCCCTCCCCGAACATGTTGACAATACGCTCTCTATTGAAGGAGAGGATGAGGTTGAGGATAAAGTGACACAGAAGTTGCGTCAACGATACGACGAAAGTCTTTCGTCTCCTCCAGAATGAACTGATGTCTTTGTGTCAGACGCAAGTTACGGAGTATTTCATACCACAGGACTTTAGCTGAAGATCGTACATGTTGCTAACAGTTGGAGGAAGTGATACTGAAACACTTTTGAAACTCATGATTTGTCATACTAGTTTCCTCGCAGATGGTAAAGAAGATAAATCTAGATTCTCACCATGAGTCAGTTGTCAACAGCTGCCACGTTACAGAAACTCGCTGAATCGTCATGAACTGTGAACATACGTGGCTAGCAATAAACTACCGATGTCATGCTCACACAGCTACTGAGACAAGTGATCTAGCTTTGAGCTGTGTACGCAATCTAAGATAATACGCTTGAATGCCTCTCTCGTGCAACCCCGATGGAAACGTTCTTACCGCACGCTATTAGCACGTGTCTTGACGGCAGTAAGTTATCATCTCTTTCCGTGTCGTTTTAATGCAGCTCAACGGTGCTGTAACAAATGATCTGTTTCTTGATACTGCAGTTTGTGTTAATACCACTGTTACTTGAAGAGCTTGTCCTTCAGGATATTGTGGGTAGCATTTAAAAGATACTTTGTACGTAAAGGTGAGATGTAGCGAGTTCTGCCGTTTACAAAAGTAACAGTACAGCACATAGAGCAAGAAGCACTTATGTTCCATATCAATGATCGCACCTAGTCTCATTTAGAGGTGCAAAAAGAAAGTTACTGTAATAGTGGAAACAAAAGATGGACACGACAAATAATCTACAATCTATAGCTTTGCTAACACTTCTGGTATGGATGTATATCATTTGTAATTTTTGTAGACGTTCTTATTACCATACACTGCGCAGTCTTCCAGTTAAGTTAGACAACACGGGGCATTAAATCTGATAGATAATCAGTAGTATTAAACTGTGTGCATAAATGTCACACTATTTAGACGAAAGATCGGAGCAGAAAATTTGAGCGTTCTTCGACGTTGAAGCGGCACCAAATCTGCTACAAACGGTTGACGACTTTCCTCCAGTCCTTATTGTTAATGTAGCTGATATTCGTACAACACGAGCGTGAAATGGGAGCTGATACATTCCAAAACATTGCATACAATATTCCGTAAGATTCCGTAATATTCTCTAGTAATATAACTACGTTTCTAGCACGTATAACTTAACAACAACAAAACTTGTAGTTACATATGAAATTAATGTTTGACACCTTTTTGTCACAATATTTCAAATCGATCCTCTCGTTCGTTCATCAAACCTCCCGCACAGTGGGTATCTGCTTAGACGAAACCGACTTCCAGTGAAAATTTAATCAATATTACTGAAATATCAAGCGTTAAATAGCCGTATGTTGTATACCAACATACTTACATTTCCATTAAAAACTAGTGCTCATAACAAAAACTAGGGATTATTTTGTTTCGTAAATTTTTAGCTTCAAATCGTTTGCTAAAATTCACTCTGTAAAGAAGGGAACTGTTATCACGCCTGGCCGCGATTGACATCTATCTTAAGCTCAACACTCATCTCTTCTTTCACTATTTGAAACACCTACATGTGTAGCAAGCGTGACGACTGTGTGCCAGGGGTAAGAGGCTACCTACACATTCTAAGGTGCACTATGTACCATGCGTTTGTTGCCATACCTTTTGTAAATTGCTCTGAAACTACTGTTGTAACTAAGCAATTGAATTTTTTGATCACAGGATGATTCGAGGATGGTACTGTGTACGGAAACCGGTGGCCAGGAGGTAAATTAAATAAATTTACACTTTAGACACGAACAGATACTTTTTCAGTACTATATTGGTCGCTGTTCCACCGACAATATGTCGTGAATAAGTATTATGAAAAGAGGTCAGTAAATTCGAATTTTTATTTCATAGCTCCATCAAAATATTTTTGTCTGTGGCCGACGAAAAGTATTTCTCTTGCTGTAGGCCTTGATAACAATTCTTCTCTCAAAGAGAAAAATTGTTCTTTTTTTTGTGTAACGGTTTGGTTCAAATGGCTCTGAGCACTATGGGACTTAACACTTGAGGTCATCAGTCCCCTATAACTTAGAACTACTTAAACCTAACTAACCTAGGGACATCACACACATCCATGCCCGAGGCAGGATTCGAACCAGCGACCGTAGCGGTCGCGCAGTTCCAGAATGAAGCGTCTAGAACCACTCGGCCACAGTGGCAGGCTTGTAACGGTTTCACTGAATGCAAAATTAAGACGCATTAACCGCACATTGGAATAGTTCTTTTGCCCACAGTCGAACTATAATCAAAATTAAAGATATACCTTTTAAAATAACAGGAATCCATCCTCAACTGTATTTCCATGCTCGAGTCAATTAGTCGTTCCTACATTTATATAAATTTTTTACGCAAATTTTATGTTCTTTCTTTTACAAACGCATGAAGAAATATCAGCCTTTAATTTCAAGCGACGATGGGGAGGGACTACTCGCTGTAATTGGTGGAGAAAGTGAGTCATATCCTTTTTTACAGGTACAAATTCAGGATTGTGTTAACCGATTACGTGAAACGATAGAAAACCTAAATGGTCTTAGCCGGACGAGGATTTGAACCGCTGAACTCCAGGAGACGCACCCAGTCGACAGCGGTAAGCACAGTGACTGGGATGCAAGGACGGAAGCGGACCTCCAACAGCCGTGGGATTTGCAAACATTCCTGTAGTACAGAGTAGCGCAAATAATTGTGGCCAGGAGGAGTGGATACGATTGAACGTGAATGTATGCATATAATCACACGAACAGGATGGAGCAGGTGCCCGTACAGCCGGCCGAACCTTCGAGCATATTTACACAATCTTCGCGCCTGGTAGAGTTGTTAGCAGAGGTAAGCCTTGTCGCTGTCCTAGCTGGCCACCCAGGTCACCTGACCTGTCAGTGTGCGATTACTTTTTGTGGGAAGCCCTCTACTTAAGACGTATCGTAACAACCCTCACAGTCCTCAAGAACTGCAGCAAAACATTTCAGATGAGACTGCTGCAATTCCAGCAGCCCAGACTCGATCCGCCTTCAACATCTTTCTGACCTGGGTCACAAAAGTGCCAAGAGCTGATTGGTGGTCACCTACTGTAGTCAGCTTAGTAGAGTATATCTGATGTGTTTCCTTGTACCCTGGGAATCTCTTCTCCGTACCAACTTTAATTCTCCCACCCCCGTATAAGGAGCAATCAAAAAGTTTCTGCTTGAGGGCGTTGCTTCAGTGTGTATGCAAAGTAGCGTGGCTCCGGTGCTGGTATTTAAGCACCGACATATAGGCAAGGTATTAGTGTGGCACATTTGTTTCCGACACGTGTGCGGTAGATGCGGAAATGTGAACAATGGCGATGCTGTGGCCAAATGCATCCAAACAGGACTGGCGTATTGATATTCTTTTCTTGGCTGCAGAAGAACAAAACCCGACAGACATCGATCGGAGATTGAAAAATGCATATGGGCGACCATGTCCGTCGAAAACTATCGTTGTGGAACGATGCGCTAATGGATGCTGCTGCTTTATGGTAATGCTCGTTCCCATATCGTAAACATCGAAACGCAGAAGTTACCGCTACTCAAATGAGCGCACGCATGCACCCGCCCTATTGACCTGATCTCTCCCCATGCGACTATCACGTCTTCTCTCCCTTAAAAATGGAAAATGCTCTCAAAGAGTCGACGACTCCTGACAGACGTGGATGAACAGCGGGCGATTACGGACGCCTTCTTTCAGCGGGACAGTGTGTTTCATCAAACAGTATTCTCCATCGTGGTGGGTCGGTGGGATGCATGTCTCAATGAACACGATGATGTGCCTGATTGGTATACCGATTCTGGGTTGGATGGCCTTCGAAGTTTTATATCGCCCCATATACTTTAGCTGCCTTTGCTACGCTGGGGCGCTGGGGCTATGCAATCGCATGTAAGGCACATACCCGAAAATCGTACTATTGACACTCTCCTTTAACCTCTAGGCGCCGGCCGTTGTGGCGTCTGGAACCGCACTACCGCTACGGTCTCAGGTTCGAATCCTGCCTCGGGCATGGATGTGTGTGATGTCCTTAGGCTAGTTAGGTTTAAGTAGTTCTAGGGGATTGATGGCCTCAGATGTTAAGTCCCATAGTGGTCAGAGCCATTATTATCCTCTAGGCATAAATAGGTTCAGTATTTTAAACATAGCTGCACAACAGCAACGGTTCCACGTAATAAAATTATAAACAGCCGACCAGTTGCAATGGATAAAGAAATCTTTACCTAGGTTTAAATTTGTTATTAGGAATATTCCCAAATATATCTGAATCGACGCAACGTTTCATCTGCAAAGTAATTATTACTGCTGCGTATCCATGGAGTGCGTATCCGTGCAGACATCTGTGAATGTTGCGTCTTACTATACCGCTCATAAGAATTAGAAGATCACTGTTTTGAAACCACATTGCGGTGCGTAAGTAAGAAATTTGGCTATGTAACGGTGCAAATATGTGGTGACCTGCGAAGTCGCCTTTGGGCTCGGCCATGCTTAGCTATTGACCCATGCAAATACAAAAAGAATAAAAAAATAAAAAAATGAGACAGCTCTGAAGTTCATGTGAGGTGGTTCACGATGTCTCAGTGACACCAAATTTCACTACAATTTTGCCTAACCCCACCGTGGACTTGTCACATGATGGGAAGATCCTCGTAACTCTTTTCACTCATTTCTTTTGACACCTCTGCGATGGATGTTATAACCCAGCGCCCAGCGTTGAAATCAATCCGTTTTCTTATGGTTTTCCCTGGACAACGTTTCACACACAACACCTCTCTGAATCGACCAGAAAAGGCCTCGGGGTGAGGCACAACGGTTGTCAATGAAATCACCCCTTACTCTTGGGCGTTGATTCCCAAGTATTTCTCTGTCGAAACCGACAGATTTCAGTGTACTCGGCCACAGGAAGACGTTCTTGGCATCCCTTGACAGTGCTGACACCCTCGGACATTCAACCATTCTTCAACGACACTGTGCGGCTGGATCCGCACTGGACGTCATCGCATCACTTTAAGAGTGCAACACGACTGCAATTTTTGCTCCAATGTACGGGTTGGAATCACAGTACGCCGTTCAGTCGTTTTACATGAAATCTGAATGTGATCCGTAATAGCACAGTGTTCTTTCTTTCCATCCACCTGTAGTGGGATCACGGAGGAGTGCAACACTGACACATTCGTGAATAAAACAGCAGGGTCCTTCTAAGTTCACTAGCAAGAGGTCTTGTGACGATCTTTCGATCGCGTGACACGGACGCGGTGGCGTTGGGCAGAACTGCGGTGAAATTTGGTGCCAAAATGACATCGTTAACCTACCTTGCGGCTCACAACAAGTTCTAAGCTGTGGCCTTTTTTCGCATCTGTCGACACGTTGCTGTTTGAAGCGCCGCCGAGACAGAAGGTGACGTCGCTGGTATCCATGCTTCGGCGCCGTTGCAGAAGAACGTTGTGGCCACCTTTTAGTGAAATTTCGGTTTCATCCTTTAAAATCGGAGACAGTTTCGGGGTTTCGGTGTAGTGATCCTATAAAATGTGAAAAAGAAAATAGAGAAAATATTATATATTTCGTGACTATAAGGCAATTTACTACAGTTTTACTTAAAAATTTCATATATCCACATACACTCCTGGAAATTGAAATAAGAACACCGTGAATTCATTGTCCCAGGAAGGGGAAACTTTATTGACACATTCCTGGGGTCAGATACATCACATGATCACACTGACAGAACCACAGGCACATAGACACAGGCAACAGAGCATGCACAATGTCGGCACTAGTACAGTGTATATCCACCTTTCGCAGCAATGCAGGCTGCTATTCTCCCATGGAGACGATCGTAGAGATGCTGGATGTAGTCCTGTGGAACGGCTTGCCAAGCCATTTCCACCTGGCACCTCAGTTGGACCAGCGTTCGTGCTGGACGTGCAGACCGCGTGAGACGACGCTTCATCCAGTCCCAAACATGCTCAATGGGGGACAGATCCGGAGATCTTGCTGGCCAGGGTAGTTGACTTACACCTTCTAGAGCACGTTGGGTGGCACGGGATACATGCGGACGTGCATTGTCCTGTTGGAACAGCAAGTTCCCTTGCCGGTCTAGGAATGGTAGAACGATGGGTTCGATGACGGTTTGGATGTACCGTGCACTATTCAGTGTCCCCTCGACGATCACCAGTGGTGTACGGCCAGTGTAGGAGATCGCTCCCCACACCATGATGCCGGGTGTTGGCCCTGTGTGCCTCGGTCGTATGCAGTCCTGATTGTGGCGCTCACCTGCACGGCGCCAAACACGCATACGACCATCATTGGCACCAAGGCAGAAGCGACTCTCATCGCTGAAGACGACACCTCTCCATTCGTCCCTCCATTCACGCCTGTCGCGACACCACTGGAGGCGGGCTGCACGATGTTGGGGCGTGATCGGAAGACGGCCTAACAGTGTGCGGGACCGTAGCCCAGCTTCATGGAGACGGTTGCGAATGGTCCTCGCCGATACCCCAGGAGCAACAGTGTCCCTAATTTGCTGGGAAGTGGCGGTGCGGTCCCCTACGGCACTGCGTAGGATCCTACGGTCTTGGCGTGCATCCGTGCGTCGCTGCGGTCCGGTCCCAGGTCGACGGGCACGTGCACCTTCCGCCGACCACTGGCGACGACATCGATGTACTGTGGAGACCTCACGCCCCACGTGTTGAGCAATTCGGCGGCACGTCCACCCGGCCTCCCGCATGCCCACTATACGCCCTCGCTCAAAGTCCGTCAACTGCACATACGGTTCACGTCCACGCTGTCGCGGCATGCTACCAGTCTTAAAGACTGCGATGGAGCTCCGTATGCCACGGCAAACTGGCTGACACTGGCGGCGGCGGTGCACAAATGCTACGCAGCTAGCGCCATTCGACGGCCAACACCGCGGTTCCTGGTGTGTCTGCTGTGCCGTGCGTGTGATCATTGCTTGTACAGCCCTCTCGCAGTGTCCGGAGCAAGTATGGTGGGTCTGACACACCGGTGTCAATGTGTTCTTTTTTCCATTTCCAGGAGTGTACATACAGCGCAACGGCCTTGCCGCAGTGGATACACCGGTTGCCGTCAGATCACCGAAATTAAGCGTTGTCGGGCGTGGCCAGTTCTTGGATGGGTAACCATGCGCTGCTGCCTTTTTTCGGGGTTCACTCAGCCTCGTGATGCCAAATGAGGAGCTACTCGACTGAATAGTAGCGGCTCCGGTCAAAGAAAACCATCACAACGACCGGGAGTGCGGTGTGAAAGTGGCCTGAAGACGGACTTTGACACACACAAATATATATATATATATGACTAATGTGCAATTCACGTTTTAGTACCGGGAAGAGTATATGTAAATATTATTACTATTAATTTCGTTGACGTAGCTACACCTTAAAGACGTGTTTGACGGCATGCTGCAGTTGGGAATGTGAGGGTGGAAGGATGGACAAACGATAGTAAAATTGTACCTTTGTCCTTCCCCTCCCAGCAGAAATAAACCCTGTATTTGTAACTCCATTAACAGTCAAAGTAGAACATTGTATATATGTTTTAAAACTACACAGAATTTTATAGATGTAGTACGTAAAGTGGCCACCAATGCCTTACGTGCAATGAAAAGCAGTTCCTGTAGAAATTTACCAGCTCGTGTTTGGGGGCACCGCATTGCAGCTATCATGACAACTGGCTACTGGAGCGTGAATAGAGAGTTTGCGTTGTGGGGGCAGAGAAAGCTTGAGACTCAGTTTCGTGTCATATGTATCGCGAAGTAAAGTTAAAGGTAGTCATCGCCTCAAATAGGCAACAACTGATGGGTGCTAGTTGCACATAATCATAAGGAGATCAGGGCGTTTGATGAACATTTTGCCACAAAAAAAGATATAGTCTCGTTCAGCAACCTATGGTGCTAAAATGTCATTCACCACTCACACAAGGTGAAGCGTATCTTATAAAATGTTGTTATTTTTTTACTACCAAATTTACGAAGATACCTTCAACCTGTAAGAAACTCTTGTATCACAAAATATAAATGGAACATCAGTGATAGAAGAACATGTATTAACTGTAACTCACAAACAGTACGCCTAACAAGTAACATCTGTTTCAGATTTTTTTTTTCTGTGAAGCAGACAGTGTATTAGGAAGCTGAGACTTCCTTTTCTGTCTACTCACTTTTTTCTAATACTCGATGGATTAAGAGGTACTAGTTTTCATTCCTGCTTAATGTCTGATTTAACAAATAAAAATAATGTTATTCACGAATGGTGGTGTCCGCAGTTAATGCAGCAACGCTCTCCTACTACCTGATTAATTTTGTTTCATAATGTTATATTTTTCAGGTAGACGTACCAGAAAATTGTGTACACGTTATTTGTAGACAAAAGGACCTCCCGCTTATCATGTCGAGAAGTATTTTATTCTACACAAATCAAACCTGCGACTCTATTTTCACGAAGTCTGAAATCATATACATTACCACTTTTTACGTCGGAGTCGTTACAGTATTTTTGCGGTCAACGAGCCTTCGAGCTATGGTGATCCTCAGTAACAGCCATTGTCTGTACATGAAGAGGATGTGTGATGATTAAGAATTTAAAAAACGCTAATTTAGTGAAGTAGAAAATTAATTGTGTCTCGATGAGTATAATATTCCTCACAATATCGTGCCGTAGCATTTGTAACGTGTGTTACCTCATGTAAACCTTCTTTGATGCATTGCATATTTATACCAAAGTTGAGACATCTATCTCACTTTTATCTGCTAGGAAGAAAAGATGCGCCACAAAGACTATGGACCGTGTTTCACAGTAAGTTTACATGTCAGTGGTCCATTGCCGAAGGGGAGAGCTGTCACAAAAACAATAACCGTATAAGCTGAATGATTAGAGCACAGCGTCTTTATGAGTATGGGTCTCATGTTGAAGACCTTCGTTATTTACTGGATCTAAATTTCCCCATTGCAACAGCTGTATGCGTTCTGTATACTGTCCATGGCATTGTGAAATATTCTTTATTTGCAGCTACAACGTTTTGATTTTCCTTAATTTCTACAGTAGTTTTCACTTCCTCCTTAGTTAACAGATGTGATTTGGTTTAATACGGGTGGTAGTGTTAAACGTAACAAATAAATTTTGAGCTGTACTCCAGTGTGTGTTAATGTGTCTGATGGGCCCTTACTATTAAGTAGCCTGTGCCCAAGTATTTGTAGCTATATATGAAAATCGCTGGTGAACCATAAATGAGCCAGGCCACAAATCGCGTGTAATCTTTTGATACTGTACATTACTTCACCACAGACATGTACCTTCAGCAAAACAACGCAACTTCACATATATCTTAATTGCCGGCTAGAGGTTCCATGACATGTTGAACATGACTCTACGTAAGCGGCCACCGAACACAAGTGACTTTTCCTTTTGGACGGGCTTTCTTAACAAGGGTGATGTGCAAAGCTAAGCTAAGCAGGTTACAGCGTAGTGAAAGGACCCATCCAGCATCAGACACAATCCATTCCGTGATAAACTTCCAATATTATCTGCCTACAGCGAAATTATTACGAGAATGCTACACTAGAGGAAGAGGAACTGGTATTTCTTTATGCAGATGAGACGATAATGAAATGATCATGGGTGACGCGGTAGTAAGGGAAGGAATAGAAGAAACAGTTACCAGAGAGGAGATAGACTAATTAAATTTCAGCTAGCAATAGCGAAAATGCGGTCCAAAAATCACAGGATGAACAAAAGGGCTAGGGACATGGTAAGACTGCAGCTGAATTACATAATATTAGACAGAGATTTCGAAATCAGAACTGGATAACAAAGGGTACCCCGGAGCAGATATAGACTCGCATCACAAATTAATAATTATGGAGAGTGGGCTGAAGTTTAAAGACTCTTCCCGAAATACCAAAGAGCAGAGAAGTGGGATACTGAAATACTGAGGAATGATAAGATGCGTTTGAATTCCTCCGAATTTATAGATACTGTGGTAATGAATACTACAGTAGGCAGTTCAGTTGAAGAGGAATAGACATCTCTAGAAAGGGCAGTCCCAGAAGTTAGAAAGACAAAGAAGGGTACAAGAAAGGCAATTGCGAAGAAACTTTAGACAACAGGAAAGATATTTTAACTGATCAACGAAAGATGCAAATATAAGAATTCATACAGAAATATAAGCCACTTAAGAATGAAATAATTAGGAAGTGCAGGGAGGCCAAGACAAAATTTCGGAGATGATGTGAAGATATACAAAAACGAAATTGTCAGGAAGACCGAACCAGCATATAGAAAAGTCGAAATAGTTTTTAATGAAATTAAAACCATGAACATCATCGTTATGAGTTCAATGGCAATTCCTGCGTTTACAGGATAGGTATAGGAAGGCCTGTAAGAGGGGAATAACTTGTCTGTTGACGTTATTGAGGAGCAATCTGTAGTGAATATGTAAGGCATAGGGTAGTCACTATTAGGGACTGAATTTAATAGAGCTCCGTAAGTGTTATGAAGTGCCCCAGAGAGCATGTTCTGACATTATGACATTCATTCATCGATCTGAAAAAGCTTTGAAATTCTGATAGAAATGGGATTAAGCCATAGAGAAAGACAGGTATTATAAAGTATTTATTATACAGTATTTATTTTAGCCCCTATACCTCAGAATCTTCAACTTTTCAACTCTTCTTTTCGTGTGTGTTAGCTGCTGTTCTGCACGACTTCTGATACAGTCACCCAGAAACCTATGATCAGTAGCATAGCCTTTTTAAGACGTATTCTCTCTTCTTTCACTATGGTATGAGCGTGATGTGACTGGCTTCAATTATGACATATTCTCTCTTCTTTCACTATGGTATGAGCGTGATGTGACTGGCTTCAGTTATGACATATTCTCCCTGTAGTGAAAGGACACGGCAAGTTTGCAAGCTACATTTCTGTACATTAAAACGGCCAACCGCTGCCCTAGGGCGCCAGTTATTAAGACATACCTGGGTATTGCTGCAATTTCACTAATATTTCCTAACATTTAAATACGCCATATAAAACAAAATTAAAATAAGAAACTTCAGGAAACCAAGTGACATAACTCGCTTTCGTCCATACATGATGACAAGTAGTAAAACATTCAGATTTAACGTCTGCATGTGAATTGCCATTACTGTGTGCTGTTATATCAGTCGCTCGATAAGACAAGAATTTTCAATGCTAGAAACCTCAAATTAATTATTGGTGCCTTTTACTGACCCGCAACACAGATGTAATAATTGCTGAAACGTTCAAGGAAAATTTTAGCCTCATTTGAAATAGGTTTGTAACTCACACACCTATAGTTCATGAGGACGTCAATCTATCCTCAATATGTTGGAAAAAATAAATGTCTTAATAAATGTCATAAGACATGTCTAAGCCAGGTTTAAAACATCGTCCGGTATTGCAGTAAATGTTTTCTCCTAAATTTCTTTTGAGAATTAGTTAAAACACGCAAATCCACAAAATAATAGCTATTTAAATATGCTGGTAAATCTTTACTTGACGCCTTCGTAAGAGACAATCTCCATCCTCTCCAAAGTAACTATGTAAGCAGCTGTAACTTTAATTCAGGGAAATAGTTGAGGCTTTCGTTTCAATTAAAATAATATTAGACAGAACTGATCATCTGTAGTACAGGAAATAGGTAGGAACACTGTTGCAGCATTAACGAAAAATCACAAAATCCCCAGGCTTGATGATGTTTAACAGAAACTCAATGTTTTTAATGGTATCCACAACGAAATCGTTAAATAACATCCTCAAGAAAATCCAAAGAGATTCTGGCTGAATGTTAAATACACCATCGACAAGGCACCATTAGTACCTTCACAGCGTAATAGCAATGGTAAAGCAGAGTTACTAAGCAGTGTTTACGGAATTCATTCTCAAAATGAAGATGCAGTAAATATTCCTGAATTAGAATCATGAGTAACATACAAGTAGAACCCTCGGGGTAGTAAAACAATTGAAGTTACCATACAGAAAAGTCTCCTCACCAGATTTCATACCAATTAGATACTTTTTGGAGCACGCTGACGAAATAGCTCAATTGGTAACAATCATGTACAACCACTCGCTCGAGGAAACGTCCGTACTTAAAGAACTGAAACTTGCAAGGGTCACACAGATACACAAGATGAATTATAGACCCATATCACTGACATAGATTTACACAAACATATTGCAAGACCTACCTACCGTGTTCTCAATTACGAAATACCTCGAATAAAACGATATGTAGGTGCATATGCCGCAAGGATGCAGGATATATCATTCTTGTTTTTATATACACGAAGTCGTCTGTGTTATAGACGAAGTATTTCCATAATCTTCGTAAACGATGTGGAAAAAAAGTGATTGTTCACAGATGAGGTCGTCACTTTCCGTCTGGCTAAGTCATTAGAAGATCAAAACCAACTGCAAAATGATTGACACTAGATGTCTTTAAGATGTGAAAGTGGCAATTGACTCAACATATTAAAAAAAGTGTTTGGGCCACCCCATCAGTACTTATGGAATCAGTCCGATTTCCTTTACACGGTAACTCACACAAATTTAATGGCTCTAATTTCATTAAGTACCCATGGAATACAGTTGCGAACAACTTAAATTCGAACAAACACATAGGAAATGTGATGGGGAAGGCAAACCAAAGGCTACGTTTGACGGACAAGACGCTTAGCAGACGCAACAACTATACTAGCTAGCTACACTATAGTTCTCCGTCCTCTTCTGGAGTATTGCTGTGTCCTTTAGGTTCTGTATCTGATAGGAATGACGGACGACTACGAAAAGTTTCAAGAAACGGTAGCTAGTTTCTGTTAGTACGAAATCGAGAATACAGTGTCACAGATACGATATGCGATTTCGGGTAACAATTATGAAAACAAAGGCGTTCTTCTTTGCGGTGATATCTTTTCAAAACTTACCTTCAACGAATTTCTCTTTTGGACGAGATAATATTTTGTTGACTTCCCCATAAATAGGGAGAAATGACCATAGTAGTTAAATACGAGAAATGAGATATCGCACAGTACCTATTTTTCCAGCCGGCCGTACGAGAGCGGAATGCATGTGAAATAAGCTAAAAATGTTCCTACCAACTCTCTTCCAATCACTTAAGTGTGAACTGCAGTGTAGTACTGTATATGTAAATGTAGATAATTACAATACGTTGATGTACACTAAAATGGCAACAGTAATTATAACACTATTCTATATTTTTCTCAGATTTACGACAGTTACTGTTTAATACTGATGTTATACGATTATCGCCAGGTGCTGAAGTAATAAAACACCCACGTCATGACGCTGGTAACGGGCAGTTGGCTATTGGACGCTGCGTTGCCGTTGCTGTTGGTACCCCTGCTTTACTGGTACGCGACGCGGAACTTCGACTACTGGAAGAAGCTGGGAATCCCCTACATGAAGCCCATTCCCTACGTAGGCAATATGGGCAGCGTGGTGATCGGTCGGAAGCACATGGGGGAACCAGTCTTCGAATGCTACCGCAGGGCCGGAGACGCTCCGTTCATGGGCATGTTCGCCTTCGACAAGCCCATCCTCTTGGTGAAGGACCCCGCTCTCATAGGACGCATTATGACCACTGACTTCTCCACGTTCTACGCCACAAATGCTAAAATCGACCCAGTGACTGACCCGGTCTTCGCCACCTCTCTTTTTGGCCAACATGGTGCAGGGTGAGTATGTCATGGAACAGGAAGGCAACCTGCTAATTGCAAAGATAAAAAATTTCAAATCACCGTACAGACTCTGTGTATTATTCCAGAGTAAAAGAAAAGCATTCCCCTTTAATTCACTCCTTCCTTTTTATTTTCTGTTTTCGCCAGATAGGGACAACATCATAATTCCAAATCCTTTAAATTTGTTCTTTTAATACAATTGCTTCATTTTCCATCATGTCTTTTTTCTCTTTCTTCAGACAATCTTTCTAAACATATCTCTTCCTGCTGCATCCTCTGAGTTTATATTGCGTGTTACTATACCTTTTCTAACTTGCTGGATCGAAATTATTTTTAACTTATTTTACCAAAGATACTAAATGGTCTTTTTGTGAGAGTTAATTATTCTTTCTACATAAACGTCCAAAAACTACCAAGTTTCTTTTCTATTTTGTTTCAATTAATTTTTTGTATATTTCTCCTTAAAATTCAGATCGCTTCTTTCTTGAGATTTTGCCGGCCGCGGTGGCCGAGCGGTTCTAGGCGCTTCAGTCCGGAACCGCGCGACTGCTACGGGCGCAGGTTCGAATCCTGCCTCGGGCATGGATGTGTGTGATGTCTTTAGGTTAGTTAGGTTTAAGTAGTTCTAAGTTCTAGGGGACTGATGACCTCAGATGTTAAGTCCCATAGTGCTCAGAGCCATTTTCTTGAGAGTTTCTGATATTTTTCGTACATCTAATGTATAACTCACCTACATAGAGGCGTCCTCGTTTCAATACCCTCCTGTAACTCATTATTATTACAGTTTTCGATACAGTCCTTTTTACTGTAAAATTTTTTGTTCCACCCTTTCTATTAAGGTTTTTATTGCTCAAAGAAAGGAAATATGTTTGCTAAAAGTCTTCAGGAGTTGTGCTGAATCTTGAGATATTGTTAATATAGGGTAACTGCAGGCATCTATAAACTACTGTACTGTCTGTACATTATTGTATCAATGGGTGAAGACATTTCTGGAAGCTTCCGCTTAATTCACAATTATGCAAAATTTTTATAACAAGTTTACTGTGGTGCCCAGTTTTCTCAGCAAGTATATAAATTTTGTTTTATTAATCCAAACACCCATTTGTTAGTCCAACATGCAGGAAAAAAGCGATTAGGTTTTGATTTTAACTGTGAAACGCTAAGCCACCAAACGAGAGAAAGGGAGTGTTTTTGTTGTTTTGTTGCAGATGGAGGAAATTACGTACTTCACTAACCCCAGCATTCACTTCAGGCAAAATGAAGCTCATGTTTCACCTCTTGAACGAAACTGGACAGAAACTGGGCAGTCACCTTGAGTCCGCAGCCTCAAAAGGTTTGGTCTTTTTATGTTCTGAAAGACTATTTAAGGTCGTTTCAAGAGAATCAGAAAAAAACTTTTAATGCTAATGGTCACTTCACTCATCTAATGGAGTAGAAGTGTGCTTACCATTTCTTTCATAATTTTTTTATGACGTCTTTTTGATGTTTTAATGGTAAAAAGAAACGAACATAGATATGTAAAATATGTGATGTATTTGTTATTTAGGCACTGAAGTGGAGTTGAAGGACGTCATGGCTCGTTATACGACGGACGCGGTTTGCTCCATCTTCATGGGTGTGGACGCTAACTCTCTCGAGAACCCAAAGTCTCCTCTGCGAGAGCACGTGCGGCGAATCTTGAGAGAGACCGTCGTTGGAAGGATCATCACCACGCTGGCATTCTTCGCTCCACAGATCCTGTCCGCACTCCGCATCCGACTTGGCAGCAAGAAAGTAGAGGACTTCTTTGTACAAAACACAGTTAAGGTACGCACTACCAACTCAGATTCATTTAAGTACCAACTAGACGAGGGGACGGTAACATTTATTTGTTCACTTGCTGCATTATGATCTGATGCAAGCCTTCAGCCCTTCTGCTCAATCGAACAAGCCAGTTTTTATTTTAAGCCATAGTTCTGCAGGGTATAGCGAACTGTTGCCAGCAGAGATTGAAAGAGGTTACCTACAGTGTTACGCACTGTTCATATTTTTACATAACGGTTAATACATGAGGGTAAAATTTTGATTTATAGTACATTCAGTGAAAGACAAATCATACAATAAAAACCAAAAACAAGATGGAAGAAGGTACTGAAGGAGGTAAGGAGAAAGTAGAATAAAACTTGCGTTACTTTTTTCCTATAAAAAAATCACAGTAAGTGATTTACTGGAAGAAACTGGGAAGTAAAGGCAAAGCCACGTTTACGAGTACAAGGGATAACGTACTTTGATGTTGAAAGCCGAGAAATGAGTTGGTCCTCAGATGTTGCCGCGCATGATATTTTACAGTCTACTGCCTGCTCAACGCACGGGGACTTGATTTTATCTATGAACACTTATTACCCTGAGAGGAACTAGTGCGCACTTCGTAGTTCAGTTCATGGGAATCAATCACTCAGTGGTAAAGTTGGTATTTATTTAGGTGTGCTGTATTTTAAGTAATATATGAGAGAGAAATGTTATAAATGTAGGGTTTGGAGCACCAGTCTCTGGATTTTATGTAGCAAAGATAATGCTGAGTTGTAGCACTTGTAGGCAGTTGAATGTCAGTATTCGTTTGCATAAGGATATTAAATTACGTGGTAAAATGCAGACGTTAACATGGTATATATATGACAGTGGAGCTAGTATTATTTGAGAAACATCTGAAGTTAGTTCTTTGTCTGGTATGTCTTTTAGACTGTGTCCGTGATTGATCTGTTGATTTGAAGGTACTATTCTGGAAACTACTGTTTCGCAAGATTTGTGATGTTTACATGTAATGACTAATGAAACATAAATGTTTCATACACCTATTTTAGGCGTTGTCTGCCCCGGTGAGTGATACGAATGGTGAGTAGGAGTCACCAGAAGGAGAGCAAAATGAAACTTACTTGCTACATAAGATACATCAGTATGTTATTCAGTTGACTGGTGTGACTAAAACGAAAATCCTGAAGACAAACTTCTGTAGTGTTCGTTCGTGAAGATCATTCGAAAATTATACAGCGTGTTATTATACAAAGATACTTACAGCGAACACAAGTGATATGAAAGCAAACTACAATAAATTTCTCGCATACCCTCACATTGAAAGCATTGAAATAAATTTCATTGCCGTAACTTGAAGTGAATTTTAAACAGTTTCTGAAGGCACACTTGTTTTTCTTTCATGTGTTCACGAACTTGGAACGTTTTACCAGACTTGTGGACATTAGCTAATTATGTGCATTCTGTACGTTAAAAATTATTGACACATTTAATTACAGTTATTGAAAAGTGGGTAATATTAGACTACACTCCGAGCGGGATTAACCGAGCGGTCTCAGGCGCTGCAGTCGAAGACTGTGCGGCTGGTCCCGGCGGAGGTTCGAGTCCTCCCTTGGGCATGGGTGTGTGTGGTTGTCCGTAAAACAACTTAGGTTAAGTAGTGTGTAAGCTTAGGGACTGATGACCTTAGCAGTTAAGTCCCATAAAATTTCATACACATTTGAACGTTAGACTACACGACTGTGATTTTCGTTTCACAATAAATGACTTCAAATTACGTTAATTACGTTAATGCTCTAGTCAAAATAAAATATCAATTTCTTGTTGACTTATTCTCCTAAAACCCCGGCAAACAAGTTCTATTAACACCCATATTTTTTCCACAGCTAATAGAGCACCGGAAGGAAACTGGGATTGTTCGGAACTACATAATTGACATGCTCACGAAAATCAAGGAAGAGCAGCCAGAGGGCGATAACGAGCAACTCAGTGAGTACAATATCTCATAAATTTAGACAATATTGTCCATGGAGCACAGCGATATGGTGTCATGCTTTGGTTAAAACTACAGTCGAGATCGGGATAACGTTTGCTTATTATGGCCGGTTTCGGCTTGTGTTAAATCATCTTCAGATTTTTTAGGCCCCTGTTGCTGGTGCTCACGGTTCCTCCGTTTCTCACGTGATGCAACGATCGTCCACTGTCGTCGTCTGAAGATGACTTTAACATAAGCCCAAACCCGTCATAATAAACAAATGTTAATCCTATCTCGACTTTTGTTTTAACCAAAGTACAATATCTGTTTCCGCAAGGTTCAAGTTCGAATTTAGACAATTACGGTTACATCTATTTGCGTCTCAAATCGACAGCGTAACTTAAAAATATGAATCTCAAAAGTAAAGACAACTGAGTGCAATCTTATAAAAACGTTGCGTACAGTGCTAACATGCTTACGTGCTTACATTACGGTCGTCTTTAGATGTACTGCGATGTCCAACTATCCCATAAGAGGAATAAGATTGTCATTTCCAAACGAAAATAATAAGCTTAACTAAGAAATTTAGAAAGTCCAACATTTAAAAGTGATTCTCCAGCCTGTGCGGCTGGTCCCGGCGGAGGTTCGAGTCCTCCCTCGGGCATGGGTGTGTGTGTTTGTCCTTAGGATAACTTAGGTCAAGTAGTGTGTAAGCT